>NW_004524578.1:6962886-7044830 GCF_000260255.1 Octodon degus | reverse complement strand
TCAAAAGGTACTAGGATAACAACCTCACCAAAGGCCTAAACTGAAGTTCAGAGGACAGTGCCAAACAGAACCCAATCCCTCACTCTCAATCACTAGATAGGGCAAAATCTTAGGTCACACACAAAACAACAATCTCTGACACAGAAGAGATACCTAAAGAACAGACTCTATAGTGAATGGTTCTGATCACAGTGATACAGCTAACTACTATCAAACTTTCACCAAAAAAAAAAAAAATCACAGAAACAAATAGTTTTCTCTAAAATATAAAATGACAAAGAGAACAAGAAAAAATGCATTCTCAGGCCCTGAGCCCACCCAGAAAAATTTCAGGAGACAAAAACATGGAACAAATTGGAAGTCACACATATGAAATCTCTGAAATAGTAGCATCTGGAGTAAAGAAATAACTGCAGAAGTATATAGAGGAAATCAGATCAGAAATAATCTCTCTAGAAAAAAAAAGAAGCAATAATTATAATGAAAGAATTACCAAGTGTTTCTAAAAAAGACACTGATGAAAAAAGAGAAGAATAGAAAAATTATGGAAATATTGAATGAGCAATGTAGGAAAGAAACAGAATGCATGAAGCAGATTCAAAGAGGTATTTAGGAGATTAAAAACTCAACTGAAAGTTGACAAAACAATCTTAATGAAAGCAAAGATAGACTTTCAGACTTTGAAGACACTGTTGCAGCTAGTGAAAAGATAAGGCAAGATCTCTTAAAAACAACTAAGATCCAGGAAATAATAATTCAACAGCTGCAAAATGATGTAGAGATGAACAACATTAGGCTAATAGGCATCAATGAGAAAGAAGGAGCCAACACAAATTATATAAAAAGGATATGGACTGGGATTATAGAAGAAAACTTTCCAAATATGGGGAAACAATAGGACATTCAGTTTATCCAAGGCATACAGAACTACAAATAACATCAACCCAATTAAAATCACACCCAGGCATATAATACTCAAGATGCCAGAGGTTTAGCACAAGGAAAGCATACTAAAAGCCATTAGAGAAAAGCAACAGATCACATTTAAAGGAAAACCCATCAGAATAATGGCAGATTTCTCCTCCTAAACCATCAAGTCAATAAGAGCATGGAGCAAAGTACTTCAAGTACTACAAGAAAACAAGTAATAACTCAGACTGATATACCCTCAAAACTCTTTCAAATTTAATAGAGAAGAGATATTCTTCTATGACAAAAAACAACTAAAGAAATTCATGACTACCAAGCCAACCCTACAGAGTACTAAAAGATATTCTGAAAAGGGATCAAAGTAACCACAACTCCAAGAATGAGAACAGAAAGAACCCACCAAATAGAGTAAACAGTTAAAAAATGGAGAAAAGTAGATAACCAACAGCAGGAAAATAACATGATAAACATAAGTTAATAATCTCAATTATGACCAACAATGTAAATGGACTCAATGCGCCAATTAAAAGAAATAGACTGGCAGAGTAGATTAAGAAACAAATCCCATCCATGTGATGTATACAGGAAACACATACTCATAAAGAAATTCACAGGCTGTTAGTAAAGGATGGAAAACAATACTACTTGCCCCAGGACATCAGAAAAACATCAGGGGTAGCAATCCTACTTGCAGACAATCTGAACTTCAAACCAAGAATTATCAAATGAAATAAAAGAGATCACTACCTACTGGTTAGGGTAAAATACAAGAGGAAGGGATAACAGTCACAAATATGTACACACCAAACATAGGAGCACCCAATTATATAAGACAAACTTTAATATACATGAAAAATGTAATATGCAATACCACAAACTTAACAGGAGACCTTAATACCCCCTTATCTCAGAAACATAGGTCAAGAAGACAAAAAATAAGCAAAAAGGTAGCAGAACTGAACCAAACCTTTGAACAAATGGAAATAGAGGACATACACACAGAGTTCCACCCAACATCTGAATACACATTCTTTTCAGCTGCACATGGGACATTCTCTAAAATAGACCACATGCTAGTCCGTAAGTCATGGAAAAAAAAATAGAAATTATCCCATGCATAGTATCTGACCACAGTGCAATGAGATAGGAAATTAATGATAAAAGAAGTCACAAAAATCCCATAAACATATAGAAATTAAATAACATCTTCTCATTAAAAAATGGGTTACTGATTAAATTAAATGAGAAATTAAACAATATCTACAATCCAATGAAAATTCAATCACAACTTATTGGAATTTGTGGGATGCAATGAAAGCAGCTCCTAGAGGGAAATTTATAGTGGTGAACCCACACATTAGGAAAACAAAGCGAGAACAAATAAATACCCTAATGTTGCACCTCAAGCATCTAGAAAAAGAAGAGCAAACCAGGCCCAAAGGCAAAAGATGAGAGGACATTATAAAGACTTGAGCATAAGTTAGTGCAGCTGACACAAAGAAAACAACACAAAGAATTAATGAATCAAAAAGCTGGTTCACTGAAGGATTAAAAAAAAATTGATAAAACCCTAGCCAACCTCATCTAAAAGAGGAAAGAAAAAAACTCAAATTCAAGCAATAAGGAATGAAAAGGGTGAAATTACTACAGACCCTGTAGAAACTCAGTGGGTCAACAATAGCTACTTTGAGAATCTTAAGTCTCACAGAATAGAAGACAGAAGAAATGGACAGATTCTTATATAGGTACAAATTACCAAAACTGAATCAAGAAGATATAAAAACTCTGAATAACCCAATATCACCCTATGAAATTGAAAATGTAAAAAACTTATCACCAAAGAAAAGTCCAGCTCCTGATGGATTCACAGCTGAATTATATTAAGAAAGTCATAGAAGGTATAATGCCAATACTCCTCAACTCTTCATTGAAATTGAAAGGAAGCAATATTCCCAAAACCTTTCCTGGAGGGAAATATTATACTGATACCAAAACCAGAGAAAGATTTAACCAAAAAAGAGAACAACAGGCCAATCTCCCTCATGAACATAGATGCAAAAATCCTCAATAAAATCCTAGCAAATATAATACAGGAAATCAACAAGAAGATTATACATCATGACCAGGTAGTATTTATCCCAGGGATGCAAGGATGGTTCAACATGCACAAATCTATAAATGCAATACACTATATTAATAGAACCAGAATGAAAAAACCACATGATTATCTCAATTGATGAAGGAAAGGCTTTTGACAAAGTCCTATACTCATTCATGATCCAAGCCCTACAGAAAATTGGAACTGATGATCTCTACCTCAATCTGATAAAAGCCATCGATGACAATCCAACAGCTAACATAATTCTGAATGAGGAAAACCTGAAGTCTTTTATTCTCAGATCAGGTACAAGACAAGGATGTGCTCTTCCAGCACTATTATTCAATATAGTTCTGGAACCATTAACTAAGCCATTAGAAAAAAGAAATAAAAGGAAATAGAATGGGTAAATAAGTGAAACTATCATTACTTGCAGATGACATGGGACTCTACTTGGAAGACCCAAAAAGCTCCACCAAGAAGCTCCTAGAATTAATAAACAAATTCAGTAGCATAGCAGATTACAAAGTCAATATCCAAAAATCAATGGCATTCCTCTACACAGATAACAAACCCACTGAGAGAGAAATTAGAGAAACAATACCCTCCTCAATAGCACCCAATAAAAATGAAACACCTAGGAATTAGTCTAATTAAGGAAGTAAAAGATCTATACAATGAAAATTACAGTACACTGAAGAAAGAGATTGAAAAGGATTTCAGAAATTGGAAAGATATTCCTTGCTCCTAGATAACAAGAATCAAAATTGTGAAGATGGCCATACTCCACTTGAAACCACAAAAAAACTAAAATAGCAAAGGCAATCCTGAGCAACAAAGGCAAGGCAAGAGACATTACAATCACGAACTTGAAATTATACTACAAAGCTTCTGTGATAAAATTAGCATGGTACTGGCAAAAAAACAAAACTGAGGATCAATGGAACAGATTAGAAGATGCAAATACAACTACAAACACACTCAGTCATCTTATCTTTGAGAAAGGGGCCAAGCATATTCATTGGAAGAAAGATAGACTCTTTAACAAATGGTACTGGAAAAACTAGGCCTCCACATGACAAAACATAAAATTAGACTTTGTCTATCCCCATGCACTAAACCAAAGTCAAAATGCATTAAAGATCTAAACATTAAACCAGAAACATTAAATCTCCTGGAAGAGAAATTAGGTAGAAATCTTGAAGATATAGAGGTAGGCAAATATTTCATGGACAAAAATCAACCTGCATGGAAATACCCCAACAAATCAATAACTGAGACCCCCTCTAATTGAAAAGCTTCTGCATGTCAAAAGAAATCACCAACAGAGTGAAAAGACAACCCACAAATTGGGAAAAAACTCTTAAACAATAATCACTCAGACAAAGGTCTTCTATCTAGAATATATAAAGAACTAAAAAAAGAAAAATTAGGGTCCTAAAATTTAAAGACCCAATCCAAAAATGGGCATCTGAGATGAATATACATGTCTCAGAGGAAGAAATGCAAAAAGCAAATAAATACCTGAGAAAATACTCCACATCACTGACCATTTGAGAAATTCAAATTAAAGCAACACTGAGATACCTTCTCACTCCAGAAAGAATGGCTTTCATAAAGAAATCAACTAATAACAAATGCTAGAGAGGCTGCATGGAAGAAGGAACCCTCCTCCACTGCTGATGGGAATGAAGACAGATACAACCAAGAGGGAAATCAGCGTGGAGACTCCTCAAAACACTAGGAATGGAAATACCATTCAATCCAACTATTCCTCTTCTGGGTATTTTCTCAAAAGAACTTAAAGCATCATACCATAGTGATATATGTGCACCCATGTTTATAGCAGCACAATTTGTCATAGCCAAATCTTGGAAATAATCAAAATGCCCATCACTTGAGTAATGGATGAAAAAGATATGGTATTTTTATACAATAGAGTATTACTCCACTACAAAACAAGACCAATTCGAAGTCTCCATAGGTAAGTGGATGCAACTAGAGGCTATACTCGTATGTGAAATAAAACAGACTCACGTGTGTAAATATCGTATTCTCTCCCAAATGAAAGAACCCAAAGTAAAAAAAAAAAAAAAACTGAAAGGTATAACAGATACATTAAAATGGAAAATAAAAACAACTTGAAGATTAAACAATGAAGAGGAGAGAAGGGACAAAAGTAGGGGGAAACATGCAAGTATAAATACAGAATCGCTGAGGAGATTGTGATAAAAATTTCCCTAATTATGTTGAAAATAGCATTCAGTGTGTAGAATATTCACCTTGACTAACTCTGTATGCTGATATCTGTGAACTAAGCAACTTCATAGAGAACAGCAATGTGTAATACAAAATCCATGTTTAGATAACCATCATCTTGGTCTTCTAAATGTGTACCCTTTCTAATGTCATATCAATTATTCTCTTTAAAATAATTTTTTAAAAGATAATAAAAGAAAAAGAGACAAGAACAAAAATTTAAGATTTCTTGAAAGCAAGTGGTAACATTCAATCTTATGTCCAATCTTTCATAGCTATATCTGTTAATCTGAGCAACAGATTTGACAATAAAAATAAATAATATATCAACCATTGTTAATCAAATATTCTTGTTTTGAAAATCTATAACATACGTATTGCTATATGTTATCCCATTTCTTTCTGTTTGATCTTGGTTATTGCTTTTGTTTTTACTCTTCAAAATAATATAAAATTATAATAAAATAAAAAAGATCTAGAAATGTAGATCACTTTTAAAGCCAAAAGGAAGGAGGAGGAGGAGGAAGAGGAGAGGAGGAGGACACAGGGAAAGAAGAAGAGCTCTATAAAGAATAAGACAAACTTTTTTAATATAAGGGGGAAAATTCAGGTTTATTGAAAGGAAGAGTTAATGTTTAATTGATTGATCAATCCTGCATGCCTGTATCTGATAATCTGAGCAACAAATGTGAAAACAATATGTAATATAACAACTATTTTTAATTTTCTAGTCTTGCTTTGCAATTCTGTACCATTTTTATTGTTTTGTGTTGCTTTGTTATTGTCTTTGTTCTTGGTATCTGTTTTTGCTTTTTTTCCTCTTTAAAAAAAAAAACCTAGTATCTACTTTATAGATCTGGGACCCTGGTCAGTAGTAAATATCAAGTTAGAAAAATGTCAGTGGATGACTCGAATGCTGGTTAATGAAGGCTCCAGGATATTACTGAAAGATCTTGTTCCTTCTCTAGTAGTAATATTTCTGCCTTATTTACAATGTTTATATATTTTTATCTCAACAACTTTATATATATGTACAATCATAACATGTGTACATATTGTTATGTGTTGTCCCTGTTCATGTACATGGTTACAATTCATTTATTTTATGTGTATGAAAACTCACAATTCAATTATTTAATATAATTACAAGCCTCTGAGTTATCTTTAAAAAAAGATCAGCCTTTAATTCTGTAATAGACATTCCATATCGCACAAGAAATTACACTGGTGCTTTCTTCCTAGGGTCATGAAAAAACTTTGCCTTAGTTACTTTTTCTCATTGCTGAGACAAAAGACCTGAATCCACACTTAGAGAAAAATGGTTTATTTGACTCGCAGCTTGCAGAAGTGTTGGTCCCTAATCAACTGGCTCTAAGACAGGATGGCATGACAGAGGGGCATCATAGAGAAGTTTATGGCAGGTAGAAGGAAAAGGGCAGTAAGTTACAAACAAGAGCAAAGAACAAGTGGCAACAGTAGTTTTTGTCTGTCTTTTTTTTTTTTTCTTCTATCTAGGCTACCTGTCCTTAGGTTGATAGCACTCACACCCAGAACTATACCAAACCAACCAGTGGAGTAATTTATTAACCACATGCCCTTAGTTCCAGCATCATGTACTACTACAAACAAAAGTGGTTGGGGGCCAGGGATATAGCTCAGTAGAATAAGTGCTTGCCTAGCAAGCACAAGGGCCTGCGTTTAATCCCCGGTTCTGGAAAAAAAAAAGGGGGGGGGGAGTATGAATATTCTGAGGTATATGTTCTCAGACATGTAAATGGATGAGATTTTTCTCTAGCACATGTTTTTAGAAGTCTTCTGTCTTTAGGGCATACTCCTTTTCATCTTTTTGATATGATATTGGGCTAAGTAGTTGTTGAAAGTTCTATAAATTTTCCCTTCCAGGTGACAATTGTGAGATCTTGTTTTTCTCCATTCTCACCAACAGTTAGTATTTTTGGAGTTTTTGACTTCTGCCAATATGATACATATAAAGTATCTCATTGTGTTTTATTTTTCTACTTCCTGATAATGAGGCTGAGTATTCTTTTCCATTCTTTATGGAACATTTAGGTATTTTCTTCTATAGATAACCTGGCTATAAAAGCTACACATTTCTCAAGTGGAATTAGTTATCTCCCTATTATCAATATTAACTATCCTTTATAGTATACACATAAATATATTGATTATATGTAAATGGCATGACATAGTATTGATATTATATCTAAGGATATTTCATTGCCTCTTTTTCCACTATGTCTTTAAAGCATTGAGATTTTTAAAAATAAATTGTTTTGATTAAGTTGAATTTCTCATATCTTTTGTGTTTCTTCTGAATCTTTATTAAACTAAAATACCATATCCTAGTATCACAAAACAATCTCCCTATATGTTTTTAATAGAAGATGACAAGTTATACATTTTAATTCTTTGTTCTATGTAGAGTTGATTTTTGTACAGAGCATGAGACAAAATTAAATTTCATTTCTTGTATGATAGATAATTAATTGTTCCAAACCAACTGGTTAAGTAGATCATACTTTTGACACTAACTTACAAAGTATTGTGTTAATATATCAAGTTTCTGTGTAATCTGGAGTACGTTTCTAGTGTTGGGTATTTATTCCATTGGTTTATGTCCCTGGCTTGTGCCAGTGTCACACCGGCCACATTACTTTTTAAATAATTCCTCATTTCTCATTTTAGTTACCCTATGTTCTTAAATTTAAAAAAAACCACACTGATTATATTACTTTCATCTCTGGGATGAGAAGAATAATAACAATGAAACTGAATTTCAAAACAGGTTAGTAGGACAGTTACAGTAATTGATACATTGTGGACTTTTGTCTTTGCAGTCGCTATTCAGAATACAGGATATAGGCGTGACATCTTGTCCAAGCAATACTAGCACAGCCTTCCTTTTTAATGAACTAAGAGAAACTAGCTGTATAAATATCAATTATCGCGTGTATAAATATATATTTTTTCTTTCTCCATTTGTTCCTTTCCCCTTCTCACACATCACAGTTTGTTTTTTCCATTGAACAGTTTCTTCCTAGTTCATAATACCTACTGTACAATTCAGAACCTATTTATTTAACTTCTCACACTAGTGAGAAAATATGTTTACACATACGGGTCTGATTTATTTCACTTAAGAGTATTGTCTTAAATTGAATCCATTTACCTATAAGCATCTCCAGTTTATCCTTCTTTAGGGCTAAGTAATAATCTATTATATTTCAAAAAAATCTTTTTAAACCACTCCTGTTGATGGGCATTTAGGTTGTTCCTGAGATTTAGCTTTTACAAATTGTGCTGCTGCAAGTATGGGTGCACATATTTTGCTGTGCCATGAAGTTTTTAATTCTTCTGAGAAGACACCCAGAAGGGGAATTAGCTGTGTTGAATGAGACCTCAAAACCTAATTTTTAAAGGAAGCTCTACAATTATTTCCACAGAGGTTACACCAGTCGACACTCCCACCAACAGTGTAGAAGGGTTCCTTTTTCTCCAGAGCCCCTCCAGCATTTTTCATCAGCTGATTTTTTTGAAGATGGCCATTCTTTCTGGGGTGAGATGAAATCTCAGTGCTGTTTTAATTTGTATCTCTTGAATGACCAATGACGTTGAACATTTTTTCATGTATTTATTTGCCATTTGTGTTTCTTCATCTGCGAAGTGTCTATTCATTTCACATGTCCATTTATGGATTGGGTCATTTAATTTCAGGGATCTGATTTTTTTTTTCAATTCTTTACGTGTTCTAGATATGTGGGACAACTGGCTATATTTTCCCCCACTATATGAGTTGTCTTTTCATTCTGCTGCTGATTTCTTTTGTTATGTAAAAGCTTTTTAGTAAGGTGAGAATCCACTTTTTGACACTTGTACAATTTTCCTTGTGTTCTGGGTTTTGTTCAAGAAGTCTTTGCCTAAATCTATATCTTTGAAATTTCTACCTGCTTTCTCTTACAGTAAACAGTGTTTCAATTTTAATATTTAGATCTTTAATCCATTTTGACTTTAGTGCACAGTGATAGACATGTGTCTAGTTTTAGTCTTCAGCATGTGCACAGCACCGTTAACTTTTTTAATTTTTATTTTAAAGAGGAAAGAAACAAAGACAAATAACAAGAACAATGGCAAAAACAAAGCACCACAAGGCAATGGAAGTGGTATAGAATTGCAAAACCAGAACAGAAAAATAACGGTGGTTGAATTATTACATATTGTTATCCTCAAATTTGTTTCTCAGACCACCAGATATAGGCATGTAAGATTGACCAAATAGATAAAACATTAACTCTTCCTTTCCATAAACCTTGAGGGTTTTTATGCTTTTTATTTTTTAATTTATTGTAAAGAGAGCATAAAAATAATAGATAAGACAGCAGGAAAGATACACCATACAGTTTTCTTAAAATCATGATAAATTTAACATAAAAATATGTGGAGTTTATAAGATCATGATACCTCTTTCATGGGGTCCTTGTTTCTTCCAGCTTTGTTTCTGTACATTCTTAGTTTGAATTAGGTGCTGAATTTACCGATATTCCTTGCTTGACTTTAGACAACACTAGAAAAAGTGACATTAGAGTGCCCCCTGGTGTACTTTAATATAAATTTCTGTAAAATGGGTCTTTTTATGAAATCTAGCTTACACTTACAAAATATACACATTTTACATCCCTAATGTAAGAAACTGAAAAAAATAAATAACAAAAATATAAAATATATGTCATGAAAGGAAAAAGAAACTGCTCAAAAGGAAAGAACTAGAGAGGGGGAAAAGGGACGAGAAGGAAGGGAAAATAAAAAATTATATACATAAACAAGATAACTAAGATAATTATGCTACTAATTTCTATAAGTTTACTGAAAATAATTATTTGTGCTTATATTGTTTGAACAATTGTGTACACCTATATCTTGTAATCTTAGCAACTACTTTTTTTTTTTTTTTTTTTTGCAGAACCGGGGATTGAACTCAGGCCCTTGCACTTGCCAGGGAAGAGCTTATTCCACTGAGCCATCTCCCCGGCCCTTAGCAACTACTTTGAAGACAACAATACGCAAAATATTAAACATTTTTAATTTCCTATTATCTTGTTCAGAAATTCTGTATCATAGTTTTTATTCTTTCTCTTAAAAATAGAAAAATATATACATGCCTATTAATAAACTATGGGACTCCTTCTACCAGTTAAAAGACCCTAGGTTTGTGACCATTCTTAAGGCTTGCAGGGCAGGTTTCACTGAGGCAGACCGTCTTTGCTCCTCCGCTGCGCTCTAGAGTAAATGTTGAGCCTGTTCTGCCTCAGTTTCCTTTCTGGTCTGATCTTCTGCTGGAGAGGAGGTGATCTGAGCTCCTGAGATTCCTCATTCTTACCTTTCCAGGAGGAGAGTGAGGACTAATGGGAAGGTGTCTCAGTAACGCTCTGGGAGCAAGAGAACAAAAGACTTCCTCACTCTGATCTTTTCTTTTTTTAATTAATTTTATTGAGAGACAAATAGCAGTGAGACATTTTCAAAACAGGTTAGTAAGACGGGTACAATAATTAATACATTGCATATTGTTGTCTTCATAGCGGTTATTCATAGTAAAAGATGAAGATATGATATCTTGTCCAAACACTATTAGAACAAATATTTCCTCTCATTGAATTATGAGAAAGTAGCTGCATATCTATCCTAACTATTTTGTATATACAGATACAAAGTGGTCCCTCATTTGTATCCCCTTTCCGTTTAGTTTTGTCAGAGATGGGTATTCCATTGCCATTTAAGTGTCGTAGATGCATGAATTTAGCAAAATAATCCAATATAGCATGGTAGTCCATAATAGTAGTGGGTTATCCATAGAGCTGGCAATGTCAGAAGTTGTTGACTTGAGCCTTGTACAGCTCAGCATATTAATATGGCTTTACTTTTTATACCTCGCTTTTATACTCTTCTGCTGGATGGTTAAGACCAAGATAAAGCAAGACCTATATAACAAGAAATGTAACTTTTGTATCTGCCAAGGTCAGTCAAATCCCCTCAGGATTTCCCTGAAAACTTGTACTGCAGTTTGTAAAACCTTGGTCAGAGTTGTGGCCATTACTTGACCAATTTGCTCTCTGTGATCACATAAATTGATGTAGAAAAGACTTTTGACAAAGTCCAACACTCATTCATGTTCAAAGTCCTACAGAAAATTGTAATATATGGCCTCTGCTTCAATCTGATAAAGCCATCTATGACTACCCAGCGGCTAATATAATTCTAAATGGGGAAAAACTGAAATCTTTTACTCTCAGATCTGGTACAAGACAAGGATGTCCTCTATCACCACTCCTATTCAATATAGATCTGGAATTATTACCTAGAGTCATTAGGCAAGAGAGAGAAATAAAAGGAATAAGAATAGGTAAAGAAGAAGTTAAACTATCGTTATTTGCAGATGACATGATACTTTAGTTGGAAGACCCAAAAAACTCCACCAAGAAACTACTAGAATTAATACACAAATTCAGTAGCATAGCAGGATACAAAGTCAATACTCCAAAGTCAAAAGCATTCCCCTACACAAATAACAAACACACTGAAAGGGAAATTAGAGAAACACCTTTTACAATAGCACTGCAGAAAATGAAATACTTGGGAATTAATCTAACTAAAGAAGTCAAAGATCTACTCTCTCTGATCTTATATCTCATCCCTTCCTGCCACTTTTCACTTTCCTTTCTGGAAGGAAGTAAGATTAGAGAAAAAGAAACTCTAAAGTACCTCAACCTTTCATCCTAACCAACAACTTGGTGAAGCCCATAGAGAATGAGTGTTTGCTGATGCCGAAGACAGGAAACTCATCTTAGACAAGGAGCATGCACTCGGTATATGGGTGAGAGGCGACAGTGGAGCTTTGCCCATCCAGAACACATGTAGGGGCTGTGTCTTGGCCTAGCGTTCTGGACAATATGTCTTCCTCAAGAGGCTGAACCTGAGTCACAGTGCAAAGAACTGACTTCTGGGTGAAATCACAAGGGGCTATTTCCAAAGCATCATATTTAAGAGACCAAAACACATTTTAACCTAAGGAGAATCACCCACCCTTTCTCTCCCCTCCTAGGTCTAATTATCATTTATGTGTATAGCAAGAAATACTTTGGTAATAAGTTGTAGATCTTAAAACCTTTATTGTAAATTTATAGCTGTGCTAAGTAACGATTTTGTTCAGGCTTTTACCTATCCCTTACAGAACTTCAAAAAACACCAATTGCTCTGTCAGCTAGTTAAACATGCTTAAAGGAGCTTCCACTTTTAAAGCAGAGAACAGATTTCCCCAGCATCTTCTGGTGAGTCCCCACCAAAGCCAATGGTCAAGGGAATGTTCACTGGACAGACAGCTGCACTCATTTCCGGAGACGGATCTCTGGTGGCACAGCCAATACAAACAGAGAGGAATTGACGTGTCGTCATGGCCAGGGGTGTTCTCTGGTGAATATTTAAAAGTTCCTCAGTGGAAACCGGCTTTGCACTACAGAAAGATCTTCGTGTATCTCGGATTTATCCCTCACTGGTAATAAACTAGAAATCCTGTTTTATAGAAGCCATCAGGGGAATGATTTACACTTGTGCATTGCACATGGAAACTGAGTAAAAAGGAGATTTTAGTCAGTGTTTTTCTTTCATGCATGCACAGAGGACAAATAAATGTGTCTTTAGGGACAGGTAAAATGTGATTGCTAGAAAATGAATGGAAGTTTAACCTGTAAGCTTCAAAGATATAAATATTTAAATAACACACAACCTTGTGTTGGTGTTAGGAAAGGTTTTTTAGGTGATTAAAATCGGGCCATCCAGATAGCTCAGTAGATTAAAGGCAGCCATGCAGTCCTGCCTCCAGGGTGTGCTTAGATGGCAACTGAGACTGACCATGGTGGTGCATGCCTGTAATCCCAGGTCTTGGGAGGATAAAAACAGGAGGATCACTAGGGGTCCGATCTGTGTAGTGAGACCCTGTAGACTCTACTAAATACAAATAATAAAATAAAATAAAATAGATCACACAGACATCCTGGAGACATCTTTGCCCTAGGGCCCAAAGCAGATGTCTTCAAGTCAATCGTTGCTTCTCTGTTTCTCTGGAAGTCATCTTTACAGGCTGAGAAGCATTCCAACTGCTTCTAACTCACTTTTGGTGTGTGCCCTCCTTCAAAGAACAAAAACAAGAGCTCAATACAAGGGCTCCTTCTTTAAATATTATTGTCATGATTCAGCCCAACTGTAACTTGTGCTTATTAAAGGGACCTACAGGACTAAGAAGAAAAGCTCCCCGGGAGGATGAAAGTGTGCAGCAGGCTGACCTTGGACAGGCTGATCAAATTTTGTCTTCTGGTCTCTCTCCTGATGACATCTTCCTGCCCTGCAGTGAAATCAACCCAAGGGACATCATAAGGGAATAGAAATATAATAGAAATTAAAGGAGGTGCCTAATTCTTTCTTTTTGCTTTTAGACATGAGAAATAAAACATCAAAATCTCTTACCCCTTCGGAATGTATTCTTAAGCACTTATGGAGACAATTTTATTACCCAGTCAACCCTAGATTTTAACAAAAAGTTACCAAACTATAGCTTTTGCTCCAGATACTCACTTGGCACTTTAACAAAACCCGTTTCCTTACTATTCTATCATTGAAACCAAAAGAAAGTTAAAAAAAAATAAGGCAAAGAGGCCAAAATGTAGCTGCCTTCATTATGGCCTTAAAAAGAACAGACCCTAAATCTGGTTCTTGGAGCTCCAAACAGAGCCCAACACCTAGGCTCAACCGCTACTACTACAGAGCACCATTAGAGCTGCCTTCACAGGCTTGATAAGCTGACTTCAAAGGCAGCCACCGGAAGTGAGACTGCCTTCTGAGGGCTTGGAACTCAGATTCATACTCCCAGCTGGTCTAGCAAGAACAAAAGGCCCCAGGAAACTCTCTGCCTGCTCCCGCTGGCCAGACTGTCATGTTCCCAGAGGAGCCCCAGGTAATCATGACTACCGAGAGAAAAGAGATCAGCCCACTGAGGACCCTGACATATGCCTCTCAATCCTTCTTTTCAGTCCTGACCTTCCTTATAGCCATTGTACCTCAGTAGGAGTCACTGGAGAAGAAGTAACTCACTGCTTCTCACAACCCTTAGGCTATAAATAGGGTGGCTTTCTTTTTACACAGTCCTTTTTGATTATGCCTAAAAGTCCAGTTCCTTCTTAGGGAGAGATATCTTATCTTGTTTAAATTCTATAATCTACCTACACCTAGCACATGTATGCTGCCTTCCGCTCATGGAGAGAGAAATAAATCCTGAAATATGGAAGCTAAAGGTAAAATAGGGCAATAAGAACTGCTCCAAGACAGATACATCTCAAAGATCCTACTGTCCATCACCAGAGATAATATCCTTTAAGATCTGAAGTTAAGAGAGGATTATTGCACATAATTGGTAATCTAAGGGCACAAGGTTTAATTGAACCCTGTAACAGCCCATACAATATTCTCATGGGTTTTCAAATTCCAATGGGGAACAGAGGTTGGTATAGGACCTTAGATTGCTAAATGAAGCAGAAGTGCCTACTTCCACGGGTAGTACCTAACCTGTACACTCTCCTTTTTCAGACCCCAGAAGATGCCAGTTGATTTTCAGTGTCAAATTTAAAAGATGCCTTCTTTTGTATTCTTTTACATACAGATTCCCAGTTTCCTTTTGCTTTCAAAAATCCTCATGACCAGGCTTCTTAACTGATGTGGACTATGGTCCCTCAAGGATCCAGAGACAGTCTTCATCTTTTTGGACAAGTGCTTTCCCATGATTTGATATATTTTAAAATTTCCCAGGTCAGCTCAGGAGACAGCTTGGTGGTCTAACTGCCTGCCTGGTAAGCACAAGGTCCTGAGTTTGATCCCCAGTATAGCATAGTATGTTGGCTTCAGCATTCTGGGGGTACCATGACAGCCCCATAACTCCATTGTGCATGGAGGCCACAATCATCAGGAAAAGTAGAAAAAGTAAACGAGACCCTAAAGAGATATCTTTATAAAGTGGCACAGGAGAGCCACCTTCAGTGGCCTCACGTACTATCTTTAGCTCTTATTAAAGAAAGATACCTCGAATCCTAGGCCTCAGTGATTTGAAATGCTTTATAGATGCCCTTTTCTCATTAATGACTTTCTCTTTAACAGATAATCAGATAGCTCCATTATCTCCTTCCTCGGGACCAATAGGGGAAGGACCATACACTGCGATCCTGTCAGAACCATTAGCTGTCAAGGTAACAGGCCTGAACTCTAGGATACATCACCCCATACTCAAGCTCTGGGAACCAGAGACTGTCCCTGAATGAACAACCACCTGAACACTCCATGAAACCATGAGGACTCAAGATTCCTGTTCAAAAGAAAAACAATCCCTTCATTAGTGATCTTACTGTTAGCCCTTTTACTAATCACATCTCCACTTACAGAGGGTACAGTTCCTTTCTACTGTGGGTGCAGGAATAGGCAGAATCATTGCAATAAATATCTTTCTGGATACATGGACTATTCCCTTCATGAGTTCCTCAGGACTTCCTTGGGAGGTATCCCCACTTGAAGGAGATGGTTGGAATAAATTACAAGACTATGCTAATGAGACACAAAAGAGTTCAGTGATGAATATCTTAGCCCTCCATTTCAAAGTAATTGGGTAGCCTATAAATTATACTTTTAATGATTCTGGACATAATCAAACTTTTTTCTAATAATGCCACTGATGCCTCTCTAAAGTACTAGCAAGGCCCCTAGTAAATAAAAGTAAGGGCCTTACCTACCCTGAAAGCCAACAACCACAGATATCAAGATGGACATTTCAGATATGGGATGACTATATATGCTTCACTCCCACCATAAGACATCAAGCAGAAAGACCCCCCCATATTTTGAGAATAAAAAAATTTACTCCTATTTTCATTGCCCCAACTCCATCAAATACTCATGATGGACATCACCCAGTGTAAACACCCAGTAACTACAGGCTGAAGTCTTACTTGCAACAGACTTGTTTAATTGTCTTGGAATTAGATGGGAAGTTGCCAATGGCACTCATTGGTTTTGGGAACCAACCCATGACTCTAGATACCTCCTGGAGAGATAGAGAGATGCACATTATGATTTAGATGGTTATATAGCATAAATGTCAAAAATATCAACAACACTACAAACTTACCCTGCCAAGGATATCCATGGTCCAGAAGTACTTTTTACTGGTATGATCACTGTCTTTATCCCCTCCCTAGGATTAGAAGATGTCATGCAATGTACAAAGGCCTTAACTAACTATACTCAGTGGCACAATAGCTAGTCCTTAAACAACACAATAGCTAGCCCCTCTCTCCTAAATGAAGAAGCAAAACTAATCGACAAGCTGTCCTCCAAAACCAGATGGCATTAGACATTCTGACAGCAGCACAGAAGGGTACCTGAGCAATTATAAAAGCTGAATACTGTGTGTACTGTGTATACATTCACGATCCCTCTGCTAATATTTCAATATCTGTTCAAGGTATTAGACAATGCAGACCAGCCAAATAGGTCAGTGGATTAAAGCACCTGCAAGGAGGTGCAGGGGCCAGGGGTTCAATCCCCAGGCCTGATGTGCCGACCCCACCTCTGGGGCATGCTGAGAGAGCAAGTGGGACTGGGCATGGTGGCACACATCTGTAATCCCAGCACTTGGGAGAGATTGTACACAGGAGGATCACTACTAGTCCAATCTAGTAGTGAGACCCTGAATACCCTGTAGACCTTTCCCTAAAATACAAAAAAAAAAAAAAAAGATATTAGACAATAGATAAATAAGATGTCAGATTCTGAAATTCCCTGGACCTTATCCTTATCCTCTCTATGTGAAGCTCTTATTCCTTATAGAAGCCTTTGTTGACCATATTCATAATTCTCCTGTTGATCTTAAGATTTTGCATACCTGCATACTTAGGTGTTTCTTTGGCTTTGTCTCCTCAAGATTTAAAGCTCTATAACCTACACAGGATGCGAATACCCGCTGTCTGCTGAGGGACTTTCGACAGACTCTCTGAAGAGTATCTCTGACTGCTGATCACAACTGTAACCCCCTTCAGCCTGAGGAAGCCAGATCCGCCATCACCCATTGCTCCCTGCGGCAGTTTAGGGGGATTCTTCACGGGGGGAGTATTACAGATATCTAAGTGAGGTATAAATATTATAGGCAGTCAGACAGGGCCAGGTCCTCAAAGGAGACAGAAACACTTCCACTGAAAGCCAGATCTCAAGACAAAGGATGATGTGAAAGTACCCGCATACTTCCCATAAGGATGAACAACAGGGATTGATATTCTAAATAAGTATGGATCACCTTGGGAAAGTCAGGTAGAACAACTGACCCATGCCCTGCAGGCAAAAGCCCATGTTCTAGTTCATGTCCACTTGCTACATGACTCGCTCCCCCATTTGATCCTCATTTAATTAATGTTACCTGTGCAATTGTGCTCGTATTGTTATTGGTTGGCCACAGTTTTGTCCCACTTCATGGTCACCTTCCTGTTTATTCCCACCTTGAATTCATCTTACCTTGTGGATTTGCTCTATAAAAATCCCAGAAAAAAGCAGAGGCCTTGGCAACCTACTTGGGACCCCTCCTGCCTCTCTCAGACAGAAACTGACTTTCCCCAATAAATACATTCTGCTCTTAACCTCTGTTGTTCCTAGAATTCATTGCCTGATTTTAAAGAACATGAACTCAGAAGGACACCTAGCAGTGGGGGGGTCTCTGTCCCCTATAACAATAGTCTTGATGCCTCTCTTACATCCTGCTACAGGTTCTCCAAATAAAATGTCACTATGCAGAGTCCAAGGAGGTTCCTAAACTGGAGATGGGAAACCTGGATTCACTCAGCCCACAGGGCTGGTTGCAGGTTCACTGGCTTCCATCACAGGAAAAAAAAAAAAAAAAAATCAGGACATAGGATAAAAAGGCATTAATTAGACACAATTTTAAAAGTACACACTCAAAAAGATACTGTACATGCCCTCCAGAGGGACAGAGAAGCCTTGTGACCTCCAGTGGGATGTGTCATCTGTGTGGATGTGTAGGTGGCCCTAAGACGAGTGGTCTGCAATGCTTGTCCTAGTATCAGCAGTATTTTTCCCATTTGGTGGGCTATTTCAAAAAGCAAACCACAACATGTGCTTGAAGCTGGGTTACCCCAGCCTCTGAAAAGTGAGCTCTCTGAGGAGGACAGTGGGTAGAAGGGCAGAAATTTACAGGCAAAAGGCTCAGGTCTAAGGCCTACCTTAAAGGCTTATTGTGTTTAAGGTCCTTAGGAATTTTTCCTGGGAAGTGGAATAAAAAACAGCTTGAATAACTTTTGTTTCCTGAAGCTGCAGTTTTTCTTCTTTTTCTTTTTAAACTTAGTACAGGGTCTCCAGGGTCTCACTACACAGATCAGACTCATAGTGATCCTCCAGTTTTCAGCCTCCCAAGCACTGGGATCACAGGTGTGCACCCCCCTGCCCAGTCTCAGTCTCAGTCTCAATCTCAGAGTGCCCCAGGGGCAGGGGCAGCACAGCTACAGTTTTCTTTAAAAGTACAATTTTAAGATTTTGACTGTCTGTGTCTCTTTCTTATCTATCTTTATTTCTTCTATCCTACTTCAATATGATTTTTACTAATTTTATCTTCGTTTTTCATTTTCATATCACATATCAATTTTTTATGCATGCTTTATCTCCTTTTAGTCTCAAGGCTGTTGGCCTCCCTAATGTTTTGCTATTCTAGGAAATTCTTTGTGATTTGAGTCTCTAAGCTAAGTGTCTTTAGTGTCCCTTGGGAAACTGCTCAGAAAAGGCAAGGGGCTCATTATCAAGCGCAGAAATCAAAGGACCAACTCCCGGGAGACTGACCTCTGAACTCAGTCTCCAGACTCTCCTGGGTAACCATGTGTGGACACAGCCTCCTCCCAGGAACCTTCCACTTGGCCAAGGAGAGCCTCCTCTGCTCCGTCAGCCCCTACAAAGTGAACAAGGTACTTTGAAAGCAGGTTTTCCATCCACCTTACAGGGGAACATGCAGCTGAATTCTCCATGGAGCCTGGACCAGGTAAGGGAGGAGAAGGCTCCACCTCAGTCCCACCAACTTGCCTCTGAATATCTGTGAGAAAGCCTGGTAATCATATGGAAATAAGAGTTCCATTAGGTTAGTTTTATAGTGAAAATGTAACCTATTTCTAATCCCAATTTTTCTTTCAAATTTAAAAACTTGTAAGAGTAGCCTTTTAACTTTTAAAGAATTATTTTACATTCTCACACCTTGGTAAGCAGCGTAAACCAAATCTAGTGAACTTGTTTTGATGAATGCTAATTCTGATATTTTGTCGCTTTAATGTAAAGCTAAAGCAGTGCTGAATCTTGTACCACGTAGACAAATCTCTTGCTGTCACCAAAGTCCATTGATGTCCCCGAAGCAGAAATGGGGAAACATCCCACCCTATCCACAAAATAAGTTCACTGATTTCTGTAGCAGAAAAGGAATTTTCAGGACTAGTCAACACACAGCCCAAAACTGACTCACTTAGGAAGGAAAAGTACATGTTCAAGAGTGGTGTGGGCACTCAGAGAGTAACAACACTATTTTGTGGAACTGAGAACATCTGTGCTTCTCTTTAGTGGGCGGAAGTCTAAGGAATTTTTGAGTATATGAGAAGTTCCGTTTTGATCTTGGCTTATGAGTAAAAGGCATGGGGATGGGCGGTAGGCAAGGATGGCCAACACTCCTGAGGAGGCCCTTTTGGTAACTATATTGTTGATTTCTGCTGGTCTTTTGAAAGGAGCAGTTAATGCTTAAATTGTTTTTTTTACTCTAATTTCTTTTTCCTCTTTTGAATTTCTTACAACTTCTTTGTGATTGTTTTGTTTTGTTTTGTTTTGTTTTGTTTTGTTTTGTTTTCTCTAAAGGAATCTTACATGTTTATACCTGGTAATCTGAGCAACTAATTTGAAGATAATATCACGTAATACAGCAAACCATTGTTGAATTCCTATTACTTTGTTTAGTGAAATCTTGCATCATTTCTAATGTTGCTTTTTTTTCCTACCACTATTTTATATTAAAAAAAAAAAGTGGGGCTGGAGAGATGGCTCAGTGGTCTAAAGCACCTACTTGGAACAAGTTTGGCAAAGCACAGGGACTACCGTTCGAACCCCCAGCACCACATGCCAGCCAGCCCCGCCCCCAGGTGGGCTGAGCTGGCCACACACACACACACACACACACACTAAAATAAATGCTTAAAAATTTTTTTTTAAAAAAAGAAAGAGAGTTTAAAAAAGAAAGTAACGGCCCATTTTATAGGTGAAAGATTTACACAATTTTATTTGTTTTGGTTTTTTCTAAGATCAATGATCTAATCATTCTTTCAAATTTTTCCTTTATCTTAAGATTAAGTTTCTGCTTTTTCACTTCATGAAAGAAGTCAGTTTACAGATTTGCTGTATTCTTAAGGAATTTTGGGTGTGATTGGTCTGAAAGTAAAAAAGCATAAATTAACCTCAAGAATGCAGAAATGGGTCACCTTTGGTTAATCTGTGTCCAGATGTCACAATCTTCTCTAAAGCACAATCTATAAATTATGATTTTCCTCTTCTCTTTTCTACCTATTTTTATTTCTTCTATCCTACTCTATTGCCTTTTGCTAGTTTTTTCCCACATTCTTCTTCCTATATCAGTTCAGGCTGCTATATAATAACACGCCTAGACTGAGTGCTTTAAACAAAGAACACTTCCCCCAGCTCTATACAAAAGCGTGTCCAAGGCCAAGGTGCCGGCAGATCTAGTACCTGCTGAGGGCTCCTTCTGGTCCATACTGGGCCTTAATCGTCTGTCCTTCCATGGTGCAGTGAAACAGCTCTACCTAACCCTTCACATACAGAGGCTACCCATCCCGGGAACAACACTGCTACTTCATTTAAGCCTAGCCACCTCCCATAGCCCCTACTTCCTGATGCCATCCCATTGGGCCATCCCACTGGGAGTTAAGACTCCTGCATAATTTGAGGACTACGCAAACATACATTCTCAATACATTCAGATGGAAGATTTCAATTTCTTGCCTACTCTAACATTCTCCACATTTTTTAAAAATGTATTTGTCATAGGGTCTCACTTTAAAGCTCAGGGGCTGGAAGGATAGCTCAGTAGAATAAGTGCTTGCCTGGCAAGGGCAAGGTCCTAAGTTCAATCCCCTATACTGCCAAAAAAAAAAAAAAAAAAAAAAAAAAGGATTATCACCATGAAGCTCAGACTCATAGTGATCTTCCTTTTTTCAGCCTCCCCAGCACTGGCATTATAGGCGAGCGCCACCATGCCTGGTGTTGGTGGCTGGCTCAGCATGCCCAGGCGAGGGGCAGGTACAGCATGTGGTGTCAGGGAATTGAAACCTGGTCTCTGCTCTTGCCTAGGCAGGCGTTTAGTCCACTGAGCTATCTCACCAGCGCTTTTCCACTTTTGATATTATCTTGATTGTGACAATAGAGGAACGCCTCGACAATATTATTTTAAAAATATAAGCAAATAAGTTCCAACCAAACTCCAAAGAGTCTTTTCTGTTGTTATTCCCAATAGGTTTTGAATCTATATTTTCAAAATGCTTTGATCATAATCTTTAATTTGCTGGTTTTGGCCATTTTCCAAATACTTGAAGTAGCAAAAAAATGACTGCTAAACATGAAGTTTTCTATTTATCTTTTAATTATAATTTACAATTTAATTTTTTATTGTTGTTTGCTTTTTAAATATGTAAGTGAAACATATATTCTTCAGTGAGAAAGATCATGTCCCATATTTTTTACCCTCTATGATTCTACACAGAGGACATCCTTGATAAACACTGGTTAACTGGAAATTCACAGAAGTCTAAGGCTTTATCAGACGCAGAGGCTAGTTTGAAAACCTGGAAGCCATAAATCAAGGACACCAGAGTGCATTTCAGCACAATGAAAAATGAAATTACTATGAAAAACTATAGCAAGTGAAACAATAGTTATAAATGTTTTGTTTAAAGATTATGTACAGGGCTGGAGAGATGGCTTGGTGGTCTAAAGCACCTACTTAGAACAAGCTTAGCAAAGCATCAGGGACCGCGGTTCAATCCCCCAGCACCACATGCCAGCCAGCCCCGCCCCCTGGTGGGCTGAGCTGGCCACACACACCTCTCTCTCTCTCTCTCTCTCTCTCTCTCTCTCTCTCTCTCTCTCTCAAATAAATTAAAAAAAAATTTTAAAAAAAGATTATGTACATATTTGATAGTAAAATGACAATGTGACTTCTAAAATGTGTCACTAGAAGTTTAAAGAGCTGCAGTGCCAGGGAGATAACTCAGTGGAATAAGGGCTTGCCTGGCAAGCACAAGGTCCTGAGTTCGATCCCTAGTACCATCAAAAAAAAAAAAAAAAAAAAAAAGAAGTTTAAAGAGCTCCAAAGGATGCAGTTTTAATTTTAATACATTGTAAATATTGACTTTTAAAAAGAAAACTATCTTATTTTTAAAGTATATAGTAGAATCTGGATACATAATGATTAGAAACCCCCACACCCATTTTACAAATACACAAACATGCTCTTCTCTAGCATCCGAAATCCTAGATCATTCCTTTATATTTTTATATTGCATTAATATTCCACTCATATGACAGAATTTTATTTTTTTTCTGGGTTGACCTTCGTTATATTTATTGACAGTTGCTATAATTTAAATATGGGTTTTCTCCCCAGAGATGGAAGTTTTGGTCTCCAGTGTAGAGTGCTGTGGCACTTTAAGAGGTGAGGCCGAGGGATCATCCTTATGTCACAAGGGGCATGGCCTTAGCAGGGACTGTAGGACCCGGGTTTCCCAGTCTTTTCTGCTTCTTGGCAAAAGTGGAAACAAACCATGATATAAATGGTTTGTTCAGCCACATGCTGCTTCTCTGATGTGTCATCTTCTTCAAAAGCCCAAAGCCTAACGACCACTACTGCCAGGCTGGAAAGTCCAAAACTATGAATTATAATAAATTTTTTCTTCCAAATAAATGCCGCAAGCATTTTATTACAGTAACACAAAGACGAACTAAAATAATAGTGAATAGTTGATAGATAAGTCTCCATAAAATTTTATTGGAGATGCATGTTTAAGGAGATGGATGGTGTTTTTTAAAAAATTTTTTAGACCTCTATGAATTACTATTACATGTATGAAATGAGAGGTTCACAAAGCTTTAGATTTGGTGGAGGAGAGTCTAAAGTGCAAAGGAGAGACCTCCTCTGGCCCACAGCAGCACCAGGAGCCTCTCCCTGCAGCTCACTCTGTGTTCTTCTGCCTGAGCCAGGAGGAAGAGCAGCTACAGGTTCACTCATCTTCAGCTCCTCTGAGAGCAGGTTGGCATTTTCCATGCTAAAGTTGCTGTACACCCACTTGTTTCTTTCATCTTCTCATTTGCTTCTGCCTAGGATTTCTGGGTGCAATTATTTTATCCTGCTGTACTCTGTGTATTTTGTAAGGCAGTTTGAATCTTTTTTTGGGGAATGAGGTAGGGCATGAATAAACAAAGCTATCGTCTCTAGGGCCACTTCTTCCCCTAGCAGGCTTCCAGCCCTGAGCCTAGGAGATGCCACTTAATAGATTACTGATTGCATGTATCCTGAAGGTAATGGAGCTTCCAAAGGTGCAGAATAAACCACCAGAGAGTTGTTTAAGCACTAGGAAAATCTGGCCTGATACATTATTTCAGATCTATATTTATGTTCATGGCTTACAAAGCACCCCAGGGCCTTTTGGGATAAGAGAAGCAGTGTGAATCTAAGAAAATAGTATTTAATAGATTTATTTGGGGTTTCAAAAGAGTATAAAATCCTCTGGAGAGGCACTGGAGGAGAATGAATTATTTTCTGCAATCTCCAACATTTGTCTCTTTAAGAGTCTCTCATTGAACCCCTGGTGCCCACCCTAATAGTTCCAACTAATCCTGCTGCTATAGATGCAACAATTAATTACATGCTTAACTAGCCTTACTAGTCTATTGCAGCAATTCAATTCAAATCTGATTTTATTCTTCCTGTTCTGTTAGGGTTGTTTTTCTCTTTTCATCGTCCAGTTCTCAAAACTGTCTATAATGTGAATCAAAACAGTTCCTGAGGTTGCTCAGTCCATGTCCCAGTGGTATCATTGGCTAAACTTGATGGGACAGAGCCCCATTGCCTTGACACAAGAACCAAAACACTTAGGAGATTGAACTTAACAATTAATGCCCAATGGGTACAGGATGAAGGGAAGAGTTTCTCCTCCCTTCTTAATTTCAATAATGTATTTAAATTGGAATGGGTATATACAGGATTCCTAAGTTAATGGCTATTCCTGACCACTGACGTAACATCTAGCAACCCTCGCAGTATGCCCAGCAGCTGGGGCTTGGTGCATGGTGCAAAGCCCCTGGAGGCCAGGGAAGACCTAAGGCACAGTGGGGTCCTCCAAAGTTCTAAACAATGGTGAGAATTTTGGCCTCTACTTTAATGGTATAAACAATCTAGCTGTAAATATTGGTATATTCCCCCTTCTGGTGGCTGTCAGCACCAGTGAAAACTCAACACTTTCATTCACTCAGGTGAAAACAAAGTTTGAGTGATGTCTTATCAATTCTACATCAGTTTTGAGGACAAAGTTGGTAATAAAAATCCATTTCAATAAACTTTTCTTTCGAAAATTAGCAAAGACACTCTATCAGTGTAACCCACACTGCACTTTTTTGATGTGTCTCCTTCTTTTTTTTCAGTCTCCTATTTTTTGGGGAGCCAGTTCATCCCACTCTGGGGGCAGGGCTGGCACTGCTTGTAGTGCCAGGGATCAAACCGTGGTCCCTGCGCTTGCCTAAGGTTGCCTAAGCTTGTGCTTGCTTTCTCTTTCTTTCTTTCTTTCTTTTTTCTTTCTTTCTTTCTTTCTTTCTTTCCTTCCTTCCTTCCTTCCTTCCTTCCTTCCTTCCTTCCTTCCTTCCTTCTTTCTTTCTCTAATATTTATTTTTAATTTTATGTATTTAGTATAGGGTCTACAGGGTCTCTCTACAGTTTGAACTCATAGTGATTCTCCCAATTTCAGTCTCCCAAGCACTGGCATTACAGGTACACACCACCACACCCAGTCTCAAGCGCCATCTCAGAGGGCCCCAGGGGCAGGGCCAGCAGGACATGCCAGGGATTGGACCCCAGCTCCTGTATCTGTCTAAGCAGGCAATTTAGTCTGCTGAGCTCTGGTCAGCCCTTGCGCTATCTGGTCAGCCCTGTTTCCTTATTTTTAATTGCTTTTCTTTTTGCAACAGCTAAAACTGATAAATTTCTACTTACTTGGTACTGTACTGAGTGATTATCACATTGTTTGACTTTTGCAGTTTTGGAAACTGAAGTTTGCAGCACCGAGCAACTCCTCCAAGGGCACTGAGCTAATGCCAAAGCCAGCCTCACACTCCACCTTTCTGTCCCTTACCCAGGCACTGAGGCTTTTTTCCCTCCATTCCTTTCAACACCCCTTTACCTGATCCTTTCTTGAGTGACCTCGCACATACTCCAGCTTCTGTGTCCACTTCTCTGAGGTGCATCCCAGTCCCAGCCCTGCCTTTCCTGCACCTGCCTATTACATTGGCCTCCCATCTCCCCTGCTCACATGGTGCCTTCCAAGCAGAGCCAGCATCCCCTCTCCTAACCCTTCATGTATCCATCTCCTGGCCACTCTCTCTGTGATGGGACCCACATTCCTCATTCCTGGAGCCCTGAAACCTCAGAGTTCTCTTTGATCTTCAACTCTTCATCTTCCTTGACTTCCTACAGGGAATCACTCACTAGGGCTTAGCACCTATGTAGGTTTACTCTCACTACCTTCTATTGGTCATCTCCTGTGTCTTGCACAGACCTCTTCTGGAGCTGGCACTGGATCCAGTGGACAAGCCAGTCTTTTGCCACGAGCCAAGACTGTCAGTTTGACAAGAAACTACATGAGCTTCCTCTCCAGCTGTCCACTCTGGTCATGCCACCTGCTCTCGTTCATCACTCCCAGGTGTGCAAATTCTGTGTCATCTTCAGCAGGGCCCATGCCCTCTGTTCTGCTGGAATTGGACCTTCTTCTCTAAGCCATATTTGCACCCCATTTCCTAGATGAAGGAATTCTTCTGTGGAGGGCATCTAAACATCCTTCATTGACACATCCTATTTCTTATACAAAGTCAGTATGTTATAAACATTTAATACATTTATCTGCAAATTAAAGTGAGATTTAAGAAATGAGGGCTGGCCAAATAGTTCAGAGGATTAAAGTGCCTGCAAGCAAGCACAGGGGCTGGGGGGTTTCACCCTGGGCCTGGTATGCTGGCCACGCCCCCAGGGTACACTGAGACAGCAATTGAGACTGTGCACACCTGTAATCCCTGCTCTTGGGAGGCTGTAAACAGGCAGATCACTATGAGTCCGATCTAGTAGTGAGACCCTGACCACCCTGTAGACCTTCCCTAGAATACAAAAGAAAATGAGATTTTTTTAGATATTCCCTTAACTGAATGGAATTTTCCAAAGTGTGTGTGTGTGTGTGTGCACATATGTGTACAAAGAGGTCATGAGAGAGGTCAATAATATATGCATAATGCATACAACAGACTGTGCTTTACGCTGTATTTAGATCTTCCCAGTAGTTTAAGAAATGTTCATTAAGGCTTGCATCTATAAGGCACTGCAGTAGGTACAAATATTATGTATTTCTTAAATAAATATTCATCAAGTGAGTCAATGAATGACTGAGAGAATTAATTAATCCTCTTGTTTATTTACCCATCTTCGGCATCATGGTAGGGTCAGAGAAGAAAGTGATAACGTTATTATTCGTGTGTAGCATAAATATTAAGTGAAAATTTCCTAGGTGCTAGGCACCACAGCAGACCCTGTGAATACAAAAGTGAACAGTAGAGCGGGCAGGGAATCCCTGCTACAGGAGCTCAACTTCTGATGACTGGGGCAGGAGGTGTTGGGCAGGAGAGCTCCCTGAGCTACTCAGTCCCACTGAGTCCTGACCTTGTGCAGAGCCTGGGGTGGCTCTGTTGGAGGCAGGCCAGAGCCCCAGGATGCTAGAACTGTGAGGTGTTTTGCGCAGGTACCCCTGGAACTTGCTGGCTCCACAGTGGTCTTCCCTTTGCTCATCTTCGACATTGTGAATTTATGGTCTCCTAAAAGGACATCCCCTTCTTCCTGGTTCATTGGCCAAGAGGCACTTCCAGCAATCAGTGGAATAATGTAATATATCAAACCCTATCCAGGGAGGGGACAAAAACAGCCTATTGCCATTCTACTTTTACCTGGGACCTGTCTGGCAGCCCATGGGAAAGAGGAAGATTTACCCAGGTAAAATCTATAATGCTGACCATGTTCCTGATATAGTCTTCTGGTCTTAAAGATGTCCAAGAGACTCTTCAGAATCACACATTCAGTTTTCAGTAGTTGATGCCTTTATGAGAACAGGTTTAAGCTCACCAACTCCACTAGAGGAAAATAAAATGAGAAAAAGGTTCCAGGGAGATCTATTTTGTATGTGATCACTGTAGTGCTGCTGCTGCCCCATGGCTATTTATCTAGGTCAAAATTGCTCAGAAAAGAGGAAGGTGGGGTGCACTTGTACCCTCATCTCCAAGCACAGCAACTGGGAAATGTGCATAGTATACACAGCATATAGCACTTCCTCGCCTTTACCTTTATTGGTTCATTTCTGGGGAACCTGGAGGCACCTCAGTAGAGGAAACACAATCCTCAAACATCTTGAGGCTCATATCTGAGATGGGCCCACTGCTGTCAACTCCTGAGGATCCCAAGCAGGTCAGACTCAGGGATGTCCTCTTATAGTGGGCCCAGCTAGTCTGTCTCATGGTCCAGAATATCCCTGGAGCTACACAATGAGTCCAAATTAGAAACACCTTGTTGCCCATTTATTCTCCCCTCTCTGGGATACACACCACAAGCCAAGCTTCTTTTGGTTCCCAGGGCCTCAGACACCAGATACCCTCTTTTAGCTTCATTTCTCTTCATATAACTCTGTCCTGGACCCCAGAAGCAGGAATGATCTCCAGCTCCAATCCCCTTTTCCCAGCCTTTCCAGGTCACCCGGAATCTTGAGCCAAATGTCACTCAGCCCACCTACACAGCTATCTCCACTCTTGCTTCCCTTATCATGGCTCCTTTTGAGAAAGCTTCCTGGCTTTATTAAACCCTGAGGGTCCCAGCTCCTCTTCCCCTCCTGTTGAATCTCTGGGCAAATGCATTTGAACAACTATTGGCTTGCTGCTGATCAGTTTAAGCAAAGCAGTGCAGTTTGATGATTTCAGGGAATTTAGTTTTGGTTACTTGGCTTCACAGGGAAAGAACTACTTTCATGAATTTCACTTCTATGAGATTCACAGTCAGCTTGGCCTCTTCTCAGAGATGTGGGTTAGAGGCAAACACTGGCAGCAAAGGCAAAAATCTAGATCAATTATAGAACATTCAATACAAGGAATTAAACTTGTCTAATTGTCTTCTTTGCAGAAATGTCTATGAAAAATAACGTGGAAATACACTAAGGAAAAAAAAACCCATTTACATTGTCATAAACTGATATAAGTCTCCAATCACCAAGAACAGCCTGCTTCCCAGATGATGCCTGCAACAGCCTGAATGCATCCCATCAAAATCCCTGTGTTCGCTTCCTCATCTCCATTGTGATAACAATACAGAGTGAGGCCTCTAGGAAGTATGACGTGGTAAAAGTACAGCCTTCAAGGTTAGAATTAGTGCCCTTATCAAAAAGGTCCAGGAGCAGGGTGTTATGGCTTGCCTATATTTGTCTCCCCAAAGCCTCATCCAGGCATTGAGGCACAGTTGTACAGTTTACGATGAATTCATGATCCAGGGCTCGGATTATGGGTTTGAGTACCGCTGGGATTTTGGGTGTGAGGGCTACACCCAGCCTCAGATGGAGAGCCTGAATGTAACATAAGAGAGACAGAGAGACAGACTTGCCCTCAGTAGCCATGGTTGCTGCTGCTTCTCCACTTTGCTCTCTACTCTTTGCTGCCGCCATGAATGGATGCTCTCTGCCCTGTGCCGCTCTGCCTTGGAGCCAACTGAGAATGCGCTGAAGCCTCCACTAACCGTAAGCTAAATATATCTTTCCTTCCCTGATTTTGAGCGTTGGGTATTTGCCCCAGCAATGAGAGAAGAGTAACTAAGACACAGGACCTTGTTCCTTCCACCCTAGGAGGACACAGTATGGCACCTACAAAACAGGCAGGGAACCCTAATCAGACACCAAATCTGTCAGTGACCCAAGCTTGAGCATCCTACCTCCAAACTCTAAGAAATAAAATTTTATTGTTTATCCGCCTCCCAGCCTGTAATATTTTTACATTACAACCCAAATGGACTAAGACATCTCGTGAAATTTGCATCCCGATCTTTATTTTGACGACCGCATCCCAAACAGATTTCATCTGGAGTTGAAAGAATAGTAATGCACCACCCTTCACGCAGCTCTAATCACTTTCCAAACCTCATTAGGGGTGGTAATAATGCTTCCCCCACAGGAATTAATTTTATGCTAATCGTATATGTCAGTGGCTCTCACAAGGGCTTCACAGAGATTTGCAAATTAGTTGCTTTCTTATTTAGGAAAGGTGTGGGATGGGCCGGAAGCAAAGGCATCCTTGGAACTGGCACCATGCTTTTAGACTTGTTAATTAGCCTAGCAGTCTTGCTTTATCATTTCATCCGAGGATGGTTTGGGGCTTGAGCCGTCCTGAGGTGATGACTTCTGACTCAGCTGATTAAAATTGGGCTTGTCAGAGAATTGGAAAGGTCAAATAGGAGTGTCAAATACTTCTAAAGCTGAAATTATTGTCAGAAAAAATTTTCAGAGATTTTCTGGTCCTTGGAGATAGGAGCTAGGCATCAGCACAACTGAGATTGCTGCTGTCTGCTGTCTTACTGCATGGCCTTGGAGGAAGAGTTTCTCAGTGTAGACAACAAAATTTCCTGCCTTCTGAAAATGGAAATAACAATATCTCTCCCCAAGCAAGGGACAAACTAAGCCATGTAAAGCCTAATGTCCGACACACTGTAGGTACATAACAAACTTTCATTTACTGAAATCCTATCATTGGAAAATGTTGCTGTTGGAATCAACTTCTAAATGAGTTTGTTCTCCTCTCACTCCGAAGGCAATGCTGGTTAGGCTGCTTTCAGCTGACAGTGGAATCTGGCTCAGCTGGGGCCCGATGTGGAGAGTACGGTAGGAGGAATGAATGAGGAAAATGAGGTGGTGATCCAGGAGCCATGTAAATCGCAACACCTGCAAGGGTGTCCAATAAAGAGATGAAAATGTTAGTTTTATTCATTTATGTAGGTTACATTTATTGAGCACCTACTGAGCACAGAGGTTGATGCAAGAGATAAATAGAGAATGATACGAAGTCTCCTTCTCCCTTTCTTCAGAGAGCTGTGCTCTTAGCACAGAAAAGAGGTTGGGAGCCTAAAGAGATGGTCAGGGCTGTGGTGCTGAGAGATCTGGCTGCTGTGATGACACAACGTGGGTCCTGTGCTGCTAATTCTAGGTAGCCCTGCATCAGCCAACCCACTTTCCACCAGCAGTCACCTTACTGAAGGTTGTAAACCACCTGGGAACAGGGCAAAAGCCGACTGGGCTGGGCACCAGCAGTGTGGCATTTGCAGGAAACACTGGATATTTTATTCTGTCAAATGCCAGTCTTCGGGGGAGTAGCAGCTCCCTTCCCTTAAAGTACAAGCAGTCAGTGTAGAGGTGCACAGCTCCAGTCAACCACTCAACTCTTACTCATTTCTAGAGCATGCTTGAGGGAAGCAGGGCACAGGCCCTTCCTCAGGGGAGGCCAACCCGTCAGACACAGCATCCCCCTGCTCCTGTCCTCTGTGTGCTCCTGCTCACCACCCTCCAGCAGAACTGCAGTGCAGGTCATGTCAGGGCGATGGCACCAGGCGGAGCTGCAGCGGTAGGGAAGTCTGTGCGGGGACCCTCAAGGACTTTCACAGCAAGCCATACACAACTTGAGAATTCAACTGAGAATTTATGAAACATTCATAAATATTGGTTTTATAAATATTAACCATCGTGGGGCCGGCCAATTAGCTCAGTGGATTAAAGCACCTGCAAGCAGGAGCAGGGGCTGGGGTTCGATCCCCGAGCCTGCTGTGCGGGCCCCACACCTGGGGCATGCTGAGACATCATTTAAGACTGGACATGGTGGTGCATGCCTATAATCCCAGCTCTTGGGAGGCTGTAAACAGGCAGATCATTATGAGTTTGATCTAGTAGTGAGACCCTGAACACCCTGTAGAACCTTCCCTAAAATAAAAAATTAAAAAATTAATCATTGTGTCTCATGTTCTTTATAAACTTCTTATAACCTAAATTCCAGTATACCTCTAAGTATTTAGAGACCTGTGAACATGTATTTTTTAAAGTTCATTTTTGCACACAATTTACAGATTAGCAAATGTTTTTTGATGTCTTAACTGGATACCTGCACATGGCCCAACGTAGTTATGAAAAGCACATCATTAAACCTATTTTGCTTTGTTATTGAACTCAATACTGTGATGTACATAAAATGTTGGTTTCTTACCAACATTTTAATTTTCATGCTTATATTGTTATGACTTTGAATTGGGTGGTAACTTCACCACAATTTATACCAAAAAGTAAACCATACTGCTGAGAATTTATGATTGAGACACATCAGATGGACTGTGCCTTGTATAATAAAGGATGTCATGAACTAGATACATAGATAGACAGACAGACAGACAGATTTCTGAGAAATAATGAAAAAAGATCTTCTCTATCATTTTTCTTATTTCTCCCAATGTAGCGTGTTGTAAAGTATAAAGGAAGATCAGAACCAAGCTATGAGGGTGACACAATCAGAATACACAACATTGCCACCCCACAAGGTCTCGCACATTAGCCTTTCTTAACCACACCCACTTCCATCAAGACTCCAACCTCCCGCACCCAACTAGTCAGTGCTCCATCTCTGTAATTTTGTTTAACGACTATAGAAATGGAATTACATATCTCATAATATTTTTCACTCAGTATAACTTTGGAAATCATTAAGTGGTCGAATATGTCAAATAGTTTCTCTTTCCTATCAATAGTTTGTTATCTTTCTTACTAACATGCTATAGTGTGGATTTAGCACCACAATTTGTTTAACTATTTATCTATTGAAGGATAACTGGGATGGCTCCACTTTTGGACCCTAATGCGCAGAAGTGATATAAATACTTATGTGCAAGTTTCCGCATACAGAAATCTTCCTTTCCCTAGGACAAATGCTAAGAAACACGATTCCTTGATATTCAATGTTACTTGTACATTTAATTTGTTAAGGTAAATATTTCATGGAGTTTCTGTGCAATTTCTTTGACAGTATTTGATTTCTCCATTATCTATTTTAGTCATTGAACAGCGTTGTGAGAGCTTCTTGCAATTTTGATTTGCTTTCCTCTAACATTTAACTACTGAATGCCTTTTCATATGTTTGTTATCTGTGTGTCTACTTGGGGAATACGGTGCTACTTACATTGATTAACTTAATACTAGCAATATAATATTCAAGATTTGGAGGTCTATATTCATGAAGGATATTAATAGATTTTAGATTTTAGTGGTTTGTTTTTGTTGTTGCCCCATTAGATTTTGTGTTATTGGCTTTTTTTTTTTTTTTCTGCAGAACCAGGGATTGAACTCAGGCCCTTTCTTTTCCTTTACCTTAAAAAAAAAGAATATATTTATTGGGGGAAGAAAGCTCCCTTCAAGAGAGGGGCAGGGGGGGCCCTGAGAAGGTGGTCTTGCCCTTATATTTTTGGAATCAAGACAATATTACTTTCCTATAATGGATTAAGATTTGTCCCTTATTTTCTGTCTTTGGATGAGATTTTTCTGGAATTGATGTTAATTAATCTGTAAATATTTGTCACACTTCAATAGAATTCCCCAGTAGACAGAGCCAGGATATTGAAGGGATAAAATTAATCAATAAATTTTCTTAATAGTTATAGTACCATTTGAATTATCCATTTAACATTGGTTGAGTTGTGGTAGTTTGTGTTCTTCAAGAAATACTAGGCCTTTTTACCAAAATCATTAAGTTTATCTGTAAAAGTAGTTTTAATTCTCTTATTATCCTTTTGACCTTCTTAGGTCCTGGAGTAATGAGGCAAGAGGTAGCTAAGGAAAAGGCTGGAGATAATAGGGAGGGTTACCCTGCCTTGACATCATTTCTGCGGTGGATTTCAAGCATAAGGAAACTAAAAAAAATGGCTAGAAAAAGAAGAGAGAGAGCGCGCACTCCTTGAAGTCTGCCTTCTGAGATTAAAGCCACCCTCTGAGTTAAGCATTAGCCTAAGGCCAGCAGAACACAGGTCTAACTTAGTGTCTCAGTTGCTTTTCTCTTGTTGCTGGAACAAAACACCTGATGCACAAAGCTAAGGTAGAAGAGGCTTATTTAGCTCACAGTTAGTAGAGGTTTCAGTCCATACTGGCTGGCTCCAAGGTAGTGGTACAAGGTGGAGGGCAGCAGTTCATGACAGTGGAAAACAGCAAAAAGCCAAAGGGCAAGAGCAGTGGCAGAGCAACAGAAGTAGGCAGCAAGCCTCTCTTCCCTCCTTACACTGTAATGCAGATTACCTGCCCCAGGGCGGGGACAGCACTCACACCCATAATCCCTGCACTGGACCAAGAATTAATCACACACCCTGGAAGCTGCCCCATGACGTCATGTGGTTTTGGGGAGACAACTAGACCCAAACCACAGCACTTAGTTTATATGTAAAAATTCCCCAAACAGTATCTGTGAACAACCCTCTACCCTAATAACTGTGTCATAGACTATGCAAGTTTGCCTCACCCTCACTTCCTCCCATGGGCTTTGGATACTGTGACTTCTCATCTAAGGGTCATAAATGATCAAAAATTCTACCACCCAACAGAGGGCTCTGTTAAGCCATTCCCTGGCAAAATTCGCACCTTAGTGCAAACACTCAGTTCCACCCAAACTCTAACACATAAAACACTCAACACACACCCCATCTTGGGGCTGTGAGTATTCCTTGGCCCCCTCCCACCCTGTGACATGGATCTTGTCTTTTGGTTTTCAAAATATTCATTGATTATGTTATTCCACTTAGGTGTCCTGCTCAATTCTTCGTTTAAAACATCAAGAACCTAGAGAAGAGCTCAACACAGTGACAGGAGTATCCTCTATTTTATTTCTGATATTGATAAATTTAATTTTCTGTGTTTTTATTAGTCTTTTTTTTTTTTTTTTTTGGCAGAACCAGGGATTGAACTCAGGCCCTTATGCTTGCTAGGCAAGCATTTATTCTACTGAGCCATCTCCCTGGCCCCTGTTTTTATTAGTCTTTAAGTTAGAAATTTTATTAAAATTTTCAAGGAACTATGCAGCTTTATATTTCATTAAATTTCTCTACTGTCTTTTTATTTTCAACTTCATTGATTTATATTCACCTCATTGTTAAGTTTGTTATTGTCTTTTTTATAACTGGATATATTTTTCTGTTGCTTGTCTAAATTCTTGAGCTGATAGCACAGATCTATGACTTGGAGTTTTTTTCTTTTCTAATATATGAGTTGAGTGCTACAAATTTTTCTCAATGCTTTATCTGGGTCTTACAAACTTTGATGTGTTGTATTGTCATTTTCCTTCCATTCAATATATTTCCTTATTTCCCTTCAGATGTTTCTCTATGCTTCATGGGTTATTTAGAAATATAATGTTTCAAATATAATTGTTTTGATATTTCCCTATTATTTTTCTATTCTAGATTTCTGGTTTTGATTGTACAGTACTCAGAAAAACAAAAACAGTATGAGATTTCAACTTTTCAAAATTTCTTGAGGCATTATGGCCAGGATCTGTTTATACTTGGAACATGTTCTGTGGGATCTTGAAAATGGTGTGCTCAGTTCTTCACCCTTTGTTAAATCAAAACTTTCATCTCCACTCTTTGATGGTGTAGGATTGTTGCCTGTTTAGAGGGCTGACCCTTTCAGCATCCCATAATATCCCTCATGTTCTCATTGCTTTCTTTTCTCTGACGGCTGCTTAATCTGATGTTATTAGACCCAATTCTTCCTTCAACTAATACTGCATGATATCTCTCTTCACCGTTTTTATTTTCAATTTACCTCCATTATATGAAGTCTATTTCTTATACACACCATGTAGTTGCCAATTTCATTCCACCAGTCTTTGTCTTTTAGTTCATGTATTTACACCAGGTACACGATGTGAGAGATATTGTGGTAGGTAGGAGGTCACTACCAATGGGGATGAAAGTTTTAGCTCTTGATTTGGCCATTTTTTGACACTATTGTGATGGGACTGTTGCATTATTTCATTACAGCCTGGCAAAAAATGAAAGTCAAAGCTCCCCACCCAAGTTTTCCTGGTGTGACTAAGAGGATCCATAGATTATTCTGTGGTGTTCAGTGAGAGCAGAGTTGTTTTCTAAAGGTTTTCAGGACCGCTTAATCTGTTTGTCTTTTTGACTATGGAGAAGGCTTTTCTTGGAGCTGTCTCTCTCTATGCCCTCTGACATTGCAAAGTTGCCAGTATCTTTGCCTCTAAGTATACACTATATAATGCAAAATAAAAAAATCCAAGCATCTTGCCCTATGTCATCCATCAGATCCCAAAGCTCTGAGGTGCCCATTTTTCTTCATCTTTCAGGGTCATCTTGTGTTGTTTCCACATACAATTTCCAAGGTATTTAATTGTACCCACAGGAGAGTAGTAACAGGAGGGTGAATAGCCATTTAATCTTTTCTCCTATATGGTGTTCTTTGCCCTAGAAAAAAAAAGGTAAAATAAAATCTAAGAAGCATTTGTCACCTGTGTGAATTTGTTGTTTTACATTTGAAGAAATAGGTTTAAAAAAATGAATCCCAGATAACAAAGCTCTTCACTGCTACAGCCCCAGAGAGAATCCAGGTGACCTAATGTCTAGCCATGATTTTATCACTTTAAATACCACTGTGAGGAACCCTTTCAGCCTTAGACATGTCTGTGGGATGACCCAGATGTCAGAGATGAACTCAGCAATCTCTCTGAGATCACAACGAGATGATCTGATTCCCTGTGTACCAAGCTGTAAACAGTCAGGCAGCAGTCAGGCTGGATCCACACTATCTGAAGCATTACTGGGAGGAGGCTTGGTTGGAAGAAGTTCAGACACAAAATAAGGAATCACTAGTTTATTCCTATGGAACATGAGAAAAGTACCTTTAACTTCTCTCCACCAATGCTAAGATTTAGTTAGAGATCCCTTTATGTGATCATAGAGGGAGAGAGCAGAAAACGGACTTATTTGGCCCTGCAGAGATTAGGCAAATGTTTTCTCATTTAATTTCTTGTCTTTCTGATGTGATCGGAATTTTCACTATTCTAGTGATGCCTGCCTGGGTATTTGTAAGCTAACCACAGAAGTTGTGGGAAATGTTGCAAGCCTGCATTTCCCAGTATCTCTTCCTAGAATTATCAAGATGTCTTACTAAAGTAAGCATTTAAAGTTCTTTGTGCAGGAATCCAAACAAAACATCAGGCCTAAACTTTGGGAGAGGCAAAGCTGTTGTCGCCAAAAGTAGGGGGTTTCAGGAGGTCAAAGTAGGACAAAAAGATCACTTGATTCATCTTTTGATAATCAGATCCAGATAATCATAAAACTGAGACTGGCAGAGGAGGTCTCTAACCCCCAGATGAAAGGAGACAAAGAAGAAGGGACATTTCTCCTTATATGTGCAATGACTCTCCTCCCAGCTACAGCAAGGGCTCATTGTTTCTTGCTTTTCCAGGGCCACCCACCCAGTAACCAGGCAGTGCTCACATCTGCAAGAAGGTGCAAAGGTAGACCTCCTTTGCTGCTTCCTGGCATTTACTCCCCAAGGAGGACTGAGATGAGATTTAAAAATAGCAGTGTCTTGCCCAGGGACATACAAAGAGGATTCCCCTGAAGCTGAACCAGAGACAGAAAGGTAGGCACATGGAGCAGACCCTTCTGTCATCTAAACAGCACAAATAAGGGAAACAATGATTGAGGGTTAGTCCAGGCACATTGGGCACCTTGGAAAAATCCCTAGCTTTCAAGGATAGCTGGACATAGCAGAGTCTCCGAGCCAGGAGGGGCTTTGCAAGAGCCCTATGGCAGGCAGCTCCGTGATATCTGCTGGTGCCGGAAGCTTTGGGTGATTTTGGAACAGATCATTCTAAAAGGTACGGCTGGAGGAGGATCTATCAAAGAAATTGCTATTTTTTTAGAAAGTGCAGGATTTCAGGCCCCTGGGGCCTTCTCAGGGTGCAGCCGTTGACTGCGACTTTGTCCTATGATGAGGAGACTCCGATTCTTAGAATCTACATGCCTATGCTGAAGCCTGCCAGCAAGCAGGCAGAGCAGGCGGGGCGCAGCCAAATCCAGCTCTGGATCTGCACACTCCCTCTGCCACTGGGGCTTGCCCCAATTTTCTGCCAGGGTAAATCATTAGTAAAACATCTCTTGGAGAGCACCGTGGAAGCAAAGCTATGCTCAAGGGAGGTGAGTAAAGAAAATCCCTCGGTTTCTGCTTTTCCTTCTTCCTCTCAAGCTCTTCCTCTTTCATATTAGAAGGGAAAGGCAGTGTCCTTTTAGCAGCCTGATTGTTGCCTCTGTTCATTTCTATTCATGTGCATTTGCATGTGAAAATTACCTTCCACGGCTCCCGAATCGATGTTTGCACGTGCAAGGAGAGAAGCCTCTTTTATCGAAACTTGAGAAGACATTGCTGTAGGGATAATTACCATTCCCAGGTGATGCTCACACCGTGGCCTAGCACACCGCGCGCATCAGAGCTTGTCGATGAGAGGCTGTACACCCCAGCAAGCATTCATTTTCTTTCAAGCATGAGCAATGCAGCTGAAGTGGGTATCGACACTCCTGATAAAACCCCGTGCCCGGCAACTTCATTTCTCAAGTTTCTGTCTTGTTTTGTTTTGTTTTGTTTTGTTTTGTTTTGTTTTGCGCCACTCTCTGATACCTGCTGCAACTTGGTTTCCTCATTCACAGAAGCATTTTTTGGCTCGTTCTTTTCTGTCTCTTTAGACCGAGATAAGGATACAGGAGCAAGGTGCAGCAATGACTTGGTGCAGTTAATAACATGGTGCTCTGCCGTCTTGTGCAGATGTGGAACCTGTATCCTCAAAGTAGCCAGAGCGGAACCTTCATTCAGGAGAAGGCTCTGCTAGGCCCTGGAGAATCACCAGAGGCCTCACGGCCTCACCAGCAACCAGACTCCAGGCCTTACGGTTCACCTGGACAGCGTCCAGAGAGTTCACCTCCCTCCCTGCGTCTCCTCAGCTCCCTGCAGCTTTCTGCCCAAGCGGTGCTTGCACAAGTAGCTTTCTGGACCCCCAACCACCGCGGACATCATTCAGATTGGCCGGAAGGCAAGTGCTAGCTTGCAAGCAGAGCCGGCCTATGGTGAAAATACCAAGGATGCTGAGTCGTCAGGTTACCAAGATGTTTATTTTGGAGTTTATAAAAATGGCTGTCAGCATCCTCAGCTCATATTTTCAACTTTAATTCTAAGAACACACAAAGAAAAGTATAAATCAAAGTATAAAAAGTAAAAGCCATATTAATAGGCTGAGCTGTAAAAGGCTCAAGTCAACGACTTCTGACATTGCCGGTCCTACGGAAAACTCACTACCATTATGGACTACTGAACTATATTGGAATATTTTGCTGAATCCATGCACCTACAGTATTTAAATGACAATGGAATACCCTTCTCTGACAAAACAAAACAAAGAAGGGGATACAAATAAAGGACCATTTTGTATCTGTATATTCAAAATGGGACAGATATACAGCTACTTTCTCTTAATTCACTAATAGTGTTTGTGGACAGGATATCATGTCTGCATCTTATACTATGAATAACCACTAAGAAAACAACAATATGCAATGTATTAATTATTGACACTGTCCTACTAATCGATTTTGAAACTAATTGCTCTTTGTTTTCTCAATAAAATTATTCTTTAAAAAAAGAACACACAAGCTGGATCTACAAAGCCAACTTCATGTGAATTGTGGAAAACTAAAGCCCTAAGAGTGTTTCTACTCAAGACTCACAGTCAATACGAAGACATACTTTTCTCAGTCTCTCCTGAGATGAGGCAAGTGGGGCAAAAAGGGTATGTGCATGCATTCACTCACCTCACCCCACTTCTTTCCCATGAGGGTTCAAGAAGGAGTGAAGGCCCTGTCCTATTTCTCATTCTACCCAAATCTCTTACAGTTGCAGGGTACAAAGAAATAAAAGAATAAAAAAGAAAATGGCTACTTCTGCCCGTGAAGGTAGCACCACCACTGAGCACACTAACACATGGTTTATTACAGCACACTCACTTTCAATGCTTCCCTGCTTTCTCAAATCTTTCCTTGACTCAAACAGAAAAGACTGAAAGCCAAAGCCATGAAGGCTCCTTGCCTTGAACACAGTTGGTAGCTTCCACACTGTGCAGCCTGCAGCGCCCTGACCACATGAAACACAGTCATGCACAACATAACATTGTAATTGAGCTGAAAAGCTCCCAACCCTCTAGCAGCGGGATGAAGTGTGGTCATGCTAACATCACAGAACAACATGTTTAGGGGGGATGTTAATGCATGGGAACCTAATGATTGCCAGTTGAATAAAAGTATATCATACACACTTATATGTTTTATACAATATTTGATGGGTTTTTTGTTGTTGTTGTTAATGAACTGTTTGCCTACTCCTATGTCTTCAAGATTTCCTCCTACTTTCTCTTCCAGGAGATTTAGCATTTCTGTTTTAATGTTTAGATTTTTTAATCCATTTTTACTTTAGCTTAGTGCATAGTGATAGACCTGGGTCCAGTTTTCGTTTTCAGCATGTAGAGGGCCAGTTTTTCCAGCACCATTTGTTAAAGAGACTATCTTTCTTCCAGTAAGCATGTTTGGCCCCTTTGTCAAAGATAAGGTAGATGAGTGTGTTTGTAGTGGCTTCTGAATCTTCTAATCTATTCCATTGATCCTCAGGTCTATTTTATTTTGCCAATACTATGCTGATTTTATCACAGTAGCTTTGTAGTATAATTTCAAGTCAGTAATTGTACTGCTTCCACCTTGTCTTTGTTGCCCAGGATTGTCATTGCTATTCTAGGTGTTTTCTGGTTCCAAATAAATTTTAGGAAGACTTTCTCTGGAACCGATCTCTGCCATTAAGTGGTACACAAGTGTAATTAAGAGAAAGGCACCTCCAAAGCCCTGGGTTCCTCCATACACAAATTAACACCCATCTCGGAGGAAAGAGTAAAACTTAGCTTAACAAATCAGAAACTGGGAACCAACTTCCCACTAGGGGCTCTCTGTGGGATTGTGCACATAGGGCTCTGTGGGATCGTGCACAATCACACAATGTCTTCGCCTTGTTCTGCACTCAGCTTCTGCACACCTTCCCTCCTCTGCTCCGCAGCAGAGCCCAAACTGCTCCTGATCTTGGGCCAACTTAATCATGAATCACTGTTTACTCAAATAAGTACTGTACAATTGTAAGATGCTTTGATTCATCTTTTCATAGCCACTAAGAGGAAGTTGGAAAGACTAGGGGTTCAGGAGCTGCAACAATCTCTGCAGCAGACATCAGAATGTTTGGGCGTCTTTTAGGTCAAAGCATCCTGAGCTGTATAGGGTTCAAAAAGCAAGAGCCACACCAAATGCTAGGGACTCTGTGGCCTTCTCCAAGAGCATTGCCACAGATGGAGTTTTATTGTACTCTAATAATGCCTCTGAGACACTTGTGGGGCAGATGTGATTGCCCCCAATCAGTACACTAAAAAGATGAAGGCTTGAGATTTTTATCTATCTGTATTATTCATTGCTCAGCCCCTGACAGGAGGATAGTCACCATGCTGTGGCATCTTCATTGCTAATCTCTCAATCCTCACAATACTGCTACTTCAGAGAGGAAAAAGGCAAAGGTCTAGAAAGGTCATGCGATATGCCCAAGGTCATTAAACAAATGTTGGTAGAATTGGGTTTCGCAGTCCAGGCTTCTGGCATTCACTCCAGATCTGTGTCTGCTACTGACTGAATGCCAACACCTTAAGCCAAACCTCCTAGAGACCTTGAGACAATCACCAACACAAGCAAACCCTTTAATACCCGCAGATGCTCATAGTAGACACGGTGATATAATATTGCAGTGGCCTCTTTCAGAAAAGAAAAATGAGATCTGGATATGACTTTGGGAAAGTCCAGCCCCAGTATATGTGTTGAGCACCTGCATGGAAAGCATTTCAAAGGTGAACAATAACTGTAAATATGTAGGGTGTGAGGCTTCAGATTTCTCACTGAACTGAAAATTTTCTTGGATTTCTTTATCCAATTTATGCCAAGCTCTGCTTTATGGACAAGAACCTGTGAAATTCATCTTTTATCTCTCAGAGTAATCTATAGGTAGAGCCTGCAGCATCAACTGCCTTGCAAAGTGTAACAGGGGTGGAAAGTGGTAGCTGTGACACAACTGTTTCACACCCCATGATAGAGAATAGCGAGAAATGGGTGATTGGGGCAGGTATAGCACAGCACAAATGCCACGCTTTATTCGCACTCTTCAAATGACCAAAGTTACGTGCACCTTCTGGTGTGTAGGGGCACAATGACCCATGAAAGAAAAGCTTCTGAACGTGACATTGTGGGGAAAGAAGATGGTACACAGGGTTCATCACACGCTCGGTTTTAGAGACACAAACCCTCCTGACCGGGGGAGCCTGCATGTGCACTCCGGTTCACCCCCAAGTGCCAGTGGCATTTACTGATTGCTTTACTCTATCACTTTTGCACACTTAACCCAAATTGGTGGACAGAGTAAATGAAAAACTTCTATCAAGGGAAATACTCTATAAATGAAGTCACAAAAATACTCAGCTATGAATATGTTTTTTCAATTCATAATACAAAGTTCTAATTTTCTTTATCTACAAAGACTACTAAATAAACCTGAAAAGGAGTAAAACTGAATAAAGCATATAAATAAGAAAGACAGAAACAAAAAACTAAAAGCATGATGCTTCATTAATAATGAAGGGACATGATTATAACTTTCATGGTAAGATCGACAATTGTTTAAACATGTCTGAAAGGATGTGCACAAGCAGGAGTTCTCATGTGGCATTGGGTTCAATAACTACGAGGTTAATTAAGCAATAACTTCCAAAATTAAATGCCAACTTTCTATAACTTAATTCCAATGTGAGCTGTTATCATACAAAGGTAACTATCGCTGGATTGCTTATAGTAACAAAAGATTGGAAAACAGTCCAAGGCAAAAGTACACAAATCATGGCAAACACAATAGAATGCTATTAAGCAATTACAAAGAATTACTAAGGGCCAGCAAATAGCTCAGTGGATTAAAGTGCCTGCAAGCAGGAACAGGGGCCAGATGTTCGATTCCCGGGCCTGCTGTGCCGGCCCCACCTCCAGGGCATGCTGAGAAGACAATTGAAACTGGGCATGGTGGCCTGCGCCTGTAACCCCAGCTCTTGGGAGGCTGTAAACAGGTGGATCACGACAAGTCCAATCTATTAGTGAGACCCTAAACACCCTGTAGACCCTGCCCTAAAATACAAAAAGAAAACAACCAGAATTACTTGACAGCTCTCTGTGCTATGCTGCGGAATTGCAGCTACTATGAACTGTTCAGTGAAAACAGCAAGATCCACAGTGAGGTATGTAATTCTTTACTGTGCACTGAGGCAAAAGAGAACCCATGGGCACATTTGCTATTTGCATAAAAATATTCTTTAGAGAATTTTTCTTCCTTTCCCTACCTCACAAAACCTGCTAATGCTGCTGGCTTCTGGGAAGAGAAATGGATTGCTAGGGTTCATAGGAAGGAGATTACTATTCATAGTATTCTCTACAAAATCTTTCAAATTAAGAGTATGTATTACCAGTAATAAAAAGCAATTGAAATAACCTTAAAGTACAGAAAGAAATGAACAGACTAGAAAAAAATATTTGCATAGTCAACATATGATAAAGCATGCAGATCCAAAATATATAAAATCCTCTCAAAACTCAATAAAAAACTCATTTTAAAAGGCCTAAAATTATACCATATGAGCAGATCCTCCATACAAACAAACGAAAGAGAGATATGTTTATCAAATAAACATATAAAAAGACACAGATAGCACCACATCAGGGAAATGCAAATTAGAACCACAACATGAGCTGAGGGGATAGCTCAAAAGTCTAAATACCTCCCTGGGAAGAGCATTTGATCCCAGGTACCCCATGAAGTGCTTACCCCCAAACCTCAGGCATGCCATGCCATCCACCAAAACCATGCATGGTGACACATGGAGCACATGCCTGTAATCCCAGGGCTGGTAAGGCTGAAACAGGACGATCACTATGAGTCTGAGCTGTGTGGCATGACCCTGTACCAAATGAGTAAATAAATAATTTTTAATAAAAAATTTAAAACTACAATGTGATCACAATATCTACATTTTAGAATGGCTATTTTTTTAAACAATGCAGTAGCACTTGGAGCACATAATCTCAGGGAGCAACTACACTTCTTTCTTCTACAGTAATGAAGTGGTTTTAGATACCTGTTCCATGCTATGTCTAAGATGTTTGGTATTCAGATAGATAGTGAGTTAAGCTCCACAGTCTAGGTTATAGGATAATAATATCATTAAGCTTCTCTTCTGGAGAGTTAACAACTTAAGTTTACAGATCAAAAATTAAAGAAAAAGAAGGGCTACAAGGACAGTTAACATTTTGGCCCTAGCCTTTCAAGATCAGTAAGGACTCAGGAAATAGGAGAACCTGTACTATAATATCCTGCAACTCAATTGTGTCCCAAATTTTCTGATCAAGGAGATTTTGGGGCCACAGAGGAAAGTGATCAATGATGTAGAGTGTGCCTAAGGAGAGTCATATGGAGAGAAAACATTCTCTCAGGCTTTCACAGAGAGCAAATTGGTCAAGCAATGGCCGTGACTCATCCATATGGCTGACACTGACAAAGGATCTACAAACTGAGGTACAGGGTTTCAGGTTAAATCCTGAGGGGATTTGACTGACCTTATCAGATACAAAAGCTACATTTCTTGTTATATAGGTCTTGCTTTATCTTGGTCTTAGTGATTCAGCAGAAAAATATGAAAATAAAGTATAAAAAGTAAAGCCATATTAATATGATGAGCTGTAAAATGCTCAAGGCAGTAACTTCAGACATTGACAATCTTATGGAAAACCCACTACTATTATGGACTATTGGACTATATTGGTATATTTTGCTGAGTTCATGCACCTACACTATTTAAATGACAATGGGATGCCCTTCTCTGACAAAATAACAAAAAAGGGGGATGCAAATGAATGACCATTTTGTATCTGCATACTCAAAATAGTCAGAATAGATATACAGCTCCATTCTCTTAATTCAATGAATAGAGAGGTTTGTTCTAATAGTGTTTGAGACAGGATATCAGGTCTGTATCTTGTACAATGAATAATCACTGAAATAACAATATGCAATATATTATTTATTGAAAATGTACTAGTAATCAGTTGTGAATCTGTCTCATTGCTGTTTGTTTCTCAATAAAAATATTTTTAAAAAGAAAGCAGTGTAGTAACTTCATAAAAAATAAACTTCCACCTAGCACATGACTCAGTGATCCTACTCTAGGTGTTTACAGACATGAAAGCACCAGTGCATGAAGACTTTTATGCTACAGCTCAAAGAAGCATGCCTTGAAACTGCTGAAAAGTGAGAAATGACTCTAATGTCCCTAAACTGGTGAGAGGTTAGGCAAACTCTGGTAAATCCAAAGCATAAAATTGTACTTTAAAAAATCAGAAGAAAAAATGCTAAAACAACATGGAAAAATTTCACAAACATCCATGACAATAAGAGAATACAGTGATGCGGTTTGTACAATCAGACATCACTTAGTGACAGGGATATGTGCTGAGAAATGCACCACTAGCCAATTTTGTCACTGTGCTGTGTGTGTCTGAGCTAAGAGGGCTACGATGGCACCAGGCACTGTAATCTTATAAGACCACTGTCACACATGCGGTCTGTCTTTGACCAAAGCTTTGCTGTACGGTGTGTGACTGCAAAGCTGACTAGAAAATGCAAAACAAGGATGGAAAGAGATCAGTGCTAACCAGAGACAGAGAGGTGAAAAGTGATTGATTGCAAAGAAATAGGTGAATGTTAAGGCTTGTGCTGAGGTTGTCATGTGCGTTAGGCAGTTTTTGTTGCTATGACAAAAGGCATAAGATAAACACATTCGGAGGAAGAACTGCTTAGTTGGGAAAATTATTTCAGAGGCGTGGGTCAATGATACTTGCCTCAGTTGCTCCCAACCTTGTGACAAGGGAGCACCACGGATGGCAGGGAGGCTTAACAAAGGAAAGCAGCTGGCCTCATGGTGACCAGGAAGCAGAGTCCAGGCAATAGGCCATGTGCCGGTGAGCATCTCCCTCCTTCTGTATTTGTGGCTCTGGGCCCCACCCACACTGAGCCCCATCCACACTGGGCCCCACCCTTCAGTTTGCTGAGTTATCTGCTCATCATCAATGGGAATCCTGTAGATGACACACCCAGAAGGAGGCTTTTTCTCCAGACAATCCAATCAAGTGGACAAGATTAGCCATCACATACACAAATATATATATATATATATATATATATATATATATATATATATATATTTGTTAAGGTCACAGAATCCAAATAAAAGAAGAGTCAATGTGACTGTATATAAATTATTGCTCAATAAACCTGAAGTTTCAAATCTATTTTATCCAGGATGGTTGACTACTAAAACTCTCTTCTAAGAAGAATAGAAAACATCATTACAAATTTGGATGAAGCCCACTGTTGTTTCCCTGGGAACGTGCTTTTCTACCTCCCTTCTAAGATGCTGAAATCTCTATAAATTCAGAGGAATTAGCCCTGCTTCCACTATGTTGCCTATGGGGGAAAACATTTAATATCATTACCTACACCAAATGCTGAGTGACAATGTTATCTATCCCTACTGGGAAGAAATTTCAAATATTAACATGATCTTAATTAGATGCTCCTCCTTCCAAACCACTTACAGGAGTCAGAAGGAGATGGAAAATCAGATATGACAGCTAGACTTCAGTATCCTTGTTTGTGACATTAACAGTTATACCCCTAATGGCACTTCTATTTTGACTTTCCAGTATATTCATAGTATATTACCAAAACAATTCATTCCCATGGTGTTTAATTTTGCGATACAAGCAGGAAAACACACACACAAACCTATTCAGACACACTGCTAAACTGCTGTGTCTTCAATGATCCAGAGTTACTAGCGCCGCTTAGCCGATGGCTTCATCGCTCTGACAGCTGAAGTAACATGTTCCTGCCTTGCATCTGCCTTGATTGTTCAGGGTTAGAGAAGACTAGGCGGGCTATGCATTGTATTTTCTAAATTAACTAAAGCACTGCCTGCAAGGCTGAAGCCATACACGTGGTACCTGGGGGAAGTAGCAGGCGCAAGCCCAACTTTCCACTTGGCTAGATAGATGTTGTTGTCATTGAAAACCAGGTGTCCCCCAGAGATGTAAAAAAAAAAAATCTAATCTTTTAAGATAGATTAAATGTATCTGTCCTACCCTGGAAGAGAGAATTAGTACATAAAGTATAAAAAGCAATCCCTTTGATAGGCAGGGTGCATCTGACTCCTGACTGGGCCATCAGAGAGCCAATTTCACACTGTTTATTAGCAAGGTAAAATTTAATGCTGTAAAACAATAAGAAAAGAAGTGTTGGTGGTGGAAAAGTGAAAAAGTCATCATGCCACGGCTCTCTTAGAAACACCTCCTCGGAATCTAACCATCTTCTAGGAACAGCAAAGCAAGGGATTATACCTGCCAGAAAGGCCAAGAGCCCTTGTGTTTTATACCCTCTTCATAAATCTCCACATCTGGAATCTCCAGTGCCCAGATGATCCATGTAACTGGAACATTGCTTTATTCTTTATCTTTTTTTTTAAATGTAGAAATTTTTTTCATTTTAAAATATACACATTTTTTAAATAATTTATTGAGAAACTAATAGCAATGAGACAGTTTCAAAATCGATTGGTAGGACAGGTTCAACAATTAATAAATTGCATGTCTTCCTAGTAGTTATTCGTACTACAAGATGCAGACATGATATCCTGTCCACAAACACTATTAGAACAAATCTTTCTATTCACTGAATTAAGAGAAAGTAGCTGTATATCTGTCCTAACTATTTTGAATATACAGATACAAAATGGTCCTTCATTTGTATCTCCTTTTTTTGTTTAGTTTTGTCAGAAAAGGGTATTCCATTGTCATTTAAATACTGTAGGTGCATGAATTCAGCAAAATATTCCAATATAGCCCAGTAGTCCATAATAGTAGTGGGTTATCCATAGGACTCTCAATGTCTGAAGTTGTTGACTTGAGCCTTTTACAGCTCAGCATATTAATACGGCTTTACTTTTTTTTTTTTGGTGGAACTGGAGATTGAACTCAGACCTTGCACTTGCCAGGGAAGCTCTTATTCTACTAAGCCATCTCCCCAGCCCTGGCTTTACTTTTTATACCTCATTTTTATACTTTTTTGCTGGATGGTTAAGACCAAGATAAAGCAAGACCTATATAACAAGAAATGTAACTTTTGTATCTGACAAGTCACTCAAATCCCCTTGCTTTTTTCTTTATTCCACATATTTATAACAAGAAACAGAGAAATTTCAACTGCAAAGCAATTTACTCTGTTTTTGTGAATTGAGCCCAGACTACTGATTTCCCAAAATCGAACTGAAATGGTACAAAAGGAATTTTTCAAGAATGAATGGCAAAGACAAAGGAAAGGAAAGAGAGCAACAGTGGAGAAGACCAAGTGGGTGATCAGAACCTCTGGACCCATCATTTCTTAGATAAAGTCTGCCATTTCCACGCACACTGTCACATGACTTGCTTCCCCAGGGCATCCCTATTACCTAAGTAACTGTACTTGTATCCTTATTGGTTCCTCATAGCTGTAGCCCATGTGGAGACTGCTCTATAAAATTGCTCTATAAATTGAGTCCTTGGGCTATCCCTTCAGGACCTCTCTTGTCCCACAGACAGGAGCTTTCTATTACTCAATAAATATTTCCTTCTCTGAAACTCTGTTATGCTTAGAATTCATTCTTCAATTTTTAGAGAATACAAAGTTAGCGTATCAAACATCTAACAGGTTTGGAGTTATAATATTTCCCTTATTTCTTATTTAGAGGTTCTACTATTACTGCTGTTACATACCCACAGGATCCCCCCCAGATAAGAAATAATTAACAGGAGGTAAGGATTTGCTTTTAGTTCTTGATCGATGCATTGTACTAGGTTATTTTAATTGTCATTCTTGTTCGCTACGATTTGTTCCTTCTGTAAATTGCTTTATGCCTAAAGTTTATACCCTTTTGTGAAGAGGAATATGATGTTTCTTTAAAGACTGTTTTACTTTTGAGGACAAGGTCTTGGATTCCTATTTGCTACATGTTACATCTAGACCTGTTTGACTTGCGACAGCTGTGGTTTTTAATCTGTAGCCTGTACTCAGGACATGTAATGTTAGAGTGCCATCTAGTGGACTTTGATATAAAATTCTGTGAAATGGGTCTTTTTTATGAAATCTAGTCTGTTCAGCTCAGGCTTCTTTCTGTCCCTTATGGAGTGTTAAAACAAAACAGTGGTTATACGGACAGGTACTAATCACCTTTAGGGCATCTGCCGCTTCCAAACTTCCAAAGCAGAGGATCGGTTTCTTCAGTACCGCTGGCCAATCCCCATTCCACTGAAACCAATGACCAATGGAATGTTGACCAGACAGGCAACTGGATCCCTTTCTGGAGACAAATCTCTGATCACTTGAAGCTAGTCAAAACTGAAGGGTCATGGCTGTAGCGACTCTTGAGTGGAAGCCTGGAGGTCCTTCAGCGGAAGCTAGCTCCCAACAGCCTGAATAGACTGTCAGCACAGAGGCTCTGCTTAGCTATCCTATCCACGTGTGCTCCTCACGTGAGGAGAAAAAGGTAACCCCCTCATTGATAAGCAGGTGTTCTGTCTCAAAGTGAGCTGAAACAATATTGCTAGGGCCTTTTCTTAAGCATCTGTTAAGACTTGAGCTACAGGCCTGCATTCTTCTCTTCCTAGTAATAAGTTAGAAACCCCAGTTTTCCTCCAACTTGCAGGAAATTAACTTTAAAACTCCTTATAGAGACCACCCTCCCTCTAGGAGGCTAAGCTGATGTAACTTATGACTGTTTGCTTTTCATGGAAAAGCAATTATTAGAAAAAGGAATTTACATTCATGCTTTACATGTGCTGAGAGCAAACAGGAGATTTTTTGTCAGCCTTTCTCAATTAGCAATGATCACACCTGGGACAAACCTCATTGGCTATCACTCTACCACAGCGCAAAGCTGGTCAGCCTTTCTCTTCCTTCATGTATACGAAAAACAGATGGATGTGGCTTTACTGATTTGTCCATCACGGTTGCTAGGTGCCAGCTGTACTCTAAGCCCTGGGCACAGTTCCTCCTGTCAATTGCTGCTTCTCACCCTCTCTAAAGGTGGTCTCTTCGACATGATAAAAGGTGTGGCTTTGGGATCTGTCTCATTCTCCTTCCAAGGACTATAAAGCAGAGATGTAATACTAAGCAATGCTTCCTTCTTTAAACATAGCAATCATAACCCAGATCAATTATACCTTGTACTTACGAAAGCCTCCTGCTGGAGTAAAAGTTGAGTTGCCAAAAGATACAAAATTATATACCGGTATGACCGTACAGAGGCTGGTCAAATTTTACCTTCTGGTCTCTTTCCAGATGGCATTCACCTGCCATGGAGTGGAATTAATTTTAGGGATGACTCAAGTTGATAAGAAATGAAGTAGACATGGAAGGGGCAGCTAATTTTCTTTTGTATTTCAGGAATAGGAACCTCAGTGTGAAGGTCACATACTACTTTGGAATGTATGCTTAAGCACTGGAAAATATTAGACACATGTTGAAAAAGAGCCATTTGATATCTTTTTCTTTTTGTATGTATCTTTTTTGTTCATTTTAATGAGAGAAAAATAGCAATGAAACAGTTTCAAAACAAGTTGGTAGGACAGTTACAATAATTAATACATTACGTATTGTTGCCTTCATGGTAGTTGTTCAGAGGGCAAGATGCAGACATGATATCTTGTCTACACAATATTAGTAAACACCTTTCTTCTCATTGAACTAAGAGAAAGTAGCTGTATATCTGTCCTAAGCATTTGTATTTTTTTCACTACAAAATGATCCTTTATTTATATCCCCCTTTTCTGTTTTTGTCAGAGATAGGTGCTCTTTTCTGCAAGAGAACACCATTTGATATTTTTCTGTAGGCACACGTGGGCTGCCCACCTTCTAGATCCAGAATGGAATGCAGAGAGAAAAATTAATCATGATGCTGTTTTACAACTAGACTTGTACTGTAAGAAAGAGAGCAATTACCTTCCATCAAAATTTTCTTTATATTAAGAAATAATTCTTATTTTTCTCATAGTATAATTATCAGCTCTATGAAACTGTTATGGTTTGTGTCTAGGTGTCCCCCCCCCAAAGCCTCGTGCAATCAGGGGGCTGCTTTGGAGTTTGTGATTGATTCTTGATCCAAGGCTGGGATTGCAGGTGTGAGCACTACACCCTGGCCTGGCCCTGGGGTGGGTCATTGGCATTGCAATGCAAGGAGGGGAGAGAGGCTAGCTAGTGGCCTGAGCTGCTGCCTCTTTTTTGCTCTTTGCTGCTGCTATGAATGACTGCTCTGTGCCATGTGCCACTCTGCCTTAGAGCTGGCTAAGTATGAACTGAAACCTCAACTAACCGTGAGCTTAACTAAAACTTTCCTTTCCTAATTTGGGGTATTGCGCATTTTATCCCAGCAATGAGAGTAGAGTAATTAAGACAGAATTTGGTACCAGAGAAGTGGGGTCTTTACTGTGACTAAACCTGACCATGTGGATTACAAGCTTTTGGGAATGGTTTATGGGAGGAGATGGTAAGTGTTCAGATATGTTGCTTACAAGGGAAGCACTGGAACAGCTTCAGCTGTTCTGTATGACAGGTTCTGGTGAGAGCTCAAAAGACCATAAGACCAAAAGGCTGATAAAAATCCTGCCTGTGAAGACCAGGCTAGGAAGGTTTCTTCTGGGAAGAAGGACTGCATTGGTTGTTGACTCCAAACAATGTATGTTATGGCTTGCCAGAAAGTTTATCTAAATTTTGCTTGTGTCCAGAGACTTTGCCTGAGATTGACATTAGGCATGGTGGACTGATTAATCTGGCAAAAGAAATTTCAAAGCAGTCAAATGTTGAAGCAGTGGCATGGCTATTGTTGGGGGCTTTTAGTCAGATTTATTAGTTGAGAGTCAAGAGCAAAGAGCCCAGTAGGATGACTTAAAATGTTGTGAGTTTGGCCAGAAAGGGAGCTCCCATAAGGCTGTAGGATGCAAAGACAGAGCTGAGAGGATCTCCTTTGCTGAGAAGGAACAAGAGAATGGAATAGTTAGCCTGAGACTGCAAGAGGCATATCTCCACCCTTTGCAGGCTCAGAACTGCAAGAGTAAGGGATTTTTGCCTTGGAGAGAAAGCTGCAGGTGATGGCCACACCAGGTTCCAGAAAGGTGCCAGCACAGAGAATATGTTCCCAAGAATCAGGGTCAGAGTGCTCAGGGATCCAAGCACTTGACTCCTACAGCCAAGAAAGAAGAAAACCTAGCTACTGCTCCAGACAGCAGAAGAACTTGTCATCATCCACATGATGTGGGTTTGAGGTACAGGCAGAACGCAGGAGTTCTGAGGTTAAGAAGGCTTCCACCTCAATTTTAGAAGGGCTAGGAGGCCAGGTAGTGTGCCCCTGAGAGGACAATGAGTAAAACACAGAGTAAGAAGCTTAATATGCAGTGGAACTTCCAGAAGTTTGGAAAATCCAGGAATGTGGATCATCTAAGAAAAGGAGAGCAAGAGAAGCCACGAGAGCTACAATCACCAGAAGTGCCACAGGAGTGGAGCCATGTAGAGCTACAATTTGCCACAGATTGTGTGTGTGTGTGTGTGTGTGTGTGTGTGTGTGTGTTCCACATGAAGCTATAGGACTTAATGTTCACCCTTCTAGATTCTGAACTTGCTTAGGTCCCAATGTGTGGTATCCTGCTGTGTATGCCTTTTGGAATGGTAAGGTTCATCTTGTGCCACTGAGTGCTGGAAGTGTTTAACTTGTCATTTGTATAGGGGCTTACAGCTAAGGCTTTGCTTTAGATCTCCAAGAAGACTTGGGACTTGAACTTTTCAGCAATGCTGAAAGTGTTAGGATTTTGCTAACTCTTAAAGATGGACTAAAATGCCTTTTGCATAAAGGGAAATGCATGAGTCTTTGGTGGTTCCAGGTGCAGAATGTTATAGTTTGTGTCTAGTTGTCCCCACCCCAAAGCCTTATGCAGCCATGGGGCTGCTTCGGGAGTTTGTGATTGATTCTTGATCCAATACTGGGATTGCAGGCATGAGCGCCACACCCTGGCCCTGGGGTGGGTCATTGGCATTGCAATGTAAGGAGCAGAAAGAGGCTAGCTAGCTGCCTGAGCTGCTGCCACTTCTTTGCTCTTTGCCACAACCATGGATGACTGCTCTGTGCCATGTGCCTCTCTGCCTTGGAGCCAGCTGAGGATGAACTGAAATCTCCACTCATTGAGAACTAACTAAACCTTTCCTTCCTGAATTTTGGGTGTGGGGTATTTTGTCCCAGAAAACAGAGAAGAGTAACTGACACAAAGACTATCAATGTTCATATCTCTTTTCCTGTTAATGACATACAGAAGATCAAATAAGATCAAACAGAGTTTTCAGAAGACCCTGATGAGTACACTAAGGTCTTTAGGGGACTTATTTAGACCTACAAACTGAACTGAGGAGATGTAATGGTACTCTTAAGTCAAACATTAACTTCTACTGAAAAACACACAGCACTACAAGCTGCTGTTATAATTTGGAATGAACATTATTTTAACTTTAGACAGCCAGAAGGCAGGCACCCAGGGGAATACCCAGTTACCCTGGAGCCCAAGTGGCCCCTGCCCAAGACACCTACTGGCCTAACACCAAAATGGGAGACTGGAGTAAGAGACAATTTCAGGTGTGTATTCTTGAAGGTCTAAAAAAGATAATTATTTTAATTGTCTACTATTTATAAGAAGAAAGATGAAAACTCCTCTGTCTTCTTAGAGCATTTAAGAAAGGCATCTATGAAACATGTCCATACCTCCTGATTTGATAGAAGCACAGATTATTCTTATATAAGTTTATCACCTCATCAACCCCAGATATTGAGAAAAAGTTACAAAATATAGCTTTTGCTCCAGATAGTTCACTTGATACTGTAGTGAAACTTGCCTTCTCTGTAATCTAATACCCATACTGGGTGGAAGCTAAGGACAGGAAACAAGGAGACCAAAAAGAAGTGAATATCATTGTTTGGCTCTGAAAAAATAGTTCTAAGTCTGATTCTCAGGGCTCCAAAAAAAGAGTTCCATAACTAAACTCAGCTACTTCTGCTGTGGAAAGTTAGGCCAGCTTACGAGCCACTGTCCTAAGAGGCCTCCTATACCGCACTATGACAGCCAAGGTGGCCGTTGGAAGCAGTCCTGCACTCTGAGGCAGAGTTCCCGGAGCTCAGACTCATCTTTCCAGCTGGTCTGATAAGACAAGAGGGCCAAAGGCACTCTCTGCCTTTTCATTCTGGCAAAAAGGTCATCTCCACTAAGGAGCCCCAAGCAATCATGAATATAGAGAGCAGAAAACCAGTCTTTTTCTGGATATCAGCACATGTCCTTCTCTTCCACTCTGGCCTTCCTTCTAGTCATGAAGAGCCACTGGAGGAGAGTGGCTCACTTTATCTCAATCCTTAAACTGTAACTGGGATGACTTTCTCTTCAACCATTTATTTTTAATTATATCTGAATATCCACTTTCCCTCCTGGAGAAAGATATCGTATCCTGTTTAGATATTGTAATATATGTGCCCCCAAAATCAGGTACACTACTCGCCCTCATGGAAATAAAAATAAACCCTAAAGTACAGACAGACAATGATAAAATATAAAGGAAATTCGGAGCTGGCATTGTGAGGTCCTACAAATACTGTTAGAATAAAAGAACACCTGAGTAGGTGACAGTAGGTATAGAATCGACTGAGCCAAGGCTGCATGAAGAAAGAGGGAACCAAGTTCCTGAAATTCTTTTTTTTTTTTTTAATTTTTTTATTTTTTTGGCAGAACCGGGGATTGAACTCAAATCCTTGCATTTGCCGGTCAAGTGCTTATCCTACTGAGCCATCTCCCCGGCCCCTGAAATTCTTAAAACAAAACAAAATACAGAAAAAATTATTGAATATAAGTAAAAGATTTTATTCCTTCTATATCTTATTATAAGAGATCTCTGTTAATTGTTGTACAAAAGTATTGAGTCATTTTATACAAGAGATCTTATAATTTAACTTGGCCAAATACATCTGAGTGCACACGGGTTTTATAGACAACTTGTTGTAGGTTTCTATGCCCATCTGTCAGTTCAATTTGTGACCATACCACACTAAACCAGCTGTTTTGTTTGAGCTCAACTTTTTCTTCTTTTTGCCTTCTTGGTTTTTTAAGACATTTGTCTATTACTTAAGTTGGTTTGTAGATAAATGTCACTAGAATTAAGAACCTATTTCCATCCCTGTTGCCAGCTAATCCAAATGATGCTGAGACTGGTTTTACAAACATAGTACATATTGTTATCCATATACAATAACTTGGGAGTCTTTCATTAGCCAAATAATGTGTTATTTGTATAATATGTGTCTCATAGGTCATCTAATACATGTTAAGACAAAATGAGACTTTTGTCTTAACAAAGGCTTAAAAAAATTACTGGACAGAACTCTACTTGGCAAATAAAAACAGCTGTTTGGAAGCATCTCATTTCAGCCTTTGATCATTAATGGGATTCCCAATAATTTCCATGACCTGATGTGAGACACACCCTGATAGATGTTACTAATCATATTATTGTGATATGTTTACGTTGGTCATCAACAAATTATAAAAAAGCAGATATTTAAGTCTAGAAAAAGGTATCACCACAACAGTTCTTGTTTAAATCTTAGAAGACTTAGATACCCAGAGTATGACTATATTTAGTATGTAATGAAATCCATAATAATCAGTATTACAGCTATCTGAACCCCTTTGTCTCTTAATTTAGTGTATCAAGAATATTTTTAATAAAGCCATGTTTTTTACAGAAAACTTAGCCATTTTTGATGACCAATGTAAACATGTCACCATATCACACCCTTAGAGATGCTCAGACACTAAACAGTCCACACAATGTCACATGATTCTTCAATGACATCCTATTCAAGGGTAACAAATTAGGTTTAGGGTTAATGTTAGGGTTGGGGTTAGCAATAGGGCTAGGGTTAGTTCACTTCTATTCAAAATCCAGGCTTGTTTCTTAAGTTAAATTAACTTAAAATTTACTTTCTCCTTTGAGTTGAAGATTGTTTTGTGGACAATGAGCTTATCACTGACCAAGCAGCTTTCTTCCCTCCTGATGTAATGGAAAGAATGTGGACTATAGTTCCACATGGATGCAGATTTGAGGCTGATCTTGGGTATAGTTTGGCATTTGGGCAAACTGCTTCTCAATGCATCCATTTTCTTTCTTCTTTTTTGGTATAGAAAATGATATCTAATTACAGCTTTGATAAACAAGATAACATATGCAGGTCTGAGTGCCTTCAGATTCACATACAATAGGTATTCAGTAAATGAGACATTTTCTCTATGTTTCCATTTATTTCATTGGCCTCCCCAGAACCCTGGGCCACAAGGACACCCTGAGCACATGGCCCAAGCCCTACTAGAGAAGAGAATTCCAAAGGCTCACCCTGGACTGGATACTCTTCAGGTATCCTGGAGGCTCAGGCTACAGACATCTGTAGGACCCAGACTTCTGGACAAGGAGGAGGTGAGTAGGTTGGGTGCCAGTGGTCTCATGCCCCCTTACCACAATCCAAGTCACAGATAATAATAACAACAGTAATGATAATGATGGGCTGAAAAAATAATAAATAAAAGTTGTCTTCAGAAAAGCACTTAGCAAGGAAGTATAATTAGTATAAGCACCCTTATGTCTGTACTCCAACTTGACAGCTCAGGTAACCCTCAAAACCAGTCTGTGTCAGTTCTACCATTCTTTTCAGCTGAGAAGCCATGAGTTAGCAGCTCAGAGAAGCCAAATGAGTCCTGAGTAGTCTGCCTCCTCAAGAAGATCCACCTTGTACTGCTGTCCCCAGTGCCAGGGTGCTGGGATACTCCTGTTTATATACTGGTCTTATTGCCAAGAGCTGCATCTTTCCAAAGTTGTAGACAGTCCTGCCCATAGTCCGGCCCATAGGACCCTGCCCACTAGCCTCAACACACCTCCACCAAGACCAGATATCGACAGAATCTATAGATTATCAGGTCCTATAACCACGAAGCCTGTTTCTTGTTTACACCTGCTTCTTCCCTTCAGGGTGGGCACATGCTTACCTGGCTCCTCCTTCAGACCACCTTGTAAGCAATGACCTACTTCCTCTTTCCTGAGTAGGAAACTTATGACTATTCTACCCAACAGCCCAGTCTTCCAACCTCACTCCTCACATGACCCCTCCGGGACTCAGTAGGCCCATCTCAGTTGAGGCCACTGGAGAAAAAAAAAACCTTCTCAAGTGCAAGCATGGCTAACGTGGGCCTTTCTGGCAGTATGGTACCATACATATCTCAGCTTTGGCAATATGCACCATATTTCTTCTTCAGACTAGAGAATAAAGCTGTAATGACTAACAAAGTAGGTGCATTTAAAAGGCTGCAGCATAACATTTTACAATAAATCTTCAGAGCATGGTAGCTACTCACCACTGGTGTCTCTAAACCTCTGTTTGTCTACCGATCCTGTGTGGCAACCTGAAGTTATTTGTGGTGTGATTTTAATCACTGGTGATCACACAAAGGACATGTGCTTCTTTATTTGGGCTGTGGGCTTCATCTCTGTCCTTAATTGTCACGTTCAGCCTATCACTCCTGTCCCTGGCTTTTTTATGCCTGTGAAATGAGTGATCAGCGAGCAAGTTCCTCTCTTAAACAAACCTATTTCCTCCTATTCCCATTCCAGGTACTCACCCAGATCAATTCACAAGTATTAGTTAAATGATGTTTTAGAGCTTAGAAAAAGTAGGGTTGTTTTTATCTTTGTGATGCAACACGAATGTAACTGACTTTTGTATCATATGGAAAGAAAACTACAGAACAAGACGGAAGTGGACAAAAGACCCTGCTTTTCCTTCTTTTTTCTGTGATGCTGAGCACAGCAGGCCCTGTCCTGAACCCAGAGGCAGAGCTTCCAAGAGGCCAATGACGCTTAAGCCTCAGGGCATCTCACTTCCGGGAGCCTCTCCTTGGAACCTTGGCAGTATATGCACATGGTCAGGAGTATTTGTTACGTATTCAAAAGTAATGTGTTCTAACTTCAATCAATTAAGCCTGTGTCTCTTCTTCTACAACACCTGTGACATCACATCTCTCGTGTCAAGTGGGGTGTGAGTCTTTCTGATGTCCAGCTAAGAGCAAATTGAGCTGGGGATGCAGTCGGTTTGTCTGCAAAAGAACACCTTTATGATGTTAATGACTTCCTTGTGGAATTGAGGTATTGATGATGTCACAGTGTAGGGACAATTGTCAGAGATACACGTTCATCCACTATCTGGGCTCACTCAATGTTCTGACTCTGTGAGATGGAAGGTCAGAGGCCATGTGCTCCTATGGCCATTTGTCCCTGTCTCCAACACATGATGACACATGAAAGAAACTTGACTTGCCATAATCCTAAACATTGACCTGATGTTGCCGTTGATTTTGTCTGTATCTTAAAAGTATCAGGTTGGGGGTAAGGGACATAGCACAGCAGCTAAAGCACCTGCCTGGCAAGTGCAAAGTCCTGAGTTCAATTCCTGGTACCAAAGACAAAATGAAAACCAGTTTTTAAACAGTAATAGGTTGGTGTGTTAAAAGAAACTTCTTAAATTACCAATATAAAAAATTTTAACCGCAGTAAAGACTAAATTGTCTCTCTAGTCTGTCTATAAAAGCAGTGCCACAAACTTGCTAGTAAAATGCAGCCAGAAGTCTGAACAAAAAGACATTGCAGAGTGTACCAGTTGGACAATCAAAATGCTGTTAATTTGTGGTGGTGTTTGTAGTGTTCGTAAACTTCAAAACTGTAGGGATCTGTTGGTCTCATGGTGGTCGGTTCTAGCTGGGGCAGATGGAATGAGAAAGATAGACAAGAAGACAAAAGCTGGGCTAGGTGGTTGCTGGTTTGCCTGATAGGCAAGACTAACATACACACAACAAAAATGATCCTTTGTTTATACTTTTGCGAAGTTTATAACACATGACATAAGGTTGCCTAGTGCCTAGTAGCTCATCTTAATCAAACAGGATGTTTCTCTCAGGAGTGAGGTGGCTTGTTTGCTTAGGCTCTAAGGCCCAGTGTCACCTACACACATTTGATCAATTTCCTAGCTTCCTGAGGCTCCCAACAAAAAAAAAAAAAAAAAAACTTAAGATTACCTGAAAACTCAATACATCAACCATTGTGGAATCCTTACAAATTAGTATAGTGAGCTGATCTATCTCACTAGCCCTCAGGTCAGATTCTTGATACAGCCCCATATAAGACTGCTGTGGAAAAAAAAAAAAAAAAAACTGTGGGCTTTTCACTTATCTTCTATTGTGCATGTTGTTTTTCCTTACTTCTACTAATTTACAATTTTATATTCATTTTTTTAAAGAAGGTCCACCTATAATCTAAAGTCAAGTCCCCACAAAATCAGGATCTGTGCCTGCTACTACCTGGATGTTAAAGTCTTTAGTTTTGTAATTGGTCTTGGGTCCCCAAGAGCAACCACTCACAGGACACTAGAGAGGACCCTGCACAGGTGTTAGGGTTTATGTCTTGATGTCTAGAGGACCCCACACAGCCTGATGTCCTTACAGGCGGGGCTCTGAGGAGGTGACTGGGTCATAGCTGTGATGCGCATCAGTGGGGGCTCATTCCCTGAGGACTTTATAGTGCAGTATGCTTTGGGAGATGAAGACTGGTTGAGAGGGTAGTTCATGGGGGTGTAGCCTGGAATTCTCTCTCTCTCTCTCTCTCTCTCTCTCTCTCTCTCTCTCTCTCTCTCTCTCTCTCTCTCTCTCTCTCTCTTTCTCCCCCCCCCTTTGATTGCTATCTCCAGCTTGCCGTGCTGAGTGCTGTTTCCTCTCTACTATGTCCCTCTGTTCCTGCTTAGCTGATTATGGGCTAAAATGTCTACAAATGTGACTTCAAATAATCCTTTCCTTCTTTAAGTTGTGGGCCTTGAGGTCTCTGTCCTAGTGATTAAAACAGGAGGCCAGCATGCAGTTAGTCCTAGGAGACAAGAGCAAGCCAAGCCTGGGGTGGGAGGGCCTGATCCAACCATTTCTATTGCTTTCATTAGGGTAGGTTTAGTGGGCCCAGGAGACATCCGGTCTCTGTTCTCTTGCCCATTTAGAGCGATGGATATGAAACCATGCATGTGTGCCCCCAAGCACACACATACCCCAGCCAGCAGTCAGCGGTGCCCATTTGAAAAGTCTTCCGTGGGCAGGACCTCCGGACAGAGTGTCCACACCTAGCGGAGTCCAGATGCTTCAGTTGCCATGCTTCCAAACAGCTCAGGAGAGTCTTTAAATGCCTTCTGCTTCCCCAAGAAAAAGAAATCTCTCCATGAAAACAGGGAACTTGGGCTGGAGAGATGTCTCAGTGGTCTAAAGCACCTACTTGAAACAAGCTTGGCAAAGCACAGGGACCGCGGTTCAATCCCCCAGCACCACATGCCAGCCAGCCCTGCCCCCTGGTGGGCTGAGCTGGCCACACACACACACACACACACAATAAATAAAAAAAATGTAATAAATAAAAATAAATAAATATTTAAAAAAAGAAAAAGAAAACAGGGAACTTGCCCCCTTGTGGAATCAGGCACACAACATGGCCGAGGACAGACAAAGCAGGGCTTCCCGAATGCCATGAATAACACCGGTGGAATCTACACTAGACGCCGGAAGTCTGGGCCCTGTGGATGAGTTTTGTTTGACCGGTGTTATTTGATCTCCCCATCTTTGCAGTCTCCTAAATTGTCACCACTCTATATCTCTGACCCAGGGATACCTGGAGTATTGATATCAGCCAGGGCTTGGAAAATACATTTAGGTACCACGTAACAACATTCAAGCAACCATAAGATTATGAGAGAGACAGAAAATTCCTACTGCCTGCGGGCATCAAGCTGTCTAACGTCAAAGCACACCGCATCGCCTATGTGTTTACAGTGATGCTAGCATGAAGAAGCCTGCCACATTGCCCCTTGAAGAATTAGGGAGAGTACCTGATGTTCATAATGATAACCAACACCTATGTCCCTGGCTCACCTATCCACCATACCCACCTTTCCACCATCAGGCGCAGGTCACTTGTTTGATTGCCAGGACCTGTGCCCTTAAGGCTGTCCCACCAGGCTGCCCAGCTGGCCTTGTGGAAGTTGACCTGGAAGTTCCAGTGCAGGCTGCACCAAGGGCTCGTGGCAGGCACAGCTGGGAAAGGTCCTCACCAGCCCCGCTGGGCTGCGCCACGGTGATGTGCACATCATACATAGGAGGGGACAGGGACCCTCAGGTAGAGCTGCCAGCTCCCTAGGAAGCTCCCTGCTGGAGCACATGTCTGCACGCAGGGTGAATGACTCAGTAAAGGCTGTCCGTCAGCTGCACCTTGCAAGGAGCACAGTCATCAGGAGCTCCTTGCTGACAAAAACAGTAATTCCTGAGCTTCACTTTCCCTGGGACCTTCTCCTCCCTTCCCAGCCCCGCCCCCACCAGAATCCATCCATGCTTTTTATAGACATGACTATAGATAAAGGGACAGGGGGACAAGGGCTGCCCGGCATTGCTCAGACACCGGCTTGGTTTCCCTCTGTGTGTGCAGAGGCTGTGCCTGCCCTTGCCAGTGGGAAACAGGAACAGGGCCTGCCTCCACTCACCCCCCCACAGTCAGGCCCGTAATCTCACTTCAGAGGATTCTGGATGCTATTTTTTTAAAAATTAAAACAAAACTCAATGTAAGTCAGGTGTGGGGCCACATTCCTGTGCTTCCAGCACTCTGAGAGGCTGAGGCAGGAAGAATACAAGTTGACTTCCGATCTGAGCATGTTAGCAAGACCCTAGACTGACAGAGAGATGGATGGAGAGAGAGAGAGAAAGAGAGAGAGAGAGAGAGAGAGAGAGAGAGACAGAGAGAGAGACAGAGACAGAGACAGAGACAGAGACATAGAGACAGAGAGTCAGACAAACAGACAGTACTGCAGACAGCTCAGTACACAGAAAGACTATGGGTTCAGCCCCTCAGTATCTCTCCAAGTCAATGCCAACAACACCAGCCTCTCCCATCTAACTGGCAAAGCCCACATCCCATACAAACAATAAGTAATTAACACTAAATCTCTGATCCTGGCTCCTCTCATCTTTCTGATTCTTAGAAATATTATAAAGCGGATATAGACTAAAGGTTTCTTTGGTGCTTCTACTGAAAAGACATGAGCAGGTTTTAAAACTTTTTTGGAGGGCCAGAGGTATAGCTCAGTGGACTAAGCGCTTGCTTAGGTAAGCACACAGGCCAGGGCTTGATCCCTGGCACAGAATGCCATGCCAGCTCCACCCCTGGGCACGCTGAGCTGGCAATGGATTCGGGGCGTGGTAGTGCACACCCATAATCCCAGCACTAGGAAGGCAGAAATCAGGAGGATAGCTATGAGTCTGAGCGTCATAGTGAGATCCACCACTTAAAACCCTTTCTTTCTACTCTCACTGAGCACTTAGTAGGTGCCAGACTTTATGGGAAGCACATTGTTATTTTTTTTAATTTTATGATAATTTTTAAAATAAGTAGTAAGAGAATAATAGGCAGAATAGTCCAGGGATCTGCCTTCCTGAATCCCAACTCTGGAATCTGTACTAGCACATAATGTTAAGAATACTGGGGATCCCCCCAAAAGCCTCCCCAGGGGTTTCATGATGTGAAAGGAGAGACAGCGGCCAGCTTTCAGAATGAGTGGAAAGGAGCTGTTTAATAATCGCCCTCAGATTTTGGCAAGGACAACAAGATACTTAGAAAGGTTTATAGAATCTTATATAGATTCAAACTAATTATAGTGAACAAAACATAAAGTATACTAATATAAATCATAAGGTATCAAAACATGTAACTACATCTAAGATGCTCAGCGCAAATTTGCTCCTAGCAAATTCTAGCTAAGTGTGTCTCTTAGGGAAAGTACGTTGCTTATTGAAAAACACACACAAATACAAAAGTAAAGAGGATGATATGATAAGCAATTCCCCCAAACAAGTATTATTTCCACCTCTAAAAACAACATGTAGACTAGCTTCCAGGAAGTTAGAAAACATTTCTACAAAATGTTTTTGATAGTGCCACCTGGTGGATTCATCCTGCAACTGCTATCTCCTCTCGCTCTCAACCAAACTGGCGAGGACGAATTCTGGTGTGCAGTGAGACAGCTCACTAGTGTTTCACCGCGGTTTTCCTTTCTCTTCTCTCTGGGCATGCTCGGCCTCCTTCCCATTCCACTATAACCCACTGATTCTTGAAGTTTTCCTTTTCATTTCACAGCCTTTCTGCTGCTGCATTAGAGTGATTTTCCAGAAAGATTTACAACAATGTCAGGAATGAAGAACACTGTAGTAAAATAGCCATGGCCAACACGATAAGCTGGCAGTGAAAGCAGCCCTGGTGCACAGCTGGCACTGCTGGGGGCCACCTGCTCCACCACTGACGACACTTGACCAGCTGCTTTTACCCTGTCCACTATGGCTTCACTTGCCTCCTTCTCTAAAAAGTCTTCAGATCTTGTAATAAAAACCGAAATGTGCCGAGTCCCCACATCAGGCAAGCTGTGTTGCCCTACAGCTCCGCAGCCATGCTCCTCTGCCCATGATGGTGAGCTCCAGTTTTGAGCTTTGCCAAAACTCAGACCAAAATCTTACCTTAACTGTTCTGCACCTATAAAATGCACCTGCATCCAAACACACACACTCACCTAAAACTTTTTGAACAAAGATACTCAAGGAGGTTTGTACCGTGATCTCATTAAGGAGAAAAGAGCGACGGTTTACAGGAACAATTCCCCTTCAAGAGGGTCTGGTTTTGTACAAGCTCATAATCTACGTACGTTCTCACTCCGCTCTGGAGCACTCTGCTAGGTGACTTGAGCAGATCACTCATTACCTCTCCGAGTTCAATAAATAATTCTAGGGACTCAGTTTGGAAGCTGACCTGCCACCTCCGCAGGACTGCACTGAAATTTCGAAGTACAGCAGCACTGGATAATGAGTATTCTGGGCAAAGCATCCTCATGAGACTTCTTCACAGACTAATTCATCTTATTAATCACAACCAATCTATGAGGAATTATCAACATTCCCACTTTAAAAAAGAAAATTTACACCCAGAGAATTTAAGTAATTTGTCAAGGAGTATAAAGTAGGACATGGAATACCCAAACCTGAAGCCCAGAAATCATATTTCAGAAGCACCATGGTCTTTTGGCACCTTGATTTCTAATGACTTGTTTGTAAAATGAGATCACTACCAATGGCAGAGGGAAAAAATTCTGCCAAAAAATTCTCTTCACAAAAAGCTATGGAAATGGTAAAAATTGTGAGGACCCACTTTTCTTAGAATTTGTAATCGAAGTCTTTCAGCTATTCAGGAAGGGTGTATTTAGGCAGCCTGCCAGTCCCAGGAAGAGCAGCGAGCTCTGTGGCTTTTAGCTTGCATTAGCCTCATCCCTGATTCTCCCGTTCTACAGTGGCCTTAGAAATGGCAGCTCACCTTCCCCGTGCAGCCTGGACTCATCGGGGACAGAAATGCTTTCCTGTGGAACAACAGGCCTTGAGCATGCTAGCACAATGAATATAAATCATTCATTTTAAATGTTCTGGGGCCAGGGAGCTAGCTCAGGGGCTTAAGCACCTGCCTGGTAAGTGCAGGCTCCTGAGTTTGATCCCTAGTACCACAAAAATAATTAATTAATTAATTCTGAGAAACAAAGGAAGCCATGTTTAAGGAATAAAGGAACCATCCCATAAAAAAGTATAAAAAGTAAAGCCATACTAATATGCTGAGCTGTAAAATGCTCAAGTCCACAAATTTGGATATTGCCAGTCATGTGTATAACCCACTACAATTATGGACTACTGGACTACATTGGATTATTTTCTGAATTCACACACCTACAGTATTTAAATGACAATGGAATACACTTCTCTGGCAAAACTAAAAAAAAAGGGAGGGATAGAAATGAAGGACCATTTTGTATCGGTATTTTCAAAATAGGTTAGATATACAGCTACTTTCTCTTAGTTCAATGAGTAGAAAGATTTGTTCTAATAGTGTTTGTGGACAGGATATCATGTCTGCATCTTGTACTATGAATAACCACTAAGAAGTCAACAATATGCAATGTATTAAGTATTGAAACTGTCCTACTAATCGATTTTGAAACTGTCTCACTGGTATTTGTTTCTCAGTAAAATTATTTTTTAAAAAAAGAGCTAAAGGAAAATACAAAGACAGTGCCTCAACCAACACAGAATATTGATACAGGATTGGAAATGATATATTTTAAGAGAAGTTCTAAATTTGAAAAATACAATAAAGTAAAAAATTCACTTCTGCTAATTGGAAATCTTGTTTTACATTTCCCCTGATAAGAAATCAAGGGGAAATCAAGGGAAACATAAAGAGGGGAAAGAAAGAGGAAGGATTGAAATAATACATAGCAGGGCAACATAAGTAGGTAATGGATGAGCAATAAAAAACTAATAAATGCAAAACTTGGTTCTTTAAGAACATCTTAGAAATTCACAAAATTTAGATGGTTAAGGGCAAAATAAGTGCAAAGATCCATATTTCTGAAAAGAGAAAATAGATGTCACTATAATCCTTCAAAATAGAAACAATTATAGAAAATACTATGAAAATGTGTTTGGCAAAAATTGTATGCTAACCTAGAAAAAAATGGATAAACTTCCCCCAAAAAAAGATAAAATAAAAAACTGGCTCAAGAAGAAATAAAAGATATGGCAACTAAAGGGATTAAATTACTAATTAAAAACTCACAAGGAAAAGCACAGGAGCAGATAACTTTACTGGCGCATCCTACCTGGCATTAGAGGGAGCGCTGACACCAGTCCTTGATAAAATCTCCCAAAAAAAAGAGAAGGGCACATTCCTCTGCTTACTCTGTGAAGCCAGTATTGCCTAATAGCATATCAGACAAAGGCATCGTAAGAAAAGAAAATTACAAACCAATATTTTTATGGAAATGGCTATAAATATCCTGAACAAAATACCAGCAAGTAAATCTAGCGTTGTACAAAAAGGAACATATACTAAGAATAAATGGGATTTTCTAAGAATACTTAATATATTTTCCAAGAGTGACTTCATATATGAGTAACATCCAGTGTAATATACTAAATTAAAAGAAGGTACTAACATCACATGATCAACTCAATAGACATATGGGGAAATAGACACACCAAAAATATATTCTTTCCTTTACTTAGAAAAGAAAAAGAATTGAATCCAGATTGGAAAGAAAGCTGTACAACTATCTTCGTTAATAAGTGACAGAACTTTGAATATAGAAAAACCTTAAAAATCTATAAAAATCTACTTCATGAAGAACACAATCTACATGGCTGTGAGATACAATATTAAAATGCAAACTTATTGTATTTCTATGTGCTACCAATACACAATTCTAAATGTAATTAAGAAAACAAATATACATCAAAAATATATAGCGATAAAATTTTTAAAGAAGTTAAAGATTTGTACACTGGAAAATATGAAACCTTGTTAAAGGAAGAGAGGAGTCTAGGGGGATTGCTCCGCCGTCTGAGCACCTGCCTGGCTAGCACAAGGACCCGAGTTTGGTCCCCAATACTACATGCTGTGCTGGCCCCAGAAACCGTGGTGAGCCATACTGGTATGGAAACCGGGCATGGTAGCACACAACTATAACCCTAGTGCTGGGGAGGCTGAGACAGGAGGATCACTATGTGTCTGAACTCTGTAGTGAGACCCTGTATCAAATAAATAAATAAACAAATATTTTTAAAAATAAATAAAATAAAGAGAGGATCTAAAGAATGGAAAGAAATCTCATATATGTTAATTGAGAAAATCATTATTAAATTTGTAATTGCTCTCAAAGCTGATCTACAGGTTGTATGCAAACCCTGTCAAATTCTGACTGATATTTTTTTAAAAACTGACAAGATGATGCAAAAATGCATATAGAAATGGAAGGTTAGTAGAATAACCAAGGGAGCCTTGCAAAAGCACAAAACTAGAAGACTCACATTACCCAAATATATATATATATATATATATATATATATATATATATGTGTGTGTGTGTGTGTGTGTGTGTGTGTGTTTGTATACACAAAACTCTTTTGTGTATACAAATATATATATTTTTTCCTTCCCTTTTTTTCACAAGAAAACTGTCCTTCATTTACACTTTTGTGCAGTTAGTAATGTATGACACTAGGTTGCCTAGTAGCTGATAGCTAACCTTAACTAGATAATATGTTCATCTCAGGAGTGAGGTAACTTGTTTGTTTTAGGCACTGGGCCAAGTCCCACTTCAAACTCAGTGAGCACTCAAGACATAAAAGACATAAAAGAACCTGTGTTGTGACATCTTATAACTCAGTGGCACCCCAAATTTCCTGATCAAGGAGATTATGGGACTATGCAGGAAAGTGATCGATGATGTATAGGGTGTGTAGGGTGCCTAATGAGAGTTGCCTAGATAGAAAACATTCTCTCAGGCTTTCACAGAGAGCAAACTGGTCAAGCAATGGTCATGACTCATCCAGATGGCTGACACTGACAGAAGATCTACAAGGTGCTGTACATGGTTACACTGCAAATCCTGAGGGGATTTTTGACTGACCTTGTCAGATACAAAAATTACATTTTTAGTTATATAGGTCTTGCTTTAACTTAGTCTTAACCATCCAACAGAAAAGTATAACCACAAGGTATAAAAAGTAAAGCTATATTAATATGCTGAGCTATAAATTGTTCAAATCAACAACTTCAGACATTTATCAGTTGTGCTGATAACCCACTACTATTATAGAATATTGGACTATATTGGGTTATTTTGCTGAATTCAAGTACCCACAATCTTTAGACTGGTTTCAAGTATGAAAAGGTCCTTTAAAGACTTCTCCAAATTCAGCTTCTCTAACTGCAGTGAAACACCCATCTCTGAAAAACCAAAAGGAAAAAAAGGGGATATATTGAGAGCCACAAAGCTAGGAAATCAATCAAATATATGTAGGTGCATCTACTTTAGAAAACATTCTGTTAATTCCTCCAAATGTTAAATATAGAGTTAGTAATGTGACCTAGTAATTCCCCTTCTAGAAATATACTCAAGAGAATGAAAGCAAAATTTGTGGCAGTGTCATCTAAAAATATAATTTGGGTTATAATAAAAGTATAAAGCAAAAATGTGTATATCATTGCTCATAACAACCTCATTCATAGTAGCTAAAACAGCTTGAGATCAACTGTTAAATGGACAAACAAAATGTATATCCACATGATAAAATTTTATTCTGCTCTGAAAAGGAATAACATACTACAGATGCAGGCTACAACATGAAAAACACTCTGATAAGTGAAGCGAATCAGACACACAACGTTGTTTATTATACGATTTTATCTATATGAAGAAATTCAGAAGAGGCAAGTCCATAGAGAGAAAAACTGGATTATTTCTTTGTAGGAGCTCAAGAGAAGAGCAAATAGGGATTGACCATTAATCAGCACACAGTATATTTTGGGGGGGGGGTGTAAAGTTTTGTACCTAGAAAATTCTAAGCTTGCACCCAAGAGAAACATTTGTACTACAGTCAAGCTCATTTGGTTTAGGGCCTCATCCTGCTATGTGCCGCGGAATTTAATTTACACCAGTGTTGGATCTCTGCCTCTTGTGGAATGCTGTAGCATGTACAAACCCCTGTTAACACCCACTGCCTTGGCTGATCCTCACAACCACCTAGAGAGATATGCAGGGAAGATAGTTTTTAACAACACGTAAAAAGTCTGTAAGACTTGAAGCTGGCAGGAAGCCCGAGAGATTGTGAGGAGCAGGACTTCTGGCCTGAAGCCCAGACTCAATCTCTACATCTAATACACCCAATAGTTCTGAGTCAGTAAGGCTCATCCATGATCCCATTGTTTATAACTGTGAGACAGCGCTGTCCCCATGCGTCAGGATTCACCAAACAGCACAGTTTACTTAGAGGAGTATTCATTGGAAAACTCTGTAAAATGTTAAATGAAGCAACCTCTTCTTACTGCCCCATGCATGCACACACACACACACACACACACACACACACACACGGGGGGGAGGGGGAGAGAGAGAGAGAGAGAGAGAGAGAGAGAGCTTGCTTAGTCATAGTTTAAAGCCATTCATCATAGACTCATAGTATGAAGCAATACTTTCTCTTTTCATTGAATAGTAAAATTATTAAAGTGTAAAGTGCAGCTTTTGTGTTATTATTTTTTTACATTAGTCACTTTCTCAATAGCAAAGCTGTAAAGACAGCCATGTTATACTGTCTGGACTGGCGGACATCATTCCAGCAGTACTGTTTCAGGAGGTGTGCGTGTGCAGCTGTTTCCTGGATCTTCCCAGAGATTGCACACCCTGGACAGAGTGAGAGAGTTCTGTCCAACCCCAGGCTGGCTCTTAGGCCAGGCAAGGAAGGGTCTGCCTGCAGCATTTTCATGGCTTACCTGGATGAGACACGGGGAGTTGGCGGCTAGTGAGGTAAGAGCAAGTTCCAGGCAAATCTTTGAAAATGAAAGATTTTCCTCTCAGTGCAGATAAATATAAGGAAGCCTGATTGGAAGCAAAACCCAACTAAAGGGTCAGAGCTGTGGAGCCGTCAGCCTGTGGGCAGCACAGCGGGGAGAGTACTCTGGGTCACAGAGGACTGAGCTCTCCTGCTAGGAAGCCTCCAGATAGGACTTCAAAAGCTGCAATGAATTAGCTGCAGATGCAGGCACCAGAAATTAATCTTTCTAATGGGCTCCATATTGCTCCCCTCTTCATTAGCGTTCTTTACCCAGTTTGTGGCCCAGGAGAGATGTCAGGACCTGGAGATGGTCCAAAGAAAAGCAATAAAGATGATGAAACAGCTAGAACATAGGTCTGAGGAAAGGTGAGTGGAGAATGGAGATGAGAAAACACAGCTCTCATTGACCCAGCTGTGGCCTTCATGGGAGCAAAAGTAAAGAAGTACTAGAAGCCCCCAAATTGGGCTCCATCCCTTGGTTTATTCATCCAGTGCAGCATGATTTCATCCTTCCTGTGCAGTGAGAATCTCCTGTTTTGAAACAGGTCTTTTACAGTTTATTTCTCATTTCTTTCACATCAGTGCTGTGTTAACTTAGCCTGAGTTTAAATCAAGCCCAGCATTTGCGTCTGGAAGAGTATCTCTGCTGCATGGTGACCTCAAGTTGGGTGTTTCAGTGTTTAGAATTAACAAAGAAACTCACAGCATCTAAACCTGTGAATAAAATGGCAAAAGAGGCATTCAAAATCCCAGGAAGTTTAGAGAAGAGTAAAGGAAGATAAAGGGAAAAAGGGCAAAGGACTTAGCTAGTGTGAGAGTCACCTTCAGTGGATGTGCTGTAGGTGTTGGTAGGCACAGCCACTATAGATGAGCAAAACATAGCAGCTGCTGCAATGTGGACCTGGAATGTCCCCAAAGCCCAAACACTAAAGGTTCAGTTCCTAAAGTGGCACAGTTGGGAAGTGTCAGAATATTGGAGAGGTGGGACCTACTGGGAGATCTTGAGCTCATCAGGGGCCAGTTCTTGAAAGAGGAGGTGGGAGCCTGGCCCTCTCTTCATGGTTCTTTGTTTCCTATGCATGAAATGAGTCCCTTCCTCTACCATGATGTGCTGCATCACCACAGACCCAAAGCTGCAGAACAACCACACCATGGACTGAAGCTCCACAACTGTGAGCCAAAATCAAAGATTCCTCTTTATAGGCTGATGACCCAGGCAGCCATAATAGTGACAGAAAGCTGATTAATAGTTCCTGTCTTTAAGCCATTGCAAGTGAAAACAACACAGAGAGTCAGGGTGGACCCTGAGGCACAGTGTCAAGGGTGTGAGAGTGAGCAACACCAACTTCTGGGCAAGGAGAATCTCCCCTAGTGCCTGGAGGCATTTGCCTGCTGATGCTGAATCCTTTGAGATCACATTTCTTTCCCATGTTTCAGAGTCAGTGAGTCAGGAGTAGGATGCCGCTTCCATGACTGTGTCCTGTCACAGCACAGCCAGTGAAAGTTGGAGAAAGCAGCTTTTAAAATATTGCAGCCACCTACTTGAAGTGTTGCCTCCTCCTAGCTGCATAAGGAGAGACTAACACCATAGTAGTCAATCCATGAGTACTTGCGGAGGATCAGCTGCACATGAGGCTGTGCAAATGCTCCTGGGGAAACTAAGCCACGCAATGCTAAGTGATTAGGATCCACTTGAGGAGAACCGAGGGTGGAGAGTCTTGAGCACTCATGGCCCTGAGGCATCACAGTCATTCCACTTTACTCACCTTCTCACCTCATTCTCACCTTGCTTTGTAGGGATCCATCTAGGACCCAAAGAGATGATAGGACTTGACCCAAAGTAGGACAACCAAGGGGACACCTTGAGCGCCAACAGTTGTCTTTGGATTCCAATACCAGGGTTCACTGTGGCTTCCAGCATACTAGGGCACAGATGGAGGGGACTCAATAAGGGTGCCAGTCGTGATGGTGCCAGGCATGAGACAAGAGAGGGCTGCTTATTCCTGGAGAAAGTGAGTGGCTCTGGGGAGAGGGAAAGCCAGAGAGGGAGCAGGAGAATTATCATATTGATCTAGGGGAAAATCACAAATAAGCAGGACAATCTCTTCCACAGTAATCTTCACCTCCATCCATCACATGTGAGAGTTCATCAATAAAAGTACTAATTAATGCTTTTTGAGTAATTAGCCATGATGAAAACTGTTATAAAATGGGTAAACCACTAGCATGCGTGTGTGCACTCAGCTGCAATTTTTCAGACTTCCTAGCACTGCAAAAGGCGATAAGAACCCAGTAGTGTAATGATCACTATTATGCTAGTACCACGAGGCAGCAGTGTACATAATGTGATGTGGACTCTGGAAGTGGTGTGAGGAAGTTAATAAGTCTTATGCATTCCTAGAGTGACCCGTGAGCGCCTCTGCAGCAGACGCTGGGGTCTGAATGCCTAGCAGGTATCTTTCTTCGTCCTCCTAGCACAACCATAGCTCTGCACTGGCGTCATACATTCTACTGAGGGAATGAATTAAGACTTCAATCTGATTTCCCCTTACCTGATGACCAAGCTCCCAACCTTCCTTGTAACTGCATATGCATGACCTGTTTCTTATTAATGAGAATTACAGCAAAATCCTCCAAGGTGGAGGACATCTCCAGATGCACCACTCAAGACTTTCCCACCAGATGGATGCTCGTGACCACTTTCTTTCAAAGTTACTTTTGAGTGAAGCATAATACAGCAGCAATCCATTTTTACCTTTTACCCACACAATAAGCCAACACAACTGAGAAGACGATGGTCAACATTCTGCCTCTTCTGAGGGTTTGTCTTGAGGATCCTACATACAACCAAAGGTATGAGCTCAAAGAGATTCAGGGTTTTGAGAGAGGAAGCAACATGAGAGCCTGGACACCCACATGTGACTTCTTGTTCCATCTGGATTTTTGTATTCAGTCCCAGGTACATCATTCCCATCTTATAAGTCATTGGATCAGAAAGAACCCAGATCTTGTAGGAAGTTGTGGCCACATGGCAGGCACCTCTTTGTCTTCTAAGGCCAATGGAAGGTTGGGAGATGTTTTCAAATGCCTGATAACTCTCTGGTGCAGATGTCTTTGTTCTAGTACATTAAGGATCTACATTATGATTCTCTTGCTGGGGCTTGCATAGATTCTCCATTTTATCTCTTCCTGCCATAGTTATGGGGGTGCGAGAGCAAGAGTGTAGAGTCCTGAGTTAAGGCATCATGCTACTGCACCATGTTCCTTCTCTAGTATCCAATCAAAGCTTGAAGTCTTCCCAGTCACTTAGTAAATGGGTTAGTACAGTGCCGCCTAGCATGGGACAAGATGCTCCCAGGACTCACAGCACTCAGTTAATCATTTTTCTCTTTTCTTGGTGATAGGAAATGCAAGATGAAATATTCTCTCCTTTAATTTGGAAAGACTACCACAGTATGCTTAAGACCACCAGACATTATAAGCTTTACCAGTTTTGCTGATCACTAAGTTTGTATAAGTTATTTATACACGTTATTTATATAGGTTTTCTCATACTCTCTGGATGTGTCTTAGCAGTCTTCCATGTAAATTCAGTCCAATCAGTTCGATATCACTGGTATTGTGAACAGGAGTTCAGATCCTTTCATGATACATCAAGACAAAACGTAGAAGAGAGGGTTAACAGCCCTGAGGCAATGCTGCTGTTCTGGGCTGCTTCTGCCTCTCCTCCCTCATAGGAATGAGAATGTGTCCATTTACAAGATCAATGGCCTGTGATCCTGACCTTGTGACTATGTTAATCCACTTTACCAAAGACACTATATAAGGCCTATCAGGGGCAATGAAAGGTACCACTTGACTGAGTTTGTGATAATGAAAAGGATCATAAGGACCAAGATGCTACTTCTTATAAGCAAGTGCTCCACTGCCATTTAGCCATTTCTTCTCCAATTTTATGTTCCATCACCACTTCCCTTAATCCAATCCCTGAGGATGTACACTCCTACATACTAACTCGAGTCCTTTCCGTTCAACCAGACTAGATCCTGCAGCTTCTTCATTGTATAGGTCTTTTTCTCATTTTTCAGGTCTAGCCTTTATATGGACCAGTTTACATTTGTATCTAATCTCTCCTTTTGGTCTGGAGGCCAAGATAGAAGGTAGATTAGATCCTGGAGGCAGCAGGGTAGGGAAAGATGTTGTATTGCAAGACAGGGGCCACTGAACCCCTTTAAGAAAGTGAAGAGTGTTATACTTTAACAGGAAAGACCATATCCATGTCACAGGCCCACAGAATACAGAACAATCTGGAAATCTGGCAGGTTTGAGTTCATCAATCCATATGTCCTTATCAATCTCAGTGACCCACAACCTAACATAATGAGATAATAAGTGTTTGTATATTTATCTTCTCTCTGGAAGGATTAAGCTCCAAGTCTAATTTTGGGCTTTTTCTGTACTCTTTCTAGAACAAATTTCTATCTTTAAAAGCTGACAGTCTGGGGATGGCACTCAGCTGTGGTAGTGTGCTTTCCTGGCATACACGAAGCCTTGGATTTGATTATTCAGACCACAAAAATAAAAATAAAGTAAGTTTCTAAAGCTGCCAAGGAGGTCCTCTTATTTTCACAGTTTGCCTTAAGCTGGTGATTAGACACCCACCACCTGTCATTGTCTTTCTCCAATGCATTCATAGCCCCATTAACACCCAATCTGTAGTCTTTTCTCTTAGTAACTTTTAAGTTTATCAGTTCTTAATTGCTTAAGGTATGTGCTTTTCACGTATTCCCTTTCTCTGTCTTCCATGCTCAGCCCTCCAGTGAGAGGTTTAATAATATAGCATTGCTTACGTCGAGGGTGGACAAAACTCCACACCCTCCAGAGACAGAGTTTCACTACCAGTTGAATAGTGGGCTTCACAGCTAAAACCCCATGTTAGAAGCTGTTTTGCTTAGCCCACTGCTAGTACCAATTGCTGTGCTTTAATTTCCCCATGAAACACACATTAAGATGGTAAATTAAGTACAGAGGCCTTGGGAAGTAGTGTGCAAGCAAGTGCAAGAGTCCTTAGAGAATGTCCCAACAAGGCCAGAGACTGCATTGTCCTGAGTAGAGGTAAAGTTGCCAGACCTCTGTACCCTTTATCAACCAGTCCTTAGATGCAAATTTCTGTGGGGAAGGGATTGGCCTTCCTTGAGTGAGAAAGGGAAGGAAGGATGACTCCAGGACAGGGTCAGCTCTGAGGGGTCAGCAGGCTGCACCCATGGCCTCTGGGCAGCTAGCATCTTGCTCTCAAATGAGAAGCAGAGACACAGCAGCACCCACAGCAGCACATTAGTCTAAAGAAATGTGATGGAACCTTGAAAATCACATCAAGAAGAAAACACACAAAGAGATAACAGCTGCAGGAAAACAGAAGAAAGGGGTATAGAATAAAATCACATTTAGCACACAAAATTTACATCCAAAATATGACACATACAAGGTTCCCAGTGACAAGAAAAAAATACAGTCCTTACCAAGGGTCATAGAATACATAGGAAAAATATCCTAATTCTCAAGATGATGACTGTTTTCTATTGGTGCTGAGATCTGGAAGTGTTTCTCCTTCACTTCTTGACAGAGTGTGGGCTTTGTGAGGTAGACGAGAACTCCAGTATCCTCTGATAGTCAGCAAATGGTATGAGAAGGAAAAAGTCCAGGCTTTCATAGCTAAATGGATGCAACTAGAGACCGTATTCATAAGTGAAATAAATCACACCCACATGGCAAGCATCACGTTGTCTCGCTAGTGTAAGAACCCAAAAGTATAAAAATCTGAAAGGAGTAATAGATATGGTGAAAAGGAAAGAAACAGCTCAAAGTAAAGGAACAACTGGGATGAGGGACAGAGGAAAATAAAGGCAGCAAGGGAAAAAGATGCGATTATGTATAGACACAGGATGGCTTGGATAGTTATACTGCTGACGTCGGCTGGTCTATTGAAAGGAGCAACTAGTGCTTACTTTTTTCTCTCCTTTTTAAAATTTTATAATATTTGATCAATTTTTCATGCTTGTATCTGGTAATCTGAACAACTAATTTGAAGATAAAAATATGCAATACAACAACCATTGTTGAATTTATGTAATTTATAAGTGAAATTCTGTATTGTTCCTGTTTTTGCTATTTTTCTTCACTTATAAAGAAAAATAAAAAATATAAATTACACCAAAAAAAACCAACATTTCACTGCAACTTTAGAGCCCACTAAATAGCTCACCTCAGGCCTAGCTTCATAGGGCAGCAATTAGCCGAGTTAAAGAGTCCGTTGCTTTCTTTAAGCAGGCTACCTCTAAGGAACTCTTTCCAGATTTCATCTTAGGTTCGATCTTCAGAAGCACACAAATAAAAACATTTTAGAATACCTGTCTATTCATGGAAAAAATTATTTTGAAATTAGTACAATCATTGCAAAAATCTACTGCATTTTTTTGGAAACATTTGTTCAGCAGTCTTTGAAAAAAGAGCAAATCATTTTTTTTTTTTTTTTTTTTTGGTAAAAAGGCTGGTGATAAATTTAGCCTTGCAAGCCCAATGGATATATTTTTTACTTCCCTATCTCTCCCTTTTTGACATTCAGAAAGGCATATACATGAACAAAACAAAACAAGTGATCTGCTGCATTGCTGAAGGAAGGCTGCATCTGTCTCCAAGTATCACTAAATCTTCTGGGTCCAAAAGCATTAGGATGCTGTGATTGTAAGCCTCCTCATCAAATAGACTGTTTCCATCCTAGGGACACTCTACTTGGTTCCAGCTACTCTACCCACTACCAACATCTCTTCTCCTGTTTCCCTTTCTTCTGGAAATTCTTTGGGCCACTTTCCTTGGTTCTACTCTTGGCTCAGGACAAGAATGCATCTATAGCCCTTCCCGTCTGGTGAAGGTCAAGTTCCTTTGCCTTGAGTGTACTTTCCTAATATGGTGCTGCTTTCCAAATCTGTATACGTTGTTCTCTTTTGAAGGACTTTGATACCTCCCAAGAGTGGAATCATATATGATGGGATTTAATGCTTGTTTTACTCATCTACTTTCTTGTCTCCAATTTGTGTCTGTTATAAGGCAACTTGAGGCACTGCCACTTCAAACATGCCCCACCTGGAAGATAAGATCAAGGCTTTTGTGTTCCACAGAAGACAACAAAGTATGGCATGGGCACCTGTCTGGCACCTGTCTCTTATAAAAGAGCCTGGATCTTGGATTTAGACAAAACTAATTTCAAGGATTCACTCATTCCTGAGCTTCACCTTTTTATGTTAGCAAAAATAACAAAGTCTGGCTTTCAACGTTATGAGGACTAAAGGAATCTCCTTCTGCTTGCTGTGGTCTCTACTTAAAAAGTTTGTAAGACAATGAATCAAGAGCAAGTCATTCATTTAGAGATAAATTTGCATTCATTTGCTTAAGTTGTCAAAAACTGAGTAGTTTACACACAGAAATTTACTGTTTCACAGTTTGAGAGGCCAGAAGCCCAAGGTTAAGGTATGAAGGATTCGTTTTTTCTGAGGTCCCTCTCTTGCACTTGTAAATGGATGATTTCTCCCTGTGTCTTCCCATGGTATTTCTTGTATGTATGTATATCTGTGTCTAAACTCATGCAAGACTAAGGTCTACCCTAATGGTCTCATTTTATTTTTGTTACCTTGGCAAAGTCTCCTTCTCCAAACATATGATTTTTAAAGCAATACATAATTCATAGTATTGCAGTCCCCTAAAACCTTCTACCCTAAGGAATCATAGGGAGTATTGAAATAAGACAGGAAAGGCAAGACATTACTGAGGGCTGTGCTATCATGTCAGTTGTTGTCCCTGGAACTTGGAACTCGGCACCACTGGAAAATTCTAAGATACAGCAAGTCAATAAAATGCCTAAGAGTCATCCCAACTTTAGAACAAAGTATATTAACATGTATGCATAAAATTCCTATTCATCATTGATTGAGGGTAGGATTTCCTGCCACAAGGCAACCTGAGAAAATTCCTCAGAATCTTTGAAGAGACTCATTTATTTTACATTAAAATCCCCCCAAAAAATCATGTGAGAATTCAGTAAAATGGAGGAAAACCTTATAAATGTCAAGAATCAATATAAAGGGAAGTTTTGAAGATGGTGGAATGGTAAGCCACAGAGAAAGAACCTCTTGCCATCATTTGGAATATAGCACTGGAATATAGACACATGAGAAGATAAGACGGAGGAAGGTGAGTCCCTCTGAACCCAGGCAGGAAATGAGGCATGAACTGAAGCCCTTGGAGAAAGTAAAAACAGAAAGTTCAACAAAGAAGAAGGTACCCAATGGAACCTTCTCCATGAGACAGGAAACACTGCATGAGAGGAGTGGTCCAAACCTGGCAACACAGGGAGAGTGCTGGTGACCCCAGTGGCCTGAGGAGAGATCAGCCGTGGAGGGGAGTGAAGAACTAGGACTGCACTATCTGTGAGGAAGGACTGTGGTGGCTGGCGGTGAGTGCCAAGGGCTCAGCTGTCCCGCAGGAGAGCACATTGGCCAGAACCATTTTGAGGAGGTCCCATAGAGGTCCAAAATCAGAGCAGCTGCTGGCTTCATCTAGTGGCTCCCAGCTGGGCTCAGGCCCATGAAAGGGGTTCTGATGGCCGAAAGCTGCCACATGATGCAGGCTGTAAGATTACTCAGTATGCCATAAAAAAAAATACCACTGGCTTTTAGGGATAAGTCAACATGGAACGGGATGTTGTCTCTCTACATTGTTTACCAGTGATAGCAGAGACAAACATGGAAGTGGATTCCACCCCTTCTTTTTATGTTGTTCTCTTTTTTGTTTGTTTTATGTTCTTTTTCTTTCTTTTTTCTTTTTCTTTTTTATGTATTTAGCACAGGGTATACAGGGTCTGCAGTGTGTCTCACTATGTAGATCCGGCTCATAGTGATTCTCCTGTTTTCAGCCTCCCAAGCGCTGGGATCACAGGTGTGCACCACAACTCACGGTCTCAACCTCTGTCTCGGCGTGCCACAGGGGTGGGATGGGGGCCGGCATGGCATACTGAGGATTGAACCCTGGCCGCTGCATTCTGCGTAAGCAGGTGCTTTAGTCCCCTGATCTATCTGGATGGCTGGCCCTGTTCCTTATCTTTTTTATTCTTTCTCCTTCATTGTTTGACCTTGTATTTATATGAGTTAGTGTGTCTAGCCTCTTTGTGGTTGTGGCTCTTTTCTGTTCTTTATCTCTTCTTTCTTTCCTTCAGTCTTCTGCACCAGTTTCCCAAAGTTACCATAATCTACTTTTGTTCTCTGGTCTATTACTAATCTCTTCCTATTCTTCTACTTCTCTATTTTCTCTCTAACTCATTTTAAATTTTAACCCCTGGGGGCAAAATTGACATACTAAAGGATGCCTAAAATTTTCTGACTTGTCTTAAATTTTATTATATAACCAAAAATCTAGTTCATATGATTAAAGGTGGCAAATTAATGCTTACTTCAGTTTGTAATTTTCTAGGCTGTGTTTTACATTATTGCTATGATCACCACTACAGCAAGAGTGACGTAATTGTCCTAAACAGCTTCTTTTCCTGGCATTCCAAGACCAAGCTTGATTAAGGGTCGCAGAAAATACTGTGGCATAATGCCAAAGAATCATGGGCTAGACCAAAAAAACCCCAACAAATTGAATAGGTAGGACTTTACAGGAGACTCAAAAACCGGAAACCAGCTATACCTGGAAGATAACTGGGAGAAGTAGTCATTTGCTAAGGGTTCTAAATGTTAGCACTGAAACAGTCCACTATAGGCACTTTGTAAACATCACCCCAGGAATGAAAGAAAGAAAGAAAGAAAGAAAGAAAGAAAGAAAGAAAGAAAGAAAGAAAGAAAGAGAAAGAAAGAAAGAAAGAAAGAGAAAGAAAGAAAGAAAGAAAGAAAGAAAGAAAGAAAGAAAGAAAGAAAGAGAAAGAAAGAAAGAAAGAAAGAAAGAAAGAAAGAAAGAAAGAAAGAGGAAAAAAAAAAAGAAAATGATTAGACACTTAAACAAAATATAACCTCAAATAGCACCAAAGAAAAACCCAAGGGGCAATGAGGGTGGATAATCCACAAACCACCCAGCTGGCCTCTCTGAAATCATAACAACAACGCAATTGAATGAGGCTCTAGAAAAAAATCAAATGAGAAATAATTTTTCAGATAACTGTGGAGATGGTGGACACAACCAAAAAAAGCAATGCTTAGTAATTCTAGAACACACAGACACAAAAATAGAGAAGCTTAAGAAAATTATGAAAGCCATGAATTTTTTTCTATGTAATAAAGATCTTTTATTTTCTCACTAAAATATCACAGATTGGCTTTACAATCCAGAAGCTTGTTTCTGTAGCTAGATTAACTCTTGGAAGTTATTCATCTGGCTGCTGAACTGTTTCATTTTCAGAAACATAGATACCATTCAAAATGCTTCTGATATCCTTGTTTATGACTATTGTGGCTTGTTGAATCAAAGCAGCTGAATTTGAAACAAGCTCAATGTCATTTACTTCAAGGATTAGCTCATCTTTCTGGGCTTGAGCTACTGACCAAGCAACTTGGTATATGAACTGGGTGAACGTATTTTTCACCCAAGAAATTCTGGATTTTGGCAAGAGACCCACTCTCCTGAATAACAACGTTGATGGGGAAGTAAGCATACACAGACCTCATCTTGCAATGGAAGCCCAGCATGACCCCTTTGATCATGTTTTGCACATGACTACAGAGCATGTGGACAGTTGCTAACTCCTTCCTGTTTACTCACCATTTGTCAGCCGAGAGCCTCTTCTTTTTCTTCCCAAGGAGACTGAGTTCCACATTCATGTGGTTGAAGTCCTTCCATAGGGTTCCTCTGGAGCCCTTCACAGTAACTGTGTGTCCTTTCAGAGTGATGTCAACATTTTCTGGAATGTTAACAGTCTGGTTGCTAAGGATGGTCTTCATTCTTGTGGGAGATTCAGCCAAGAGCCCAAGAATGTTTAGTGTAGGAAATAAATGATACCCCTAAGACAGATTCAAGCAGATATCCAGAGAATAAAAATTCCACTGAAAGTATTTGCAGCAGATTAAGTCAATGGGAGAACAGAATCTTAGATACAGAAGACAGGCTTGCTGCTAGTTATCACAAAAAGAAACATTTCTTAAAAATAGCAACAGACAATAAGAAATTAATGGAACAGCTGATAGATGATGCAAAGAACATCTTAGGACTGATTGGAGTCAATGAGAAAGTAGGAGATAGATCAAATATATACTCACAGAGGTCATGGTGGAAAACCTGCCCAATAAAGAAAAAATATTTGCCATACAGGTAAGTGAGACATAAAGAACTCCAATTCACTATGATCAAAAATAAAAATCTAGAGCCAGGCATATAATAGTCAAGATTCCAAAAATTCAACACAAGAATAGAATCTTAAAAGCTGTTGGGGGAAAAATCACCTATAAAAGAAAGCCCATTAGAGTCACAGTTAATTTTTCAGTACAAGCTTTAAAGTCAAAAAGAGCTTGGAGTAAAGTGTTTCAAGCTCTAAAGGGGAACAACCTTCATCCCAGATCGATGTACCCTACAAAACTATCTTTCAAAACTAATGGAGAAATAAGACACTTCCATGAAAAAGATTAGCTTAGGAAATTTATGGCCACCAAACCAGTACTCCAAAAATTTTTGAGGGATATTCTAGAAAGAGAAAACAAGGACTACCACCCCATAAATCCCAACAGAAGGAGTCTACCAGGCAAAGCAAACAATTAAACAGAGGGAGAGGAAAAAAGAGGGTGAGCCAACCACAGAAAAATAACAAGGGTAAGACAATACATATCATTGGTAACAATGAATGTCAATGGCTTCAATTCACCTATCACAAGACTCAGACTAGCAGAATGGATCAAGAAGCATGATCCAACATTATTCTACATACAAGAAACACATTTAATTAAAAATAAATTCATAGACTTAAAGTCAAAGGATGTAAAACACAAACAAACAACTTAATGTTGAACCTCAAACTTCTAGAAAATAAGAGATGACTAAGCCAGAAGCTAATATAAGGGAAGAAATTATGAAGATCAAAATAGAAATTAATGCCTTGGAGACTAAAAGAACAATAAAATGAATCAATGAATCCAAAATTTGGTTCTTTGAAAGATAAAATATAATCTATAGGGGCCGGGGAGATGGCTCAGTGGAATAAGCGCTTCCCTGGTAAGCGCAAGTACCAGGTCTGCCAAA
>NW_004524578.1:6920864-6962786 GCF_000260255.1 Octodon degus | reverse complement strand
AAAAAAAGAAAGAAAGAAAAAAAAGAAAAAAGAAAAGAAAAGAAAAGAAAAAATATATATAATCTACAAGTCCTTATCCAATCTTATCAAAAACATGGGGAAAACAGCCAGCCAAATAGTTCAGTGGATTAAAAGTGCCTGCAAGCAAGCTCAGGGGCCAGGTTTGATCTCTGGGCCTGATGTACCAGCCCTGCCCCCAGGGCACACTGAGATAGCAATTGAAACTGGGCTTGGTTGCCTGTGCCTGTAATCCCAGCACTTGGGAGGCTGTAAACAGGTGGATCACTCTGAGTCCACTCTAGTAGTAAGACCCTGAACACCCTATAGGCCCTTCCCTAAAATACAGAAGAAAAAAGAATGGGGAAAAAATCCAAACCCATAAAATTAGGAAAGTAAAGGGTGAAGGCACAACAGACCCTAAAGAAATCCAGATTATCTGTATCTACTTTAAAAACTTATATTCAAATAAACTGGAAAATGCAGATGAAATGGACAGATCCTGAGACATATGCAAATTATCAAAGCTGAATCAAGAAGATATAAAAATTTTTAAATAAACAAATATCAATTATGAAATCAAACATACAATGAAATACTTACCAACAAAGCAATGCTTAGGCCCTGACAGATTCACTGCTGAATTCTACGAGAAATTTGGAGAAGACTTAACACCAATACTTCTCACAATCTTTAATGAAATTGAAAGGGAAACCATACTCCCAAATTCATTTCTGGAAGGCAGCACTACCCTGATACAAAAATGAGACAAGGGCTCAACTAACAAAGAGAACTACAGACCAATCTTCCTAATGAACATAGGTACAGAAATCCTCAATCAGATACTGGCAAACAGAATGCAGCAAATCATCAAGAAGATTATGCACCATGACCAAGGGAGACTCATCCAAGGAATGCAGGGATGGTTCGATATATATATATATATATATATATATATATATATATATAAATACACCATATTAACAGGGCCACAGACAAAACTTACTTGATCATCTCAATAGATGAAGAAAAAAGTTGGGGGAGGGAACTGCCAGTTAGCTCAGATGTTTAAGCGCCTGCTTATGCTGACACAGTCAGGTGCAGGATACTGCACTTTGATCCCCAGCTCTACATGCCTTAACAGATCCACCCTTAAGGCAGCCTAAGCCAGCCAAAAAGAAAGAAAGAAAGAAAGAAAGAAAGAAAGAAAGAAAGAAAGAAAGAAAGAAAGAAAGAAAGAAAGAAAGAAAAAAGAGTTTGACAATATCCCAAACTCATTCATGATACAAGCCTACAGAAAATTGAAATACATAGCTTTTATCTTAATCTAATAAAAGCTATCTATGACAAGCCAACAGCCAACATCATACTAAATGGAGAAAAAAATGGTAAGATTTCACTCCAAACTCAGGAACAAGACAAGGGTGTCCAGTATCTCCATTCTTATTCAACATAGTCCTGGAAACCTTAGCCAGAGCAATTAGACAAGAGACAGGCATAAAAAGAATAATGATAGAAAAGGAAGAAGTTAAATTATCATTATTTGCAAATGATGTGATACTCTACATAGAAAACTCCAAAAATGCCACTAAAAACTGCTAGAATTAATAAACAAATTTAGCAGCATAGATGAATACAAATTCAACATCCAAAAATCAACTATCTTCATATACACAAAAAACAAATTCATTGAGAGAAAGAATAGGGAAACCAACACCTTTCACAATAGCATCCAAAAAAATGTAATACCTAGGAATCAATCTATGGAAGAATGTCAAGGAATGGACATTGAAATCTATAGTACTCTGGAATAGGAGATTGAAGTGGATATAAAAACTGAAAAGATATCCTTTGCTCTTGGGTAGGAAGACTCAATATAGTGAAAATGGCCAAACTTTCAAAAATATTATATAGATTTAATGCAATTTCAGTCAAAATTCCAACGTATATCTCATAGAATTAGAGAAAACAATCATAAAATTCATTTGGAACCAAATGAGACCAAGAATACCAAAAGCAATACCGGGCAACAAAGACAAAGCGAGAGCACCACAATCCCTGACATGAAATTGTGCTATGCAGCTATGGTGATAAAACAGGATGGTATCGGCAAAAGAACTGACCCAAAGATCAATAGAACAGACCATAAGATGCAGAATCAGCTCCAGGCATATTCAGCCACCTGATTTTTGACAAATGGGCCCAACACATACACTGGAAGAAAGATTGCCTCTTTATTTATGGTGTTGGAAAACTGACTCTGCACAGTAAAAGATTAAAAAAAAATAACCCATATCTTTCACCAAGCATTAAACTAAGTTCAAAATGGGTCAAAGATCTAAATATTCGGGCGAAGACATTAAATCTACTAGAAGATAGAATAAGATAAAGGCTTGAAGACTTTGGTGTAGGCAAAGACTTTATGAATAAAACCCCAGTTGCACAGGAACTATCAAAAAGAATCAATAAGTGGGAAATCATCTTATTAAAAAGCTTTTTTTGGCCAGGGAAATGGCTCAGTAGAATAAGTGCTTCCGTGGTAAGTGCAAGGGCCTGAGTTCAATTCCCAGTACCACCAAAAAAAAAGGTTTTTTTACAGAAAGAGAAGCCATTCACAGGGTGGGAAAAAAATTTTGCTGATTGTTTCTCAGACAAAGGCTTACTATTGAGAATATAAAAAGAACTTAGCAAAACAGACCTCCCAAATCTAAAGGTTCAATTCAATGGGCATTGAAAATGAATGCATACTTCTCTGATAAAGAAAAACAAACAGCAGATAAATATATGAAAAAGTGTTCAACATTGTTGGTCATTCAAGAGATATAAAATAAAGCAACAGTGAGAGTCCATCTCACCCTGAAAAGAATGACTATTATCAAGAAAGCAACCAATAACAAATTCTGGAGGGACTGTGGAGAAAGAGCAACACTTCTCAACTGTCAGCGGAAGTGTACACTGGTACAACCACTATGGAAATCAATGTGGAGATTCCTTAGAAAACGATGACTGGGGGCTCCATTTGACATAGCTATTCTTCTTCTGGGTATTTTCACAGAAGAATTAAAACTATCATACCACAGTGATGTGTGGGCACCCATCTTTATAGCAATACAACTTACAATAGCTAAATCTTGGAAACAACCCATATACCCATCAACCAAGGAATGGATAAAAATGATTTTATCTAGTATTTTTAGATTGTGGGATATTACTCAACCATTCAGAAGGATAAATTGGAGACTTTTATAGGTAAATGGATGCAACTTGAGATGTTCCCATAAGTAATGTAAACCAGACACAAATGTGTAAATATCATATTGTCTTCCTAGGGTGAGAAGATGAAAGAGTAATTAAGATCTAAAATGTATAATAGATACTGTACAATGAGTAGAAATTTCAATGGGAAAGAGAAACTGGTTTGTGGGAATGGAAAAAAGGAAGGATAAAGTAAAAACAAAGTTAAAATAGTTATACTACTACTTTTAGTCCATTGAAAAGATAGTTCTGTGCTAACATTGCAATGTTTGGACAATTAACTGCTGACATCTCATACTCTCAGTGACTAATTTAAAGATAACAATATGCAATGTACTAACCATTGTTACCCTCCTATAATATTGTTTTTGAATTTTGCTTTGGAGTTTTTTGTTTCTTTTTCTCCAAAATAAAAATTTACAAAAGAAGAATCCGTGTAGAGACCTCACTCAGTGAGGCCAAAACCAACAGCAAGAAAGGCCAGTACGCACGATCAGAAGGTGAGGGTGACATACCAGGGAGCAAGTTAGGAATGTGTAGCAGAAGTCCAACACAGGCTGAAGCCCATCTTGCTGGTTCCAAGCCACGGGACAAGGACAGGCTCCTTGTCTCGCCTACTCACGGTGCCGATCTGGCAGTACAATGATTGGTAATGCGCTCCTGTGGGCGTTCACCAATTGCATTTGTGTTTCTCCAGAAAGACTGAACCATCACAAAGTCTGTGACTGGACAGTCCCACGGTGGCTGTCTGAGGCCTGGAGAGCCAGGGAAACTGGTTGCTGCTGAATCCAAGCAGCAAGAGGTCTCAAAGCTAGCAAGAAGCCAATGATGCTGCCCTGGACTAAGACCAAAGCCCCAAAAGCTCTCTGGAGAGCCACCGGTGCAAGTCCATGTTCAAAGGCTGAGAATCTGCAGCCTGATGTCCCCAGGTGGCAGCAGCAGAAAACTGTTCCTCTGAGAAGCGTCAAACTGAAGGCGAGTGAGGAGCAAGCTTCCCCTTCCACTTCTTGGGACCGCAGACTGTGGGTCAGCGTTGCCCTCATTCAGGGCGGGTCTTGCCCGCTCCATTCACTGACCCACCTGCCAATCTTCTCTGGAAACACTCACATTCCTAGGAGTATACTTCTCCAGTTTCCTGGGGAAACCTCAGTCAAACTGATACCCAAGAGAAAACTATCACAACACAGTACACAAATCTGATGATGTGCCAATAAATGAAAAGTTTAAGAAGTTATTAAATAAGGCTTTCACCATTTCTGCACAATTCTGTGCAATACTGCTTTCTGATTTTTTGTAAGAGGGATGTTATTTTTGTGATTGGGTCTTGCTTTGCGACCCTTGAACTCACCGTGTAGCTGAGGCTCACCTTGAACTTGCAGTGGTCTTCCTGCCTTAGCCCGTTAGTCCTGAGATTGCAGACATAAACCACCATTCCCAGCTCTGCTTACCATTGTTAACCCGCTGGAAAGATGCTGAATGTTATCCTGTGTTATACAAGTGTTGTTCCACAATATGCTCTGTTATTTTCCACCATTGTTATATGCTGCTAGCCTGCTTTTTAGAACTACTACTAAGATATTGAATACTAATTTTTCTTTGTAACTAGAACTATAAAATAGAATATTTTATGATTTTTGGAATTACCACAAATCCTCCAAGGGAATTCTGAATTCTCATCCCAAATCCCCATGAGCTATCCATGAGGTATTTGGAAATGCTAGTTGAAGGATGCATCCTGTTACCTCGGTCCCCGGCTGGCCTCTCTCCCTTGGGCAAATCCAGACCTGCTCCTGAATACAGGTGGAAGTATCCTGGTAGGGAATGGGCCATTGTAGGGTATAGCCTGGGTGGGTGGGTGGGTAAGAGGTCCACTGCTGTGCCTGGAGCTGTGTGCTTCCATCGCAGCTAGATCTCTCCAAGAGGATCACTGGTGCGTGGATTTCCCCATAGTTTTCTTTAGCCTGTGCCTGTTCACACTTCTCTACACCTATGGCAATAGCACCAGACACTCTGCCAACCCCATTCAACAACATCAACAGGCTAATGCCTTCTCAAATCTCACACATACATCCTTTGCTTTCACTTTTGCCAGACAAGTTCTACAGGTCCAGTCAGAACTGGGCCTTTCCTCCTCATTTTTCTTCCCAAATAAATCCTTTCCAACTCAGTCTTCATCATCTTCACAGCAGTGTCTTTAATCACTAGCAGGGGAACTCCCATCCATAGTTGTAAAACCATATCCCCACGGCACTGGCCTGCCCTAGGGAAGGGGAGGAGTAGAGCTGAGATTTCAGAACCTTCTCCAGCTGCTAGCTCATTTTCACAAGGACCCTCAGTAGGAGCAATTCCTCCAAGTAGATAGATTGATCACTTTTCACATGTTTAAGGATCCTCTTAGAGTATTTACAGGAAGATTTCTAGGGGACGTTGCCGATGACAATGATTTAGGTTGCATCATTTTTAGCATTTTAGCCAGCTACACTGCTGAGTCCCAGGCAAGTAGCCAAGGAATTACACTTAAGGAAACATCTCTCTGCATGGCCCATCCTTGGCAGTACCTTCATCAGCCCTTGGAGAAATCACCAGGCATTCCCCTATCCAAGTGCCCCTCAGCTCTTGGGTTTCAGTCTCCCACTGCTAGCTGTTGATGCAGCTACAAATATTCTTTGCCTTCTCCCAAGGACCTTTATCTAGAAGTGGCAAACTTTTCCCTATCCTGTGGCTAATCAAGCTCACACTCATCATCAAAGTCTTAGAGGGCTATGACGCTGTGAAGAAGTTTTGCAAGCAGAATTACAATGGTCTGAGTAAACAACCCATTCCTGAATCTGGGCTGGTTTTGAGAAATTTAGAAATAGGAGCCTTTTGAGCTCAGTAGTAGGAGGCTTGCCCTGTAACTGGTCTGGGGGCATCTATGACAGATATCACCTTGGTGCTGAGCAAAGTCATGCATTCTGCTCTCATAAAAAACCTCTAGACATCCGGAGATATAGCTCAGTGGCACAAGTGCCTGTGTGGCAAGTGCAAGGTCCCAAGCTCAATCCCCAGCACCAAAAAAAAAAAAGCCTCTAGAAAAAGGACTTGCATTGAAAACCTGCTCAAGACCCCATCCAGTTAATGGAAGCTTTGCTTATGACACTTCACTGATGTAGAGTAGGAAGATTTGTGCTCATCTCTACCCCCATCCCTGGCCAAGAATGTAGCATGGTCCCAACTGGCTAACACTAGCCATGGTTCATGCCTAGAGCACAGGCACATTTATTCCAACCAAAAATGTAGGTCTGTTGATAAGAAAAAAGGAATTGGCTGAGCGGAGGCGGCCTATAAAACATAACACACACTTTATTATACACCCTCTCCTGTCTAGGTCACAGAAGTGTTAAAAGAGCAATCGTGTGTTGGAAGTAAGGGAAGCCTTCTGAAAGTAGAGTGTTTAGCTGCATGAAAACGTTGCTCTTGGGAATTAGAGAAGCAGCATCCTTCTAGAATCCAGATCACAACCCTTAGCCAGTTATGAAGGGTTGCTCAAAAAAGGTCTGCGAATTGAATGCTTTTGTCAGAGTTTTAAAAATGACAGTTCTCTGATGAATTCCAATAATTGTTCTTAAAAGACAAAAGACAGGAGAGCCTAAAATACATGAGCCACTCTGTGGGGTTTCTTAATTTCTCTTTGCCTAGACGTGCTGTTGACCACCAGTCTGATTGGTCATGCAGAAGTGCTGGAGAGCTGGCTCCTTATCTTCCTCTCTTTGGACCACACGCTTGTGAACTGTTGACATGCTTCCTGGGGAAAGCAAAGGGGAAGATTTGACCCTTACACCTCGCCACCCTTGTACTTTATTCATCTCTACTTTTACTTTAGAAACTGGCTCCATCACTCCCTGTTTCATCATTCTTGTTAGCATTGGCCATTAGCATTGTGCATATCCTGAAGTACTGCTCTCTTCTCAAGCCCCCAATCTCCTGAAGCAGGAGGGATGACACTGGTGTCCCTTTTTCTCAGCAGGACATTGGAACTTGCTGTTCTTGCAGTCCTACTCTGACATATCATGGGAGTCATCTGGTAACCCTTTTGCAAGCACCTATTTACATGTGACCGAGAGTTCTGTTCATAATGAGGAACGCTGTGGCCAGTACACACAGGAAACTGGCAGAGATGAGACAGCTGAGGGGAAAAGCAAAGATTTTGAAACCAAGCAAATCTAAACTCCAAGTCCCCATGCTACCTCTGATTGAATCTGCATGTTATGGTGTGTGTCTCGGTTTTCCCCAAAAGCTCCATGCAGTTGTAGGGAATTTTTTCAGAGGTGGCAGAGGCTAGAATGTATGATGCTGGGAATAAGACTGTAAGATTAGTTTGGCACAGTTCTGGCTAGGATTAAGGGGTAAGTGCTACCCCTACCCTAGGCTGGTTAGCCTGCATACAGTATAAGAGACAGCAAGAGTCCTCTCCCCTCTCCATGTTTGCTTTTGCTGTCTTTCACCACCACAAACTGTTGTCCCTATGCCTTGCGCTACTCTGTGTGGGAGCCAACAGATTATTGACTAAAAGTTCTACAAATTGAGCTAAATAAACCTTGTCCTCTTTAAATTTGGGTGTCAGATAAATTGTCTCAGCAATGAGAGAAAATACTAAGATACTGAGTGTGGTAAATAGAAGATGGCTGAAATTCTTTTCTACCCCTCCAAAATACAGATGGAAACCAATTTTCTACCCTTCAAATGTAGGCTGTCCTGAGTGATTTGTTCAATACAATATGCTGGTCATGAGAACAACTCATCAAATGTCTTTCTGACTTCTGCAGCCTCCATCCTGGGGGATGCCAGCTCCATGCAGACCATCTGACTACTCTGAAACCACCACACTATGGAGGAGCACTATGTGGATACAGTGAGGTCAGACCAGGCCCACCACATGCAAGAGAAACAAGGGAATATGACCCAGTATGGTAGTAAAGCCTGCAATTCCATCTTTCTGGGAAGACGAGGCAGAAAGATTGCAAATTTGAGTCTGTCCCAGGCAATTTAGTAATTCATTGAGATCTTATTTCAAAATAAATAAAGGACTGGGAATGGAACTCTCTGTGAAGGTGCAGAGTTCAAGTACCAGTACAAAAAAAGAGAAAAGCAAAGAAAAAAAGAAATGTGTGAACTTGGACATTCCAGTCCAGCAAATGGAAGATGAAGAGGTTATATTTTGTCTGGATGTCTGTCAAAGCCTCATGCCATCATAGGGGTTTTAGGAGATGCCAGCATCTACAGTGTGTGGTTGGTAGTGGGATGTTGGGATCAAGGGTGTTGGGGTAAGGGTGGGGGATTGCCGGATCAGTCACTGATTATATTAGCACTACCCTGATCCCAACAGACTGGGTACAATCTAGGGGGCAGAAAATGCTTGTCCCTACTCTCTTATTGTTTGCTGTCTTTAGGCACCATGAACTGCTGCTGCCCTCTGCTATGTGTCACCGTGCCACAGAGCCAGCCAATTATGCGCTAGAACCTCTACAGACTTTATTTAACCTTTCTTTCCTCTATTTGTGTGTGCTAAGTATTTTGTCTCAGCAACAAGAAAAATCACTACGACAGAGGAAGACCCAAGGAATCTAGCAGACATCTAGAACAAGTGCCTAGACCAGCGGTCTCAGCCACCTCCCTCTACCCTTTTGAGCAGCCAAACTACCTGTGCCTTCCGTCACTGTGGACCAAAGAGGAGCTTTCACATTACTCGGGGTCTGCGTCCTGACACCAAACTCCTGAGAATAACAGAATGGTGTATACAGATACGACAAGGGTGGGATGGGGGTACCAGTTTGGCTGCAGTAGATAACTAGAACAATAAATGCTAGAAAAATGCTCATCGTTTTTCAGCCTCCACTTTCTCATCTGCAAAATGGGGCTGTGGATAGCACCTATACAATGTGATTATAACATATGACAAATGTTTAAATTTTTAAAATTTACTACACTGAAAGACACGTGGCCATTTTTATGTCATACCCTGAAACTTCTCCAAGTCCTTTTGCAGTGAGTAGCTTTAGCTGCACAGTTGTGTTCTGAATCAACAAGATGTTTACAATTCATGGTCGGAGAATTGCTAGAAATCCTGTGATGTGTGATCCAGTAAATAAGATGAATGAAGCACACCGCGATTGCATGAGCCTGTCTTTGTGTAGGTGGCACTTGGCAGCAGCACTCACTTTTCTTTAAATCACGCATTGTAAAGATAGCATGGAAGAGGATTTCCAGAACTGCTTCAGAAAGTGGCAAAAATCTTACCATCAAAGGGGCGGGGAATATTTTGAGGGGCATTGATGGCCATGTGTCTTTTATGATATTAAATACATATATCTAAACACACACTATCGTTTTTGATTAGTGCTTGTATGTTGTCTATATTATCTCTTTAACATGGGTTAGCAAAACAAGAACATGAAATAAAGAATAGCCTAGTACTTAGCACAGCATAGACAATGGTTTGTCATAGAGGTTTTGACACATGATAAAAATATCTTGTAGGCAGCCATGTGTTAAGCTCCTAACTTAGAACTTTTGAAGATAGCTGACAATACTTCTTGCCTTCTTAGGCACAGACCTAAAATCCCAAGAGTCATCGGTGTTTCCTGAAATGCTGAGAACAAGCCCAGAGATGCAGCTGGCCAGGAAGTTCACTCAACTGACAAAAGCTGACCATGTTGGCCTGGAAAATGGATTTAAGCTGTGTAACTTACAGTCTATGGCAACAACAATACAAATACTGATACTGAAGTTGTGAAGGAGAAGACCATGTAAAATGTGATGTTGTTCATGACTTCTGACTCTTCACTATTGGTCATTATGACAGTTTGTGCTATGCCTTATCACAGCAGGGCCCAGATAGTTTATCAAACATCCTTCTAATGAGTTCTGGATACTACAAGTGTTTGTGGTCATGAGGAGAAGGAAGAGTTGATTGTACTTAGGGTTCAGAATACGTAATGGAAGAAGAAAACAAGTGATTCCTACAGACTTCTCTCATAACCAAACTTATAATTTACATTTCAAGGAAGTCAAGGGCATACACTTGTAGAGGTATCAAAAGAATTAAATAAGGGGGCCAGAGAGATAGCTCAGTGGTCTAAGTGCCTGCCTAGCAAGTGATGCAACCCCTCTCGGATCCCCCGCACTGCATGCTGTGACAGCTCCACCCCGGGCTCACCAAGCCTGCCACTAAAACCGGGCATGGTGACACACACTTGTAATATCATCATTGCGGAGGCTGAGACAAGAGGATCACTACAAGTCCAAGCTGCTCAGTGGGACCCTGTACCAAATACATAACATTTTTTAAAAAAGAAGAAGAATTAAATTAGGGCTTGCCTGACAAGTGCAAGGTCTCAAGTCCAATTCCTCCCCTTCCTGGTACCAAATAAATAAATAAGCATTAAACATTTAATAATTTTGTTCAGCTCAACCTGAATGCAATATATTGACTTTAAAAGCCAAACCTGCTGAAACAACCAAATATTCTAACTTCTGCTGTATTAAATGGATTATAATGTGAACAACTTCATTCTGGAGATTTCATCTTTTCTCACTTGATCACCACTTCACTGAGGAAGGCACCTCCCTGAGGCTACCCAGCTCTCAGCCCAGAGGTACAAGGACAGGCAGCAAACATGGCTGTCGAACTTGTGAGGGCGGTGGCAGAGCAGAAAATGCTTCATTAGCAGGGTCACCCTATTAATATTCATTCCAGCTAACAAGAACACACTCCTCACCTCCTATTTATTAATGGGTTAACCTAAGTCCACCACTCTGCATATATCATTGTTTAGTACCTCTCTATAAAATAGAGAGTTTATTTCTAGCCTTTCACAAAATTTCTGCCATTAGCAACAAAAACCTCTTTGCCAGTGAACTCTATGGATAAACCCAGGGACTTTGACCCTGTGCACCTTTGATTTTTTAATTAATAAAATTAATTAGTTTCATTGTTACTTAGGGCTTTTTCTGCAATTCACTTGATCTTAGCCAAAAGTCCAAGAAGCGATACTTAGAACTTTTTCTTGTCAGGGGAACTTGCTACCTGGTTACCCTCAATCTTATTTTGACTGATAATATCTGCTTTGAGCAGAGAAGTGTATCTCAATTTAGTGCAGAATGAAAATGCCAGGAAGTTCATGTTCCTCCCTAGGAATAGCTATTGACAATCATAGATGACAGATGGAGGAAAAATGACTCAACTTTCTCATCACTTTGATGGGACAACTCTCAGGCACATTCCACGCTGTCTTCTAGAAGGCCATGATAGGTTGAGCTGTAGTCACCTACAGGGGTAGGTTTATTGTATGGGCCTCCTTCCTTTCTCTGTCCCATAGTTAGGAAAAGAATTATCACTCTTGTCCCAAGGAAATGTCCTGTGCTTTCTGCAATCTTTTCCCAGTTAAACAATGTACTTTCAAGTTCTTGTTTTAAGACCTTCTTCTGGGGAAGCTCAAGTAAAGGCAAGAGCACTCGAAGAATTTTTCATTGACTAGAGATCATTTCCCACCCTACAAATTTTGACTCCTTACTATGTTATAAATGTGTCCCCTTCTTCAGCAATCAGAGTTCAGAACCATATCTGTTCCCCCTTTGACATAGCAATAGTTCTTCAGCTCATCTTCCCCTCCTCTGTCATCCCTTTCTATTTGTCTACTGTGCTATTGCTACAATGATTTCTGTAAATTTGTGCTCTTGTCATTTCACTGATTAAATCACCCCCAAATTTCCCATCAATTTTGAGGTGACTTTCAACTTCTCTAACCCCCATCACTCTCTGAATTGACCCTACATCCTCAGAGGTGCAGGGTTGGCTATCCTCGGTGGGACCCTTTATTTTTCCTGGTTGATGCTTTCTCATGAGTCCACTTGTCATTATTATCCACTAAGACCCACTTGGGAACAGGCTGTCTTCCTACACTGTTTTCAAAAGCTTTGCTCTTATCCTAATGGCCATGTAAGCTCCATGGAATGCTGAGCTTCTGTTTGATCTTTTGGTATTAAACCTAGGGAAGGATCCAGCTCCAAAACATCCAGCTGAATGATGCAAGATGCTGAAAGTCCACGTGGAGAATATCTGAAGGGAATCACAAGACAAGCATTTGTTAACAAGAGGCAGAGTTCACAGGGGCAGGCTGATGAGACTCCCCTGATAACTCCCACGGAGGTCACACTGCTAGGAGAAAAGCGACCTTGGAAGACAGCTGTAGAATGCTTTGATGAGTGAAGGGTTATATTCCTGTGATTTATTCAAAAACACAGTTGTAAGGGTCTGTCCATTGCTCCCAGAATGTGACAGACTCAACAGCATCAGCAGAAGTATATCTAACTTTGCAATTAGGCAAGCTGTGTTCTTTTTTGTTACTGCTAATCTAAAAAATCCTGGTTCTGATCAACAAGTCTTGTTATCAGATTGTGCATGTGTATCTACACACACACACACACACACACACACACTCAATTCTTTGAGTTATTACAACATCTCATTGAAGTACTTGCTTCATCTCCTTGTCTCAAATTTAGGGAGGAGTGCACAGTAGTTACACATGTCATCAGCGTAATTGAAGATTAAAATAATCAATACAAGTAAAGCACTTAGAGCACTATCGTGTACATGCAGACTGCTGTTTATCCTTTTTACATCATCATCATCTTCATCAACAACAGCGTCCCAAATTTAAAAGAGGAGACTGATGCATAGTGAATTAAATAACTTACTCTAAATCCCAAAGATGATGGATGTCAGAGTAGGAACTGACCCATGCTCGTAACTGTCTGCTACATCTCTCTAGCTGTTATTGAACTTGGAACTCCTACAAGTCCAGGGCCTCCCAGGCTTTTGTACCTTTGCATGTCTTATTCTTTCTGTCTGGCAAACTTGCACTGCATCTCTAAGACAGGTTTCCCGTGTTCCCATAGAACTATGCAATCTGATTGATTACTAAAATGTAAATTTCCTTGGAGCCCTTCCCTGTTTTGTCTTAATTATCTTTATATTCCTGGCATACAGGGAAGTACCTAGCATATGGTTAATCTCTAAATACGCATTGAATGGATATGTATATGAATATATAAATACATTGATGCTAATTTCACCCATGAAAATGAGATGGAAGTTTACTTCAGTTAGAAACAGTGTTTGATATTTCTAGAAGCCTCAGGATTTAATCACTCCAGTCTCTACCACTGAACTCATGGCTGAACTGCAGAATGCACAGAGCCAGGAGTAATGTGGGTCAGTGGCCGTGGAAGACGTCTAGAGCCACTCTTCTGGGGTCTGATCAGAAAGGCGAATGTTGTCAGAGCTCAGTGTCTGATAAGCTTCAACTTGTTGGTGCACTCAGTTGTGAGCTGTGGTTGAGAGAAGACATGTTTTAAAGTGTGCCATCCCTCACGGATCATGAATAAGAAATTAAGGTGAAATTTCATTAATTTCATTGGAGTTGCACAATCCTGCCTCTTTAGAGTCCAGCTTTCAAAAACATTATCATAGGAGATGAAACTTGGGTCTACGTTTCTGATTCTGAAATCAAGATTCACAGTTCTTGGTGGAATGCACTTAGTGCTCCTATGAAGAAAAAGGAGTTCATCAAAATCCAACATCAAGGTGATGCTGATTGTGGTTTTTGAGTTTAATGGAATTGTGTGAGCAGAATTCCTACTGAGAAATATTGCTGTGAGCTCTTAATATTACAGGGGCTTATGAGAACTTTCAAGAAATGATCTGCATCCTAGAAAAGGGCCTGAAAAATGGGCAAATAGTCTCATCCTCTCTCATGACAACAGGCCATGCCACATAGCACTTCTGGGATGACAATGCCTATCAAATGAAGACTTGACACTGTGTCCTCATCTACCTGATCTTCCAGCTCTGTCACTGTGTGACTTCTGGCTCTTTCCCACAGTCAAAACCACCATAAACTGTTAACATCTTCAATTGATTCAGGAGATCAAAACAGGCAAGGCAGCACAACTAAAGGTACTCACAAAGAAAGACTTTCAGACCTGCTTTGGAAAGTGATGAGAACAATGGGATAAGTGTGTTCAAAGCGAGGGAGAGGATTTTTAAAGGGATCAATAATGCGTCTTTTACTATAATGGATTTTTGACATTTAAATGTGCATCAGATGTTTTGGTCACACCTGGTATGGTTTCTATAGAAGAAAAACAGCTGTGTATTGCTTTCATTTATTAACCCACTCATCTATGTGTTTTATTCAATTAATATTTGTATTTGTTGCTATAGTTAAGTAACTCTCCCTCCAAAACTCTTTTACCATCTCAAGTAGCAGAAAAGTATTGGTGGGAAAATGAAGGTTAGACACTGGGGTCATTTAATACAGGGACTCAAGTTGCTGGGTAGATTAAGCCTGAGCTTCTGATTCACAATGTCAATCAGGACCTATGCAATGGCGTTGGGGTTTCCACACACAACTGTAATCCCCAAAATCCTTTCAGGCCTACTTGTCTCTCCAAGGATCTTGGATTGAGGAACACAGTAGTAACTGTAGCCACTGAGAGCCCAAGCTGGCAGGTATGGATAGGTGGTCTCTTATAACTCAGAAGGTGTATCCATCAGCAAACATACTGTCTCTCCAACCCACTCTCACCCTGTACCCTACAGTTGATCTCAGCCACACAGCTTGAGGCCCAAAGCCCTGGAGAGCTGACAGCGCTGTCAGCAGGCATCAGAACACACCCACCCATGGGGCACTCTCTGGCTTTGCTCTACCAAGAAGTATCTCTGGGGGCCTTGGCACCTTCCATAAAGTCCCAATCATTCTCAACTCAGGGAAGAGCTGGTTTCCCACATTAGAACAGGTGAGGTTGCTTAAGGTCACACCATTCATGGGAGTCTCCAGGGACTCAGAAGGCGGGGACTCCAGGCAGAAGGAAGTCTTGTGAAGCGAAGGTGGGCAACAGTGGGGCAAGAGAGCACCCAAGTAGGAACTACAAGCATGGGGCTCAAGCCTGCCTCTTCCTACAAAGTCTCTGAGGTTCAGACAGAGAGAGATGCAGTGTGCCACATGGAAAAGAAACTAAGCTTTGAATTCAGACTATGTGCCAGGAACCTGGTGATGGGTGATAGATGTGTGGATTATATGTTGGAATTCATCATTTTCCAGGAAGATCCTGGAGCTCACAGAAGTGAGGAACTTGCCTCAGTCTCACAGCCTGTGACAGTGCTCCTAGTCAACGCCCAGGCTGCTTGACTCCACAGAACACACACTTCCCACTGTGCCAAGTTGTCTCCGAGACAGGTTGGCTAGCATTGGGGACAGACCTTCATTCCAGCAAGGGCATTTACTGACTGCTAACTGAAACCTGGTGGACATGAAATAATTAATAGTAAGTAATAGCTGTCCTGGCCACTGTCAATTTAAAATATAATAATAATAATCATCATCATCATCATCATCATCATCATCAAGGATTTTGCTCAGTAGAACAAGCACCTGCCTAATAGGCACAAGGTCCTGAGTTTTATTCTCAGTACTCCCACACACACACACAAAAAAAAAAATGACAAAAACAACAGTCCTCCTGACCCATCCTCTAAGGTCCCTCAGAGGTATTTGAAACCGTACATATATGTATGATAAATTTTAATTTATAAATCCAACATAAAGAATAGCAATACCCAAAAGGAAAATAGGATGATTATAACAACATTTTGTAGTAAAAGTTACATGAACAAGTTACATGAATGTGATCTGGCTGTTTCTCAAAACATAGCATTGTACTCACCCATCTTCTTATTGATCATGAGTAACCAAAGGTAAGGAAAGCAAAACTTGTCAGGTTAGGAGTGAGGGACTGTTATATACAAGTATAACTCACTTTGAAGAGTTATGTAAGTATACTCCAAGTTCCATGTGCACCAGAACATAATTAAAATTTATTTTCCACCCATGAAGACTCAGATATGTTGGATGCATCTCAAAGAGTTGCTCTAGGAATGACTCCTGTTAGGACATCTCTCCTGCAAAGATATACAGGAGATTGTATTTTATTTGTGAAACAGGGGCAGCTGCCCCAGCCATGGACCATGTGATGGGTCTGCACTTCTATTATGACTCTATAAGTTACACAGCACTGAAGTCCCCCAAAACTCTGTTTTCTCACCTTCCTAGACCAAGCCCAGACACAGACTCCCTCCACAAAGCCAGTTTATTGGACAACATGTAGAGCCAGCCTGCAGCTCTGTGAGGCTGGTGTGGACTAGAGCTCACCCAGGGAATCTTGTCAGATATTTGATGCTTGGTTCTTCCTGGGAACAGTTGTGTCCATGAAAATGTGAGGTGCAGGCACACTTTTCTGTCTTCCTGACTGCTAATACAACCAACGTGGGGTCTGGGCTGTAGAAGGTATCCGCTTAATATTCAGGAATAGGTTCATTGCAACCATTTTGGGGTGCCCCAGTGTGTGGGGTGCTTGATCCTGATGTGAGACAGAGGACCACATAAGCCCTCTTGTGGAGTGCAGCAAAGAGGTTGAGGAAGCCAGAGCTATTTCTACTCCTGGTATCGCAGTTTATAACAAGTCAGTCCAGGGGACAGCTTTGAAAGACCAGAGGAAGGGCACCCACAGGCCTAAGATGTCAAAGCAGCTACTGGAGAAGTGAAGCCCACTTGGGGGTGAATGTAAGTCTGCCTGACCAAGAACCCTGAATGTGTCTGGCTGGCTGCAGCAAAGGCACCACAGATCAGGCAGGGTCCAGAAGTCCAAGTCCATAGGCTGGAGCGTATTGGTGGTGTGGTTGTTGGGGGGGGGCAGTGATGCAAGGATGTGGCTAGGAATAGGTGACCCTGGGGCTTTATGTGTCCCTCACAGGGAGTTCTTTTAACTGACAGCAGTACTTTCCAGTGAGTTCTCTGGAAGGAAATTGTTTTTTAGATGCCAGCCAAGAACAGGAACATGTAGGCAAGTAGATTTTGAGGGCAGTGGCCTTTAAGGTCCTTCCCTCTCTCAGTTAACATAGTCTCTACTCACACTTTACATTTTCCTGCAACCCTTTTAGAGAGGGCAAGAATGCCCATTGGAAAATGTTCCCCAAAGGAGCAAGGAATGATTAAAATGCTCAGATCAAGTGAGTGTGCCAATTTGTCATTATCGTCACTTTATAAATGGTCCTAGTGGTACTGGGGATATAGCTCAGTGCCACAGAGCCTGCCTGGCCAGCACAAGGTCCTGAGTTTGAGTCTCAGAAAAAAAAAAAAAAAAAAAAAAAAAAAGAAGTTATCATACATGATAACTGAGAAGAGTCATTAAAGGGCATTGCTTTAAAATAGACTGTATGATTCTATTCAGACCTCGAAGGAGAAGCAGAACTGGACAAAATAAAATAACAAGACATCTTTTTGGCAATAATAGAAAACCAACAAGGTATAGAGAAGAGTAATGGGCTAAGACAGAAACTGAGAAAGGTGAGTCATCATTTAGGAGTAATTTTTCTGGAGGCTGCAGGAGTTGGACAAGAAAGTATCCACTAATTTCAGTCTAGGCCAAAAGACTGAAAATTAGATAGTCATGGGGGAGGGGAATTTGACCCCTACTTCATCACATATACAAAAATTCCACATGAATTATAGGTCTAGATGTGAAAAGCAACACAATAATTAATCTTAATGACTTCACAGTAGGGGAATATTTCTTTAAAAGGCATTAACCATTAAGAAGAAAGTGGCTATTTGACTACATTAAAATCAAGAACTTGTGTTCATCAAAGAACTTCATTAAGACAGTGAAGACAGAAGGAAGGGCAAATATATTTACAGGACATAAGGTTTATATGCAGAATAAGGAACTTTTCAAAATCAAACAAGATGATGGTCAATAGAAAATATGTACAGCAGGAACTCCAACATTTTATAAGTGAAAACGTGTTCAACTTCACAAGTTATCAGGGAATTACAGATAAAAACTGCAAATATCACTCAGACCACTGGAATAACTAAAAATGACAACTGACCATAAGAAAGGCTGCGAGACCATGACCTTAAAATCTGATAAAATCGCAGGAGTTCTCCAATACTACTGCTGAGACTGAAATTATACAAGAAGTTTAAAGAACTGAAATTAGTGTCCAAAGTTGAAGACTGGAATTTCCTGTAAATCATATATTCCCACGTGAGAAATAGACTCAACAATGAATCCATGAATATGTGCACCACGAAAGTTGTGTGGGAATGTTCATAGCAGTATCATCCACAACAGCCCCAAACTGGGGGTAAACTAAAGATCCATCCATAGGACAATGGCCAGATACAATTTTAATATGTCTGTGCAACGGAATATTAAAATGTGGTAATGCTAAACATGGATAAACCTTGTCAAACACAGCCTTGAGAGAAAGAAAACAGAAACTGCAGAAGCCATACAATATGATAGCACTGAGTAAAGTTAAGTAAAAAGTCAAATCAACCATAGTATTAAAACTATCAACATGGGAAGAGGATTAAGGGCATAATGACTGAGAAGGTTTATTTGAAGGAGGAACATGGGGTCCAGGAATGGCTCTATTTATGGAAACTAGTGCTTTCTTGATGACAACTCATAAGTACTATGTTTTCTGGGCTAAAATGTCAAAATAATATCAGCAAAAGTATTAGAGGAGATGCGACATAAATGATATTAGGATTAGAAAAGAATTGCTATTATCTGGGCCTAAAAGATAAAAGGAAGAAGCAGTAAAAACAGAAAAAGTAGAGGAAGGATGTTAATCTGTTTGATTACAGGCTTTTGTTACTTTGAAATCAAGCAATGCAGAAAACTTACACAATAGCAAGGAATCTAACTCATCAAGCATTTTTCTGCTGAGTTCATCTTGACTTGAATGGAAACTAAATCACCTTGAGAGGATGAAAGGGAACCTGTCTATTACCTTAAATCTGATAAAGAAAGCAAAAGAATGAAATACTTCTGCTCCTTATTAATTTACAAATGGGTAACAAGGAAGTAAAGGTGAAGGAGCAGTGTCTCCTTATTAAAAAAAATCTAACAAGTAAATGGCAAGGAAGTCATAAAATTAAAATATTGCTATTTTCTAATCCTTTATTAATCAATCAACTTAGATGTTGTTCGCTGAAGGATTTTCATGTCATATGAAGTGAGTCTGAAAGTCATAGAACTACCTAAAACACAGCATCACATTCAGGTTGCCGAAAAGACTTTAGTCTCGGTCTGAGCAAGAATCTGGATTTAGCCAGAGTACAGGAAATGTGGAGCACAGAGGAGCCTCCTGAGTTGCATCCCACAGGTGAAATCTGCAAAATCCTGAGGTTGGAAAATTGCAGCTCAAAATAATCAGATCTTCCATTGGATAAATTGCAAAGAAGATGGGCTGGCCAAGAAGCGCAACATATTAAAGCACCTACAAGCAGGCACAGGGCCTGTCATGTGGGCCCTGCCCCCAGGGCAAACTGAGATTGAGATTAAGACTGGGTGTGGTGGTGTGCGCCCATAATCCCAGCTCTTGGGAGGCTGTAAACTGGTGGATCACTGTGAGTCCAATCTAGTAGTGAGACCCTGAACACACTGTAGACCCTTCCTTAAAATACCAAAAAAAAAAAAAAAAAAAAAAAAGGAAGGGTATTTTAAAAGAGTCTTAAAAGACATAATATTTTAAGGGAAAGATGACATCATACTATTTAGGGGCACACATCTATGCAATAAAGTAGAAAGAAATACAATGAACTAATTTCTGCAAAGGTGAGGCTATTGGATTTTTGTGGAGCACATGGGTAGGAAAGAATAAATAGGGTGGGGGAGAGCTTCCAGGGTAGATGGCAAAGGACCATGTCTTTCCTGAAGAAATAATTGCAGGATATTCGTCTTAGCACAATTCAGTAAGCCATGCATTTCACACCTGTGTAGTTATAACTTCAAGGAAAAATAAGTACTTTCAGAGGCTGATGGGGAAGACAGAGAGCCAGCCATGCATTGATGTTATGTGATTTCCTATATTTGTGTTTTCAGTACAAATACTTTGGATATTAGCATTCACATTATATAGTTGATAAAGAGTAAGACAAGCATATTCCTTGTGATTCCAAAAAGACAATTATTAAGCATGCAACACATCAAAAGAACTTGCTAACTTTTTAAGTAGAAGAAGACAACATATTTGAAGATGAGAGAAGAGAAAGAGAGAGAAATAATGAACAGCTACTGGGAGTAAGTAGGGAGGATACAAAAATGAGTTGGGAGCCTTCTCACCAGAGTTACCTGAGTCAGGAAGCCTCTGCTCTGCCTGAACACTGCTGAAGAGACCTGGTAGGCTAGCCCCTAACCTTCACCTGAGTGTGCTGATTCCACCCATCCCCTCAACCTAAAGACTCTCAGGGAGATTCTGCAGCCCTATCCCCACCCCTCAGACTTCCCACCAGAAGAAGCTGAGTCAGCTGCCCCTCCTCATCTTGAAGACCACCAGGGAGTCCTGACTACCACAGCGACCTGTAGGAGCCTTGTGGAGCACTATTCTACACCAATGCACGATCGGGAGAGCCTTGCACAACTTCGGCCCGCACTCATCATCAGAGCCTTCTTGAACTGTGGTTTGTGCCCCTCTCCTTAAAGATGTAGAAAACAAATTGATCCCCACACAGCAAGAGCTTTGGCAAGGCTACCCTGCTCACACTTTGGAAAGCCTTGCTGACCTGTTCCCCACCCATCTAACATTGCTGCAGAAAAATGACAAAAGGAAGAAACAAAAGTCAATCTCCAACCTCTAGTCAACCCAAAACAAGTTGAGGAGACAAGGTCATAGAAAAACTTGAAAGTCACACACTGGAAATTTCTCAGATGATAGCAACTGAAGTAAAGAAAAAACTCCATCAAGCTATGGAATAAATCAGATCAGAGATTAATCTCTCAGGTAAAAAAAAAAAAAAATGACAACAATCATGAAAGAATTGATCCATACATCTAAGGAAGACATGGATAAAAAATAAAAGGGACTAGGAAAATGATGAAAACATTGAATTAACAATACAGGAAAGAACTAGAATGTATAAAACATATTTTAAAAAAAAAAGATTCAAACTCATGTGCTGTGGGAAACCATTAACTGGTATCCATTTTATAATAGTGTCAGCCATTTTCTTAAGTTTCTATTCCCCTGCTGAGTTAAGTTTCTGCTCCTTCCCACCTTGCCCATTCCCCATGAGTCACGTGCTATGCCCCAGGGGTGAGACCTTCGCCCATTGCCTAGATACTGGCTGAAGTCAAGAGCCAAGACTTCCTCATTCCTACACTCCCTATATATACCCAGCACTTCCTCAGAATAAATGAGACTTGATCAGAACTTGTCTTGTCTCCATTCTTTGTGTCTCCTGTCCCTTCTTATCCCCACTCCCCCTCTGGGGTCCTCGTTGACTAACCCGCGGGTCAGGACAATGTGCAGGACATTAAGAATTCCACTGAGAGCTGGAAAAACTGCTTGAATGAAACAGAAGACAGAATTTCAGACCTTGAAGATAGCATTGAAACAGTGTACACAAATGGAAATACTTCTTAAAAATAACAATAAACTAGGAAATATCATTATAACAGCTGCAAGATGATGCAAAGAAAAATAATATGAGGCTGATAGATAAAAATGAAACAGTTGGAGATAACACAAAAGACATAGAGTGTTTGCAGAAGACAGTGTTTGCAGAAATAATATTAGAAAATTTCCTGAGCATGGGAAGAGAATCTGATATACAGAGAGCTGAAACATATAGAACTCCAGCTAGCCATAATCAAAATAAATTATCAATCAGACGCATAATAATCAAGATCCCAGAAATTGAGCCAAAGAACTAAATATTAAAAGCTGTTAAAGAAACAGATCACCTGTAATGGAAAGCCCATCAGAATCGTGGCAGAATTCTCAACACAGACCATCAAATCAAGAAGAGCTTGGGGTGATATATTTGAGGTCCTGGAAAAAAAAAAAAAACTTTCAACCAAGATTGTCATAGCCTACAAAACTGTCTATCAAATTTAATGGAGAGACTACATACTTCCAAGACAAAGAAACAAATGAAGAAATTCATGACAACCAAACCAACCCTATAAAGAGTACTAAGAGATATTTTAGAAAGAGACAAAGGCAACCAAAACTTCAACAACAGAAGAGAACTGTTTTAGTTGATACATTGTGTCAACTTGGCTGAATCAGCTCTGGCACTTCTCACCATGGAGGCAGGTGGGCAGGGTCCAGGAATTTAGAAAGCCTTCCTGAGGCCCTGCCTGACTTCCTGCTGCCCTGCCCCACTTCCACGGAGAAGTCCCAGTTTTTGGAGGAGTCTGATATTTGCAGCCATGCCACTTTGGAGGAGCTCCCAACTTTACTGTGGAGCGCCGGTCTTCCCAGTCAGCACAGAAGGCAGAGAGAGGCTTGATGGATGCCACAGCTTGCTGCTCCTCCTCCTCTGCTCTTCATTGTTTTCTGCCACAAGAACTGCTGTCATTTGCCTTGGAGCCAGCGGAATATGGACTGAACCCTCCAGTAACTGTGAGCTAAATAAACCTTTCCTTCCTTCATTTTGAGTGTCAGGTATTTGTCCCAGCAATGAGTAAAAGGTAACTAAGACAGAATTTGATACCAGGAGTGGGGTCATTGCTGTGGCTATACCTGACAATTGTGGATTACAGCTTTTGGGACTGGCTTATGGGAAGAGGTAGAAAAGGTTCAAAGAAGTCGCCTATAAGTGAAGCACTGAAACAGCTTCGGCTGTTCTGTTTGGGAGATTCTGGTCAGAGCTCAGACCAGAATGCTGATAGGAAGCCTGACTGTAAAGACCATGCTGGAGATGTTTCTGCTGGGAAGAAGGACAACATTGGTTGTTGGACTGCAGATGATTTGTGTTACAACTTGGCAGAAGGCTTGTCTGTATTTTGCTCCTATCCAGAGATTTTGCCTGAGACTGAAATTAAGCACAGTGGACTAGTTAATCTTGAAAAAGAAATTTCAAAGCAGCCAAATGTTGAGGCAGTGACGTCGTTGTTGTTGGGGGCTTTTAGCCAGATTTATGTTAAAAATGAAGAGCAAAGAGCCCAAAAGGATGATTTAAAATGTTGTGAGTTTGGCCAGAAAGGAAGTGCCAGGAAGGCTATGGACTGTGAAGACAGAGCTAAGAGAATCTTCACCACTGAGAAGGAACAGGAGAGTAGAAAAGATGTCTTGAGGACATCACAGGAGGTGGCAGGTTCTTGCCCTTTGCAGCCTCAGAACTGAAAAGTTCAGGGACTTTGCCTTGAGGGGAAAACCATAGAGCCCCTTGTTCCAGAATGGCTGCAGTGGCGGCCACACCAGGTTCCAGAATGGAGCCGGCATGGAGAAATTATTCCTGAGAATCAAGGTCAGAGAGCTCAGCAATCCAGGCACTCGACCCCTATAGCCAAGAGAGAAGGAAACCTGGCCACTGCTCCAGCTGACTGCAGACCTTGGCATCATCCACGTGGCATGCGTTTTAGGCACATTCAGAATGCAGGAGTTCTGAGGTTAAGAAGGCGTCACCTCTATTTCAGAAGAAGGCCTGGGAGGCCAGTTGGTGTGCTCCTGAGAGGGTAGTGTGTGAAGCTGTGAGTGAGAAGCCTATTCAGTGGAAACCCCAGAAGTTTGGAAAAGCCAGGAACGTGGATTATCTAAGGGAAACTGCAAGGGGGGAGCAAAGCCAGCCTAAGAGAGAAGCCATGGGAGCTACCATGAGTGCCACAGGGGCGGAACCTCATGGAGCTCACAACTCATCGCAGATTGCTTGGGATGCCCCACATGGAATTTCAGGACTTAATGTCTTCCCTGCTGGATTTTTGACTTGTGTTGGTCCCAATGCTTGGTATCCTGCTGCGTGTACCTTTTGGAATGGTAGTGTTTATCTTGTGCCTTTGAATGTTGGACGTATTTAACTTTTCATTTGTAGAGGGGCTCACAGCAAAGAGTTTGCCTAAGATCTTGGAAGCTTGGGACTTGGACTTTTCTGTGAAACTGGTAGGACTTTGGCAACTCTTAGAGATGGGCTAAAATGTCTTTTGCATAAACGGTTATGCATGAGTGTTTGGAGGGCCAGGGGTAACATGTCATGGTTCTAATGTTATACAATGTTCAAATTGTAAAATATTTAAGCATGTCTGTGTACCTGGAAATTGACTTAGAAAAGTATATGTCTAGTTGCCAACTTGACAAGGGGTGGATTGTGTTAGTTGATACATTGTGTCAACTTGGCTGAATCAGCTCTAGCAGTTCTCAGCGTGGGGGCCTAGCCCTGAAGGTGGGCAGGGTCCAGGAATTTAGAAAGGCTTCCTGGGGCCCTGCCCAACTTCCTGCTGCCCTGCCCCTCTTCCATGGAGAAGTCTCAGTTTTTGGAGGAGGCTGATATTTGCAGCCATGCCACTTTGGAGGAGCTCTGATCTTCAGTGTGGAGCATCAGTCTTCACAGTCAGTGCAGAAGGAAGAGAGAGGCTTAGTGGATGCTGAAGCTAAGACAAGAACAAACAAGTAGAGCAAGAAATTAAGCAAAGGGGAAAAATATGGATTCTACAGTAGGAAGACAAAATGACAAAGACAATTTAACACATTTCAGTTATCACTATCTATGTAAATGGCCTCAATTCACCAACCAAAAGAAGCAGACTGGCAGAGTGGATCAAGAAACAAAATCAAACAATATGTTGCATACAAAAAGCACATTTCACTCAAAAAGCATTAATGGACTGAATAGCAAATGATGCAAAATAATACTCCATGCAACAAGAATGCAGAAAAAAGCAGGGGCAGCTATTTTGGTTTCTGACAATGTCAACTTCAAAATAATGTGATCACAAGGGACAAAGAAAGTCACTGCATACTTGTTAGGGGAAAAATTTAAGAAGAGATAATAATTATAAATATATATGCAGTCAGTGTAGGAGCACCCACTATGTAAGACAAATTTTAACAGACATGAAAAATCTAATGAGCAATAACATAGTTATATTGGGGGACTTTAACCCTCCACTGACACAAAAAAATAAATCCTGCATGCAAAAAAATGAGCAAAACAATAACAGAAGTAAACTGAAATTGTGAAGAAATAAACTTGATAGAGTGTTGCACCCTACTGCATCAGAATACATATTTTTCTCAGCTGCACACGAGACATTCTCCAAAATAGATCACATACTACCACATAGAACATACTTAAGTAAATGCAAAGAATCTAAATTATCCCATGCATATTGTCTAACCATAGTGCAATGAAACTAGAAATTATTGGCAAAACAAATAGTAAAAACCATATAAACATGTGGAAACTAAATAATACCCTACTGAATAATCAAAGGGTCAGGAATGAAATTAAAGAAGAAATTAAACAATATTTATTATCTATCAAAACTGTGGATACAGGGGCCAGGGAGATAGCTCAGTAGAATAAGTGCTTGCCTGACAAGGGCAAGGGCCTGAGTTCAATCCCCAGTTCTGCAAAAAAAAAAAAAAAAAAAAAAAAGTGGATACAACCTACTGGAACCTATGGGATGCAATGAAAGCTGTCTTAAGAGGGAAATTCTTAGCGATAAAATATCACATCCAGAAAACAGAATGTGCCCAAATAAAATCTTATACTATACCTCAAATTCCTAGAAAAAGAAGAGCAAATCAAGCTGAAAGGCCAAATAAGACAGGGGATGTCATGAAGATCAGAGCAGAAATACATGTAATGGAGATAAATAAAACAATACAAAAAATTAATGGTTGAAGAGTTGGCTCTTGGAAAGAATAAATAAAATTGACAAAACCCTAACCAACCTCATTTTCCCTGGCAAGCACAAGGGCCTGAGTTCAATCCCTGGTTAAAAAAAAATAATAATAATAATAAAAAACTATAGGCCAATTTCACTAATGAAAATAAATGCAAAAATCCTCAATAAAATACCAACAAACAGAATGCAACAAATAATCGAGAAAATTATACATCACAGCCAAGTTTGATTCATCCCAGGAATGCAAGGATGGTTTAATATATGCAAAACCATAAGTTAACACACCACAGCAACAGAGACAAACACAAAAATCACATGATCATCTGAATGGACGCAGAAAAAGATTTGACAAAGCCCAACACTCATTCATGATTTTAAAAAACACTGCAGAAAATCAGAATAGATGGTCTTTATCTCAATCTGTAAAAGCCATCTATGACAAACCAACAGCCAACATTATACTTAATGGACAAAAATTGAAAGCCTTCACTTTAAAATCAGAAACAAGACAAGGATGCCACTGTCACCATTCCTGTCCAAGATAGTTCTGGAAACATTAGCCAGAGCAATTAGAAAAGAGGAAGAAATAAAAAGAACAATCATTGTAAAAGAAGAAGTGAAATTATAATTATTTTCAGATGATATGATACTGTACATAGAAGGCCCCAAACGCTTCACTAAGAGACTTGTAGATTTAATAACCGAATTCAGTAGTGCAACATAATACCAAGTTAAAACTCAAAAATAAATAGCATTTCTATACACAAACAATGAATGCTCGATCCCTGGCTCAACATGCCATGCTGGTCCCGCCCCTGGGTGCACTGAGCTGGCGATAGAGTCCAGTTGTGGTGGCATGCACCGTAATCCCAATACTAGGGAGGCAGAAATCAGGAGGATCACTACAAATCTGGGCTGTGTAGTGAGACCCTGCACCAAAAAAAAGGAAAAAAATCTCTAAAAACAATGAATGACAATGAATGCACTGAGAGAGAAATTATGGAAAACATGCCTTTCACAATAACACCCCCAGAAATGAAACACTTAGAAACCAATCTCACAAAGGAAGTTAAAGATTTATACAGCAAAAATTATAATGCTCTAAAAAAATCAAAGAGGATTTCATCAAATGAAAAGATATTCCTTCCTTCTGGATAGGAACCAACATGGTGAAAACAGCCATATGACCAAAAATGTTATCCAGATTCAATGAAATGCTGATTAAAAGATTGCTAATACACCTCACAGATCTAGAAAAATCACTCCTAAAATTCATCTGGAATCAGAAGAGACACAGAATAACAAAATCAATCCTGAGCAAGAGAGGAAAGTCAGGAAGCATCACAATCCCTGACTCGAAATTATACCACAAAGCTACTGTGATTAAATCAGCACGGTACTGGCTTAAAACAGACCTAAGGATAAATGGAACAGATTAGAAGATGTAGACACAATCATAAACACATTCAGTCACCTTATTTTTGACAGTGGGGCCAAATATGTTCATTGGTTAAAAAGGTAGCCTGTTTAATAAATGGTGCTGGAAATACTCGCTTTCCACATGCTGAAGGCTTAAAATAGACCCATGGCTATCCACATGCACAAAACTACAGTCAAAATGGATCAAAGATTTAAATATCAAATCTGAAACACTAAATCTGGAAGAGGAAGTAGGTAGAAACCTTAGGACATATAGGTAGGTATGGAGTTCTTGAACAAAAATCAAACTGCATAGAAAATACTTCAAAGAATCAACATTTGGGATCTCATCTTCTTGAAAAGATTCTGCATGTCAAGCAAAATCCCCAACAGAGTGAAAAGAAAACCCATAAAGTGGGACACAATTATAGCAGACTGTGCATCAGACTCCTATCTAGAGCATATAAAGAATTTTAAATATCAGTCCTCCAAAATTCAAAGATCAAATCCAAAAGCATACATCTGAGATGAACATACACCTCACAAATGAAGAGATACAAATGGCAAATAAATATATGGAAAATGTTCAACATCACTGGTCATTCAAGAGATGCAAATTAAAACAATGTTGAGATATCATCTTACACCAGAAAAAAATGGCTATGATCACAAAGTCAATCAATAACAAATGCTAGAGAGGCTGTGGGGAATAAAGAAACCCTTCTCCACTCTTGGAGTGGGTGCAGGCTGGTACAACCATTATGGAAATCAGTATGGAGATTCGTCAAAAAGCTAGAATTGGAGGTCTCATTCAAGTCAGCTATTGCCCTCCTAGGTATTTGTTCAAAAGAACTAAAATCATCATACCACAGCTATATATGTGCACCCATATTTACAGCTGTGCAATTTGTCATAGGTAAATCTTGGAAACAACCTAAATGCCCATAAGCTGTGAAATGGATAAAAAATAAATGGTATTTTTATACAACAGGGTATTATTCATCTATGAAAAGATGAAATTGAGGATTGTGTAGAGAAATGGATGTAGCTAGAGATCATATTGGTAAGTGAAATAAATCAGATCCACATTGCAAACATCACATTATCTTGATAGTGTGAGAATCAGAGAGTGTAATAAAAATCTAAAAGGTACAACAGATGCTATGAAAGGGAAAGAAATTGTTCAATGGGAAGGAAAAGTTGCAATGAGGAAAACGACAAATGAAAGAAGGGGAGAAATGTATAGGTATATATGCAGAATAATTTTAATAACTGTAGTTGATTTCTGCTGGTATTTTGAAAAGAGCAGTTAATGCTTAAAAATTTTCTACTCTCATTTTTTCCTGTCTTGAATTTCTTATATCTGCTTTGTTACTGTTGGTTTTGTTTTGCTTTAAACAAATCTTACACTTTCACTTCTGGTAATCTCAACAACTAACTTACATGATATTATTTAAAGATAACATCGTGTAATACAGAAATTATTGTTGAATTCCTATTACGTTGTTTAGTGAAATCTTGTATTATTTCTAATGCTTTTTTTTCTATCACAATTTTGTATTCTTTAAAAATGAAAACTAAATTAAAAAAAGAAAACCAAGGGAATTGCTCCAAACTTTCAACTACATTATTTCATATACTGCTTATACCCACCTTTTGTCATAGGTAATATTTTATCCATTTCACAGATGAAGAAAGTATTAATCCTATTTTGCCCTGGCTTATTTTACCCATTTTTTTTCAGCTCCAAATCCCACACCTTTTCTTCTAACATTTATTCAAACACTTTGTAACTGTGTATTTCAGACCTGGCCCCATTTACCCCTCCTTGGATGACCTAGTGGTCCCCCAGTTCCTCGGAGGCCTCCATATTGATTCACAACTTAATGCCGACACTGAAGAGTCCCAGCACACTGCATCCCAGCACTCCTGGACTCAAGGCACCCTCCCACCTCAGCCTCCCCAGTAGCTGGGACTACAGGCATGCACCACCACACCTGACTATGTATTTCTGTGGTCTGCCATGCACACCAGTACCCCTGGAAATTACACTTGAGAGGTGGGGACCCAATTACACCAATGAAAATATAGCTCAACAAAGAGAAAAAAGCCAACACTTAAAGCCAAAATTTGAAACCAATAGGAAGCTTACAGGATTACTAGTAAATGACCGTTAGTAACCTACAAACAATAAAATTTCTGCAATTATGAATATTTACACAATTCGAACTAAAAATATAACTTGTCATTTTAGTTCAATTTCTGTTATATCAAAAGCATATGTTATAATAGGAAAAAACCTAACTGTCCCTCAGCAGAATAATGAATGTGAACATGCATGTTCTTACATGATATAATACTAAAGATGAAAGAAGTCTCCAAACGAGATTATGAAGAAGAGGTAACTTCTTCTCCAACATACCTCAGCCTCCTATTACCTCTGCTCCTTAATAATCCCTCACTCTACCCCTTTTTCTCCAGAGTCACTAATCTGGTCCACCACAGTCAGCTCTTCACAGGATCACTACACCAAATGTGAGCCATTTTCTCTGCCTCCAATTTGGTCCTGCTCCTCGGCAAATTAATCTTTATAAAGAAAAATCTAAATCCAAGAGGGATAAAGAAAGGGAATTTAAAAAACAAAAAAGAAAAAGAAAGGGAAATTCTAACCAATAGGCTTCACGGCATCCAGGACTACCACTAAATCCTGTCTCTACCATTTAGTAATCATGTGAAATTCGGACAATCATATACACCCCTGTATTCATTCTCAAGGGCTGACTGTAACGCAAGTTGTCAATCAACAGCTCAGGCTCTTGTGCAGAGCCTTCAAAGAGCCATAGCGGCCCAAGGTTTCTCAATTAACCTCATACAAGAAAGGATGTTGTAACGTTTCTTCCAGCAGGCCTTAAGCATTCGATCTGCATCAGACCATCTGAAAGCTCAAGAAACCAGCATTCAGGTCATAACTCAAGGGTTGGGTCATACGATACAACTAAAATTCTGATCACAGCCCAAGTTGTTGACATGTCAGCCCAGCCGTAACTTGAGGATCCACTGTAACAGCGTTGAGTCTTGGTTTCATTATCTGTAAAACTAAAGACATCACCTTTCCAATGGAGGGAAAACAGATTGTGTATCTTCCTAATCCTGTATGTTTGTGGATAAGGAAGACCGCGGTGTTAAATGTGCCCAGCAAAGGATGTGGCAGGTTATGAGCAATCCACAGAGGTTAGCTGTGGTCAATAGATTACTTCTCTGACTGGTGGCCTCCAGCTGCCTTGAAAATCAAGTTTACACCACTCAGCATGTCCACAAGCCCCTGCTGTCTCACCAGCCCCCTTGCACAACTGTGCCTCTCATTGTGGGAGCCCAGCCACATTCATTTTCTTTCTCTAAAGGTTCTGTGTTTCCTTGAGCCTGGGCTCACTTTGCCCGGAGCATCCCGCACCCACTCTACCTAGACAACTTCTCCCCACTCTCTAGGCCTCAGTGCACATGACGTTCTCTTTCCTTTTGTTTCGCAGTCTCCTGTTCTATTGTCACTGGGGGTGAAACTGTAATCAATGTCACAGATCCATGTTTCTGCCACCTGCCCATCTGCCTCAGCAATCCACATGGTCCTGACACCAGGAGCAATGTGTGGGATGCAGTAGGTTCTCAGTAACCTTGCTGAGGGAATGAATATTTTCACAAATTCATGAAAGCTGAATATTTATTAAATATTTATATTTAATATTGTTAAAATGGGCTCCCTACTTATAACTTCACATTAAGCAGGGGAAATTGTCACAAACCTCTGTGATCCTTTGAGAGCCAGGGTAGGGAGAGGCATGGATCTCTCCTCCTGAGGCAGAAAGGAAACCATTATCATTCTCCCCCAGGTCCATTCTACTCTCTGCTTGTCCTAAAAGTGTCTCCCTTCTACTCGATTCTTGTTCCTACATGTAGGCATTGTCTTCAGACAGACTGACCTTACTTTTCTGCTACACCCAGAGGTGTTTAAAATTTCTTTTAAAAACTCTGCCTACTTTTACACATAAAAACTCAATCTTCCACTCCCAAGAGTCCCAAAGCTCTCCACACCTCACCAGTTGAGAAGCTGAAATTTGCAGTGGTTCTGTAACTAACCCAGTGCTGAATATATTTTTCCACATTGTACACACTCACTTCCTGATCGCCCAGGTGCCTCAGCAAGGAAGCACCTTTCCTCTCTTCTCTTCCCTATGACCACCATGAGAATCCAAGCTCCAGCCTTTCTCCTGTGGTCATCTTTAGGAAACCACCTATCTAGCCCCTTTTCTAGCCCTGAGTCTGAAAGAAAAGTCAGACAGATGTGGCCCAAAGGTCTAAAGCTGCCCAACATGGGCTTATTCTACATCTCCTCCTGAAACTATGGCTTTCCTACACACATCCTCTCAGAGTGAGCTGGCCACCTCTGTGGTCTATCTGCCCAGGTTAGGTGGCCCTGCTACCTAGGACAGCATGTCTGTATGACATTCTTGGTTTGAATTTATACCTGTAGATTTCACACCCTGACAATTGTATGGAAATTTTGAGCAGAAATTTGGCCACGCTTCTGAAATCAGATTAGCTTACCAATTTGCTATGGTGATGAAGACTTCAAAGTGAGCTTGGTTTTTATAAAATTAAGGCTCCCTGCTGTAGTGGATCTTGTGGGCTCCCTCCTCAGAGCTCAGGAATGCATCCCTAGGGAACAAAGGTAATCTGAATTTCTTCTACCAGGTTGGGATGTCAATGTCACAGTTAGAGTCTGCACCTGGGGCAAGACAATGCAACCAGCCCCAGGAGAAAATAGATAGAGTATCAGCATGCAGAGGTGAAGAATTTCTGCCAAGGGATGCTTGCTGCTTAGTTTTTCCTACAAACAGGCCTGGCCTTGCCTTTGCCCATCCTGCTTTACTTTCTAGTATGGGACAAAGGCCTACTGACCAGACTCCTCACCTAGTTTCTTACTTTGTGCCTCATGAAGGTGGGCATGAGGCCTTCTGCACCTTGAAGTGCAGGGCAGCCAGCTGCACAGAAGCAATTCAAAAGGTTGGTTTAAAAATTAGCAAGGGGATGTATTTACTGCAAGGGGTAGAGGCCCCAGGAGGGGCTGTGTTGTTATACAACACCAGGTCCCACAACACTAGTCACACCAACTTGAACCCTCTTGTTCTATGTCTCTCCTTGGTTCTCTCTGGTACAGAGTCAGACCTTTCCTTAGATTCCAGGCACCCCCAATGCAGACTACATTGGTCAGGGTCCTGCAGAGGAGCAGAATCAATAGGTATATAAAAAGACAGACAAACAGATTGGTTATGTGATTTGGGTCATACGCTTATGCAGAACAAGAGGTCTCAGGAAGACGTGCACAAGCTGAGAACTCAGGTAAGACAGTGAAATGATTCAGCCCAAGGCTGGAGGCCAGAGAAGCAGAAGGGCATTGGCTTATGTTCCCAAGTCTGAGGACAATCAGGAGATCGGGCATATGAGGACAGAGGGGGACAGATGTCCTATCCCAGAAGAGAGAGAATTTGCCCTTCTTCTGTTTTATGAGTGCACTCACTGGTTTGGATGATGCCAACCCCCCCTGAGAAGGGTGGAATTTTTCCTGCAACCTGATTTCAGGGCTAATCTCTCCCAGAAGTATTCTCTCAGGAGCATCCAGAAATAGTGTCCTACCAGTTCCCTGAGCATCTGTGAACCCAGATAAGTTGGAACAACCATCACGCAGATCCTGAGACTGGAAGGTGGGGTGCAAGTGTTCTTTTGGTAGGCAGCCCAGGAAGCACTGTAAGAGAGCTGAGGAGTGACACAGGGAAGGGGCAGGGTGGATTATCACAGCAAGCAACTGGGTTTCAACCCACTCTCCTCACTACGAGCCAATAGATAGTTCCTGAGATCTCTGAAAACTGAGAAATATGGGGTGTACAAACCAGTCTCTAACCCTCACAGCTGAAGTTTGATCATTCCCTGGCACTATCCTGTCTCCTCCTTCAAACTCCAAGGAACTCTCCGGCTATGAGATGCAGCATGCAATGTGGCCCCTAAGGAAAGTGTCTGTGGCGATTCAGAGTATCTTACGGGTCCTTGGGCATGACATCAAGGTTCCTGTCCAATTCTCTGCGTCTTTGGGGGTGCCCTTGTTTAGTGGATTGTTACTTGGTGGTCAATTTGCTACACCCAGCTGAACTGAGCTAGCACAGTACTGGGTGTGGTATGCCCCCCTGACAGTTGTTGCCAGCAGCATGAAATGCAGAACTAGAGATGAGCTGGGAGAGGCTGTTGGGAATGCTGTTTGGAGAAGCTGTTCATGCTGTTCGAAGCTGCTGGTTCTCTGGGGCTATTCTGCTGGAGGACCTTGTCGTGCTGGCTTCCCTGATGAGCTTGGCTGTCCTTGTTTCTTGAGGAGTCCACAACCTTCATTGTCACTAAGGATGGCTCTGGTTCATTTGGGGGAAGCTCTGGTCCTTATCTTGAGCATCATTTCCTGGCTGTGGAGGGGAATATGGTATTACTGCTCAGCCTCATAGAGAAGCTTGTTATGTTGGCTTTCATGATGGGAACTCAGCTTTTCTCATTGTTGGAGGAGCTCGGGACCTCACTGTCACTGAGGATGGCTATGTTACCTTTACAGGAGACCTGATTCTTACTTTGAGCATTGCTTCCTGGTTCCAGTTCAGGCCCCTCAGCCTGCTGGCACAGATCCTTTATCCTGCTGACATAGACTTTCTAGCTTCCACCACTCACCTTGGGGCCTTTCCAGCACAGATCCATGAAGCTGGCTTGCATAAAACATTTAGCTGGACTCCTGGGAGGCATCGTTGTGGACTCTAGGTCCCCCAGCTGGGCTCATGCAGGACATTATCATGGGATCCAGGCCCTCAGTGGGATTCTTTGGTCTTTACAGTGTGGACAGATTTCCTGCACTCTTGTATATGATTCTTTGGGAGAATATAAATTAATCTTATAAAACGTGTCCTATATTCTATTTTTCCCCTTACAAAATCCCAAACTACTACACCTTGCTTTGTCTTTGTGGGAGTTATGACACTTAGAAACAGTTAATATATTTAGGAAGAGATAAAGTGAATAAAATTTAAAAGAGAAACTACTATCATGATACAGAACCAGGGACAGAGCAGATGCTCAGAAAGGGTGGTTGGGTCAAAGAAAGTGTTAGGGACTCTCTTGGATAATAAAGGAAAAAAAGGCAGAGGAAATGGGTCGTGGTCACAGAAGATGAAGACAACACTGTGTGCAAGTAGAAGAGAAAAAAGAAAAAAAATCAATGAAAGGAAGTAGAAAGAGAGGTATGAGTAATTAACCCATGGGAAATTCAAGACAGCACTGAGCATTCTCTTTGGTCCCTTCAGATTGAGGAGGACAAGCAAAATAATGCCACCCCAAGATGTCCACTTTCAAGCCCAGGGAATGTTCCTTCACAGAAAGGACTTTGCAGATGTGATTAAGGTTGAAGACTCTAAGACAGAGAAAGGACAGTATTTGGAAGTATCCAGGTGAGCCCATGTGGGGCTGCAACCAGAGAGACATGGCCTGTGCTGAGGACTCCTAATCTCTTGCTAGACCTAAAAGCAGCACTGGCTGTGCTGCATGGACCAGTGAGAAGCCTTAGAGGGCTGGGATCAGCAAAGGAAGGGATTCGTCCCTTGAGTCTCCAGAAGAGACCGCTATTCCGCTGCTATCTTCGTTTAACCCAGCACCCTTTGGGGAGCCTGATCTCCAAAGCTGTCAGGTAATAACTTTGTATCTTTTAAGGCAATATTTGTGCCATGACTTGTTTGGCAACAACAGGGAAAGGAATACACCTAGGAACATTAAAAATCAAAAATAGCTCTCTTCCACTCTGCTATTCTGCCCATAATCCATTTCCCATTTCGGCTGATTTTTTTCTCCGCGCAACAGAGAATGGCTCCTCACCAGACTCATTAATATGCATAAAAGATGGCATAATTAGTTGCCACAGGTAACCCTTCTCTGGCTGTGTGAAGCGAGCTAATGTGCAAATGCATGCTGCACCAGTGAGCAGAACAGTGAGAGTAAAAGTCCCCACTTCATGAAAAGAAACATTTGAATAATATGCAAATGCACTGGATGTTGTTAGCAGGATGTCAGGTTTGACAGTCCATGTTATTGTGAAAATAAATGAGTTTTGACACAAATAACTTAGGTATGCATTGATTCTTTTTTTAAGTGAATCTTGTAACGAGATATTATGCATTGTGCAGTAGGTTTATAAAGATTTTGATGGCTATTAAGGGAAAAACATGGCAATGGATCATTTATTAATGTATTCATTAAGATGCACTAAGGTATAACAATAATTAATTTTCTCCAAAATGTGGTCTGGTCCACTTGCATATCTAATTGACTCTGGCAACACATATTTAAGACAATGACGAAAGTTGTCAGCAATGTGAAGACAGAAATAAAGAGAACTCCAATCAGCATCCCTGGCATGACTCCTGGGAATAATTCCTCTGGACACTCTTCCTCTTGAAGCAGTGTACCTAAGGAAATTCCTCTGGTGCATTTTATTTGCTCTCTTTTGGGTCTCTTCCTTTTGATTCTTTTCTTCTGAGGCTCTGGTGGGCAAGCAGGACACAATGTGGCGGGCAGAACTTCCTGACTCTGATCAACAACTGGGCACTCATGGCCTCTGACCTTGAGAGACAAAGGAGAAAATCATCCAGGAAACATCTCTGCCTAAGGACAAACACCTGCCCAAGAAGCTCCTGGGCCACGTTCATGGGCTCCTCAGAAGCTACCTCCTCTAGAGGTCTGGAGGGGGAAATTTGACAGGAAGGAGGTTTGCCTTGGAAAGCTTAAGACTGGCCCTTCTGCCCACTTGACACACACATCCTTCTGTTTCCTACTCAGAAAGGTAGGGGCCCCAGTGAGGCCATGCTCTGGATCCTGCTTTTAGGAATAAAGGTCCATTTGTAGTCAGGCAATCAGTGGGCTTTGAGGGACAGAACAGACTTTGGGTGCAATAGAAAAAAATAAGCCAATTAAATTGATTTAAAATAAATCTACCCAAAGATTGTGGATGGCTTATAGAATCACCAGAAGGAGTTCATGCTCAAACTCAAAGCATAGAACATGTCACACATTGAAGACACCTGATGCAAGTGTGGGTCCCATTGATGTAACCACTTCTGTGGCTGATTCCTGAAGCTTATTGAGCTATAGTAGCAGCCAATATTCTCACTGAATTAAGCCCTCCTCTCCACAAAGTCCCTGCTTCCTTGTACCATTCACTCCTTGTGTCTGACTGTCAGAGTCTGGGTAACATGCCAATACACCGCTCTCTCCGAAGGGCTAGCCCTTCAGTATGTCTAGCTGGAGTGGATGTTGTCTCTTATTTTAACCATGAAGTAGAGTATCTTCCAAACATATGACAGGCATGCAGACATTGCATGGACAAAAATCCTGCAGTTGACATTTGCTGCCCTCAGTATAGGGTCTTCTTGATAAACTTAAATTACCAAAAGGCAAAAGCACTTCAAATGGAACCCAGTATGTCTCCAACATTCTATACAAATCAAACTCATACCCAAAATTGGATGACACAAAAGGTTGTGGTTATGATATAGGGGAATGAAACTCCCAACCTGAAAGACACCTGACAAAAGTTCGTGTTCTCTAAAACTGAAGAATGAATTTTAGGAACAATGGAGGTTAAGAGCAGAATATGTTTATTGGGGAAAAGAAAGCTCCTGTCTGAGAGAGGGACAGAAGGGGACCTGACTGGGTTTCCCAGGAATCTGCCTTTTCTAGAGATTTTTGTAGCGCAAAGCCATGAGGTGAGATGGGTCTAAGGTGGACAATATGGAAACTCTCACACGAGGTGGGACAAAACTATGGTCAGCCAATACAACTACAAGCGCAATTGCTCAGGTAAAATTGATTCTGTCAGGGTCCAAATGGGAAGTGAGTCACACAGTGAGCAGGCATGAATATAGTACAGGGGTTTTTCCTGCAGGGGTTGGGTCAGTGACTCTTCCTGGCTTCCTTAAGATAAAAGAGACTTATGTAGAATATCAATCCTGGATGTTTATCTTTAGGGAGGTATGTACTCCTTTGATCTTTGGTCTTGAGGTCTAGCCCACAGGGGGAGTACCTATCTCTCCCCACTTGCAAGGTATCTCGTCTTTCATACTGGCTCCTTCTGAGGGCCTAGCCCTGTCTGACTGCCTATAATATTCCTATCTAACTCAGCTGCCTGTAACAGTTATAGCACCCATTTATCTACCCAAGACCATCCAGGGTAATATCCATCATCTTCTCATTCCTTCATGATCTCCTGTACTTAGTCTTTGTAAAGTTCATCACCAGTGATAGACCCCCAAGACTGGGAGAAATAGAGGGAAAAAACCACTAGGGAAACAAATAGTGTTTAATATATACATGATGGGAAAAAAAGACCAAATCCCAAAGTCTTATATTCTGTTTCTATTGCACATTTGCTACTGTGAAATGTCACTTTCCCTTCTGGGTGACCTCAATCAGAATAAAACTTCACTTCTTCAATATTCACTCTATGAACACACATTAAATGTTTTTTTAAACCAGAGGAAGAGACATTTCTGAGAAATCTGGACCTTCCATGGCATTGTCCATTTGGACCTGAGATAGTCTGCCCTCAAGTTTTCCACTAGCTATGGCAATTGTGGTACAACAAAAATTAATACACATTTGGTCTTGGTTCCCAGTTCCTGGCAGAAGTTCCTGGAATCCTTGGTATCTCCTATATGATAAGAGTGTTGTTTGCATGCTAATAAGCTATCTCCCAGGAAGGCAAACTAGCTATAGGAAGTAGCTTCAGGATAAAGACTGCTCACCAGAAAGGCCAGAACATGATTAGAGTGCAGGAACTTCCAGTCTCAGGCCCAGATCTCCAGAGAAAGAGGAAGGCTGGAGACTGAGTGCAGTCACTAAAGGCCTGTGATTGAATCCATCAAACCTATGTAATGAAACTTCCACAGATGACCTAATGATCAGAGGTGAGAACCTAGTTCAAGGTTCTGGGAAGCTAGCATGCCCCTCGTGAGTGTGGAAGCCACATGCCACTGCTGCCCTTAGACCTTGCCTTCTACTCATCTTCCACATGACTGTTCCTAAGTAGTACCGTTCATAATAACCAGAGAAGCCCCCAGTGTCTTCTCCTGAGCTCTGTGAGTTATTCCAGTGAGTGATAAAACATGAGGAGAGCATTGTAGGAACATCCAAATTAACAGCAGCCTGCTGGGGAGTGCAGGTGGTTCTGATGCGTATGACTGGCCCTGAGGGAAGGACGATTTTCTGAGAAGAAATGAGCCCTTAACTTATGGGGTCTGCATTAGCCCTGAGTGGTGTCAGAATTACACTGAACTGTTGGAAACACAACACAGTTAGAAAATAAGAAAATGTGTGTGGGAAATCTATGCATGCAACATTAGAAAGATAACACAGCAATTATAGGTACAGAGATCAACTACCCTAACAAAACCCACTCTAACTTTCTTTTTCACCTGCTTTTCTATTAAGACTCAGAATAGTCAGCTTCCAGCTAAATGGAACAATCACTGCACTCACTGGTGGAGGAGTTTCCTCACGGAGCACTGAGTCACTTCACAGTCCTGAGATTGGAGAAAAAGAAGCAACAATTAGGTGAGCTTCCCAGGAAGAAATGTCACCTGCACTTACAGTCCTTGATTCCTAGATGTGAGTTGGGACTCAAATAACCATCAGCATCCCAGCAGGTGCCTCCCATGCAGGAAGCTTTGGTTCAAGTGCTGCATTTGCCTCCTGGGCCCTTAGCAGTGGAGGCAGTGACCAAGCCATGCTTCAAGAAAAGAAATTCGTGCTGTTGAGCACAGGTATAATGTGTCTCTTCCTCTCTATTGATGTCAAGAGTTCACTGAGGAGACATTTGATTGGCTGCAAAGAGACTGATTGGCATCTACAAGGAGTAAGAGATTATCATGCAGTTTCATGAACTGAATCTCCTCTATGGTTCACTCATAACCCTTCAGTTACAAATCAGCAGGGGAAATGGTATGAATTTGATCTCAGGTCTATAATCTTACAAAACATCGCCCTGTTCACGGTTCTCCAACAAGTACTGGAAAAGCTAAATGATCGGAGGGCCATATAAATGAAAGATCTGCCAAACTGATAACATGACTTCAGTTCAATGTTTTTGTCTTCTGAACAGAAACTGATCTTCAGAAGATGGATTAACTAGCATCTAACTTGATTACCTTTCTTTATAATGTCCTCTCTCTGAAGGATGGTGATCTTTGTTAAGTCAGGTTCTGTGACAAGCAATTCCAAAACGTACAGTGGGGAGATGGCAGCTTCTTCACTGTACCCTGGGTCCAGTCCAGAGAAGGCATCAGAGAGAGCTTGAAACGTCCTCCCAAAGTGGCACATTCTCTGGTTTCAATGCCACACAAAACCCAAAGTTTAAAATTCTAGTCCTTGGTGCATAATATTTGTGTTCCCTATTTTAGCAGTCCTTCTTTATTCTTTCTTAAGAACTTAACCCCATCTCTGAACAGAAAGGCTTCTGGCTAGTGCAATACACAAAGGGCAGCCAGGTACCCACTGTTAACTGTAGGCAATAATAGTTGCAATACATCAGAAAACTTAGACTGGAGCTCTTTCTAAAAATCAAGAAAAATCAAGTGATACAGAATTAAATTTGCACTAACATGTCTTCTCTGAATGAGAGGGGTCCAACAAATTTCTGGTTTGACTTAGGTGTAATGAAAATTCTCTTCCACTGACAAGTTTAGATAAGGCATTAACAATGTATTCATGTAAAAGTGCAGTGATGCCAGAAACTACAGAAGTACCCAGCCCATCTTCATCAACCAGTACACAAGTTGAAAAGTAGGAGTGTGTTTTCTGAGTGGTAAAGCAGAAAGTCTGTAGAGGGGAAAGCCAGTTGTACCAGAAGGCAATGGCCAGGTGCATTCTGAGTTACAAATGCAGAAGCAGCTCAGCTTCTGCATCACACCCAATGTAGAGTGTCCGTGGCTCAACTCTCAAATTACAGAAATACTACTAGAAGGGGCTGGAAGTATGGCCAGCTCTAGAAAGGAGATCCAGAGATGCTGAGATCAGGCAGTCCCCATCCATCAGTGCACGAGAGCTGAGCTGAAAGCCCAGATCAAGGGAGAGTGCTTATCTCCCATATTGAATCAGTAAAGCCATGCTGTTATTTTGAGCTGTAGGGGACTCAGGTCAACAATTTTTGACATTGCCAGTGAAGCAGAAGACCCAATACTATTATGAACTACTGGACTCTTTTAGAATATTTTGCTGAGTTAACACACCTATAATATTCAAATAACAGAACTTAACAAGAAAAGGGGATACAGATGAATGTCCATTTTGTATCTGTGTATTCATAATGGTTAGACTAGATATATAGTTACATTCTCTTAATAAATAGAGGGATTTGTTCTAATAGTGTTTGTAAATAGGATATCATGTTTGCATCTTGTACAGCAATTAACCACTAGGAAGAATGTATACAATGTGTTAATTATTGAAACTGTCCTACCATTTTGGTTTGAAACTATCTCATTGCTATTTGTTTCACAATAAAATTATGGGAAAAAATAAAATAAAGTTGGAAAATTAAAAAAAAAGAAGAGGGGGGTGTTGAATGAAGGCAAGAGACAGGAAAAGGAATATTGTGGGACTGTCCTGCTTCAAAGTTGTATATGGTTAGATTTTTGGACTTATGTGTAAGCATAAGAATTATATAATCCTTTATGCCTATTTTAAAAGTATATTCTAATTTTTAAATGTTTTTTTCATCATTTCTGTAGGGACTTAAAGTTCAACATATAAATACTTGATGAAAAATACCTGTTCCATATTATGCCTAAGATGTTTGATATTCAGACAGATAGTGAGGTTAAGCTTAACAGCCTAGGTTGTATGGTAACAGCAATAAGCTTGTCTTCTGGAGGGTTAACAACCTAAGTTTGCAAATCAAAATTAGAGAAAAAGGAGGGCTGCAAGGAAAGCAACATTTTAGCCCTAGTCTTCCAAGGTCAATTAAGACTCAGGACATATGAGAACTTGTACTGTAATGTCACGTAACTCTGTGGTGTCCCAAATTTTCTGATCAAGGAGATTACAGGGCCAAAGAGGAAAGTGATTGATGATGTAGAGTGTCCCTAAGGAGAATCACATGGAGAGAAAACATTCTCTCAGGCTTTCACAGAGAGCGCACTGGCCAAGCAATGGCTGTGACTCAACCACATGGCTGACACTGACAAAGGTTCTACAATCTGAGGTACAGGATTGTTGCGCATGACCTCGCCAGCAAGGAAGACGCAACACACAGCTCTTCCTTTAGTGGTTTATTCAGGCCCCTTACAGCAAGCTTCTTCTTTCCCAATCCCCCAGCCCTTGGCTAATATATACTCCCGAGCCCAATCCCAGTGCGCCACGTGGGGATCGCCCATGGGTCCA
>NW_004524578.1:6894401-6918459 GCF_000260255.1 Octodon degus | reverse complement strand
TTCTCTTAATGAATAGAGGGATTTGTTCTAATAGTGTTTGTAAATAGGATATCATGTCTGCATCTTGTACAGCAATTAACCACTAGGAAGAATGTATTAATGTGTTAATTATTGAAACTGTCCTACCATTTTGGTTTGAAACTATCTCATTGGTATTTGTTTCTCAATAAAATTATGGGAAAAAAAATAATGGTGGTGATTTGTCTCTGCATAGTTTAGTTGGTGCTTGCTATTTAGATGTCAAGAATGAACGCGATTGTGTATTATTTTAGAATATATATCTAGGGGCTGCTGTGCTGGCCCTAGCCCTGGGGTGCTGAGATAGCAATTGAGACTAGGTGTGGTGGCATGTGCCTATAATCCCAGCTCTTGAGAGGCTGTAAACAGAAGGATCACTACAAGTCTGATCAAGTAGTGAGACCCTGAACACCTTGCAGACCTTTCCCTAAAAATTACAAAAAAAAAAAAAATACAATACAATACATACCTAGATTGTTCATTCTACTATTATTACTCTTTTTTTGTTATTTACATGTTGTTGTTGTTGTTTTGGGTTTTTTTATCTCCCTACACAGATAAGACTCATAGTGATCCTCCCATCTCAGCCTCCCCAGCACTAGGATTACAAGCATGAGCTATCATGCCCAATCTTGGTGGCTGTCTCTGCCCACCCAGGGCACAGTATGTGATACCAGGGATCAAACCCAGGTCCTTGAACTTGCCAGACAGGTGCTTAGACCACCAAGCTATCTTCCCAGCCTTACTATCTTCATTATGCATATACACATCTACATTTTTCCCTCTTCACATATATGCCACAATATTTTTTGAAACCTAATATTATGATGGCAAAATGTGAAGTAGAAAAAGTAAGAGGCTTATTTAAAGACCCTAGGAAATGCCAAGTATATGGGCCTGCATTTTTAGAATGAGATAAAAATATCAAAAAGGAAAACAAATGTGAAAAAGAATTTTGAGGCTAGGAGATAGCTCCATAGTCTAAGCACCTGCCTGGCAAACTGAAGGATCTGGGCTCAATCCGTGGTACTGCAGGTACAGCAAAACTTATGGGCCCCAGAACCCCAGGCACACTGTGCTGGCCACCAAAACTGGTGTGTGGCGCATGCCCATAATCCCAGAACTGTGGAGACTGAGCTAGGAGGATCACTACAAGTCCAACCTGTGTAATGAGACCCTATACCAAATAAATAAATGAATAAATAAATTTTAATTTTTTAAAAAAAAAGAATTTTGAAGCCAAGTTATTACTGTTTGGTTTGAGACCCAAATGAATGCCAACATTTAAATGTATGTTGCTACATTCAAATACTTACAAAAAATATTTTACAAAGAGAAAGAAACAGCTCTTACAAGCTGATGGGTGGAGTTCTTTCGTGAAATCAAGTATTTTCTACTTTTTTGAGTTATGGTTTTAATGCTGAGCTCAAAAATTAAAGGTTTGTGCCATTATTTTGAGCATCTCTCGATGCCACTTTGGATTGTAGTGTATGTTGCAAATAACCTCAGTTTACAGATTAGGTGATTTTTTTCATTTATTTATTTATTTGTGAGGGCTGGGCTGTACCACACATGATGCCTGGGATCAAACCATGGTCCCCTGTGCCTGCCTAAGCTTGTCTAAGCAGGTGCTACAGAGTTCTGAGCTATCTTGCCAGCTCTATGATTTGTCATTTCTATGTAGCAATAGAAGCAATGATTACAATAAATTGACATGTTTAATGTATAATTAAATTCATATGTTCATCATAATGATATCAAAGTATTTAACAAAAACTCATTTGTAAATTTCTTAGAATGATAGGCAACCAAAACATTGTTTTAACACAAGAAAGTAGAGAGAAAATCACACGCATATCTTGCATTTCCTATGAAGCTATAACCACCGGATAAGCAAGTAACTAACAAAAAATAATTAACTATAGAAGCATTCCAGCTCAAAATAAAGAGGAAGAACAGAATGAAATAGCAGCATTTTATGTTCCCAAAAAAAGTGAAGACAAGGGATCAACCAGGCACCAATTCATACCATTTCAGAAGGGTAAGCCAGACAGATAGACAGCAGGTCTTCCTGAAGTTACCATATGACCTGTGAATCAACCTTGCAAAAACACATAGATCTGAATCTTTCCAACTATTGAAATCTATGAATTTATGAGAAAGCCAGGACAACAGGTAAAGGATAGTTTAATGATACAGTGAGAAAAATCTAGACTGATGCAAGTTGTGTTAAGTTCTACCTCTGAAAATATCATTTCTCACTTAATAAGTACAAGAACAGACACAAGTGTAGGGATCCATTGGTCTCTCAGTTTGATCCATTGTATCTGGGGAGAAATGGCAACAGGAATATGGAAAGGATAGGCAAGAACACAAGAGCTGGGGTAGGTTTCCCATCTTCCTGGTTGGTGAGATGACCCCCTGAGCAACGGTAGGACATTTATTTCTATTTTTGCAAAGTTAGTAACACATGACTCAAGGTTGCCTAGTGACTAATAGCTGACATTAACCAGTCAGGATGCTCATCTCAGGACTGAGGTAGCTTGACTGCTTTAGGCACTGAGGCCTAGTCCTGCTTACACACACTTGACCAATTTTCTAGCTTTCATGGCTCCAGACAGATAGGAAAAGGGAGATGAACTCTGGAGAGATGAGGAGGGGATACAGAAATGGGGCAAAGCCAAGGGGGAGACAAAGGGAAGGAGAAGTCAAAGTAAAAATGGTGAAGAGGGCAAATGCATTTGTACCAATGATCTGCAATGAATGTACTTGCTGCCTCTTACAAAAGCACAACAGAAATGACTAACTATGAAAAAAGGTCATTTTTCACTGAAAAACTTCAAGATGAGAGATGGATGGTCAGCAGGGTAAAAGAGTTTTAAAAGCATAAAATTGAATGCAACAAGGGATCATACCAATCTTAATTTTACAAACACTGTAAAATAATTGTGAAACCATCTGGGACATCAAAACACTGGAAATCTGACAATATTATTAGACTATAGGTGAGATAATGCTATGAAAATTATGTTTCTAAAGAGAAAGTTTGCCTTTTAGAGTCACATGTTCAAAGGTGCCAGAAGAAATGGGCTCCTACGTAGGACTTGCTTCAAAATAACACAGAGAGATAGCAGAGGGTGTATGGTAGATGGGAGGCAGAGCAGGGCTATCAGGCAACAGTTGTGAGGGCTGCAGTTGGCCACACACAGGTGTGCTGTGGTACTTTATGTACTTCTATATTTTTGTAATGTTTTATAAAGATAGTTGCTAAAGCTTTTAGCAACAGTATATGTAACAGATATGATCAAAAAAGGGTGTTATGGAATTCAATGTAAAACAAAAGAGGTCTTACCTAAAAATAAGAAAAATTAAAATCAAATATGAAACCATATATAAGCAATCTCACAAAAAATACAAATGGGTGATAACTACAATAATAATATTATTTGAATTCTCTAATGTTTGATGAAAGGCACATTTCAAGCACAGTTCTGGAGAAGAAGGTTAGAGGGGAATAGGAGGTTCTATCAAGACTAGGCACAGTACAGGGTAGAATTAGCATCCAAACAAGTCTTGTAAGAGGCACTGAATACTAAACCTTTCATCTTGAGACAGATGTGTGCATGTTTATGGAAATGCACGCATGTGTGCATGCATGACAGCAAGATAACCACTTAAGATAGAAAATGCATTTTCACAGTCTTACTTCATTAAGCACAACCAAGCAACAAACCTAAGTCAATAATTTTAGCCTAAATCAATTGTCTGCAGAATTGTTGGAAGCAACTGTGACAGAATAGCTGGCATCCTGGCAGGACCTCAGTTCTTAATCAATGCATAAAAATTATCCTCAAAAACAGACCTAGGATCAATCTCTGTGTGTTGTAACTACAAAGGACAATGTCCCCATCCACGGAGACCACTGAGCAGACACAAAGATATTTGAGAAGCACTGAGTGGCCAAACACCAATAACCCATGGACCTTGCTGACCTGGCTGGTGGCATTTGCTTGCAAAAAGTGTAATACATTAGAAGACTACAACTACATAAATTATCTGGTAGAACACGAAGTACAATATAAATATCTGTTTTAGTAGTTGAAATACAAATTATTACCGGTCAAAACCACAGCACAGGGGCTGGGAAGATAGCTCAGTGATCTAAATGTCTGCCTGGCAAGCACAAGGACCCAAGTTCAATTCCTGGTACTATGTGCTGTGCAAGATGCATATTGCTGGCCTGAAACCAGATGTGGTGTGGTGCATGCCTGTAATCCCAGCACCGAGGAGGCTGAGACAGGAGGATCACTACAAGTCTAAACTGTGTAGTGAGAAACTGTACCAAATAAATAAATAAATAAATAAATAAATAATGATTTTTAAATGTTTTTAAATAAGTGCTGGAAAAACTGGCTCTCTACATGCTTAAAACTAAAACTTGACCCAGGTATATCACCATGCACTAAACTAAAGTCAAAATGGGTTAAAGATCTAAACATTAAAACAGAAACACTAAATCTCCTGGAAGAGAAATTAGGTAGAAAATTTGAAGATATAGAGGTAGGCAAACATTTCATGGACAAAAATCAAACTTCATGGGAAACACTCCAACAAATCAAAAACTGTGACTCCCTCTTATTGAAAAGCTTTTGCATATCAAAAGAAATCACCAACAGAGTGAAAAGACAACCCATAAATTTGGAAAATAATCTTAACCAATAATCACGGAGACAAAGGTCTTCTACCTAGAATATATAAAGAACTAAAACCATTAAGGCCCCAAAATTTAAAGACCAAATCCAGAAATGGGCATCCAAGATGAACATACACTTCTCAGAGGACAAAATACAAAAAGCAAATAAATACATTAAAAAATGCTCCTTATCACTAGACATTCTTGAAATGCAAATTAAAACAACACTGAGATACCATCTCACCCCAGAAAGAATGGCTGTCATAAAGAAATCAACCAACAACAAATGTTGGAGAGGCTGTGGGGAAAAAGGAAACCTTCTTCAATGCTGGTAGTGATGTAGACTGGTGCAACCAATATGGAAATCAGCGTGGAGAGTCCTCAAAAAACTAGGACTGGAAATTCCATTCAATCCAGCTATCCCCCTTCTGAGAATTTTCCCAAAATAACTGAAAACATATTATAGTGATATGTTTGTGCCTATGTTTATAGCAGCACAATTTGTGATAGCCAAATCTTGGAAACAACCAAAATGTCCATCATCTGTGGAATGGATGAAAAAGATGTGGTGTTTTTATACAATGGAGTATTACTCAACTATAAAGAAAAATAAACTCAAAAGCCTTCATATATAAGTGGATGCAACTTGAAGATATACTCATAAGTGAAACCAGACTCATATGTGTAAATATCATATTGTTTCCCTAGTGTAAGAACTCAAAAGAAGAAATAAAAATTGAAAGGTATAACAGAGTTAAGAGGAAAGTGAAAACTTAAGGATTGAACAGTGAAGACAGGGAAAGGAGAAAAGTTAGAAAATATGGCAGGGGCAAAACCATACATTTATTTAAACAAGTTGGTTAAGGCAGTGGTCCTAAGAATCACTATCAGGTTGTTCAAAATAGCAGTTAATGGGTAGAATTCTCACCCTGACTAACTCTATATGCTGATATCTGTGAACTAAGCAACTCCACTGAGGATAACAATGTTTAATTCTAAAACCATGCTTGAAATACCTGTCATTTTGGACTTCTGAATGTGTACTGCTCCTAATGTCATATCAATTATTGCTATACTCTCTTTAAAGTAAATGCTTGTAAAAATAAAAAGGTAATAAAAGAAAACAAGAGACAACAAAAAAGTCATATGATTGTCCTGCTGCAATGTTGTAAATGGTTTCATTTCTAAATTTCTGTGTAAAAATGGGTAATTGCTTTTTTCATATTCTATAGGGATTTAAATTTTAGAATATCCATTGTTGTTGGAAAATAGTAGTTCCATGTTATGTCTAAGGAATTTGATATTCAGACAGATAGTGAAGTTAAGCTCAACTGTCTCTGTTACCAGGTAACAATATCATTAAGTTTCTCTTTTGGATGTTTAACAACTAAAGTTTGCAGACCAAAAATTAGAGAAACAGAGGGGCTACAAGGATAGCCAATATTTTGCCCTAGCCCTTCAAGGTCAGTGAGGACTCAGGACATAAGAGAACCTGTGCTATGACAACCTGTAACTCAGTGTCCCAAATTTTCTGATCAATATTATGGGAACACAGAGGAAAGTGAGTGAAGATGTAGAGTGGGCCTAAGGAGAGTCACCTGGAGAGAAAACATTCTCTCAGGCTTTCACAGAGAGCAAATTGGTCAAGCAACGTTCGTGACTCATCCAGATGGCTGACACTGACAAAAGATCTACAAGGTGCTGTACATGGTTACAGCATAAATCCTAAGGGAATTTCATTGACCTTGTCAGATACAAAAGTCAATTTTTGTTATATAGGTCTTGCTTTAACTTGTTCTTAACCATCCAGCAGAAAAACATAACCATGAGGTATAAAAAGTAATGCCATATTAATATGCTGAGCTGTAAAAGACTCAAGTCAACAACTTCTGAAAATTGCCCATTTCTGCTGATAACCCACTACTATTATGGACTATATTGGGTTATTTTACTAAATTCAAGTCTTTACAATCTTTGGACTGACATCAAGTATGAAAAGGTCCTTTAAAGACGTCTCCAAATATACCTTCTTTAACAGCAATGAAACATCCATCTCTGACAAAACCAAACAAAAAAGGAGGATATAAATAAAGAACCATTTTGTCATATATATATATATATATATATATATATATATATGACAGTGAGGACAAATATACAACTATTTTGTCTTGGTTAAATGAGAAGAAAGGTTTGCACTAGCTTGTTTAGATATGATATCATGTCTACATCTTGTCCTCTGAATATTATGAACAGAACAATATGCAATGTATTAATTATTATAACTGTCCTACTAACCTGTTTTGAAACTATTTCATTGCTATTTTATTTGTTTTTCTCATTAAAATGAATAAAAGATAAAAAAGAAAAATAATAAAAAATAAAAGTTTTTAAATCAAAGCAGAGCAAAATAATGAAGACTAGTTGTTGACAAATTATAGAACCAGATGTCATTAAAAGCATGTACCACTGTGCATTAGGAGGTAAAACAAACTAAACTGATAGAACCAACACAATTAAAATGAAATTATAATTAAAAGTAAATATAATATCAATTGCACAACAAGTTGAACTCAACATGATACATACAATGCACATTTATTCCAAGTGAAGGAAACTTCAAATTTGTGACACAAGGTAGTATGGCTAGTGCTACATGCCAGAAATCTCCCACTAAAAAATAATTTGGGAATATTAGCTCATTTTAAAATCTAACCTAGGCAGAAATGTACAGTGTGAAAATCAATTGTTCCTTGACCTTCTACAATCTGACTTCTTCATGATAAAATATTTTCTCCATGCCTATATACACATATGCATGCACATGGACAGTGTGATTGACTTAGAAATTGTTTCCATAAGTAAGAATATATTTTCCATACCTTTCTGCAGCATTTTCTCCTTTCTCCATACTACCTTACACAGAGAAGGCTTTCTCTAATAGTGCTCTTGTATTCACCATAACCATCTTAACATCAGACTTCTTAATAAATTAGCCTTTAAAAATCTCATACTAAGCAGATTTTAACTTATGAACGTCAAGCTTTAGTAACTGTCAGTGATCCTTAATCTGACACGCACACACAGGCACACACACACACACACACATAAATCAAACAATAAGAAATCATATTTGACCCATCTGTACTTATTAGAAGAGCTTGGTGAGATGGACAGCTTACTTTGAGGCTAAAAACTAATAAATGATGTAAAATAATGTGGACTATTACAATACTGAATGGGGATATGAGTAAATATGAGTTTTAAGTTTCAAACAGCAAAGCAGAATAATCATGTCCATACTAACTATATGGGCCTTCATGTATTTATCAAAATAGGAGCTCTTGGGGGGAAGCCATGCCTTCTTCTATGCTATTTTTCCAGTTTAAAGTACAGTCACAAAGCAATACTAACTCTTCCCTGAACTTTCCATGTGGCACGTATAAACCAATTATTTACACTGAATCTATTTTCATAGGTGGATGGATGGATAGACTAACAGACAAACTGATGGATGGGTACATGGGTGGGTGAATGGAGGCGGAGGCAGAAGTGTGTCTTTTATTTGTTATATTACTCTGGAAAATCTTGATGAACTTTTCCCTTCTATCTGCTTTTTTTTCTAACACTTTTATCTGCCAGTGTTAATACACAGTGATTTAATATGTAGTCTTTGTTAAAAAAAAAAAAAAAGTGTGTTGGAGGATGGGGAACAGAGGAGACAGCCTCTGAGCCTGGGTTTTCATATCTGAATTCAATTCTAGATCCAGTACTTCAAAATAATGTGAACCAGGGCCAGCCTGATAGCTCAATGGACTAAATCACCTGCTTAGGCAGAGTGTAGCAGCCAGAGTTGGATCCCTGGCTTGCTGTCCAGGCCCTGCTCCTGAGGCACGCTGAGACTGTGATTGAGACTGGGTGTGGTGGTGCACACCTGTAATCCTAGAGCTTGGGAGGCTGAAAGCAGGAGAATCACTAGGAGTCTGATCTCCATAGTGAGACTCTGTAGACCCTGTCCAAAATACAGAAAAAAAAAAAAAATCATGTGAACCAGCTTCCCAAACCCAGAGTCCTGGTGTCCTTACCTGGATACAAGGACAAGTTAGATCTGCACTTTGGTTTTACTTCTAAACTTGATCTGGTTTATAAAACCAGTATAAGGACACTTTAACCAGAACCCAGTAATCCAATTTGCCCACAGTGTTCTTCTTAATACCAGGGTAGTAGACTTCGGTCAATTGTTCTGAAGAAATAGCTGAGAAAGAATAAGAAGTCTTCCTAGGAGCAGAAGTTTCCTGGTTTAGTACAATGTTGTTATAATTTTCCCTAATTGATAGCATCTTTTTCTCAAAATCTACTTAGGTTACCACAGTAACATGGGTAGCGATCGGCCCTCCTGGAAGGATTAGCAGCCATACAGAGTGAAAAGACTGAACTCATGGGCATATGAGGAAGGTGTTCATTCAAGAAAGAATGCCCACCTGGTGAAACCTGTCCTTTGTCTCTAGAGATGAAGTCAGTGCCCAATATAAGGCAGTACCTGGAGCAAACAGCTCAGCAAGAGCAGCAAGAAATGCAGCTTAAAGCCAGATCATAAGGAATGAATCCCTTTTACCAAATCTAATTGGCCTTCTGTGTCCAGAGGAATTGTTCTCACATCCAAATGCTCAACCAACCATGGAGAGAAATGATTTAAAACCTTGTGTCTGTACCAAACATGTGTAGACTCTTTAAATTACTCTTTGAGCAATACAACATAACAAGTATACACATAGTGCTTACATTTTATTAGTTTTTATAAGTCATCTAGAGATTATTAAAGGAGATAGGAGGATACGTATAGATTATGTGAAAATAATGTGCTACTTTACGTAGGGGATTCGAGTGCCCAGAATTTTTATATTCCTTAGGTTCCTGGAACCAATCCTCTGTGTACTCTGAGGAGAGACTGTATTCCATCGTACAATGTTCTGTGACAAGCACTGAGTGTAATTTATTTTCCTTAATTATGTAAACAGTATCTAGAATGGTATTGCTATTATCCCCAATTCTCAGATGAAGAAACTGAGGTTTGAGAAGGATATAATTAGTCCAAGTTAGCACAATTAAATGTAAGATACAACGACTCTACAGACCCAGGCTGTCCAACTTCACTCTTGCTTTCTCAGGACTTTGAATAATCAGTCTCTCTCAAAGGCCGGTTTATTCCAATCATCTTAATGAAGAGCTTTTTCAAATCACTCACTCAGTGTCCTGAGTAAGTCATGTCCAGTTTAAAACCGCTGATCGTGGATCTGCCTACAGGAGGAACAATGGGAATCAAGGGAAATTTTAGAGGTAGTTCCCTAGAATTGACACATCTATCAGATGACATTGGTATGGCCCAAGGCTTAAGGTAAGTCTCACCCTTTAAAACTGCTGCCAGACACCAGCTTAGAGTAGAAAGGCCTATGTTCACTAATCATTAATAATATTTATCATTTTCATGGAATATGGATCGCTTATATGGATTCTGAGATATACCTACTATGGTGGTATCTTTGCATTCAGTGTATCTAACCAAATAGGCAAGGATACAATAATAGCTTTCATGTGACAGGTAGTAATAATTGCCAAATGGGTTCTTAATTCTTTCAGGCTGTCAGATAGGTAACTCTCAGCAGTGAAAAAGAATTAACCTAAAACAGTGATAGCGAAACTTTTAGAATTTTCAATCATAAAAAACAGCCCCCTGCACCATGCATGCCATAGGTTTGCCACCACTGACCTAAACATTTCACTAATGATTTTCAGATGGTCCTTGGAATGGGAGGTCTATGACAACAGATGGCACTGTTGGGAGGGATCCCAGGCAACTCAGCTTTCACCATCACTGACTGTATGCAGGATGCCTCCCGGTAAAATCCAGTAGAAATAGAATGAAGGAAATAAGGGTAGTGTATTAGTAGAGGTTCTCCAGAGACAGAGAACCAATAGTATAGAGAAACCTAAAATGTGTATCATGGGAATTGGTTCCCATGATTATGGATGCCAAGAATTCCCATCACATACCATCCACAAGATGGAGCCCCAGGAGAGACAGCAGTATAATATAGTCTAAATCCAGAGGCCTAAAAACCATGCACTCCAGTACCCAAAGGCAGTCAAAAATGGATATTCTATCTCAAGTATAAGGTGAAAATTTTACCTTCTCTGCCTTCTTCCCTCCTTAGTCCATTGATGCATTAGATGATACCCAGCTACACAGGTGCAGACAGATTTTCCTTCCTCAGTCTACTGATGGAAATGCTAATTTCTTCCAGAGACAAATTCAAGACACATTCAGGAGGATATATTCCACCACCTGCTTGACACTGTTCAGCCCAGTGAAGCTGGTATACAGTGAGGCACTTTGGCTTCTCCATACTTCAGGTTTGGATAGTTTGTGCTTGATGCCCTTGGACACTAGGAAAGAGAAGGCAGCATGGCTCCTCCACACATGTCTCTGGCCCATCCTATCCTAGAATAAATCTACAGTTCTCCTGCGCACTCCCACCATGCCTTCAAGGTCTGGTCAGAGCACATCAAGTCATGGTGGGGTTTCCACTAAGACCAGGTGGCGGCAGCCTGTGCACAAGGCCCTGTGAACCGTCCTGACAGGCTCATTTAGAGACAAATTAAGGGTTAAGTAAAAAGTGCATGACAGAGGCAAAATGGAGTGTCCCTTTCCCCCTTCTTGTCGGTTAGAATTAGAAAGTGCCCATGAGCAGTGGGTGTCAAGAATATGAACGTAAGATGTCATTTTGGCTGCGTCTAATTGAAGCCAGGATAAATGGAGTGGAAAGGCAGCGTCTAATCCAATCAAAACATAAAAAAGGTATTTTGACATGTAAATTACAAACTTCCTGTGTATTTTGTCTCCCCAATTACACCCTCCCCTGTCATGTTTTTTTAAAATTATATCTTAATCTCCCAGTCTCCTAATAATTATGTCATCATTCTTGGGCCCTGAACACTGTGTAATGGTATTTTATGGGATATGCCACTCATTATTAACTAAACTCACTCTGGGTCCCCAGCGATACCGTATCTCATGGTGTTCAAATATGCCTGGTGTCAGCTCACACTCTGTAAGTGCTACGGGCTGTTCCACTCTCCGCTTTGCAGTCACATGAGAATGAGTTTGTGAAGCACTTTTAGACAGTTAATCTGACTCGTCGGTGTTTTACACGGGGATATCTGACACATTTGGGTTTTTTTTTTTAATAGAATGGGCAATTGGTTTAAAATATAAATCTCTCATCACTGGGGCTCACTGACCAAGTGCAACACTCAGAGATCTGAGCTGCTGCTGTTAAAGGAAAGGCCAGGATTGACATTGGACAACTGAGCTCATGATATTAGAAGCCAGATACTAAAGAAAAATGCCAGTTTTATACACAGAGAGTAGGTATTCTTAGTGGTGGGAGGCACTTGGCCAATTGCTGCTGGATCTTGAGGCAGACAGAGCCCTGAAGATTCCACAGCCTATGCCTTGAGGTCACAGGTGACAAGAACAATAGAAAATCAAGTACAGGACTTTTTTTCATGGATTTCTGTTCACTGGAGCAAAAACAGAGCTAGATTTCCCCAGGGCACCAACTGGGCTGCTAGAGGCCTTGTCATTCACCCAGAGCCCCTCGGGGTGCATCTTAAAGCCAATGCACTGTGTCCTGGCCACTTCTCCAGCAGAACACAGGCTCCTCTGAGGATCTGACCAGAGACTCTGGCTTCAAGAGCAGCTGATGAAATGGAAAATCACCAGGTAGCCACATTTTTCTGCAAGAGATAATCTTTTAGTAATGGCTTATATTTAGAGTCGTGAAGTAGAGCAGGGGGGAAAGGCACTGGTTCACAAAGACAAAAGTTTGAGTCCTGTGCAAGGCCAAGGTAAGTCACTTGGATGCTGGCTTCGCCTCAAGATGCTCATTGGCTGCATGTCTATCATGGCAAGTGTCATTTCCTACGCACTGGGGCAATTAAGACTAAGTGTCCAAGCCAAGTACTGTGGTTAATCCCTGTAACTCCAGCTCTCTGAGAGGCTGAGGCAGGAGGAACACAAGTTTGAATGCAGCCTGGGCAACTTGGCAAGACCCTGTCTCCAAAATTTAAAAAAAAATCTGAGGATGTAGCCCAGTGTCAATGTTCATTCTGAAACAAGACAAAACACCTAAATAATCTAAACTAGAATAGAACATTTGATTGAGATTAACAATCCTGAACATGTGGCCCTGTCCTACCACTCATCAGCCTTTAGGCGTCAGTACTCCTTTTTCTTTAAAATGATGGAGATTTCCAAGAGCTAAAAATGAGGTAGCTCAGGCCTGTTTTATATGGCCTGTCATGCGGAATATATTGAAAGACCATCACAGTCACAGGCTTTGTCATTACATCAGGTCAAAATGGCTCAACTTATGTGAGGTGGGTCACAGGAAGACTGAATATAAACAGGGTACAGAATGTGATCAAGCTACAGGGCTAAGGACCAGGAAGATGGCTCAGCAGTCTAAGCGCCTGCTCAGGCAAGCACAAGGACCTGGGTTTGATCCTCTCTGGCCCCAACACTGACCACGCTGATCAGGCCCCCGAGTCCGGGCACGGCAATGCATGCCTGTAATGCCAGCGCTGGGGAAGCTGAGAACAAGTGGATCATTATTAGTCTGAGATGTGGAGTGAGATCCTGTACCAAATACATTTTTTTTAAAGCTACAGGAACAGTTTATTAAACCACAGTAATTATATGCTTCAGCGGAAACCAGTGTTTCCTCTTCAGATGAAAAGGAACAAGAGACTACCTAGGAAGGAGCCCTTAATACCACGAACATGAGGTACGTGGTTCTGTCTCATGGAATCTATGAGTACGGTGGTCCTCTTTATCTGAGACTCCACCATCTGTATTTGCAGTTATCCATGGTTAACCTCAGTCCAAAAATAATGGATGGAAAATTCCATGAATAATTCCTAATTTTTAAGCACCTTTTACTGCAATATACTTGTACGGTTGTTCTGTTTTGTATTGTGGTTCATCACTTACTGTCTCATTTATAAATTAAAATGTACCCTATCCATGTTGCATTGCAAATATGGTACAATCGTGTGTTAGCTAATGATAAAGATATGATCTGAGAAAGGTGTTAGTAGGTCCTGTCCTTATGCAAATATCAGTGTATACTTCCATATGCCTAGGTAGTTAGTATGCCACTAGGCTATATCATCATATGGGACTATTACTGTATTTGTACCTGAGGAGCTTAAATAATCAAGAGGAAGAAAAGGGCTGTTTTAGCCACAGTGCACCTATTCTGCGTGTGTGTGTGTGTGTGTGTGCGCGCGCGTGTATGTGCAGGATCTCACTACACAGCTCGAAATTGTAGTGATGCTCCTGTTTTCAGCCTCCCCATCACTAGGATTACAGGTTCGTGCCCAGACTCTGTCGCTAGCTCAGCAGGCCTGAGGGAGGGGCCGGCACAGTACGTGGTGCCAGGGATTGGACTCCGCCCCTGCTTCTGCCTAAGCAGGTGCTTAGTCTGCTGAGCTCTCTCGCCGGCCCTCACAGTTTACCTATTCTATTAGCTTTTATGCAGACCTATGGCGCAGTATGATAGTTCAATACCATTTGAAGTAAAACAACTGAAGTAATTCTCAATGCTTTTAAAAGTCTTGGAGTAGATTGTGAATATTATAAGATTATTATTATGGTGTACAGTGCTATTTTAAGCAAAGGGTCTAGAAGTATATACAATCATAGTGAAGCTAATTTACTTCTAGGAAGTGTGTCAAAATATATGGCATTTAAAATAAAACCCAATTGTCAGCAAAAGGCCCTCTTTCCACTTAGAGCCCAGAGCCAGTGGGGCATCCAACCCTGCCCTTGCAGCCCTACGCATTTGTGTTCCATCCCCGGGAATTCAGGCAAATAGGCTTGCTCCAAGAGGCGCACCCACCCCACCCTGCCTCAGGCATGTCCCTGGGGGTCCCACACCAGCAGGAATGCCCCTGGATTTGCCAGAGTCCCAGCCACTTGCGAGATAGTGTAAAATCTATTCAGGCTTCACACGGCATTCACACGAGCCTGGTCAGTGCTGCAGGGGAGCACCCGCCCAGCCGGGCAGGGACAACACGACCCTTTGCGACTGCTCACACATTCAGCATGGCAGCACAGCTCAAGGTAGCCAGCGTGCATCGCAGCCACCGCCCACACCATGTGCTCCTCTCTCCCTCGTTCTCTCTCCCTCTCTCTCTCCCTCTCCCTCCCTCCCTTTCTCTCCTTTCTTTGTCTCTCTCTTCCTCTCTCTCCTTCCCTCTCTCCCCTCTCTCTCTTTCTCTCTCCCTCCCTCCCCACTCTCTCTCCCTCTCTCCCTCTCTCTCTCCCTTTCTCTCCCTCTCCCTCCCTCTCTCTCCACCCCTCTCTCTCTTCCTCCCTCTCCCTCTTTCTCTCTCTCCCCCCTCTCTCCCCTCTCTCCCTCTTTTCACTCCCCTTCTCTCTTCCTTCCCTCACCTTCTCTCCCCCTCTTTCATTCCCCCTCTCTCCCTCCCTCTCCCATCCCCTCCTATCTCATTGGCTGCATTTTTATCCACCCTGAGGCCCTCAGAAATAGGAATCAAAGGGGACCCTGGTAAAAGAACCAGTACCACCAAAGATTGGGCCCTGGGGATAAAAACCAACATCCACACCCCCGCCCCCCTCTCTGTGTGGTTGCCAAGACCCCAAGCCCCACCCAGTGCTCTGCCCCAGGCTCCAACACAAAAACTCCTGCACTGTTTTCAGGGTCTCAGTACTTGCTCTGCTCATTACAGCTCAGAGGTGTTGCCCGTGTCCACTACCCCCCCACACACACACACCAAGGGCTCTCTGTCTTCACTTTCATTCTGCTTTGCTCAAAAAAGAGCTTTCTAATGGATCACCCTGTTCTTAACCCTGCTTTGACTTTCTTTAATTCTCCCACTGAGCGCACCATTATCTTTTAACTTTGTTCCCGTCACTTTTCTACATACAACTCTGTGAAAAACTGTAGAACATACTGCAGAGCAGACCACAGGTGCAGGATAAATCCCGGACTCATTAGCATCCTTGTGAAGCACTCTCTGGGTGGCCGATGAGCAGTGGGTGACAAGACCTTGCTCTGTGCTACTTTTGTAGCCCATTTTCTTCCCACATATAATTTTTCTCCAAATCCCTATTGTACTAACAACACATGTGCTGATACAAGGTAGAAACTAAACAGACATTTATTAAATCTTTTAAGCCTTCCATTTAGACTTTTACACTCTTATTTGTCTCCATCCCATTCTCTGGAATATAATGGCCCAAATAATAAATGCAAATATATATAAGATGAAATTAGGAAAGGCTAATGAATAAGCACAGTTGTGTCACAGCTGGCTTGTGGCAAATCATGGAGTAGGTGGCCTATGGGAAGGTATTTGAATTAAAATAATAATAATCAAACACACTCTCAGCCAAACTAAGGTTTCTGCAGAATATTTGATCCATCAGTAACATGACCCACTGACTAGTACATCACCACCCTGATCTTTCTGGTACCAGGGATTGAACTCAGGACCTTGTGCTTGCCAGATGGATGCTTATGCCACTAAGGTAGTTCCAGGCTCTGATTTTAACAAAATAAACAATTCTTCCTGCTGGTGTGGAATTTTTGTGTTCTGTAATGTAATTTGTAACTCATAGGACAATGAAAATAAGTAAATTTAAAACTCCTTAAGAAGCCACATCAAAAGTTGGAATTATCATGAGTTATCTATGATAAGTGGTCAAGGATTTCTAAACTCCCACTTCAAATTCCATTAGAGATGAGCTGCTGAGTTCAGTTGTTTAAGCTTAGCACAGTACTTGGCACCTAGAGATCTCCATCATTGTATATAGAATTGATAAATAAATAATTTAGGCACAATGCATTCCTTTCATGCTCTGACACATGGCTGAAACTAACCCATAGCCAAACTCCAAGCACTGCGAAGACCTCAGTGGGACTGAGGCATGGTGGGACTCGGAAGCATGTACAGCATAGTAAGAGGTTGGATGAAAAGGTTGGGATTTGGTGGAGAAAACCCAAGGTCTACCTCAGGCAGCCAACAAAAGAGGCACTAGCCATTTTTTCAGGGTACAAAAAAGGGCAGAAGCAACTTCTGAAATTCTTCAGAGCCACCTATGGATGAGTAGAGGAAATGTGGATGTAGAGGAAATGTGGATGAGGAACTCCAGTTAGAAAGCGAGCCAAGTGTGTTTACTGACAGAGAGTCTGACTCCTGCATCTGACTGCAGTGGGAATCGGAATGAAGAAACAAGGAGGTCCAGACAGGACTCAGGGGGATGTGCATCCTCATCTTTAGCAAGAGGGGTTGAAAGCTGAAGCTAGACCTGCAATGTTTATCGATTATAGAGTTCTTATTCCTGACCTAGCTTACATTAACTGAAAGGTGGGTTTTTCCAGAAAGCACATAGTAACAAGACTCCAGTTCACTGAGTGTCAGAGCAATATTCTTGATGCATTATGCAACTGAGTTCATAATCCACAGGCTACAGGACAGGTTCCTTTACAGCTGTTCCGTGGCACTCAGTTGGTGCCTACGTGGACATAGCATGTCCACTCCACAGTCGCACTGCGCCCCACTGCTCCTCAGAAGCACCTTCTCTGTCACCATTATGACTTTTTTTCCATTCTTTTTTAAAATAAGAGTTTGGAACTCACTTTTTAAAAATAAACTTTAGAACTATTATCTTTTATTCAAGAGCCTTCACCTAAGCTACACATATTTTTCACTGCAGTGAAACCTTCTCAAACTTTATTGTTATTTCAATTGCTTATTTAGGAGCACATTTCAATCATTTGAGATCCTGAACTACGTGTAATGATCAAATCAAGGTAGTAGCTTTTCCAAAATTTTTAAAAATTTTTATTAACATGTAATAATTTTACATAGTTGTGAAGTACCTCATTATATTCGAATACATGTATACAATATGTAGAGCACATTGGATTGGTGACTACATGTTATAATAATAACCTAACATGCATTTTAATAATAACTAGAAGAGAAGGGCTCAAAGAGGCAGAGATAGAAATGTTAATCATATGAAAGTAGGTCTATAAGGCAGATGGAAGATGCAGATGTAAGCTACAACTCTGCAAGAGGACCTCCCGGTCAGTGTAAGCAGCACACTCCATCACCCAACACTGGACCTTGACAGTTTTTCCTCCATCTGCTCCTACCCCAGGCAGCCTTGCAGACTCTGAAAGGCCTTGCCAGCTCTGCTCCCATGGTTACTCCATACATAGCGGAGTGGGGCATAATCAGCTTTTTCACCCATTCTTGTGTCTTACCAGGTGCCCCCGCTCAAGATGTTTGACTAAAAAGTCAACAACAACATTCTCTGCTATTGTGTGTATGACTATGGTGCCCCAGAGGGTGAAACGTCACTTGGAGCTGAAGTTCAGTTTAACCACCTCACAGTTAACCCAGAGCATCACTCAGGTGGCACGTTTGTTAACATAGTGACAACGTGGAATACTGCTCAAGAAGGTGTCATTTCAGCAAGTTGATTTTTGCATTGAATAAATTTGATAAAATTGTCATTTTATATTTCCTGTTATACTATCTTATAAAAATTAATGAAAAGTATGTAATTTGGGGGTCATCTTGCATTTAAGTAATTAGATTGGTGAGTGAATAAACTCCCCCGAGGGTCTGCTTCACCCAGTATAAGGAACACAGTGATGGGAAGAAACATCTCTAAGAATAACTTGGTTTCTAATTTTGCCTGCTGTTGCTATGCAGATCTGCCCTGACTTTTAACCTCGCATTCCAGGAGTTGCAAGGAGTTCCTTCATCTTCTTACTCATTCAGTCACTCCTCTAGCTAGAATCTCTCCATTCTACCACAGAAGAATTTCACATCCCACCCGCTGTCCTAAGAAGATGACCACCAAGAACACTTTTCCAATATTCAGTAGTTGAAAAACATTCTTCTCACTTGAGTTTGCCTCTCCTTAATAACTTGCAAGAAAGGGACCTGGCATCCTCATTCTCACATTGAAAGAGGAGAGAGTAGGGTTCAGAGACCCTGCCGATAGTTCTGCCCATTCCTCTCCCTCTTCATTTTGTAGCTTTTGGCACTCTTGTGGCCCAAGAGGTGGTATGACTGGATTGCCTTGTTCTTTGCCTGGCTGTATACTTTAAAGTTGTCATCTCTATTCCCAGCCTACCACGTACTCCTTCCCAGCCTTATTTCTCCCATCATATACCCTCTATCCCACATGAATAACAAATAAACAAAAACTACCAGTACCTATATTTTCTCCGTAGCCCATTATCTAAATCAATTTCCTTCTTTTCCTAACTCAATTTATTTTTCATGACTTATGCCCAACATTGGTTTCCCAGTCATCCCACCATTTACCATGTCTCTGATTTGAAATCTTTTCTGGGAGTTTTGAACACTGGATTCACCTCCATTGACCTTGAGTGATGTTAGTAGCAATGGCTTGATGACTTGCATGCCCATCTCATGTAATGAATGAAAATGCCAGGCAGTGCATGGGATCTCCAGTGAATGTGGCTGTCCCACAGGCCTCAGCAGTCCATGTAACTGGAATTTCTACTAGGCGTCAATATCTTCTAGGAGGACAGACATATTTTCCAAGAATCTTCTTCAGCCTCATGCACTTATAAGTGGTAGAAGAATGAGATCACAAGTATGTCACTCAAATTACTATCACCAACAACTATCTTTAGTAAATACACAACTGCTTGGGAGAAATGATGCTGGTCTTCTATTGATGAGATCAGTATCTTCTTTCAATGGGCCAATACAGCATTGTTTCTTATATATTGACTCACATCCTGGGTCAAAGTTTAAAGAATACTTCAAGGAAGCTTGCAATGATGCATCCAGTACAGCTAGATAGAAATAATTTTAAATTTTTAATAACACCAATTTTTCAAAGAAAGGGTAAATATGAAAAATTTGAAGTAAATAATGAATATAGTTTGCAGAGCATACACAGGGAAATTCGATACACTGGATAAGTGAGTCTCCGAGTTAGCACGAATTATAATTTCGAAAAGAACAAAAATCTTATCTGTAAAATGTAGAAAACCATAGCATGGGCATCTTTGCTATTGAAAAGATTAAATCAAATAATACTCATAAGTAAAAGGTGGTTTCTTTTAAAAGATAGCATGCATTTAGAAAGTGCTCCTTCTTAAAAACACATGGATTTTTCCATATAGAAGCAAGAGAGGACACACTCCTCAGATCCTCCCTGAAAGCATCAAGTGTATGCTGGGTAATTCTTCCCAACTTTCCTGCAGGACATAGAGCAGTGAGGTCCAAGGAGTTATTTCACAGACGTCCTCTGACAGGCCCAGTACATTGCTTTGGAGTTCAGGGAAATTTCTGTCTCTGTTCCAAGGAAAGGGCCCTCTCATAGCCTTAGAAACTTTGTTACTAGAGACATCCAGAAATGTGGCCCTTTGATGAATTAAGCACTTTATCAAACTAAAATAACCCTGTGCCTCTTATTTTTTATTTTGGATCTGAAATTTACTTTGTCTGTTTTAGTCACTGCACCTTTATAAAAATTAGTACCAGCATGATGTATCTTTCTATGTACTTGCATTTTACTTATAAGAATTTAGAACAATATATTTCCATTTCTCTGTCTGCACTGTTGTTGTCATATTTACATCCTTATATGTTATAAAACTCACAATACATTGACAAATTTCCTTGAAAGATCAAATAGTGTAATGATATTTCAGTATGAAAATTAATTTCTTTTACATTTATTAACCTGATTAGCATTTCTGGAACTTCTTCATTCCCGAGTATATCCAAATTTTCACCTAGTACTGCACCATTTCCCTCTGCATTGTTATTTTTTAAACATTTTTTGTAATAAGGTTCTGCTAGAGATTAAAATTCCTTTCCTCCTCCTCCTCCTGCTGTTCCTCCTCCTCCTTACCCTACTCGTCTTCCTCCTCCTCCTCCTCCTCTTCCTCCTCCTCTTCCTCTTCCTTTCCCCCTACTCCTCCTTCTTATTATTCTCCTTCATCTGTTTTTCCCTCCTCTTCCTTTTCCTTTCTGAATGGAATGTTGCACTGCTCACCAAGTTGCCTTGAATTCTAGGGATCAAGTAGCTGGTACTACAGATGTACACCACAGAACCCAGCTCAGTTGGATTGAGTTCTTTTGAGATGACTATTTCTAAAAATGCTTTCCTTTCATCTTCAGTTTTGAATTTTTTTTTTCTGGCTCAACAGGTATTTGTTTTCTTTTAGTCCTTTAAAAATATCCTCTACTCCCTTCTGAAGTGCATTATTACTGATGAGAAGCCTACTGGCACTCACCACTGCTTCTCTGCTCCTATTGTGTCCTATTTACATAGTTGTGTTTAGAATTTATTCCATTACCAGTGGTTTTTAACAATTTAATCATGATGGAATTTGGTATAATTTTCTTCATGCTTCTTTTGTTTCAGAGTTGTTGAGAGTCTTAGATCTTTTTAGTGTCCTTAAAAATTTGGAAAATTTCAAGTCATTGTCCCTTCTAGTACATTTGATCTTTACTTCTGTTTTTCTTCTCCAAACATATATATATTAAACTAGCTATAGCAAAGTTAACTGAATTTTTTTACCCTTTTTCTCTTCCTACTTTATTTCAGATAATTACAATTGCTACATTTGTAAGTCAGGAATCTTGTCTTCTCTGATGTCCAATCTCTTGACTACCCCAGTGCATTTTGAGCACTGTAGGTCTTATAATAGTTCTGACATTACTTCTGTGTCCACTTTTTCTTCTAGCATGTTGAACACGAGGGATACTAATAGCAACTGTGTGTCGTGGTAGCCCAATCGTCTGTGCTTTTTAGGCATTAGATTTTATGGATTGATTTTCATCTCCTTTGTGAGTCATACTTTCCTACTTATTTCCATGACTAGTAATTTATAGTACATGTCATGTATCATAAATTTTGCTGCATTAAATGCTGAATATTTTTGTTTCTTTATAAATATTCTTGAAGTCTGTTCTGGTAAACAGTTATATAAAAATAGTTTGACCTTTTCAGATCTTACTGTTCAGTTTTATTACCTCAGGAAAAAAAAATAGGCTAGGGCTAAATTCCCTCCAATATACCACAAAATATTTCTGAACACTATTCATTTTATCCTCGGAATTATGAGGTTTTCCATTCTGGATGGCGATAGCAGGAAAAATTCTTGGCCCAGTAGGAATCTTAGATTTTTCTAATTAGTTAAGTTCTCTCAGTTCAAAGCTTTGTGTGTTTTACTCACACACAAGTGCTGACCAATAACTACTAAAGACTAGAAAGATGCAGTACAAATACCTCGAATCTATTCCTCTTTCCTCTCCTCTCTTCCCCTCCTCTCCCCTCTTCTCTCTTTACTTCCCCTCTCTTCTCCTCCACACTTTTCCCCTCCCCTCTACTTTTCTCTCCTCTCCTATTCTGCCCTCCCTTGCCCTCTCTTCTCATCTCTCTTTTCCAGTATTCTGCTCTGTGAGCTCCAGTTGCCTCCTCTCTCTTAACTCATAAAAACCCTTAGTGCTACCCAGATTTTCCCATTATACTCCAGTCTGGAAACCCTTCAGACAGCAAGCTGGAGGCAATTAACATGATTCACCTAGTTTGGTTCCTTTGTCCCAGGGACCACCCTTCTTTCCTACTTGATACTTGATGTCATGAAAAACACTATTTTATTTCATATATTGTGTATGTTTTTTTTTTCTTTTTCTTTTATCTTTGCTTTCTTTCTTTCTTTTTTTTTTTAAATTCATCCAGTAGCAGGGTAGATCTGGTTTCTGTTACTCGATCTTATGCAAAAGTAGGAATCCTGATGTTCTAGTCTTAGCTGAGGGATGAAGCCAAATATTTTATTTCAGTTCCAGCAGCCAGCTGGCAGCACTTCACCAAGCATTGGTTCCTCTGCAGTGGTCCCCTAATAACCTGTAGTTTTGATTCAAACATGTGTCTCTTTCTTATTGGATCATGCCCTTTTACTCTCCCTCCTCTCCTTTTACAGTTTTATCATTTTCTCTCCCATTTTATTAATTCTTCCCTCTTTTCCTCTTTTTCTTTCTTCTCATTCCTCTCAAGCATTCATCCACCATTCCCAGCCAGCAGGTGACAAACTCCAGGCAAGGATCTATGGGGTTAAACCAAATAAGAGAATATCCTAGCTCTCAACAAGCATCTACAGGTTTTTTCTATGCATACAGTTTTCAAATTTTATATAGGACAAATTAGGAAGATGCACACCATTGTTGTTCAGATGAATATAATAGAAAGACTATGCACTTTCAAATGAGAATGTGTGACCCCTTACTGATGATTGATTATAACCAGATCCTTGGATTCAGTTCCTTTGGTTCTCAGTTTCTTTTACTACACATACATACATAGATACATACATACATACATACATACTTAGATACATACATACATCATCCCCCAGAAGATTGTAGTGAGCACTGAATGAGATAACATACAAGAAATGCTCATCACAGCACCTGGCACATGGTAGACATTCAATAAATATTGGATTCTCTCTCTCTAACTTCTCTTTCCCAGGAGCTGACCTCTTGGTCCTTAGTGAACTCTGACAGTGACCCTCTCATGGGGTAAGACCGTCACCATGATGATGTTTCAGCAGTGCGAGTGAAAGCCAGCAGCATGAGGGTTTCTGTAAAGTAGGACAAGCCATTTGTAACCTAAGAATCACAAAGGTATTATGTCTTCATGGAACTATGATCAGTTTGATTTCATTCTAGAATATCTTTCAGTACTCTTGAAGGATTGGGTTGGTGTTCATGAATTTTTTTGTTGTTATTCTTTGTCATGGAAATATTTTGCTTCTATAGTTTTACAGGGTGCAACAATCTGGGTTGGATGTTGTTTTATTTCCAGAGTTGAATGACTTCAAACATTTCCTGACTTGATAGTTTGTGTTGAGAAATCTGCTATCATTCTGATGGATTTCCTTTAAAATTGTGCTGTTTCTTTTCTCTCACACCTTTTTTTAATGAGATTATTTATTTATTTTTTCCATAATTTTATTCATAAACAAATAGCAATGAGACAGTTTCAAATCAAATTGGTAGGACAGTTTCAATAATCAATACATTGCATACATTCTTCCCAGTGGTTAATTTCTGTACAAGATGCGGACATGATATCCTATCTACAAACACCATCAGAACAAATCATTCTATTCATTATGAGAATGTAACTATATATCTATCCTAACCACTTTGAATACACAGATACAAAATGGACATTCATCTGTATAC
>NW_004524578.1:6813200-6890691 GCF_000260255.1 Octodon degus | reverse complement strand
ATGATTTTGGGAGGATTGCTTCCTTTTCAATTTCATGGAAGAGTTTGAGGAGTATAGGGACTACATCTTCTGTAAATGTCTTGTAGAATTCAGCTGAATCCATTCAGACCTGGACTTTTCTTTGCCAGTTCTAACAGCTTTTGATATGTTGTTCTTCAGCTGAATTTCTGGGATCTTGATGATTATGTATCTGGTATAGATTTATTTTGGTTGAATCTATTTGGAGTTCTACATGTCTTACTTATTTGTATGTTAGATTCTTTCCCCATTCTTTAGGAAATCTGCTAATACTTCTGCAAATGCCTTTTATGTCATTTTTCCTGACTCCTCCTTTTTCATTGACACCTATCAGTCTTATGTTGCTCATCTTTATGTCATCTTGTAGATGTTGAATTATTTCCTTGTTCCTTGTAACTTTTAAGAGATCTTTCCTTTCCTGGTCACTAGCTGTAATGACATCTTCAGGGTCTGGTCTATGGCCATACCACCCTGAACCCACCTGATCTCATCTGATCTCAGAAGCTAAGCAGGGTCACGCCTGGTTTGTACTTGGACAGGAGACATCTTCAGGGTCTGAAAGTCTATCTTTAGTTGCATTTAAATGATTCTGCCAGCTTTTAATGGAATTTTTTAAATTTTCTGTATATCTTTTTGCATCTGTTTTGTGCATTCCATTCTTTCCTATATTGCTCATTCAAGGTTTCCATGATTTTTCTACACTCTTGTGTTTTTTATCAATGTCTTCTTTAGATATGCTCAGTAATTCTTTCATTATGGTTATCATTTCTTCTTTAGATGAGAGATTATTTCTGATATGCTTTCTTCTATACCCATCTGCAATTGTTTCTTCACTTTACTTGCAATCATTTCAGAGATTTTAGGTGCATGACATCTAATTTCTTGTATTCCAATGTCTCCCAGACTTCTGGATGGGCTGCGGACCTGAGATTGCATTTTTCTCCTTCATGTTGTCATCTATTTCAGAAAAAAAAAACCTCTTTTATTTTGATTTCTGTGATAACCCTTGTGCAATTTTGGTAGTAAGTAGCTATATCACCACTATCAGGGCCCCTCTTAGAAGTGTCCTTCAGGGATATCTTGTGTGTGTAGGAAATGTGCAGCTTGCGTCTGTTTTGAGATCCTGCCTTCCCAGTTAATTGAGAGTGGGATGTTGGTTTCTGTTCAGCTCTGTCCTCTGTCTTTAGGTGTAGGGATGTGGTGAAGTTATTACCCCAGTACTTCCCAATATTGGTACCCAAGAGAGAGCAAGTGGTTACAACAAATATGACATCCTATTACAGTAGCACAATTAGCACAATGAGCAATAATGATGTCAAGAAAAATTTATTTTTTGTGTGTACTTTAAACACATTATTTAACTGAAATGGACTTACATTTGTTTCTTTTTTTTTCTTTTCAAAGTTTTATTGATAAACATATAGCAATGAGACAGTTTCAAATCAAATCGAAAGTACAGTTTCAACAAATAATACGCTGCATATATTCTTCTTAGTGGTTAATTGCTGTACAAGATGCAGACTTGTGATCCTACTTACAAACACCATTAGAAAAAATCATTCTATTCATTAAGAGAATGCAACTATATATCTATCCCAACCACTTTGAATACACAGATACAAAATGGGCATTCATAGTTATACCCCAATTTTTTAAGTTCCGTTGTTGAATATTATAGGTGTGTATACTTGTTTCTGAAGGGACTTCCATCTATTTTGATACATCTTTTTCCCATGATGCTTTACAGGATCTTCAATCCAATCTAAATATTTTATAAATATTTGATAATTTGTGTATATACCTGCATGATACCTCAGCAATATCTTTTAGCAAGTAAAACACTGACGTGTAAAGACTAGACACAATTACTAGGTACAGTGAAAATCTGCTGCAAATATTTCTAAGGTAAGAAGGCACCACGTATCTGTTCAACTAAGAAAACCACCCTTATAACACAGGATGATTTTATTTTTACATAGGACCTAGAACACTTAAGCTGCCAATTAGGTACTGAATGGCAGAGCAACGTCCCCAGTTCATGCCATGAACTCATAGGGAATGGGTTCCAACAACTCAGGTTCCTTTCCATTGGTCCTCACAATGTGTGCTTCTATGGGGGCAGCCTGGCATTTCAGTTGAACCCAGGTACCTTTTTCTTTGGCTTCCTTCTTTTTCTAATAAATTTTCATGACACATTTCAGGAAGCTACCATGACTTTTTGAGTGTTTAATATGCTCAATACATACATTAATCCTCTTGGCAAGTATCTTGCCCTTAACTTGCTTGTTTACAACAATGCCAATAGCATGCTGGGTAACATAGACCCTTCCCATTTTGCCATGGTAACACTTGTGAGGCACTCCTTTCTGCACAGTACCCATTCCCTCGATGTCTGCAATATCAACCTTCTTGTAGATCCACATGTGTGTGGCCAAAGTAACAACCCCATGTTTTCTAAAAGGACTGGAAAACATACTAGGTTCCCCTCCTCTTGCCCTTTGTGTTAGTCATTTTGTCAAAGTACTAGAAGATGACGATTCTGGCTGAAAGGTAAAGAAAAATTTAGAAACTGACAAACTTTGGTTTGTCAAATTTTGGTAACTAGTGGTTTTGTACTTTAGACCATAGGAACAAAATCTGTAGTTATATAATCGAACAATTGTAAGCTGGAAGCTTGTACACAATGATTCCCCTTGTTAGAGGAGTTTACCCTTGTGTTCTTCTGGCCAGTTCAATTTCCAGGCTCCAACAGCTTCACTTCATGTGGGTGGTGGGCCAGGCACCTGCACTCCTCGGGCCAAGCTTGTGAACCCGAGTTCCAAGCACCTTTACACTAATCCCCACTGGAAATGGCCAAGTACCTGGGTTCCTCTAGCCAACCTAGTTCACCCACATTATTTGTTTATTACTTTTATTTACACTACTATTGAAAAGATTACCTAAATATGCAGAGGTACAGAAAGATGCTAACCTAAAGTTTAAAAAGATATCCCAAGTTAGGATGAACTTTTTCCTCTGGTGAGATTTAACCCTATATTAAGTTGTTAGGAAGAGAAAAACCAACCAGAAAATTGCACAGAACAAGAGAACTTCAAGGTCAGAGAGCATAAGGATATAGAACCCAAGACACTGCAGTGTCCAGTCATGCCAATGAAAATACAAGTTTAAATTTAAGCCATCACCTTTTTCTACCACACTCTATTGCTTCTACTTTCCCTAAGGGCCATCTCCTCTCACACCTTTCCCTTTTTAACCTTGCTCCCCTCTCTGCCTGGAGAAGCCTTCTCCCTTCTCCCTACACTAATATGGCACCTCTCTAAAATCCAGGTATAAAATTACCTCCTGAGACACTCTTGCATCCCTCCACTCTTGTCCTGTGGGCTGGATTAGGTCTTTCCAAAGCTGTGGTAACTTCATATGGAAAAAGAAAGAATAAGCAGAGACCATTAAGGCAAATCAACCTTGTAGTATAATTTAACTCCTACCGAAATGTGGAGTGATTCAAAACTCTTCTGGAGATTTTCAGGATCATTGCCTTGCTTATCTTCTACATATAACTGTATGGCTTGTCACTGTCATGTTTCCTAGCTCTTTTCCTTTCCCTCTCTTGATTAGTTAGTCCTTGAGATCCTGCTTTCCTTTTACTTGTATTCTACCTTTCTATTTGTATTTCTTCTTTTGAGTTCTTATACTAGAGAAACTATACAATATTTACACATGTGTGTCTGGTTTATTTCACTTATGAGTATATGTTCAAGTGGCATCCACTTCAATATAAAGGCTTCGAGTATATCATTCTTAATAGCTGACTCCATTGTGTAAAAATACCACATCTTTTTCAACCATTCCTCAGTTTATGGGCATCTTGGTTGTTTCCAAGATTTGGCTATCACAAATTGTGCTGCTATAAACATAGGCACACATATATCCCTATGATATGATGTTTTCAGATCCTCTGGGAAAATTCCCAGTAGAGGAATAGCTGTTTTAAATGGGATTTCCAGTCCAACTTTTCTAAGGAGTCTCCACACTGATTTCCATAACAGTTGCACCAGTCTACATCTCCAGAAGAGTTTTGAATCTAGCAGTTAATTAGAAAGATTCTCACCCTGACTAACTATATATACTGATACCTGTGAAATAAGCAACTGCACTGCAGATGGTAATCTGTAATAGTAGTTTCTTGCTTGGAGTGCCTGTCATTCTGGTCTTCTGAATACAGGCTACTTGTCATGACATGACAGTTGCTGCTATGCTATCTCTTGGGTAGATGATTGTTCAAAAAGAAAGGGGTGGTGAATGAAGGCAAGAGACAGGAAAAGGAATATTGTGGGACTGTCCTGCTTCAAGGTTGTATATGGTTAGATTTTTGGACTTACATATAAACATAAGAAGTATATAATTCTTTATGCCTATTTTTTAAAATATATTCTAATTTTTAAATGTTTTTCATCATATTCCGTAGGGACTTAAAGTTCAACATATCAATTCTTGATGAAAAATACCTGTTCTGTATTATGCGTAAGATGTTTGATATTCAGACAGATAGTGAGGTTAACCTTAACAGCCTAAGTTGTACAGTAATAACAATAAGCTTGTCTTCTGGGTGGTTAACAACCTAAGTTTGCAGACCAAAACTAGAGAAAAAGGAGGGCAGCAAGGAAAGCCAACATTTTGACTCTAGCCTTCCAAGGTCAATTAAGACTCAGGACATATGAGAACTTGTACTATAATGTCATGTAACTCGGTAGTGTCCCAAATTTTCTGATCAAGGAGATTATGGGGCCAAAGAGGAAAGTGATCGATGATGTAGAGTGTGCTTAGCGAGAGTCACATGGAGAAAGGACATTCTCTCAGGCTTTCACAGAGAGCACCTTGTCCAAGCAATGGCCATGACTCATCCACATGGCTGACACTGAGAAAGGTTCTACAATCTGAGGTACAGGATCTCAGAATAAATCCTGAGGAGATTTCACTGACCTTATCAGACACAAAAACTACAACTCTTGTTGCACAGGTCCTGCTTTACCTTGGTCTTAACCATCCAAGAGAAAAGTGTAAAAATGAAATATAAGAAGTAAAGCCATGCTGTTATGTTGAGCTGTAGGGGACTCAGGTCAACAATTTCTGACTTTGCCCATCAAGCAGAAGACCCAATACTATTATGGGTTACTGGACTTTTTTAGAATATTTTGCTGAGTTTATACACCTATAATAATCAAATAACGGAACTTAGCAAAAAAGGTTATACAGATGAATGTTCATTTTGTATCTGAGTATTCAAAGTGGTTAGGATAGATATATAGTTACATTCTCTTAACGAATAGAGGGATTTGTTCTAATGGTATTTGTAAATAAGATACCATGTCCACATCTTGTACAGCATTAACCACTAGGAAGAATGTATGCAATGCATTAATTATTGAACCTGTCCTACCAATTTGGTTTGAAAAAAGAAAAAAAAAGGTGATATTGAAATGCAAATCTCTAAAAGCCTCCTAACTACTGAGAGAATTTCCCATGGGATCAGTCCAGCCTAGACTTATCAGCCTCAGTATGGGGGAGTGGCTCAAAGAATACTAAGGCATCTAAAATGTCGGGTGTGAGAAACACACACAGGCAAAATATTATATAGTTATGCATAATTAAGTGGCCTCTGCTGGGTGCCACGGATGCACCAGTGCACAGCAAATCTCCTCTGACACCTTGTTTTCATAGGCATCACCCCATCTCGGTCCCTGCTTTTACGACAGGTCAATGGAAAGGACCAGAAAACTGCACGGAAATATTGCAAAGACCATTACAATTATGACACCTTTTTTCTTTGTTTTTGTTCAGGAGGACCTGAGATCTCACTGCAGGAAAGTAAATCCTATATGACGTGGCGCAAATTCATACACATGCACGTGCTCACAGCATACAAATGCGGGACAGAAGAGTCCTGGGCATGAACTCATTATGCAGACAGATCATTTGCACATCCAATTAGGTGAGAGAAGAAATCAGAAAATCCAATTACTTTATCTCAGGTGTCCTAAGTTGTTATTTCCTTCCATACCTATTTTCAGAATACAACCCACTCTGACTACATCTGTCACACAGTACTTTGGTGTACGGATTAAGCATGCTGTAATCTGCATCTACTACTCCTTGCTCACATTCCAAATTGGAGTCTTCCCCTTAAAGTCCTTATTCCTTCAAGAGCACAGTATGTATTAAAGTTTGATATGTTTTTCAAATGAAAAACACCATTACCAGAGATGAGTTATAACATCCCTTTTTCAATAATGGTCAGGTGGGATCTTAAAACACTTAGTTTGCCAAATGTTTGTTTATTGTCCTAATTGGTATAGAACTGTGCCAGTATGACTGAATAAATCAGCAATAAACAAGTAAAACCAGTATTTTTTTTTAAATCTCCTTAATGAATTAAACAAATCTGTGTACGATCAGGGGTGAAACTGGACAGATGCCCAATTCAGATTTACAGTTTGATTCCAGTTCCTACAACCTGGGTACCATTCAGCCCCTAAAAGACAGGCAGACGTGACGACTGACCTTTTATGATGGGGACAAACATGAGAGGGGCCTTGTTGCTTCTCCATAATTTAATGACCATTAGTCATGCTACAAACATGGCCACAACAGGAAACCACTGGCTATTCTAAAAGTATAATTTTTACTGAAGAGATATACAAGCTATCTCCAGGTTCTGGCTGAAAACTTAAAGCAAAAGAGATGAAAAACATTAATTTTACAAGCACAAATTCAAATACAAATATAATTTTTGAAAAATACACTAGCATGACATGCAGAGAATGTAACACAGAGGGACTGCTCCTGGCACGCTCTCCGCTTTGCAGTGCCACAAAAATAGTGTCACTTTCAGTAATGTGAAGACAGGTGGATATTTGAGAAATCAATCCATCAATGGACTCTACTATGTTATTGAGCTATAGGAGTAGAATGTCTTAGCCCTCCAAAGGAAAAGGAAATAGAAGCTACTGAGATTGATAAGCTGTAGGTATCAAAACCTGTAACAGTGTTATAATTAATGGAAAAATTAGACGTTTCCTTCAGCTGGAAAAATACAAAAATTGCAATGATTATTACTACTGTTTAATTACTACTACCTCTGTCCCTGCCTATGTCTTAAGAAACTTAGACACAAATGTGAGAATAAAGAAACAAATTGTCAATACTTGAAGGCAACACATTCATTATCAATAAAACGAAGATTTTTTAACAAATTTCCTGAATATAAAATCACTTACAAAAACTAAATAACAGGGCAGGGGAGATGGCTCAGTGGAATAAGCGCTTCCCTAGCAAGCGCAAGGGCCTGAGTTCAATCCCTGGTTCCACACACACAAAAAAAAAAAACAACTAATTAACATTTTTTTCTACACAAGCAATAATTATCTAAAGAACATAATTTTTAGAAAAAAGTCACTTCTAAAATTTATAAAAATATTTAGGAATGATCTAGTTATATACTAAGTCACCACTTACCTATGAGAAATTAAAACTCCAAAAAGTAAAAATTTTGTTAATTCATTACATGTTAATAAACCACATATTTTAAAATAGAAATAATATTTTTTAATTTTAATAAGAAATATAAAAGAAGATCTTTGTTGTCTAGATAATGCCAAAGCGAGGATATGAGAACTGCTGTTGGAAAATAAAGAGGTAGAGGTATTGGAAACTTATCAGATCCAATAGGCAGTCTTGCTTCTGGGAATATATCCCCGGAGCTTCACCCAAGTTAGCAAGAAGGCAAATCGGTAAGAATGCCAACCGTAGCAGGGCGCACGACCTGGAGAGGCCTAAGCTCTCAAGGTGTCTACACCTGCCAGGTGCTGCAAAACATACCCAGGCAGAACACGCTGCAGCCACAGAAGTAAGAGGCTGCATGTGCACGCTGCAACATGACGTTGTGGAAACACAGCGCTAGCAGGAAAAAAAAAAAAAACACAGAATAAACTCCGCAGCCTCATTTACGTACATTAGGAAACATGCCCCTAAACAATAGTACATGTCTTTTGTGGCGTAGGGGAGACAAAAGCTTTTTTGAGAACTGGTGGCTCTGAATCAGCAAAACAAATAATATGCTTCTTATAGCATCATGTGATGATAATCAAATACAATATTAAAAAAAAGTTTTATGTGGTCCCTGCAAGAGAAAAGTGGGAAGAGCCAACCGAAGTGAGGGATGCAAGCAGGAGGATACTAAGTTTGAGCCCAGCCGGGATAACTTAGGGAGGCCCCGTCTCAAACTAAATAGCAACAACAACAATAATAATAATAACAACAACAACAACAATAGATGGGGATGTAGCTCAGTGCGAAGGTCCTATTTCTAGTCCCAGCACTGCCAGCAAGAGACAAGGTGAGGGATGGGAGACAGACGAATAGAGGAGTGAAGAGGGGCGCCACAGAAGCCTCTCTTCACTCTCTGAGGTTATCCAACACACGGGGCACCAAGGAGCCTGAGCCCCTTCATGTCTGACGTCAGCATATACTCTATCATTGCTTCTGCCTACGCTCAAATACATTTTTAACTACCAAGCCAATAAATTAAGTATATCTGATTTCTTTCCAAAGAAAAAAAGACAAGTTTAAAAAAAGATTATGATTTCCTTTCCTTTCATGCTTTAGAGAAAAGGAATCAAGTTCCTGTACTTCTCAAGAACATGTTCAGTTTTTTAAAAATTATATTCAACATTGCTTTGTCCTGCTCTGAAAATGTCTGACAGCTAAAGAAGGAATTGTAGCTAGACTGAAAAGAGGAAGAAAGTAAGACAGGAGAGGGAACTAGGGGGAAAAAAAGAGCCTGTAATGGGTTAGTAAAAAAATCAAAGCTAAAATTAATAATTGTATCAGTTCCTCATCAAATTTAAAAAGTTTGCACTGAAGCGACAGCCAGGTGGAAAATCACTTCCTCAGTGTGCAAGGGATCCGGCCCGCCCAGTGTGACGCATGCTTGGAATCGCGGTCACGTGACCCTCGGCCTCCCGTAGGACCCCCTTTTCTTCCCTGCTGCGCAGTCAGTGCACACGTGCATAGATGGGGGAGATGTTTCCAGGACCGTTCGGCTGGCCAGTTCCATCTGCGTTGCTCTACTCCCATCTACTGATAAAAGCCTGCTACTTCTCCTGCAGCTCCAAGGCAGCCCTGTGCACCCACTCAGTCCTAGCCTGCATCCCCTCGGGTTGGAATGTGCGGATTCATTCTTGCAAATCAGTCCATCTCGAGATTCTCAGGTCAATAAGTGTGTGTGTTCCAAGAACAATTAACAATATTCCGTCTTGCTGATGGGATGAATTACTGTTTTCCTATTATTTATTTCACTTTTGACAAATAAAGAAAAGACAATTATCACTTGAAGCTGTTTCCTCTTCTTCTTTTTTTTTTTTTTTTTTTCCTGCAAGAGGGGTGTGAGTTTAATTAGGAAAAAATGTCACACATTTTGTGGTAGCATTAAAGCACATCGTTAATCTAAATGTGCTGCTATCTAACAGATATGTTTTTCTTCCTTTTCCTCCCCAGTGCACATCTTTCACTGGCTACGGAAGTGACACGAAGATGGGAGAAATGTTGTTTAGGAAGTGGTCAGGAGCCTCCTTGGCCAGGGTTTTCCAGCTAAGAATAGTGGCAAATGGACTTCCTAATGTGTTTGTATGTAGTGGGGTAAGATTTCAGATTTGCTTCAGGAAACGTCTCATACGAATCATCACCAAAGTCCTGACTTGATAAAACAGCAGTCAACTGAGAAAGAATCACAGTAGGTTTTGGTTGGGTTTGCATTTCCTTTGCCCCTACAAACCAAAAGCTGAAGCAATTCACTTTGCAGTTTTCTCTGCAAGATTTCTGTAGTCTAAAAGAAACTAAATATCAGGTTTGGCTCCACTCATCACCACTCTTTGATCAAAATCAACGGCTTACCTCCCCTGACTACTCCTCCAGCAAACACTAACCTGAAAACCTGATACCCGCTTTCCCATGCAGCCTGGCAAATTGGGACCTTGGTAGTTCCATCAGCGTCAGAGATGATGCATTAGAGAAAAAGAGACAGTGGAGACATTCCAAAGAGGGGGCCTCTTTATGGAGAAGGGTCCAGGAAAGAAGTCAGCGGTAATTACTATGAAACAAAAGAGACCATGTACTCTTTGGACATTATTGGTATGTAAAATGCCTAGAGATTTATACTAGAAAACAGAAGTCTCATGTGTTGAATGTCAAGCTGAGCTAAATTAAGCAGGCATGAGGAACTGGAGGACAGAGAACCCTGTTGAGTCAGTAGAGAAAACCCTGGGAAGCAACTAGGCTAGAAGGCGAGTTCCGTATAGTAAAGCTGTGTACGTTGCTCCAATGCACAGTAGGTTTCATCCTATGCTAACCGAGCTTCACATGTTCAATTCTAGAAACTTGCAAAAGGGAAAGAAGGAGCTTGAAGAGATATCAGGCAGTGACTGTCCAGAAGGAAAACCTACTAACTGAAAGCTGATGGCTTTACCTGAAGCCCAGCTAAAGAAATAATGGCATATTCCAAGACTGGAAGAAAATGATGCTGTGCTAGATTTATGTGTTGATCTCCAATGTTGCAATTCCTTGAAGCATTTAGGATGAGTGACTAGGAGAAGTTTTCACTATGCTAGTCTTAGAACCCAGCCCTGCCTAAGGAGTAACCACCTACATTCAACCTTCCTGAGCCCAGCGTTGCTCTTCATACGGCACAGATTATAGAAGTCCACTTCTGGTGAGGAAATTACATGAGGGGACCTGAGCAGGGCTGGACAAACACTGGGTGCCTCCCATTCCTTTCCATAGACAAGCAGGAGGCCGGGACCTCAGCATGAAGAGCCTGCCTTCCCACATCTGAGTCATGGTTTATTGGGTGAAACCAGGTGATTACACTGAATGGGTTCAAAACTCCTAGACTTGGCCCTGTTTGACTTGAGAGGTCAATCACCTATTCCATCCTTTTCAGATCAGAGATTTGGTTGGTTGAGTGAGGTATTTATTTTTAAAATTTTAGAATGACAGTGGCAATACACACACACAGAGTAGACTGAAAGGGAAGATGGGACCAGCTTCCCTGAGTGCAGAAGGTCAAGGCACAGAAGGGGGAAGGATGATTAGAAGGGCTGCAGCATCAGTGCCCTCCCTCAGACACAGAGATGTCTCCATTTAATTGCTAGACAGTGGAATCAAGATTCATTAGTTGCAAGAGATTGCACCTTAAAAGCAAGTGACTGAGTGACTGAGTGACCAGGAGAGAATTGCACCCCAGACTGGAGCGCAATTTGCTCCACTGCAAAGCTCCCCATATTGCAACATGGAGGAGGATGCAGGAAGAGGTGTGGCCAAATGGAGGAGAATGGAGGAAGGGGTGTGGCCAACATGGAGGAGGATGGAGGAAGGGGTGTGGCCAGTGGAGGAGGATGGAGGAAGGGGTGTGGCCAGTGGAGGAGGATGGAGGAAGGGGTGTGACCAGTGGAGGAGGATGGAGGAAGGGGTGTGGCCAACTCACACGCTTCAAAGAGAAGCCAAGGCTTTGTCATAGTGGCTTGTGCTGTAGTCTGATTTTCTTTTTTTTCTTCACAACATTCGTATGATGAAACCAAAGCTTCACTATTGCAGCAAGGACACTGGAAAGTGATTGATCTCAAGGCCTCTGTCCCACAAAGAGCGAGTCCAGCTGTGCAGTATGAGGCCACAAGACGGCACCATCCACAGGTGTGCACACTCAACAGACATGAAGTCAGCCTGCTCCTTGATTTTGGGCATTAAATGTGAGCAATAAATTCTGTCGTTTGCAAAGTATCCGCTTTAAAGGTTTGGTACAGCGGCTTGAATATAGTACGACACCTTAATACAGATAGAGAAATGCTCAGTGAGACAGGAAAAATGATCCAGCTAACTACACTCACCATTTTCATTTTTCAATCTTATATAGAGAAATTCCACCAAGAATCGGGATAATTGAACAACACAACACAGAAAACAAAAGTTACAATGAACAAATACACTTGCTCCAAGGGGAAGAAGCTGTCAAGAAACAGAAGGTAGCTATCTATAAACCTGAAAAAAGCCCCTGCTTGTTGAATCCATTGAAATAAAATTAGGAACACACAGGAATGAAATAAGTTCCTGGAAATTAAAAATATCATTTATCAATCAATTAATATCATTTATTAAATTTAATAAAAGAAGGATTGGACTGTAAATTCAAAGTAGTCTTACAGCATAGCACTATATCACAAAGTAGAAAATTAATAATGTAGGTGATAAGCCTAGAAAGCTCCATAGCCACCTCCTTTAAAATTTGGAAAGAAAGAAAGTTACTAAAATGTAGGGGTTTTTTATGTATTCAGTACAAGGTCTACAGAGTCTCACTACACAGATCAGACTCATAGTGATCCTCCTGCTTTCAGTCTCCCAAGTGCTGGGATTGCAGACATGTGCCACCACAACCAGTCTTAAAATTTAATTTTTAATTTATCAAAGAAACATGAAACTTCAGATGGAAAGATCCCATTGGCTCTTAAACACAATAACTAAAATGTATAAAGAAATCTCAGTGGCAAAAATCTACCTTTATAGTTATTACAGACAGAAAAATAAAAGTTTATTTACAAAGAAATAAGAATCAGAATTATCATCAAAAATTAACTGCTAAGAAATAATGGAGTCATGTCTTCAGACTTCTACATTATTTTAAATCTTTATTTGCTCAAACTATCAGTCAAAAATGATCCCTGTCATAGGATAACCTGTACTGTAGCATCATATATCTCAGTTGTGTCCCAAATTTTCTGTTCAAGGAGATTATGGGGCTACAGAGGAAAGTGATCAATGATGTAGAGTGTGCCTAAGGAGAGTCACATGGAGAGAAAACATTCTCTCAGGTTTTCACAGAGAGCAAATTGGTCAAGCAATGGTCGTGACTCATCCACATGGCTGACACTAACAAAGGATTTACAAACTGTGGTACAGGGTTTCAGGATAAATCCTGAGGGGATATGACTGACTTTATCTGATACAAAATCTACAATTCTTATTATATAGGTCTTGATTTATCTTGGTCTTAACCATCCAGCAGAAAAATATAAAAATGAGGTATAAAAAGTAAAGCCATATTATTATGCTCAGCTGTAAAAGGCTCAAGTCAACAACTTCTGACATTGCCAGTCATATGGAAAACCCACTACTATTATGAACTACTGGACTATTTTGGAATGTCCTGCTGAATTCACACACCTATAATATTTAAGTGACAAAACTAAACAAAAAAGGGGATACAAATGAATGGCCATTTTGTATCTGTATATTCAAAATAGTTAGGATAGATATGCAGCTACATTCTCTTAATTCAATGAATAGAAAGATTTGTTCTAAAAGTGTTTGTAAACAGTATATCATGTCTGCATCTTGTACAATGAATAACCACTAAGAAAACAATATGTAATGTATTAATTATTGAAACTGTCCTACTAATTTGATGTGAATCTGTCTCATTGCTATTTGTTTCTCAATAAAATTATGAGAAAAAGAATGATCCTTGTAATAAAGACATTTTTAGATAGGCAGAAAATACAAAATTCTTTCAAAATTACTTGAAAATACATTCCAAATGTGTGAGAAATACCTATAATGAAAGAAAACAGAGAATAGCAACATTAGACAAGTTAACTTGGGATAAAATGCATGAACTCCTGGCATCAACACTGTGCAAGAAGTTAGGAATTCATCCACAGAAAAAGGAAGTCATATAGCACTTGGAAAAAGCTTTCAAAAAGGATCCCATTCAGCCATAGGATTCGACAGCTTAAAGTTAATAAACGTATAATAGATAGGATGTTTCTTGTCTCAGTAAGGAAAAATAATAGTTACAAGCTTCAGTAAACTACAAACAAGACATAAAAGGAGATGAGCACAAGATATTTTGAAAGAGTACACATCATAACTAAACAAGAGTCATTTCAATGACTAATACAGAAAACCACCATTAGAAAGACAAATTCAGTGTGACTGTGTTAGCAGTTTTATCTGATTACTTAGCTCTTACGTTGATGCTTAGCTCCAAGCAATGATCAGTCTGCTATTTTGTTTCTAAGTGAAAAATAGAAGGAACTCAGGGACATCCCCAAACTCAGGCCGATGGCATTCAAGTTTAGCCTATGTGCTGGACAACATCAGCACAGCAAATTAAATATTATGCCTAAAATCCTTCTCTTCTTTTCTTTTCATTTTGGTTTTCCTGTTTTTGTTTTTACTTTTGCTACTGGGAATCAAATTTAGGACTTTGCACTTGCCAGACAGGTTCTATGCCACTGAGCTGCATCCCCCACCTAAAGTCCTTTCTGACTTGAAAACACTGCATCTATTCTACTGGCCTATTAAAATGAATAATTAATGCTTGCATTTTTTTCTTCTTTAATTTTTGATCCATTTTTTGACCAAGTTTGTATGCTTATATCACTAATCTGAGCAACTAATTTGAAGACAGTGATATGAAATATAGCAAGCATTGTTGAATTTCTATCATTTTGTTTAGTGAAATTTTGTATTATTTCTAATGTTCTTTTTACTATGTTCTCTCTCTCTCATATGGTACCAGGGATCAAACTCAGGACCTTGCACTTGCCAGGCAAGCACTTTTTCCACTGAGGTATCTCCTCACCCCTCTATTCTCTGTAAGGAAAACAAAAAAACAGATCACCCCAAGATAACCATCCTGCTGGATCATCCTCATCCTCAAAAAACAGCAACTAATAGTCTTACAGAAAGAATGCCTGTTCTTCAAGGAAACTAAATTTTATAGCATCAGTTTTCTAAATAGCAAACATTGCGACTTAACTTGCTCATCTTTATCACTTAAGTTTTATTTTAATAATACTATAAGTTGTAAATAAATAAAATATTGCATTGCTTAGGTTTTATGTAAAATGTTCTTATATCCCTAGAGTGATAATTTATTGGCTATAAATATTATTAGACAACAGAAATTTCAGTTTATTATTATTTTCAGTATAAAGTGTTTTCAAGCAGAGTTTTTTGAAAGGAATGTTTAAATCAATTATGTAAAATATTATTTAAAAATGGTTATATAATGCAGAAATCACAGCCTCAGACAAGCATAAGATGGAAATATTTTTGCTGGCTCCAGGTCTCATTGGTTGGAATTGGTGTCTAAACCTCTATCCTGTGACTGGCTGGATTCTAAATGTATGACCAGGTCCCTGTCTCTGTCACCCTTCTTCTCTGTGTCCCTTGGTCTGCACTCCTGTCACAGCTATACTGCTCCTCATTTTCTCTTTAGTCTTTGTTTGTTTCCATCTTTTCCTTTGAATTGTCAGTAGAATATAATCAAGAGGTGCATTTTAAGTTCTTCAACCTTCAAGCAGTTTCATTTTCACAATTATAAATTTTAATTATGTTCTCAAAATGTGAGTAAATGAACAATTGAAGAAATAAATACATCAAGCCTCGACACTGAGTTGAGTATTCACTATAATTTTCAAATTTCAAAATAGCTTAAATTTTTTTAGAAAATTTACATATACTACAGAGTTCCCACATATCCCATACCCAGTTTCCTGTATTGTTAACCTCTTCCATTAGTATGGCAAATTTGTCATCATAATTAACCAATATCAAACTTGATTATTAACTACCATCCACACTTAGTTTGAACTTCTTTAGTTTTTACCTGAGATCTATTTTCTGGTTCAGGAAACCAAATCCCATTAGTCATTATGATGTCTCTTTCAGCTTCTCTTGGATGTTTCAAACGACTTGTTTTAGATGACCTTGACAACTTAAGGAACACCAGTGAGGAATTTGGTAGACTCCTCAAGTAGAATCTGCCTACTGTTTTCCTTATAATTAGATGGAGGCTATCTGTTTCGGAGGAAGACCACACAGGCAATGCGACACCATCATCACATCGTATCTATGATACACACTATCAGCATGGCTTAAAACTGCTTGTATTGACACTGGATTTTGGCTTTGAAACAGTTTCACCTACTGTAATTGTTCCCCTTGCTCATACTGTGCTCTTCGAAAGAAAGCCATTATGTGCAGATTAAGTACCCTGAACTGAGGCTTTCAGTTGATTTTCTTTTCCAGTAGATCAGTGGCTATCAATGCAGGCTTCCCTGTGTGGGTTTGAATAACACATGAGAAATGTGAATGAGCTGACCTCACGACTACAGCCTGGAAACAACGTGGGGCAATGGGAAGACAAGTACAGTTGGGGTGAAAAACAGCACTAGTTCTCAGTCACCAGAAGTAACTTCTTATCAATCCTCTGAGGCCACCGTGCTGTTCTACCTCCAAAACATGGTTAGACGATAATGACAACCCACATGGGAAAAATGAAGAGCTTCTACCATGGCCCCTAGAAGAGTTCAACAGCAGAAGTAGTCTCTGCACTGTGACTGTTTTTGCCTTCTGGGGCAAAACAGACCAGGGCCAGGTAGACAGGAGCAGCAGAAAGACCACTGAATACAGAATCCTATCTTCAACCTTAAATGTCATGCTGAGCACCTTGGTTCACTGCATTGCAATAAATGGAATCATTTATCATTGGATTATCATAAACAACAACTCAGATAATATAATATAAACATGAATATTCAGGTTAACAATAAAGTAGAGTTATCCAGGAAAATATCAGGAGGCATCTAGTGTTATTGAACATTGTGGAATCCTTGACCATTCCCAATGTTGCATGGCCTTTTCCTGTTTCCTAGAGCCAATTGGCCCAAAAATTAAGAACACTCTATAGACTTGTGATCAAAATCCAGGACCTAAAATGTTTCTTAATTTGAATGGCGCCAGGCACCTCTGAGCTAAAGCTGATCTCAAAATTGAATTAGAGAGGTCAGGAATGATTGCACCAGTACTTTGGCTTCACTGTGACCATCTCCAAAAGAACAGATATGGGGAGCTTCCTTATTACTGGCCCAACAACCAGATGAGAGAAAGCCTGATCACCCTAGAGTGAGACTCAGTAGAAGTCTCTTTGAAACGTATCAGGAAGCTGGCTCCAGGGAGTTCTTCACCCTCCTGCAGAGAAGTTCTCCAGATACAATTGTCCAGTTAACTAATATAGTTGTAAAATGTTGCATTTACTCAACAAAATATTTTTGGCAGGAAGCATGATTTAGATCAGTCTACATACAAAAATACCTGAGAAAGATACTTGTCCCCTCCTTCCTCTGTGGCTTTCCCCTGGTATCTTTGTGGGTTCTGCTCACCCACTGTTCTTGAATGCCTTTAGCTATTCTTCAAAGGGCCATTGCTTTGTGATGTCATCATAACTCACAGAGAATAACCAGATGTCTTTTCAGCCATTCGTCTGAAATGATAGTCATATTTTATGAAGGGCAATGACAAGCAACATGTTTCAGAATTTCATTTAGCATACTGAGTTTAAGTGGTGAGAACCAGAGGTCCCATTGTCCTCCAAGGTAACCAAAGAGAAAGGGAGAAGAGGGAACATATGTTGAGGACTTCCTAAGCACTACAGACTACATAGATGCTTCACACATTATCCATTTATTTGTTTGAAATGCTGAAGATGGATATAGTGGCATTCAAAAATACTCCCAAGGGACTGAAAATCTTAGGCAATTCCATGTGATAAATTATGTTCTCTGGGGTAAATATAGGCCACTTGAGGGAATGAAAAAGGAGAAAAACTAAGACATGAAGAATAATTCAAAGTTAGAAAAGTGTGGGAACCAAATGCAGTCTGGCCAGGCAATCAGAAGTAGAGAAAGGATAAAAACAAAGATCCATCTGTTTTTAAATAACTGAATGTACCATATGATTGAACAATTTATAACTGATCTTTGCCACTTCATTGGTGAGATTTTCCATAGCCACTAACAAAAAGGTTAGTATATTTTTAAACTGTGCTTATAGTCAGTTTTTTCCATCAACAGTTAGCTGAGCACTAGTAAATTTCATATATAAACATTAATTTTCATACCCAATAGGCTTGTGTAAGAGCAAATAAAATGTATAAGATACTATTTTCAATTTCGTGTCAACCATGTTGGGGCTTTCAAAACTTCACTGCATTCCATTCATTTATTCCTAAATTCAAAGGTGAATAAGAATAATGGTAAGCCTAAGTTACAGATGAGGAAACAGACCTCAGCATGTGACTCCAGGCCAGAGAACAGAGGATGAGACCAAGTTTCAGAACTCAGGTCCCTACAAGTGATTCTCTTTAGGCAAAGGATGCCCAATGCCACCCCAACCATCTTGAGAAGTGAGGAGGTACCTTCCACAAGGAGAACTCCATCATTTTTGAGTTTGGGGGGAGGAAAGCACTGTCACATTATAGCAGAGATGTAGCCCTGTTATGTTTTGTGTCTAGTTGTCCCCTCAAAGCCTCATGCAGTCATGTGGTGGGGACTTCTAGAATTTGAGGCTAACTCATGATCCACTCGGATTATGGGTCTTAGTACTGCTGGGATTATGGGTGTGAGTGCTACACCCAGCCTGGGGTGGATAGTCTAAATGTAATGTAAGAGAGACAGAGAGGGGATGGGGAGATAGCTCAGTGGAATAAGCGCTTGCCTGGCAAGTGCAAGGGCCTGAGTTCAATCCCCAGTTCCGCAAAACAAAACAAACAAAAAGAGAGAGAGAGAAAGAGAAACAGACAGACAGACAGACAGACAGACTTCTACATTGCCATTGTTGCTGCTACTCTTCATTTTGCTCTCTTGCCCTTTTCTGCCACAACGAAAGGATGCTCTCTACCCTGGGCCACTCTCTTAGAACCAGCTGAATATGGACTGAAACCTCCAGTGACTGTGAGCTAAATAAACCTTTCCTTCCTTCATTTTGGGTGTCAGGTATTTGTCTCAGCAATGAAAGAAGAGTAACCAAGATAAGCTCCTAGAAAGAAGTCTACAGGCAATGCCTTCTCAAATCCTTTCCAACTTTCCAATTTATTTGATTAGCAGTCATGGTGACCATGAATGCTGTTCACAGACAGTCCAGTTCTCTCTTCCTTCTGGGCATGTGGAAGGTAGGTGTGGCATATGTCTAATTTGGGCCAATGAAATACAATCCCAGTGTGGTGTGGCTAACTTAAAACCTTAGAAGCAAGGCTTTAAGAATAAGACTCACCCTAACTTGCTCCACCTCCACTGCTTGGTCATGACAGAGAGCCTTGAGATGGGATCTTCAGCTTAGGTCTCAGTAATTCCAATGAGCAGAAGCCTCTACTTGTCTGCAGTGGCGTGATAGTTAACTGATAGTGTCAATTTGAGTAAGAAAAGCCCAACTAAATAGCACTGGAACATTTCCTCTGTGGAAGACCCAGCCTGGCTTGTCACTAGAATGGTATAAAAGAGAAATGAAGAAGAAAGTCTTGATAGTGTTTCTTCAGAGGAGCTCCAGTCTTCACATTGGATGTTATCTCCTGACTTCCTGTGCAGATTCTTCAGCATCCAGCAAAGACACTTTCATTGCAGACCCTGAAGTCCTCCACTTATGAGCTCACACAGGAAGGTCCAGTGTACTCCAGGCCTACAACTACATCCTTCAGACCTGCAGTACACAGACAGACCTTTTCTACTCTGCAGCATTGTACTCTGTGCATGGCCATTGTATGCCAGTCTTGTAAATTCTTACATTGCTGTATATCTTACATTAAATGTGCTTCTCTAGTGAGCACTGACTGATACAAGTGAACATATAAGATGAGCAGATTTTAAGAAAGTATGAGTGGGATTTTTGTTACACCAGCACAACCCAGCCACTCCTGATTGACACATGAGTGTTTTAGCTCTGAATTCTTCTGACAAATTTTGTAGTTAACAATCCATACTACTGAGGTTAGGGCAGTCTCTGCAAGAAGTGGGTTGGGATAGTGACACAGACCAAAGGAAGCTCTTCCTACATTGAGGGATGAGATATGAGAAGGAAGAAATATGACAGAGGGAGGATGTTTCTATTCAAGGAGTGGAGTTACCACTTGAAACAACTTAGGCACAAAGTCCAGTAGCTTGCTACTGCAATAGTCTCTTATCTCCCAAGAGGAAAGTAGAGCACTTACTTTCTAGAAAAAAAATATTGACCTTTTCTATCACAGACAGACTACAAGCAATTTAACTGTGATTCCTGTATCTCATCCCCCAGGATATCATCCGTTCCAGGGAGAGTATTGATTTTTATCTTTTTAAAAACTAAACTTGCTAAAATAAGCACAGTGGCGATGATTTTATTTGGTTTGCCCTTGTTTTTAAATGCTAGGACAGGTTAAAGATGTTTTAAATAAATAATGAATTATGGGATCCAGATGATGTGAAAGGGATGGAAATATGTGTGCTTTCAGAAAGAAAATTCTCTAAGAATAACATGGCACCACTTTAGTTGGCATTGTGGGACACTGGATGCTTTCAATACAAATGCAGTTCAGTCTCTCTCAGTGAACTTCAGATCTGCATCTCTAGGCCAATCCAGAAGCTTTTCTGGGAGTTGTCTGGGGCTTTGATGGACCTAATTGCTCTTTCCAAGTGCCTAGCCCCACAGTCACACTTCCTTTGTGTATACTCAAGTGACAGCCAGCCACAAGGGTGGCAGACTCAGAGGTTGCTGTGACAGAAGAACTCAAGCCAAATGGTTGCAGCCACTGGACAGAGTTCCCACTAGGAGAGTCCAAATGAGATCAGTCCCCAACCACTTCAGTCATGCATGCTGCTTCTAGAAAAAAAAAAAAACATGGGCTCCAAAGTTGGAGTTGCTTTCTGCCATCGCAATCTCTTATGCATCACTAGATTTTATTTTGGTTCACCCAAGCAAAAAGTATAGCACTGGCCAGACAACAAAAAATTAATTGGAATCCTTTAAACAGTTTAAGTGGTTGCTTGCCTTTAACATCTATTCTCCAGCAGAGGTCTGAAGGTTCTGTACAGGAGCTGCATTATATAGCAGGCTAACCTCATAGATTTGATTAATTTCAAACAAAATCAAGGTGTGCTTGGCTATCCCACTTGTTTAGGAAGTATGTTCTATTATAAGTAGGTTCACCTTTAGGTCTATGAGGATCATCTTTAACATAATCATGCGCCTTGCCATGCCAAAAGTACTGAATATAATTTACATTCTGTACAAAACGGTCCTTCATTTATATCTCCTTTTTTGGTTTAGTTTTGTCAGAGATGGGTATTCCATTTCCATTCAAGTATTGTAGGTATGAGAATTGGGCAAAGTAATCCAATATAGTCCATAATAGTAGTGGGTTATCCGTAGGATTAGCAATGTTAGAAGTTGTTGACTTGAGTCTTTTACAGTTCAGCATGTTAATATGGCTTTACTTTTTATACCTCGTTTTTATACTTTTCTGCTGGATGATTAAGACCAAGATAAAGCAAGACCTATAAAATAAAATATGTAACTTTTGTATCTTATAAGGTCAGTCAAATCCCCTCAGCATTTACCCTGAAACCATGTACAGTAGTTTAGAGATCTTTTGTCAGTGTCAGCCATGTGAATGAGTCACAGACACTGCTTGACCGATTTGTTCTCTGTGAAAGCCTAACAGAATGTTTTCTATATGTGACTCCCCTTAGGCACACTCTATATCATCGATCACTTTCCTCTGTGGCCCCATAATCTCCTTGATCAGAAAAGTTGGGACACCACTGAGTTATAGGATATTATAGTATAGGTTCTTTTATGTCCTGAGTCCTCACTGACCTTGAAAGGCTATGGCCAAAATGGATTCTTACCTAAGCTCCCACAGGATTATCCCCTTTTCCTCCACACAAGAACTACAAAGCCATCCCTCCACCTAGATGAAGAAATTGAGGACAGAGGGAAGGAGGCAGCCACACAGAGACTGTACAATTTCTTTATTCAAGCAAACATGAGTGTGTCACCCCATGGCCCTTCTCTATGTAATACAACTATCTTAAAGTGTAGGTTTGATCCAGTTTGGAGGCTCTTACAACTCTAATATTATTAATTTCTTTTCTAGAGCAGCTGCCTACATCCATAACTCAACTATTTCCTCTATTAGGGATCCATGCTTCAGGACCAGAGCTAAGTAGCCGCAGCCAGCAGCAGTGACTGGACCCTAGATCCCACAGAGTCTTCAAGTCAACCTACTCTTGGAGCCCACAAGAACCAGCTCACTCATACAGAAGCTTCCCTGAAGCTTCAGCTTGCTATTACCCTGCGCTAAGGCTCAGGAAGAACCTCTTGAGGGTTCTGCTGGCAGCCTTACCACCAATAATGAGTAACAAGAACTCTGCCCTTCATTGATCTGAGGGTCTGTGCATTGTATTCTGCCATTGAAAGACTCTTTTACATGATGTAAAATACCCTGAGGAACTAAGTGGATCCATGACTTCATACTACCTCTCCCATGTGGCATATATTAGACATACAAGACTGTCCCAACCCCAATGCCATTCGGGCGGCCCTGACCAATTACAGTAGAAGCATTCAAACTGCTTTCTGGAAAGTAGCTAATACAGCTAAGTAAACACTGACCATATGCTACAACCACTTAAACTAGTGGCTTCCAATTACAGAAGTAACTTCAAACTCCAGTCTAGGGAGTTGTGGAAATTGTATCTTTTCCCATTGACTTTATTCTGTGCATTTCCATCCAACTCTTTAAAGTCAATATATAGCGTGGTTCCTATCACACAACAGATGCTCAATAAATGCATGTTGAATGAAATGAACTGTGAGACAAATAATAGAAAATACTAGCCATTCATTTAGAAATCCAACACATATACAACAGCTGTCTACTGTGTTCCAGGCACTTGAGTTTCATAAGTAACAATTGCATTGTTCAGTTTCCTGTCTAAGAAGCTACTAGCACTGTGCAAGTAATTAATTAGTTTTTTGTAGGCAGTAGGCAATTTGATGATTTCATTCAAAATGTTTTGGGGGACAAGGCTGACCTCGTGAAGGAAGTATTTTATGACCTCCCCAGCAGAGCAGATCATTCTTTCTCATGTCTCAACAGTAAATGTCACCCTGCATACTTCTATGTGCTGGATTTGAGCTCTGTAGTAGGTAGGACGATCTCTACCACATCGTCATATCCCCAGTGGCTAGCAGAGTATGGCTCAGGACTCAGCAAGTTCTTAACAGGTACTGGTTGAATGAGTGGGAAATAAATAAATGAATATATCTGCTACCTCCTCCTACCACATAGATACTGAGAGAAAATATGAATGAGAAGAGACAAGATTATTTGTTCTTAGCATGTTGTAATAAAGGACACCTGCTAACTGCAGCACTCTAAGAGATAGAGGCAGGAAGATTATACATTCCATCCCAGCCTGGGCAGTTTAGCAAGTCAGCCAGACTCTTTCTCAAAATATAAAGTAGAAAAGACTGGAAATGTAGCTCAATGCCAAGGCCCTAGGTTCAATCCCCAGTGCTGAAAAGAAAAAGTATTTGTTCTCAGATTTGAATAGACATCAGAATTCCCTTGGACTCATTAAAACATGGTTCTGAGCTCTCTGCCTTTGCACTGAGTCTGAAGACCTAAGAGGAAATCTAGTATTGAGCTTTGTTCACAAGTTCCCAGGTGAGGGGGATGCTGGAGACCTATGGATCACACTGCGAGAACCTCTGCTTTGAAAGAGGGAGTAGGTCCAACCTTCTGGATGTTTCTTACATGCAGAAAACAAGAAGAGAAACCATGAGACTGTGGATGATAGCATGCTTATTTAAAATATTCAACAATCAATACAGTAGAGACAATGAACAGGGATATCATTAACTTCCTTCAAAGGCAGAGAATAAATCCTGACACAGTCAGTGATGTGTTCATAACAGGTCCAACCTGGATGTAACCAAGTGCCCACCAACACTGAAGTCATTAAATGAAGTACGCACTCTTTTGAAAGAATACCACAATGTGATTTTCCAAAAAACAAAGAACTATAGCCACGTGCAGCAACACTGCACCGATGAACCTTGCCAGCACTGGGTAAAAGAAGTCACACACAGCAGTGTGCATTCCATTTAGGTCTATTTATACAAACTTCAATGACAGCCAAAATTAATCTAACCTGCAGGTCAGGATAGTTACTTTGGGAGAACACAGAAGGAAAGCAATTTCAAGGAGACCCTGGGGAACTTTCTCAGCTGCTGTCGTATACCACTTCTTGGTGGGAGTGGGGGTTGCCATACATGCTGGCTAGTAATTCATGCTTATCTCTGCCTATATATCATACCTCAAAATACAGATTTTTCTTTTAAAGGCAAAAACTGGTTTTTTTTTTTTAAATGTGGGTGAAAGGAAAAAATATAAGTAGAGCCAAGTCCAAGAGTGAATTCCCTGGGTGAAAGCTGGCTGGGGATCCTCTTTATAAACAGCCAGGACATGGTGACAGTGTGCCCAAGCACCAGACGAACAGGAATCATTCCACATGGTTTCTTCCAGACCATTCTGACAGGCTGAGCGGTGACAGCTCAGACCATCTTAGGAGCATGATACCTAAGTTAATTCTTTACACAAGAATCATAGGACTGGAACAAACCTCAGAAATTATTAAAGCATGGGAGATTTTATAGCAAAACCTCCTAAAGCCTGCACAGGATTTGTTCCAGTGGGAAGCTGGGGAGGGGGGAGGGGCTGCGGTGGGTTTCGGCTTAATGTCCTCCTGAAAGTGTGCTCTTGGCAGACCATTCAGGAGCACAGAGAGTCACTTAGTTCCAAACTCAAAGGAGAATACAATTCCTCCTAAATTGCATTGTTCTCTTGCCTCCTCACAAACTGTGAGGGAATTTGAGAAATCCAGTACTGTTGAAACCCATTTCCTTCTTGGGACATTAGGACTACGTTTGTCCCAAATATTTTTCAAACTGAGAGGCTCACCAGCTCTGTTGGCCACTGGCCCTATCTGGCTGGCTCAGGAGTCCTGCCTCCTAAGCTGATGTATCACAGCAAATGGTCTAGACAGTGCCACTGGAACTCTTCCCTTTTTACACTCCATAAAGCCCTATGTAAGTGCAGGTGAAGGCAGTCATAAATATAAAAGCCACCAGAACGGAATGGCCTTTGATTCTTGTTTATCACAGGCTAATTAAAACACAAGCTGAACATAACTCAGTGCTTTAATGGAGTTTACCAGATGTGTTACAACTAGACCTCTGCTCCGTATGAAGTCTGTGTATAATAACTATAATTTTTTATTTAGTGCGGCAGCCTGCTATAGTGGAAGGTGTGTCTGTTCTTTGATTACAAGGTCCACAGTTTAAGGAGCGGGAAGGAGGATAGCTAAGTACTGAGAACACGTTCTCTGGGCATTGAAACTATGATTAATACAGTCCTGTCCAGGAGTGAATTCTTGGACGCCCGGCATACTATAGTTATACACCGTGCCAGGGACATATTTTCACTGTAAGTATAATTACTGACTTTTAAAAGTCACCTTTCATCCCAAGGAGCCCCAGCACTCTTGAAAGCATTAGAGAGCCATTACAAATTACACTTAGAATAATAGCTGCAACCGTTCAGCCGTCTCTTAAGAAACACTTTGGCTGCCAAGAGCAGGAAAGGTCAACCTTGCTGGGCTCTTCCTCCTTCATCGGGAAACCATGTGGCCTTCTCCCAGTGGGGTGGCCCTGCTGAATGGCCAAGAAATGCTAACGACCTGGAACTGGCCATAGACAGTGCCTAGCACAGTGCTACAATTTATGTGGGCACACACAACTCACAATTCTACAATGCTGTAAGTGCACCAGAAGGGCCTTATCTCAACTGCCAGGAGTAATTCAGCCACCTTCATATGCCAACCTCTGAGTCAGAATCAGCAAGAGACATTGAACCCTGGGTCATTCTTTTTGGATAGTTCTACTTGCATAACCTCTGCCCCAGTGCTAGAAATACAAATCTTTCAAAGTGGGGTGTGACATAGTCTCTGGAAAATCAGCCAGTTCTGTTTGGCAAATATCAAAACCTCAGTTTCATCCTTGATTCCTCCTTCCTTCCCTGACCTCTTATATTTCCCAGATCTACCAATCCTCCTCTTCTGAGCAAATCTTGTCAGCCTATCCCACCTAGTTCAGATTACCATGTTATCTCATTCTGTAAGAGAAGGGTTCTTGGAATAATAGTTACAACTGTTTAATGTACAGCCACCTTCAATGCAAAGCACCCCAAAACTTAAGAGTCAAGTAAGTCTTCTTCTTTTTTTTTTTTTTTTTTTTCAATGTTGGTGATCAAACTCAGGACTTGTACTAGCCAGGCAGGCATTTATACCACTGAGCTAGCTCCGTGGCCCTGAGCCAAGTAAGCCTCAATTTCATTTCCTATATGACGCAAAGAAGATAAACTACTAATTTTCAGTAAGGTTTTGGAAACAATTTTTCAGGATTAAGAAAATGTTCTGGATATTATTATTATTATTTGCACCTATGTGAGTGGCATTGGCTAGAAAAGTAAGTTCTCTGGCACCAGCACACCATTGGGAATGGACCATCATTTAAACTTTACTTACTTCATAACCACAGTTGTGATGATAATAATTGACTTCTCTCAAAAGGCATCGAGGAGTGGTCGGTCAGATGAATTCTGAAGATTTATTAATATCAGTAAGTATATGAAGTAAATTTATTAAAGACATTTTCAAAGTTGGACCACAGTTCTACCAAATCTCAATGAATGGGAAAATTCCTAACAGTTTCTGTTTCTGGGATTATGTAACTATTGATACACACACACACACACACACACACACACACACAAACACACACACACACATGATCCTCTATAACATGCCCTTGATAACAACTTGATGAGCCAGAGGGAGGTTGACAATTTGAGCCTCCTTTTCTCTCCATTTTTGTATTATGGACCTGAACCACATCCCTCCCAACAAAGCTCTCAGTATGCATGTGGTCTTTGGAAAATCCATTCTCTTACATATAAAAGGTGGGAATTAAGATTGAGCTCTTATTGAGTTCAACAATCTTCTATTCCATAGTATCTGATTCTATAATGATTACATGCTATAATCTATTCACATTGTGTCATTTTTGGAACAAGAGGAGAAAAATGAAGCTGATCTATTTTTAATAGACAACTATTAATGTGCTAGAATTCAGTTTTGCAATATTATTTTTGCTCATGTTAAAATATAAGTTCATTTTTCAAACAATATAAAGTTATAAAATCTAAATACTGGTTAAGCTATCCATTAATTCTCTTTTCTCTTTTCTGAGATAAAAAAAAAATATTCTTTCCTCCTAGGAGACTCGGACCTGTCTACGTCTTCAAAGGGAACTCTCCCTTTGCTGAATGTCTGGGAATGGAGAGAAAGCAAGATGTGGCTCAAGCTCTTCCCAAGCTCATAATCTGACAATGAAGACAAACTCTTCCCTGAAGCAGAATCCTTACTACAGACACGTGAACTGAGCTTCAACAAGGCTTTTGTCTCCATCAGGAAATCAGAGGGATGCTTAACTGCCTGTCTAATGATGTCTGCAATCCCTAAGCTAAGCATGCTAAGGTGCTCAAGATAGGTTAGTAAACAAGTCAATGAGTAAGTGAATGAGGCATGTCCCAGAAACACAAACAAAGCCCTGCCCAGCCTCTGATTATGAAAACACCCTTATCGATTGAATCAGCCACTAGTTTGCCTGCAGGCAAGCAAGGAGAATAAAATATTGACCTGAATCTTCTATTGTGATTCATATGATAAGGTGGAAGGACTGGAATTGAACGATCACATACATACGCTATCTGGAAAACACTCCGTATTTGTGAAAATTAACTTTTTTTTTTTTTTTAAAGATTTAGCTTCAAACTTAGCTGGAACCTGGCCCATCCCCAGGTGCTTTGGCTGGCATGGATTTAAAGACTGGATTCTTTTGCTAAAAATACAATTAACATTTCTCTAATATTTCTTCTGAGTCTGCTTAGATCATCTGATGAATCCAGCTGTTGGAAAGAAATTATTTCACTCATAAGCTTTGAAAACCAGCCAACAAACATCATCTTATGTAATCATTGGTGTCGCTGGGAAAAAAGAAATCCTGCCAGCAGTCTAAGGGTTAAGCAGAATTCCTGTCATGCTTGCCCTGAACTTGCCCAGTTAAATTGCAACAGCATGGGTCTCCGTAATTATCTAATTGTTAGTGTTGTGCCTTTATGTAATTTATGATGTAGCATTAAAGTCTGACCCCGGGTTTGAAATGAAGCACGGTGCTGCTGACATCCAAACTCAAATTAGTAGGTAAGCACCCAATTAATGATCATGCTTCGGAGCCCTCATTTCCATCTGACCACACCGCTCTGCTAATCAGTTTTTTAAGCCCTTCATCTTCTCTATAACTAACAAGGATTTCTCCTGCTTTGTATATTTATGGATGCTCTCTGTCCTCATAAAAAATCTCTCCAAGACTGCTCTCTTTGTGATTGCTACCCAAAGTGACTGCCCACAAGTCAGTTGGCCAGTTCTGATAGCCCTGGCTAGCAAAGCCAAAGGTCAGATCAATGGGTCCCCATTTCTCTGGAAAGAGATCCCTACAGGATACTTGGATTCTGTTTATGGCTTACACAGGCTGCTAGAATCCCTTGGAGTGAAGAAGGAAGGGATTATGCTGCTCAAGTCATGGAGTTGATTTGAGCTCTCAGGTGAGAGAGCTTGCCAAACTCACCATCATCCTTCTGACAGCTGCAGAAAAAAGAAATCAAGCACTAGAACAGGAAAAGTCAGGCTCACTCCCTGTTCCAAATTTACACTTCCTTCACGCTTCTCAACCGTCTTCTGGAGACCTCCCCACATCCTCCCCACCCAAATGTTTGTCTCCCTAAACAACACCAACCAAGCATAAAATATTAGACCATTATTAGAGATCCAAGGCATTATTGCTTTGACCTCAGTGTCTGCACAGGAAAGACTCTTAATAAGTGTATGTGAATGTTCAAATGAGCACTTTCATGGGGAAATAACTTGATAATTATCACGTATGGGTGCAATTGCTGTACCACACCACGTCTCCTTGTCTTCCAATCATTGTTATTTCTAGGTCATATATCACTAGTTAGCCAAGCACCTTCTAGCCCCACCTCCTAAAGTCAGAAAAGGGCTTCGGAAGTTATTCTTAACCACCTGCCAAAGACACAAAATTAGAATTACATTTAGAACTCACAAACTTTTGTCTCCCTACTCTGACCCCTCAAGCGCAGGCAATCCCTACACTTGCCTTTCACTCCAGATCCAACTTGTGTCCATGGCTGACATGTTCCTGTTTGATTCACCTTTGCTTCTAAACAAAATATCACTAAGAGCCATACTCAACACAAGTGGTTTGCAAACCATAGTGCCAAAAAATATTCTTGGTTTTTATTTTAACAAGACATATTCTTTACTGAACAGAAAAATCATATTATGAACAATAGTCTTCTAGTGGTGAGGTTTAAATCCATTTCCGCTGTGACACTGGATGAAACCATGTTTGGGACACAGCATATGGACACGCTATCCTCAGAGAAACTGGCACCACCCAGTCATATGAAAGTAAGGAGAATTTGTGTTTGCTTTCTTTTGTTGTTGTTGTCCTTGTTGTTGTTGTTGTTGTTGAATATACTGTCATGTTCACTGAATACAAAGAATATTTCTATTAATCTTTTAAAGAGAGAGATATCCTTGTTCTCTTTTTTGTGGAATTTCCAGCACAAGAGCTGGCTAAGCTGGAAAATTGAAATAAGAACTTAATTCCCTCATTCTCAGTCATTTCTCCTTCCATGAAACTGTATGTCTTCCTTTAAATGTTTCATGTTACACAGGCATGAGTCCTAATATTACAGAGAGCTGAGAAGTACTTCTGCTGGTGGCAGGAAGAATGATAACAGCAAGAAGTGAGTTACATTTGCACTGAAAAGAACACTCTAATGACACAGTATTTGGAAAGTATGTTAGGTAGCCAACGTACTGTAGAATGTTTCAATGCTGTGCACTTGTCATTCAAATTATTTCCTTATCATGTAAATTAACAAGAGGCTCTCACCTACCCAAATGAAGCTACATCAGCATAATTTCATCTTTGATCGGAATTTCAGTAGAACTTCAAATGGCACACAGATATTTACATGTGTAAAATAAGCAATAAACCCAGCCAAATTATTTGACTTTTTCAAAGCTCCATATTATCACTTATAAAGTAGGAAAAATAATTTTGTAGCATAATTTGAGGCTTAAAGATACAATTCAGACAATATTCATGAGAGCCCCCAAGTACATAACAATTACTAAATGAATACTAGTTCTTTTGTTTGACCTATAAGATTTCTGAATCAATAAATAAATGGTTTTTGGTTTCACAATTCAAAATTCTTTTCTACTAATAATTTTTTAAAAGTTAAAAGAACACAAAGCACTTTTTTCTAAAAATAACTTCAAGGAAACCACAGACATATGTAAAGATGTCATATATTCATAGATTTAAAGAATTGATATTGTAAAATTGATCATACTTTCAAAATACAGATTTAATGCAATCCCTAATAAAATTTCAGTTACTTTTTTCATATAAACATAAAAATAACACTAACATTCATGTTACAAAAGATCCTGAGTTGCCAATGTAATCTTCAGCAAAAAAATAAAATGAAACAAAGAAGTCAAAGTTACAACCTCAAAATACATTATAAAATGTACTACAAAACTATAATAATCAAAACAGCACAGCACCAACAGAAAACAGACTTACAAGCCAATTTAACAGAATAGAGATCCCAGAGATAAGGTTATGATAAATATCCCAGGATCAATTAATTTTTGACAAATTTGCAAGAATACAAAGTGGAATCTCCTTAATAAAGGGTGTTGGAACAATTAAATGTCCACAAACAGAAAAATAAAATTAGATCTTTAACTCACACCATAGGCAAAATTCAACTAAAAGTGAATTAAAGTATGTAATACCTGAAACATAAATCTACCAGAAGAAAATATAGGTCTTAAGCTCCATAGCACTGGCTCAGCAATGATTTCTTTTATTATAACACCAAATACAAAGGCAACCAAAATAAAAGTGATAAGTTGGATTGAATCAAACTACAGATCTTCTGCACAGCAAAGAAATCAATCAACACAGCTAAGAGACAGCCTGCAGAACAAGATAAAATAGACGCAAACCATAGATTCAAGAGGTTAATAGCCAAAGTATATAAGGAAATCAGTAATTTAATAGAATGAAAATAAGTAAGTTGATTTAAAAATGGACACATTATAATGACAGGTTGTTTTTGTTTTGTTTTGCTTTGTGAAACCGGGGATTGAACTCAGGCCCTTGCTCTTGCCAGGGGAGCACTTATTCAACTGAGCTATCTCCCCAAGCCTGTACGGGGGGTTTTGAAAAGAAGATTTACAAATGTCCAACAGTTTTATGAAAAAATGTCCAATACCATTGCTCACCAGAGAAATAAAAAAACAAACCAAATAAAGTATCATCCCATATCTGTTATAATGGCTACTATCAAAACGACAAAAGATAGGCATTCATAGGTATATGGATTTAAAACAACTTTGTATAATGTTAATGGGAACATAAATTGGTGCAACCAAAATGGAATCCAATATGGAACTTCCTCAAAAAGTGAAAAATAGAACTACTTTTGGACTTGGCAGTCTCTCTCCTGGGTGTATATATAGCCAAAGGAAATTCAATAAATACATCAAAAAGACATCTGCACTTCCAAGCTTATTGCAGTACTAGTCACAAAGCTAAAATATAGAATTAAAATAAGTGTTTCTCAGTGGATGAATAGATAAGAAAAACTTCTGTTTCCAATAACATGGTAGAATCTGGAGGAATTTATGTGAAAAGAACTAAAACAGATTCTTAAAATTGAATACTACATGATCTTCTTTATCTGTGGAATCTGAAACTGTTGCACTCATAAAAGTAGAGCGTTAACAAGTCCTGGGAATTAAGGACTGAGGAGATGTTGGGCAAAAGATCAAAAAGTCAGTTGGATAGGAAAAATAAATTCTATGGACCCAGTGGACAGCATGGTGACCATAGGTAATAACGATGTATTATATTTAGAAAAACATTGAGAGTAGTTATTACACTTCTTACTACAAAAATTGTGCACATGTATATTAATAGATATATTAACTAGTTTGATGGAGTCTTTTTACAGTATATTTGTATTTTTTAACATTACATCATATACAATAAGTATATACAATGTTTGTCAATTAAAACCTGAAATAAGAGTGGGCCAGTGAGATAGCTCAACAGACTAAGCTCCTGCTTAGGCTAGCGCAGGGACAAGGGTTCGATCCCTGGCACCACAGGCTGTGTCGGTCCTGCCCCACTGGTTTGCTAAACTAGCTACGGAGACGGGGTGTGGTGGCGCACACCTGTAATCCCAGAACTGGGGTGGCTGGAAACAGAAGGATCACTTGAATCTGAGCTGCATAGCAAGACCCTGAAAAAAAAAAAAAAAAAACCTGAAATAAGGGATGAGGAGACAAGTCAGTGGTCTAAGCACCTGCCTGTCAAGCACAATGACCTGGGTGTGCTCCCCAGTACCATATGCTGTGCTGGCCCTGGAATCCTTGGCACACCAAGCTGGCCACTGAAACTGAGCCTGGTGGCACACTCAATCCCAACTCTGGGGAGGCTGAGACAGGAGGATCACCGTGAGTCTTAGCTACATAGCAAGACCCTGTACCAAATAAATAAATAAAAGATTTTTTTAAAAAACTGAAATAAATAACCTCAAGCTTTGCACAGAGGAGTTTCCAATCAAGGATTTATAGTTGATTTTTCATAAAATTGTGAAACTCATCCTTGTTTTTTCTAGATTAAGTAGTCACTGACCTCATTACCCCTTAAAAACAAAACAAAAAACAAAGATGAGCCTGCCCAACTTTAAGTCTTTTGTAAATAAAGAGGCAATGATTCTACTTACTGCCAAAGATATATATCAAAGGTAATATCTGGAGAGATAAAATAGGCAGATTGCTCTCTATCTCTCTAGAATGATTTTACAGGACTCTTTCCATTTTGGCAACCTTCATTACTGTATATGGTTTAACTTGGATTCTCCTGACTGCAGAAATTGAATGGGAACAAGCACTTAGGAAGACAAAGACCTCCAACAACAAGGGTAATAGTATTCCCAGGTGCTCATCTACCATGTACTATTACACAGTAATCCTATCAATCTGACTGCGATTTGTTTGATACAAGAGGCAGAACACTCTGAGCGGCTGAGAGTAAGTTGTTTTTCTAAAATGAGACCTGAGGTAGGAGGAGAATGAAGGCACAACCATTGCTTCTGTGCTGGGTACCATGATGGTAAGTACCACTATTGGTCATCTGGGTGGGCAGCTGGGCAGGAAGGAGCGTAGTAAAGACAGGCTGGACCCCATCGGGACAAGTAAAACCTGAACCCCATACCTGTCTCTTACTACCTCTAACATAAAACACACAGATGATGAGAAACAGCCGGCACCCTCTGCCATTGAGTGGCACCAGGAGAAAACTTGTGGAAGCTGGAAGACAAGGGTTGCTGTGCCAGGAAGGTGAGCCAGCCTCTCGGGGTCACCACGTAGCTGGCACTCACCCTGTCTACCCCACCACAGGAGCATAAAATCAAGAGTGAATCCTGGGCATTGTAGGTCCATATTAGCTAAATTCATATAGCACACAGCCACTGCAGAGCACCAAAAAACAGGATTCAATGCTGAAAATATACTTCACTACTAAGCTGGCCAGCTGACACCTGGCAGAGCTTTCGTTTCTGCCCAGCTATGCTCTCATAATTTCCACCAGCTGCTCATCCCAAATTCCAACATCCCTTACTCCTGTCACCTGCTGACCTGTGTGGGGCTAACTTGTCAGCATATGACGTCTTATGTCCCTTATTTTTGTGGTCAAAAGAACAGTTTGAGCAAATGAACTCTGATGCTCATGACCTCTCTGCCTCTCTCTCCAAGTCCCCAGATTACCAAGGAAGGACATCCTAATGGAAAGGGTAATTTAATCTGAATTGCTCTTTAATCCCGGGGCAACTCTTGATTTCCTGGCTGTCAAAAGAAAGTGTGTTTTTTCAGCTGCAAGGTCTATTGGGCTTTCATTAATCTAGCATGTTTTAATATCCATTAGTGAGCATTAATCTAAAAGGATGGATTTCGGGCAGAGATCCCATTCCTCTTGTCTTTTCTAATTTTGTATCATCAGAGGGAGTTTATTTTTTCCCCGATGAAGCTCTAACATGGATAAAATGAGCCAAAGAGTATTTGTCTCTGTTTCCACTGACAGACTGTCGTGCGGCATCCCAGCAGGACCTCAAGTTTCTTCTTGGATTCTTCTTGCAAGGACCACACTACAGATCATGAATCCTATCTCCTCCACTATTGACTACCAGAACCTTTCCTATTTGGGATACAGTCATATATAAAGATGAAGCTACAAATTGCCGTGTGCTAATTATGTTCCCTGATCTACACTTCATCTCTACCCCACAGTGCTGGACCATGAGTGGAACCACAAAATCCAGGTAACAGGGCAAGTGCTGGAGCCTGAAATTGCTCTGGAGTCACTTAAATAGGTGTAATAATAAAAAACAGAGTGAGTCCAAGACAAAAAGCCTAAAGTATTTCCCAGGATGTCTGACCACTGACAGTGTGATTGATTTGCATTTCATCAGTGTATTTCCTAGGACAAGATACAACCTTTCAATCTCTGGGGGGAGGGGGAAAATGAGCTCTTGAGCCATTTTTTATGGTAAATGTTCAATGTCAGAAAATGTAGCTTCTGATGTGAATTGGAGATGAAAGTTTTCTATTCAGTACACCTAAACTTACCCAACCCAAGAAACTTCAGTGGCATTTATTTATTCAGTCTTAATTTCTTTTTCAATTTTAAAAAAAAATCCCTTATTTATTCATTTATTTGTTACAGGGTGTCGCTACACAGCTTCAACTTACAATGACATTCCTGTCTCAGCCTCCCCTGCACTGGGATTACAGATGTGTGCCACCACACCCAGTTTTGGTGGCCTGCCAGGCATGCCCAGGGTTCTGGGGCTAGCACAGCACGTGGTACTGGGGATTGAACCCAAGTTCTTGCACTTGCCAGGCAAGCACTGAGACCACTGAGCTATCTCCCAAGCCCCCCATTCTTAAAATCTTCATCTATTAATTGAAGATGTTTTTTTAACTATGACAGAGTTGACCATATTTTCATTTACTTTTGATTCGGCTTTTCAGAGCCAACAGCATAGGATATAATGAATGTTACATCAAATCTCACATCTATGTTTTAGATCTTGCTTGCCCCTAAAAGGATCATGTGTTCAGAGGTGTGGTTTTGGAAGGTAAGTGATTCGCAAGGGTGCTAGACTCATCAGAGTGGTAATGCTGTTAGGAGAAGCGGTCTGGTCAGAAGGGTAGTCACTGGGGACATGATCTAGATGGTTATATTGCTTTTCCTGGCTCCTCCCTTTATGCTCTGGCCAGCTTGGTGTAGCAGCTTGCCTCCACCAAGTCCCTCCACCATTTGCATCCTGCTTGGAGCCAGCTGACGATATGCACTGAATTCTGTAAAACCATGAGCCAAACAGTCCTCTCCTCCTTTAAATGGTGGTTTTCAAAGGTGTTGTCCCAGTGAAAAAGAAATTTACTAAGACATTCCACACCTATTCGTAAAAGTGTATATTGCCCCCAATTCCCTTTCCACTTTACCACCCAGATAAAGTCCAGTGCCTTCTTAATTTTGGAGCCCAGAAGGAAAATATTGATGAATAAATCAAGAGGAGAAGCCTGAAACTCACCAGCAGGATTCTTATGCATGGGGAGAAATACTTTTTACTTATAACCTAATGGTGCCCAATCAGATTGGATCATGGAATTCAAGGCCTCAAGTGTATATGGTTTCTAATTCAAAAAATAAAATAAAACTCCAGAAATCTGAAATTTCATAGGAGATATACTTGATCCAAAAGAAACTTAAGTACCTTAGACCCTATGCAAGTCAATATGATACATCTCAGGCAGAAGTCCCCAGGCTCCCAAGTTGGGGTCACACTTCATGATCATGATGAGAAGGCTGAGTCCCTGCAGATGACTCCTCAAGTGAGATGCAAATTCATCTGTGGTAATTTGAACCTACAACTTCTACTTGAAGGCAGTGCAGAAAGGGAAAAGCAGGTGGAAACAAATGCATGCTACATTAACTCCATGTGTATAGAAAGTTACATAGCGAGTGCCCAGAGAAGGTCTCTAGGCCAGGGTAAATTAGTCAAGCAACGGCCATGACTCATCCACATGGTTGACACTGACAAAAGATCTACAAACTGCAGTACAGGGTTTCAGGGTAAACCCTGAGGGGATTTGACTGAACTTGTCACACACAAAAGTTATATTTCTTGTTATACAGGTCTTGCTTTATCTTGGTCTTAACCATCCAGCAGAAAAGCATAATAACGAGGCATGAAAAGTAAAGCCATATTAATATGCTGAGTTGTAAAAGGCTCAAGTCAACAACTTCTGACATTGCCAGTCCTATGGAAAACCCACTACTATTATGGACTACTGGACTATATTGGAATACTTTGCTGAATTCATGCACCTATAATATTTAAATGACAATGGAATACCCTTCTCTGACAAAACTAAAAAAGGGGGGGATACAAATGGATGACCATTTTGTATCTGTATATTCAAAATAGGATAGATATGCAGCTATTTTCTCTTAATTCAATGAATAAAAAAAATTGTACTAGTAGTGTTTGAACAGGATATCATGTCTGCATCTTGTACTATGAATAACCACTACAAAGACAACAATATACAATGTATTAATTATTGAAACTGTCTTATTAATTGGTTTGGAAACTGTCTCATTGCTGTTTGTTTCTCAATAAAATTAATAAATAAAATAAGACTAAGTGGATCCTAAGAGGCACACAAAAAAAAAAAATGAAGAACACTGCATAGGATAACTCTGGGCAAATATCAAAGATTCATTTTCTTTTCTGGTTAATTTCTTTAAAAGGAAACTGTTTAAAGCAAGCATGTATCTGTGTGCATCCCTATCAATGTATAAAATATATTCATAATGTTTTTAGATGTAAAAATAATTGATAATAGCAGCACAAAAGGAGAAAGAAATAAAATCTTACTATTTCAATGATCATATATATTTAAATTAAATAGTACAATAATAATATCATAAACTAAATAGTACAGTCATAACACAAACAAGTTGTGGCAATAATGCCACATGTAATAATCCAAAACAAAGAAAAGAAAATAAGAACTAAAATCCAATTTAGAATAAAGATTTTAGATATTAAAGAATATTTGATAAGTTCAAGGAATGAAAATATATACAATTGAAAAACAAATAGCAAAATATTAGACTAAGTTCAATCATATCAAAAATTATATAAAATGTAAATATAATAACAGTCCTATCAGGCAGAGATTTTCTGACTACATTCTAAAAGTAAAAAATTAAAAATTTCAAAACCCACCTATGAGTTATCTTCTAGGAAAGAATTTGCAAAATAAAGCCACCCATCGAGGTAAATAAAAAGGATTTTATATCACATATAATGCAAATTGCACACCAGCAAACAGATGTGACTATATGTGTACCAGAAAAAATAAAACTTGAGATCAAGAGTATTACCAGGATTTTAAAAGGAAGGCATTGCATAATAAATGAATCCAGAAGCTGGGGAAATCGTTTGGTGGAATAAGTGCCTGCCTGGCAAGTGCAAGGCCCAGAGTTCGATCCCCAGTACTGCATGCCATGCTGGTCCTGGAACCCCAGGCATGTCATGCCAGCCCTGAAACTGGGTGTGGTGGCACACGCCTATAATCCCTGCACTGGGGAGGCTGAGACAAGAGGATCACTATGAGTCTAAACTGCATAGTAAGACCTTGTACCTAAAAATAAATATAATGAAATAAGTGTCTTCCTCAGGGGATATAACAACTCTAAATGGATATGCAGCTAGTATCGGAGTCTCCAATCTCATGAAGCAGCAACTGAAGAACTACAGTGAGACCAAAACAGATCCGTAATTCACAATGGAGGTTGTAACAGGATGTCATGGCAGTCATGTTTCTCCAGACAAAAAGAATCAAGAGGCTCTAGAGAAAATGTTATTATGAAACTTGCCTTGCACAGTTGGAGTCTATGAAGTACCTTGATCTGTCATCTGCAATCTGGAGGCCCAAGGAACCCAATGGCATAGTTCTAGTATGAATTGAGAAGCACAGAGTTTAGAGTGCAAGTACCAGTCTAAAACAAAAGGCTCAAAACCCAGGAGCGCCCATGTCTAACAATGGAACAGATAGATAACCCACTCCATCTCAGCAGAAAGAGTGAATCCACCTTTCCTCTATAGGTTTCATCTATTTAGGCACTCAGTGGGCTGGATAGTACCCACCAACCGTGGAGGCCATGGTTCTTCTTTACTTTGTCTACCCAGTCAAATGTGATTTACTTCCTATATACACTCAGAAATGTTTTACCATTTCTTAGAGCATACTGTAGGCTACTCAAAGTTGACACCTAAAATTCACCATCATAAATGCAGATTATCTGAATATAACAGGCATGGGAAACACATTCCAGATAGTAACATCAGATGATGCATGACTTCTGAGAATTCAGATAAGACTCTGGCCATAGTGCAAGAGAAGAGTGGTGAAATCCTTTGCCTTGAAAGCCTCATTGCTTTAGAGGGTGGGCTGTAGGGGAGGGGAGAGACACAGTAGATACAGGAGCCCTAGAATAGTGCATCTTTACCAACAGGTATGCTAACTATCAATAGGGCTCCACAAGAGCAGCAGAAGAGAATTACTACCAACTCCCTTTGTAAAAAGGAGAATGCCAAATCCATCCTTTTCAAGAATGTATTTCACTAGGCTAAAAGTTCCTTGAAAACAAGATCAGGGATTGATTCATCCATACAGCTCTCACAGGGCTGGTTAAACAGAAAAAGCACTCCCCATAAAAGATATACCATAATATCAATTTGACACAAGTGAGAATAAGTGGCTTCCTTCTTTTTTCTTGGTTCAGGAGCCAACCTTTAGCAATATGTCCATCTATATTCAAAGATGACACTGTAGCACTTGAGTTCTTTCATCACAATGGTTAAAGCCCAAACTAAGCAAAACATATTGAAATGCTGGCACCTTCTGTTGAGCAAGTTGTATATAAAATGCTGCTGAAAAGCAGCATATGCTTTTGATAGCTGTAAAACACATTATATTTAAGAACCAGGAAGGGATGTAAATGCTGAATATTAATGCACTGAAGTCCTTTAAATTAAAAGTTGATTTTATTTTTAAAAGTAGATGTAATTTTTCTCAAAACATGATAACCCTTTTCAGGGTCTCTTTGGCAAAAGTTGCAAAGGTAAGAAGCAGTCAGCTTTGCGTCTCTCTATCTGTCTTTCAAGTCCAGCAACAAGGATTAAGACACCAACACTTTGGTTTGGGTGGGAGGTTGAATCCCAAATGTAGGAGGGCAGAGTGCGTCTGGCGGGACTGCTGGCTGCTGATCCACAGTGAGCTGCAGAGACCCAGCCCAGTGCCCAGCAAATGTGTTCTTTTGGCCCCAGACTTCTCTGCAAAGGGGACAAGAACAGTCACACCTCAGGGCAGTTAACAGATACGGAAAGGGAGGAGCCTGCATCTGATTGGCTCCCTGCCATCTCCTTTTTGCCACGTGTCAAAGTTTATCCTGTATGTGGCCAACTGCTCAACCTTTCTAGGGTGCACCATCCAGCCTTTCAGGGGCCATCTGAGATTCACAGGCCACATCCTTTTGGTGTCAATTCATCCAATGCTGATAATGGACAGACACAGGAGGGAGATCTGGAAACGTGTCCAATCCTTTAATACAGCCAGTACCTGCCAATCTTATGGCCCAGGGGAGACGTAACCCCAGGAACAGTATAGCGACATGGGGTCCTGCAAGCCTGATCACATGCAAGGCACTGCAGGCTGTCACTGTGGTGTCAGCATGTGGATGCAAGGGAAGACAGGAAGGGTTTGGGTGAGGAGAGTGGTAGAGGAAGAAGAACTAGGTATCACCTCAGAGACATAGCTCAGCATCCTGGGAAGAATTCAACCTTATCATGAAATAAAAATCTAATCTCCCCAATTTATGAAGTCTACAACTCCGGGTATAACACTAAATGTTTCTAAGTTCGGTTCTCCACGTTACACAGGTACAATAACCAGATAAGTCACTCAGTCATACATTATTATCTACATGCACCAGCGCATGTGTATCAACATCCAGTGAACCTCACATTGATTAATAAATAACACTGTCTGCAGGCCATTGCCTGATATGTTAAAAGCATAAAAATGAAGTCACTACAGCCAAAAGGGCTCAGCACTCCCTACAAACACCATGGCAACATAAGCATACAGAGATATGACAGAAATGCCGTGGGTACACCTCGCCGGTACCTGTGATTGTCCGTCACAACACATATCAGCCCCTCGGGGCTCTAGAATGCAGTTCAAGGACAAATCACTTTCTTTCTTTTTTTTAGTTTTGCAAGGACAAAGCTGACAGAAGAATCACAGATGTGTTTAGTTGTGTGTAGATGTTTGAACAGTCCACATATCAGGCGAAGCCTTCAACCTGGCCATGAAGGATAGACTGCGTAACAACATCCACTATACAGATGGGCCCTCAAATTAGTACCGGAGCAGCAAGTCCTCAGGCTCAGAGGAGAGACATGTCCAGGGCTCTGCCTCTGCCACTGGCAGGGGTGCAAGAGCATCCATCACAGTAAGTGCCACAAGGAACACCACCTCTGATGCCTCTTCATCGGGCCGCCAGCAAATGAGGTACTAGATTAGGCCTGACATGGCCATAACACAAGACGAGGTTTGCTGGGTGTAATTAATTGGAACTTCGCCAGCTTGACAAATTGGGATGATGAATCTATCTGGTATGAATAGGAAAAAAATGCATAATCAGTCAAAGATTTAGTTAAGACAGCTTTTCTCTGACTCCCTGCCATAGCCAAATCCATTAGAGTAAGAAAACGTCACTTGGAAAGAGGGAATGTCCTTCGTATGATCAATTTATAACTTTTTGTTCTTGAATTTATGGGAGAAGTCAACTCAGATTTGCTTGACTTTAAGAGGAGAAGAGGCTTCTCTTGTGAGTTTAAAACATAATTTGTCTCCCATGTCCTTTAGTTCAGTTGGAAATATGGGTAAATAGACTTCGGGAGGATTTTATTATTATTAATGCTTGAAGGCATTTCAGTCCAAATTGAACCAAGGAAACTATCTGCCCTTTATGGGGTGGGTTTTACACTAAATGAAAGAAGGACATAAGAGCTTCCTCATGAACCGGTCCCTGAAACCTCTGTTCTCTAGATCACATTTTATAGACTGCCACAGATCCCACAATAGGTGGCTAAGAACGGCTCCTATTTCTAACTGGCTGGAAAAAATATTTTTACTAATAAATGTTCTTCATTCAAGTTGGATCTTCTTGAGACGTGAAAAGTATCAATTAGGTGATTATTCAGCTAATTTGACAAATGGTAAAAAAAAAAAAAAAAAAAAAAAACAAGATAAATCGGCTCCCCCATTTTAAAAAAAAAAATCTTGTTAATTATTGACCAGATTAATGACTTAGTTGTGCCCTTGACGGGAAGACATTGCTTTTGAGAAGAAAGGAAGAGCCGCTACATTAGTTTTCGCTCATGGCCTGTAGGTATTAATTTGTTTAATTTGTTTAATAGGTTTAATTTGTTTGGTCCCTACGTTGATGGAGAATTTTAATATAAACTCTACATGAATAATGCCCCTTCTGCTAAATAAACAAGTGATCCTGGTTATGTGGTTGTTTGTTTGTTCATTTGTTCTTCTGGGGTGACGCCATCTCCAGAGTTCTGAAACAAAACTTTGCAAGCATCAGTGACAGTCGTCTGTACTTCGGTCTGAATGTGGTTGCTTGTCACTGAACAGAGAGCAAAGGCTACGACTATGCTGAGATGCAAGTGATAGTAACACCAGGCCCTTAGCCTTGGTGCAACAGAAGGTGGACAGCCCCTGCACTGTTGCTGAAGCAGGCCCTGCTGGGTTCCCCACCAGCCCCATTGCCTACCCATGAAACTCTGGTGGCGGTTTATACAGACAAGAGGTTGAAGCTCATTTAAGGGAAGGTGTATTGAGGTTATTCAAACCAGCATTAAGAAAAAAGGCCTGAAGGAAAAGTAGCCCAAGCTGTATCAAGACCAAGGTCAGAGCAAAAGGGCAGTGCTGGAGGGTTTCTAAATCTGTCACGTTTTCTTCATCTCTACATCAGTAGAAATAGCCTATAAAAAACATATCTGGGAAACTTGTTAAATACCACTTTGGAATGGATGGAGCCATTCTATAATTTGAATCACACCTTAACTTCAAGTGGCAAAACGCCTTTCCTCGATGCTCATAAAAACTTTTAATGTGCAGTGAAACTTAAAAAGTTGAAAGGGGAAGGGGTGATGTTGCCACGTGTTCCACTTTCCTTTTGTGGGTCTCTTTTACGGCCTTTTCAAAGGCTGTAGAGACAGCCATAGGCGTACACACTGTTTTACAGGGGTGTGGGGGAGGAACGGCCCCACGGGAGGCACTGAAGTTACAATTAACAAAGGGTTCCATGTTTTGCTGCAGGCACCAGAATTTACACTTATGAAGATAATCACTAAGCAAATTGGAGCCATTGTTAACCAAAATTTTACTTTGCCTTTTTTTCTTTGCCTTGTTTAAATCTGTACTTCTTTAAAAAAAAAAAAAAAAAAAAAGTAGAATAGTGTTGCAAAAGAATTGCAGTCTTTTGATGCTTCTGCCCATTCCCCCGCCCCCTCAAATCTTTGCCTATGCTAGCTGCATCTTCCTCGCCATCACAAGTTAGGAAGAGTCTACTCTGGAATAGTGCCTGATGCTTTAATCAATGTATTATCATGTATCAGCTCATCTAATCTTTTCTGTCACCATGTAGCAAGAATGGATTTTTTAAATGGGACTCAGTAATCTGAAATACCCAGTTTTGTGTAGCCAAGATTCTCAGATGCCAAATGTCATGGCATCTCCTTTATGCTGTAATGTGCATTCCCATGGTAATAATTTTACTGTGGCACAATTTTTATATTTAGCAATAATATAATAAAAATAGCTCCCTGCGTGTCAGAAACCTTGCTTGACGTTGCCTTAGTCAATTCCACAGCAGCATTTCTATCCGGCAAGCGTTATTCCCTCCCATTACAGATAGGGACGTTGATGCTGGAGGGAGAAAGCAACGCACAGAGGTTCAGACTAATTCTAGGCATGTGTGACTTTTTGTCACCAGGAGCTGGTGACAGTTGGTGATGCATTTCTATATCATGTTCCTTATGATTTTACTTTCCATCTGTTATGCTTTAGATGCAAAGTGCCACCCAAAAGTCTTGTGTATTCAAACCTGGGACTTTTGGAAGGTGACTGGATTGTGGGATTCATAATCCACTGATGAGTTTATAGCTGAATGTCCTTTTAGGAAGTTGGATCTAGTTTAAAAACATGGGTCATTGGGGGTGTGGTTCAGAAGGGCTCCCTCCTCCTTCTTCATCCTCTATTTTGGGGAGAATATGAGTTCAGCAGCCTTCTTCCACTAGATCCTTCTGCTATGTATTTCTGTCCTGAAATCAGTCAACCCTGGACTGAACTCTCTGAAACTATAAGACAACACTAAGCCTCTTTTGCTTCAATTGAGGATGTCAATATTTTGCCCCAGGTATGGGAGGGCTGACTAACATACCAGTTATTTTTGTCAAAAATTACTTACAAGCCTTATTGTTTTCCCATTCTCAAGCCAGGTATAGTCCCTAGATGTTGCTCAAGAGCACTGTTCTTTAATCAGCTGCCTGGCTCATGGAATGAGCAGCCAATCCCCTGGCCTGAGAGGTGCTTCTGCATCTGTGCAAGCTCCCACACATGCAATTACCATGTAATGAGCAATCTGGCATGCCAGGCACCTGGAAGCCCTAAGGACACCAAGACACCCAGCCCCTTTCTCAGTGGGCTTGAAATCTCATGGAACACACAGACCTTAAACATACTGACAATTAAATAGCAGGTTAAAACAGTTCCAATACCATCTATTTGAGTGTAGTTCTCCTCAAAGATAAGAATTAAAGCAAAGATTTCTTTAAAGGAGAAGGACAGACAGGGGACAGGTTATGGGGGGGGGGCACTTTTCCTTCAAATTATGAAAAGACACTAACAGAAAAGCAAGTCCCCTGAACTAGAACATGAGAAAGATGTGAGTGTGAACTCAAGTTCATTTGCTGAATGGCTATACTAGCTAGAACATTTTCAAACCACTCCTGTGTTGTGTGTAAACAAGGAAAAGAGTGATAAGGCATGCTATAGTTGACACAACCATCATGCCTCAACCTGAGCCCTCAGACCAGGCAGACTCTGGGCCATATTACACTGTCTATGTTCTTCCCACAGACTAAAGAATTTGTCACCAAAGGTTTTGGAACTGGAACATTACAGATATATCTGTTAGTTGTGAGTGGATGCACTGCTAGATGGTATAGACTCAGTTTCCAGGGCCCTCATTGGAATCAACAACCAATCCCATGGTCTGAGAGGTGCTTCTGCACCTATGCAGGCTTCCACACATCCAGTGACCATGTAATCAGTAATCTGGCACCTAAGAGGCCCCAGGGACACCAAGACACTCCAGCCCCCTCACAGCTTCAATGGGCTGTGAGCAAGCAGTTGAATGAGAAGATGCATGTAGAAAAAGAAGATAGAGAACAGATTTGTTAAGCACCAGTTCACATGTGGTTATAATGAAGTTCTAAGGAATATATGGGGTGATCAAAACATACAGTAGATGTTTAAATTTGGGGGAAAAAGGTATTAGAGTAAAAGATACATTGTCATTAATCCTCTTCAAAATACTCCTTCTAGCTTTGATATATTTATTCCAGCATGCTTGGCACTTTCTGAAGTAGTTCTGTAAATGCTCTTATATACATTTGAAGATATGATTTTTTAAAATGCAGGAAATGCTGCTACCAAGTGTCATCAAATGGAAACTCAGGCTCACAAAAAACATTACAGTGTATCCTCATTTGCTTTGTTCACTAGGTCTGGAGTTGTGGAACTTCTGGATCCTCCTTAAAGTCAATATAAGGGCTGACAAGATAGCTCAGCAGACTAAGAGCCTGCTTAGGCAAGTGTAAGGACTATGGTTTGATCCCCTGTACCACACACTATGCCGACCCTTCCCCCAGGGCACGCTGAGCTGAAGACTGGGGCCGGGTATGGTGGCACACACCTGTAACCCCAGCGCTCAGGAGGCTGAAAACAGGAGGATCACTATGAGTCCAAGCTGCATTAGTGAGACCCTGTACCAATACATAGAAAGATAAAAATAAAATATAGTCAACATAAACATGAAAGGTGAGCATTTTGAATTGATTTGGATGTGAAGGCAGCCACAACAGCACAGCTAACCACATTCATGAAGGAAGGGAGGGCTATTGTGAGAGAGTTTAATTGTAATGTGTCTTTCACTGTGGTGATTTTAATTTGAACATTCACTGTATTTTTTAATCAAACTTCATGCATGTGTGTTTGTATTCTAAACTAAATTCATTTTCAATCTAATCCTACTTACATGAATTTTTGTGTTTGTAAATGCTGTGTCCTGATTGGATCCTCAGCAAAGAGTAATAATAAAAATGATGACTCCAAGCAGTAGTAGCAGTGACTTCCACAGCGTTAGATGTTCTTATATCCATCAGCCCTTTCCCAAGCAAAGCTATTGATAAATCACTGCTGTAATCATCAGTCCACTATAGCATTAAGATAAATGCGTGTCCGCAGAGCTTCCTACTCAGTGTGTGGCTCATGGAGCAGCCATGGCAGCACAACCTGCCAACCCTTCCCCACTGAAGACTCTCTGGGCCCTCCCTGGCTGAGCTAATCTGCATCTTCTTTTTTTTCACCAGAGGCCCAATTGATTCTAAAGCACATGACGCATGCCACATAGATGTGGCAACAGTACATTTTCAACACTCCCAGGCTAGTCTCAGAGGAGTCAGTTGGCAGCGAGGCCTATATCCCCACTCACACACAGCTCTGTATACCCCCCTAAATAGTCAAGAGTTCATTTGAGAGGACAATCTCATGGCCAAGATTGGGTGAGTCCTCCATCCTCAAAAAAAAAGCTGGACTAGACCACTTGATGCCCTTCATTGGCTGCTAGATCTTAGACAAGTTGCATGGACCCACTAATTTGCAGTATTTAATGTCCACTTCTCAGATTATAAACCCTCAAAGGACTCTTATATAGACACCAAATAAAAATGTCTATTAAATATGTGGGGCAGGCTTGTTCAGTCCTCACCACTCTAAACAATAACAGAGGCAACCTCCAAAGCACCAGGAAAACTAATTTAAAATCATGGACCTTTCATCTTCCATGGGCCTGATTTTCAGTAAAAGAGAAGTAATCACCAGTCCAAAGGTTTCAGTGACACCATAAAGAGGTTTAGTTATGGATTTCACAGAGTCAGAATGAGAACACATATGCTTGTTCGTGTTCTCATTCATCCAATCATTCTTTCCTACATTTTGGCAGCAGCTCTATTCTGACAGAAGACAAAAAGAGGAAGAAGCTTTCAAGTCCTGCTGCATGGATGAGTTATGGGCCAAATATCAGACCTATGCTATCTCCTTGGTTTCTTTCCAAGACTTTAATTCATTTGCAGTAGATGAGAAAGTATAATGTATAGGGTACATGTAGAGGATAGGTGCTGCTGTCCTGAACACAAATTCTGGTGGCAACTTCTACCACGTGAGATTGCGTAAGGCACAGATCCTTCCAAGCCTGAATTCTGTCATGTACAAAATGGGCCATTTAGGCGGATGCAGGGACCAGGGTTCAACCCCCAGCATGGGACCAGCCCTGCCCCCTGGGCATGCTGAGATGGCAAATGAGACTGGGCTGGGCATGGTGGAGTGCGCCTGTACTCCCACTGCTTGGTAGGCTGAAAACAGGAAGATTACTATGATTCTGACCTACATAGGGATACCCTGTACTAAATAAAAAAAAAAAAAAAAAAAAAAAAACAGAAATAGCACTTGCTTTGCCGACTCATCCTACAAATGAGGGGAAATGTTCTCTCCAGTTATTACAATTCTGTAGAAGACATCATATATCTGTTAACACTCTTCAGGAGCCTCCCAAAGATGGACCAGATAGCCTATCCAGCATTCTCAGAGAAAACTAGATGCACTCTATGTAAAATAGTGTTGCCCTATCCACCATATACAGCTGAGAAGAACAAAGAGGCATCAAAGAGTGATGCAGATCAGAGACAAAATGAAGAGCTGGTTCTTGATCCAGATAGAAGTTGACTGAATTCTACCCTCATCATGGTACAAACTGGAGCCAAATACACAGTTGAACATCTTTGTATATGGGTTCTGTGTTCATGCATTCCACCAACCACAGGCTGCAAATAGTCCAGAAAAAAACTGTATCCATATGAACATGTACATGAGCACCTAAACAATACAGTATAATAACTATTTGTGCAGCTTTCACATTGTACGAAGTACTATAAGTGACCTCGAGATGAATCGAAATTGTGTGGGAGGATGCAATGCATGTCACATAGGTGCTTGAGTTTCTGCAGTTTTTGTCATCTGTAGATGGACACAAAACTGACCATCTATAAGGACCGAAGGATAATTACATTTAAATTCTCTGAAATTCCATTCCCATAAGAAAATAAAGATAAAAATACCATTTATTCCTCATGCAACTGTAAGAATTGAATGAGCTAATGATTGTGAATGTTTTAGCACAGTACCTAAGTATTATCAGACTTACATGATACTGCCAATTGTTACTATCTTTGCGTGCAAACATAAATGTTCATATCCCAGGGAAATACTGACATTGTAACGAGGAGCAAACATATTGCTTGATAAGATAATTTATTTCAGAAAGAATTCAAAGAAGTTCATCAAATTACCTTGATTCCCTCAAGCATAAGGTAGGTCTTCTTTGAATATTAGATAATACTATGGTTTGTGTCTAGTTGTCCCCCCCCCCAAAGCCTCATGCAGTCATGAGGCAGACCTCTAGACTTCTAGAGTTTGTGCTTAATTCATGATCCACTGGAATTATGGGTGTAAGTACTGTACCCAGCCTAGGGCAGAGAGCCTGAATGCACCCTAAGGAGACAGGCATGCTCTCGGTAGCCATTGCTGCCACTGTTTCCCTCTTTCCTCTTGCTCTTTGCCACTGCTGTGAACAGTTTCTGTCTGCCATGTGCCACTCTGCCTTGGAGCCAGCTGAGTATGGAGTGAAACCTCCACTAACTGTAAGCTAAATAAACCTTTCCTTCCATTCATTTTGAGTGTTGGGTATTTGTCCCAACAATGACAGAAGAGTAACTGAGACAGATAAGAAGACATGCAGAGACACTTGCTGATGTTTTCCTTTCACTGCTCACTTCCTTTCTCTGCTCTGATTCGCTCTGTGCCCCAGTCAGGCCAGCAGGAAGAAATGCTATCCTAGCTCCTTTGTTGGCTGGCTTCCTTGGGGTTGGGTCAATGGGAAACCCATAGGATACAGAAGGTGGTAAGAGAGAGGTAAAGGCATTTCTCCTTGCTGCTCACACTCCATGATTCAACACAGAATCTCTAGCACTAGAGCATCTTCTGTGGTGACTGCTTTGTTAGGCTTCTCTGACTCCAGAGCTCCAGGTCACCTTAGATTTTATAATACTATTTCCTCCATTTTCTTCTTGAGCAATGGTGACTTCTTCCCATTATTACTGACTGTAGTTTGCCCCAGCATCCCTTGTTTGAGCCCTGAACACTGCATTCCTCTGTGGAAGGGTTTCTTCTTCTTCAACACTATTTCACTCAAAGTCCTGACTGAATTCTGTTTCCTGCCAAGACTCTGCATGTCCAAATCATGGGACAGAGAAATGATGCTCAATGTGCCCACTGTGGACAACTACCTCTTGGGAACTATTTTTCAACTCCTTTGGAAGAGACTAGTAGACAAAGATAACAAAGAGAATTAATTCACATATGGTGTGGAGCCCACTAAATTTCTGGAGAATGCAAGCTAAGAAAAACAGTACCTAGGTTGGTGAACAGTGAGTATCTCAGAGAACGAAGGAGGAGGTTTGGGAAGTGATCTTGTCATGTCAGCCAGTGTTAGTAGCCACGGTGCTAGCTAAAATAAAACTCCTCCAGTTGACCTGAGTAGCACAGAAAAAGACAGACAGGACTAGAAAACTGCCACCTGGGAAACCACATTACTGTTGCATGATCTGATGGTGGTTGGGATCTGTGTCTCAAAGAGCTGCTCTGCATCCACCGTGAGCTGTGTCCCCAAAATCCTTCTATTCTTCACTATGAGGCATTCGCTGATCTCAAGTGGTTTATCTCCAATATAACCCATGACCTGAAGCTGTTTCTACTTTTAGATCTTAGCTCTTCCCTAGACTCCTTTGGTTGAGGGTCCGCTTTGAGAAGTGCCACACATCTGTCACTTGCCTCCTCTCCCTGTATCTCCCCCAGAAGATCTTCCTTCTGAAGGCCACTTGGGATCACAAGGTGATGACCTGATACTTTGGTTGCTGAAAGCATTTCTGTTCATCCATGTAGCCAGAAAATCCTATGTTTTTGTGAGATCCAACACTCCACTGTTACATTTTGCCTTTCTACTTCCATTTTGTTTATGCAGGGTGAAATGAGGTCTCATGCTCCAAACTGTTCCTTTCAAGGGCTGGCCAAATAGCTCAGCAAACTAAAGTGCCTGCTTAGGCAGAGCGCAGTGGCCAGGATCCCTCGCATGCTGTACCAGCCCCGCCCCTGGGGCACTGTGAGATGGTCATTGAGACCAGGCGTGATGGTGCACGCCTGTAATCCCAGCTCTTGGGAGGCTGAAAAGAGGAGAATCACTAGGAGTTCAACCTACACAGTGAGACCCTGTAGACCCTTCAGACACTGTAGTAAAACACATTAAAAAAAACTTTTTTAAAATGTTGGCTTTAGAGAAAATGTTGATAGAATCACCCATGAATAAGAAATATTCATTTCATCACTAATTCAGTCATTGACTGGGTTAGACAACATGGAGCTCTTTACCATCTTGAAAGCATCTTTTGTGTTTATTACTTGTTTTAAAATTGCCTTAAAATGCCCCCAATAGGGCCAGCCAAATAGCTCAGCAGATTAAATCACCTGCAAGCAGGCTCAGGGGCCAGGGCTTCAATACCAGGGGTATCATGCCGGCCCTGCCCCCAGGGTGTTCTGAGACAGCAATTGAGACAGGGTGTGGTGGCATGTACCCATAATCCCAGCTCTTGGGAAGCTGAACACAGGGGCATCACTGTGAGTCTAACCTAGTAGTGAGACCCTGAGCACCCTGTAGACTTTGCCCTAAAATACAAAATAAAATAAAATAAAATGCCCCCAAATACACAAATAGGAGGTATGACTTGAAATGTGCACTTGCATATGCTTAATTACTGGCAGTATAGGGGAAGTTGTGCAGCAGCCTATGCTCATAGGACAGAATATTTTAATTCTCTCTTGAAGGTATATTAATACTGCTTTTAAAAATTAATATTTGAGCATTAAGTATTGCTATGTATGTAAAGAATTCTAATTTAAATTTGTAATTTGAGGACGATTTGGTGATACCCAGAAAGGTTAAAAATAGTTTCTTGGCAAATCATAAAATATGATGTTTCTCTGATTTTCAGAATAAACTGGGGAGAGAAAAAGAAGCTGGCATGATCACAAGGCTCTACTGCAGGTGGAAAGAAAAATATCCATCAGTAGCTTAATTTTGAAGCTGAACAATATCATAAGTAAATCAAATTTAAAAGATTCATATTCCCCCATTTCCATTTAAATTTGAAATAAGGTGGTTTATGATCAGAATTCTTTTGGCTCAAATTCTATTATTTGCACTATAAATTCCAAATGCTGTTGAAAATTTATATGGCAATAAAAATTATACATTAGGAACCACAGCAATGGACTTTGGCTCAGAAATCGGACTTTTTGAACCCTAATTTAAGGAAAAGTTGGAAAAATAGAACCTATGGTGATGACAATATTCATTTTCATTACTTGTTACCTATTATATGGGAAATTTAAAGAAAATGTATAAGCCTAACAGGAGAGGAGTAAGTAAAATATGGAACAAAAATCTCAATAGAATGGTCTGGAGAAAATGACAGGTAACTACATGGAAAATTTGAAACAGGCAAAGGTCCCAAAAAAAGCAGAATACAAAATTAAATGTTCACTATGATGGTGACTAAGAAATACTATGATCTGCTCTTACAAGCAAACATGCAAAAATCAAAACCCCTAAATCATATTGATGGTAGTAGAGATAATGTATTTTTAAAAAAGATAATCCTTGCAAAAATTGCTCTTTATGTCTTGAAACAGAAGATTGAATCAAGAAAAGATTGTACAGGTCTCTGACAGAGCTTCGTGAAGTTGAAAGGGAAACAAATGAGCATTTTTTTCCTGTCTCAGTTGAGGATCAACTACTCAACCAGGGAATTTATTGTACAGTTTGAAGTGAATGCAGGAAGCGCATCTTGCTGGATGTAGCAGGGGGCTGGGGCTAGAGCTGGAGATGCGCACATTGGCCTGTCATGGTCACACCAGCCCCAGCTCAACAGGCACAAACTAGTGAAGTTCTAAACCAAAACCAGATGCATCTGGCCTTCGCATAACCCTGAGAGTTGCGTAATCCTCACCTGATCATGACCTGTGAGTTCTGTATTTAAAGCATGAACATTTGTTCATAGTGGATTTTTTATTTTTTTTTACTCCTTAAAATATCTTGATAGGGCAGAGAGATAGTTCAGTGATATATGTGCTTGCCTGGCAAGCATAAGGTCCTGAGTTCAATCCCTGGTACCACAAAATAATAATAATAATAATAATAATAATAATAATAATAATAATAAATAAAATATTCTATGCTAATTAGGTTTTATTTAAGTCCCCATTAAATGGCGCATTCAGCCGAGGCTGGGGCTCCCCCACTCTTGTTCCTGCCTCCCTGCGACAGGGGCCGGAGTTTCTCCATCCAAGCCTTCCCTCATAGGAGCGCTGCATCCCAACTGGCTCTGGTGATGTCTTTGCTCATTCACTGATAAAAACAGGGGAGCCCTGTGGTAAGAATTCTCAAGACAGAGCACTTATATTCGTTGGCTGATCAGTGGATGAAGAGCAGCACTAGGCTTTTGATTAGGAAGTCACCAGAGGAAGTAGTTGTCAGGAGAGCTTCTAGATCCCTGGAGGGAGGGGATGGCCCAGAGACAATATTTGGAGATAAATGGAATATATAGATAAATTTTTAATTTTGAAAGTTATTTTTTAAAAAGTTATTATAGCAACAGACACATTGCCCTTCATCTCCCTCAAAACACTTCTCCCCACCTTAGATACACTTATCCCCTCATTCTTGCTACTTTCTGAAGCAGTTTCTGAAGTTCTCTTTCATGAATGTCTTTAGATGATAAAACCAAAATTACAATGAATGCTGCTGGCAAGTGCCATCCAGTGGAAAGGCAGGCACGTAAACACATCACTGGGTGTCCTCCTCTGCCTTACTACCAGCTGTAGTACCATGACACTGCTGGTGCTTGCCCAAAGTGAAAAGGACCATGCAAAGTATACACTTTCATTCTGTTTGGGACATCAAGGTATCTTCAGAGTGCAATGAAAGGTGACTTCTGGGACTCTTTCAAAGAGTGGGAAGAATGATGGGAGAAATCTGTGCAAAGCAAAGTGGAGCATTGTCAGGGCTATTAATGACAATGTGCCTTCTACTGTAATAATTTTGTAAAGTTAAACCTTTTCCATATTTTCCAATCACACTGCATACACCATTTGTATAGCTGTTCACAGGATAAGTCAAGTCCCTGTTCTTCCCTTCACTTCCTTTGTACCCATTGCATTGAGGGTGGAAGCAGGCCCCAGCAATGGCCACCCTCTTGGCAGGGATGCCTTTTCCTTGGAGGAGTCCCCTAAGGAACGCTTTGCAGGTGTGGTGCTCTTGTGATTCCTCTACTCCCACACCACGCTTCCACCATGCACGAGGCCAGCCCGCCCTGCTTACCCAGCTCTGCATTCTGCAGCCCCAACCAACCTCTACCTCTTGACTTAACCCTCACCCCCATCCCCACCTGAGTCACCGATGTCTCAGTGCACATTGTTAGGGCCTGTCACAGGGAAGGATGATGAATGATGTTGCCTTGGTTTTATTCAAAATATGCTTCCTATTAAAGATAAATGTCACTCGTGCCTCAAGCCATCTGAAGTTCATTTGTTTTCATCTTAATGGAAATATATGTCATTCTCTCTTCTTTTCCCTATGCCCTTTAAGTCTGACCCTCCATTCTTCTCCACCTGTTTCCCCCTCACCTCTCCTTCCCTGCTTTGTCCCCAATATTTCTCCCTAAAATATGGCCACACACTTAACAGGAGATTGGGAATGCGCTTTGCACAAATGGACAGAAGAATCCCTGTAATGTGAGAGGCCAACTTTTCCCTGTATGGTGACCCACTCTGTTCCAGCTCCACAGAGATTCTTTCACCTGTCCTCTGTGCACCCTTCTGAGCCCCCGCCCCCAGGTTGCTGGGTTAATCACATCGCCTTCTTCCTCCAGGAAGGAGTGAAGACTGCTCTACATTTCACATGCCGCCTAATGGCAGGTGGGGGCCTTAAGTCACTGGTAGGTCACGGTTTTTCAGTCCTGGATACTAAGAAAAGAAAGCACCTGAGTTGAATTACCAAGCCGATGGAGAATTCTGGAACGCCCGGTCTTGATGCCATCTGCAGCTCAGCTCCCTGTTTGGTGGTTTGATTAACATATCTGTTGAATATGTATTTAAAGCAATCCTGGACACTCTTGGCTAGTCACTAAAGGACAAAACTCTGCAGCCAAGACAATAGCACTCACCTTCCAATTTTCATTCTTTATTTCATCTGCAAGTCATCTGCCCTTGAAGAAATAACTGAGTAATTTGAACTGTCTGATTCATCTGGGAATAGCTGACTTTATAAACCCCACTGGACTGATTTGTGAATCCTGCAGATTTCTCACTCAGTATACATACAACTCGGCAGGGTGCCTATTTGCAAGATAATTCCAAAGTCTGATAAAGAATTAGAGGAGAAAAGACTTCTAATAACAGAAATTTTGCAAATTTAATATCTCTTCATAATGATGCAAACTGGACACATTCAAGGGTCAAAAAGAAGACACTGACAGAATTTAATGACTTTTATAGGACTAAGCCCACTAATTCATGATTAAATTTTTAATTTAGTTTTGCTTGTTTTTCTTTATTTTTCTAAATTTTTTTAAAAAAATCTTTATTTAATTATCTGGTACAGAGTCTTGCAGCTCAGATTCATAGTGATCCTCCAGTCTCAGCCTCCCCAGCAGTGGAATTACAGGTGTGCTCCACCATACCCAGCACCACAGGCCAGGGTTCCAGGGCTGGAAACAGTATGCAAAACTGGGGATCGAACCCGGGAATTTACACTACCCAGGCAGGCACTTAGACTGCTGAGCTATCTCCCCAGCCCTTGCTTTTGTTTTAATATAAACTCTGCAAAGATTTTTCTGTGGCTCTATAGGTAATGGTATTTTGTCTAAATGACATATTAGTACCACAGTTAAGGAATAATATTTTAAGGAAGTTGAAACAAATTGTCCTTCCTGGAGTCCTGTCATCTGTCTCATCCCCCCTACCTTTCTTATGTGCCCCTGCCTTCACCACCTTTTCAAAGCTGGAAATCCCACTCTGTGTGACTCTGGGAGCCAGAAATTACCTAGAATATAAGGTGTATTTCCTGAAACACAGAAACACTGTTTCCTCCTCCCCTTGTGACACAAATCAAACTCTGAACCCAAATCGAGCTTGAAACCAATCACAAACCATGTATGTCTGTTTTGCTTTGTTTTTTATGTATTTGGTACAGGGTGTCACTATGCAGCCCAGACTCAGCGATTCTCCTGTCTCAGCCTCCCCAGCACTGGAATTACAGGTGTGCACCACTATTCCCAGTCTTGGTGGCCAGCTTAGCGTGCCTGGGGACAGGGCCAGCATGGCATGTGGTGCCAGGGATCGAACCCCAGTCCCTGAACTTGCCTAAGCAGGCACTTAGTCCGCTGAGCTATCTCCACTGGATCTAAATCTAAAAACACTCTTTCTGAAACATTTTAGGAAGTAAATAAATGAGAATCCACTCTCGATCACATGTATCGCCTTTCCTTTGCACACCTCCCATCCTCAACAAGCGTGGCCAAGTGTATGCCATACTGCAGCAGTGGCCTTGTTGTAAAAAATCAAACATTAAATATGAATGAGTGCAGCTGTCCTGAAGTCCCAAGAGCTTAATATGTCCTTTCCCTTTTGGGAGGTTTGCCTAGCTCCCTTACTTTTAGTAGAGGAGAACCCTGGAAATATTATGTAGGCTTGACACTAAACAAACAACACAGATTCCAGGGCCTTTAGGCCCCAAGGGAAAGCCCAGCCAACTTAAGGTAACCTGCCCAAGTCCTTTCTACATGATTTAACATCTGACAGCTTGCAATGTCTAGCCAGGCATGGTGCTGTGTTTTATTACTGGCCATTGAAAATAATTAGTTGGTGACCCAGAAAACTGATATATAAAATCCTTTTAATCACCAGTATGGCTTTCAATTATACAGCATAAACGTATTAACCTTTTTACTGCTGAGATTTGATTTATGGAATTTATCTACATTACCATTATGAGGAGAGATAAAAAGTATATTATCTAAGGTATTAGCATTAACAATAAAGCACTGCCTTTTCTCATTGTGGAGACTTAAGTGGCTACAGCAGCCTCCTGCTAAGTCTTTAAAGATTCATTTGGCTCCAGTTCCCATTCGCTAGCGTTTAGCTGAGAACCTACTGCGGGTCTGTGTAACTTTGTAACTGTGTGGGGTGGAGGCCAAACCTGCTAGCAGGGGCCCAGTCAAACAGGACCCTAACCCAAAATTTTCCAGCTTCTTCTCATAAAATTTGAGCTCAGCACAGAAATAATCACAAAGCCTCAGAATCACAAGCTATGCTGCAAAGCAAAGCAAGAGAGTATAGGTAAGATGAGGGCATGGATGGGGCGCTGGTATCCAGAAAAGTAGAAGTGACAGTGGAGCTCCAAATTGCCGACTTTGTAGAAGTTAACAACATAAGAAAAGATTTGGGGCAGGTTTTCTGTTGATTGATCTTAGTTAGTTTCATGATCTTAGGTTAGTGGCATAATCCACACTATTTTAAAAAAGAAGAAAATCCTTCCAGTGGCTTTCAGAACTGAGTGAAAGACACAATTACATGCATTTAAAAAAAACAGAAGAAAGAAAAATGAAGCGATGAAGACATAAATGCCACAATATGATTAACTCTGAAACACATAAGCTTGGTGTCCCACACCCTTGTCCTAGGAAACCCAATAGACTAGGAGACTCCGTGGTGAAAGGGAGTGCTGCATGAATATTTTCCCAGTTTTAACAGACCAGTTTCTACAGTCCACAACTATACACATCCTATCTAGAGACAGTTAATACCAGAGTGTGCATGAGTCTGAGGGAGCTGCTAGTCCAGGAATGTTCTGTTCTGGTTCTGAGAAGTCTAAGTGGATCTCAGGGATGGGGACCAAGAGGCTTTCATCCTGGAGGGAAAGAAGGTGGTGTGTACTTTAACCAGAGATATCCTGCTTTCATTCTTTATATATCATCAGTCTACATTCTACCTCTAAAGAAAGACATCCCATGCCAATTTAAATAGGTTGAACTCAATGCAGCCCTCTCATCCTGCGGATGAGACAAGTCCAGGGCATCAGCTGGTGAGCACGAGCCCTGGGACAGCCCTACCTGTGGGGCCAGATTCAGCAAGGGCAGCCTGGGGGTGATGAGCGGTCCAGGTAATGTGTTTGGCATACTGGTTTTCCACGTTGTGCACTCAATGAATGTCTCGTCTTCAAAGAGACAGTCTCCCTGAATACCAGCTCCCCATTATTCTTGCACTAAACAGGGAGAACTATCTCTTAAGCAGCTTCCTGCCTCGTCATAACTTGTGGTTAAAAGAAAGATAAAGGGGACTCCTCTCTGGTTCACAAATCCATGGTTTTCTGTATCTACATAGAGGGAACTCCATGTCTGTTAACTTGAACATCTGATGCCAACTAGACATGAATTCAGCCCTCTTTTTTTCTAAGTCTATGACTTTATGCAAATTCTTAAACCCTTAAATTTGAGCTTACCTAAGTAAAGTAAAAATAGTAACTGGGTCTATCATGATATCTTGAGATTCCAGTGAGAAAACAGTGGTAAACCATTTACCCTACTGGAGTGTTTAGTAGGTAGGAAACATACATCTCATTTTGCTGTCCTTGCTGCAATACAAGTCACCCCTTCTAGTTGAAAGCTATTAATAATGACATCAAAAAAGAGGATTCAATTGATGTTAAAAGACAGTCATTCTGTGGTATCTGTGGGGGACTGGGCTCCAGCACCTCCCTCAGATACCTAAAATCCAAGATGCTCAAAGAACATTTGCATATGACCTACACACACCCTTCCACATACTTTAAATCATTTCATATCATTTATCTTGCCTAATAAAGTGTAAATGCTATGTATATTATGGTTACACTCTATTATTTGGGGAATGAGAGAAGGAAAAGGCTGTACAATATGAGATCAACACGTACACAATCTTTATAGATACTTTAAATACACAATTGGCTGTAACCATAGATGTGAAACTACAGATGGAGCACCTGCAGATAGAGAACCAAGCATATTGTGGAACACCAGAGCAGTAAAAAATCAATGGCACCACATAATCCAGTCAGCATCTTACTCCTCTCACAAATCCTCATTTGTTCAGCAGGAGAAATTATGGACTGTCTGGAAATAATACAGTAAAGACCATCAATGACAATTACAGTATAAAGAGTCTAATATAGACTCGGCGATGAATTGGGGATCTTCTTTTCTACTAAAACCTATTTATGACAGAAAACCCTCGAACCACTTTACCATAAGTGGACATCATTTAGTGCTCCATTACAGTGAAATTCCACTGGAAGTATATATTAAATGCAGAGCATCTACATTCCTACCAGGAGAATTTGGTAAGATTGATGTGATTGCAATGAATACCAGATGAATATTAAGTAAGTCACTTAAGCCCTCCACATCGCTGGGTTCAGGCATTGCCGCTGCTTTGCTTCTGTCATCGGGATTTCAGAGGGTTTTAAAGAGCCCTCAGTTAGGGTCCCAATCCAATTTTATTTACTTGTAAGCTACCTTTGAGCTACATGGCCCTCCAAAATTGATTCATCAAGACACATCATGTAATAATACTACAATCACAGAGATTCCACCTCCCTCTCCAAAAGCCCCTCATTTTCCAAAGGGCTGTAGATCTATGTAATGGGGAAATTTGTAAAAAGGGGTAATTTCAGACTAAGCATTGGAAGGACATTTTAATAGCCCCAACATGGATTGAACTTAGTGGAGCAAAGAAATCTCAGTTAAAGAATTAGGAGCTACCCTGTTCAAACTCGAGGATGTTAATGAACAGGATAGCTTGGGCATGGGCTATGAGCTTTCTGTTAACATCCTATTTCAACACAGGTTACTTCAGCTGGGAATGAACTTCTCCTGGAGTCATTTCTTATGCTAATCAAGAAAAATTATGCTCTTTCTATGTAGGAATATGTGCAGATATGAAGCTAAAGTCCCATCATGAAATTTGGAATCATAAAAAATAAATGAAAGGCACAGTTATCTAACCATTCATCACAGTACATTCCCAGTCAAGGTGTAGGGGCACATTACCCAGGGTGGAGGGTCACTTGGCTTCCTATTAGATCATCTTACTGCAAACCACCGCTTAACCACTTGCTGACTACAACAAGCCCTCTGACAGCCTGTTCAACTCCAGCATGATGGTAATAGTAACCTCATAAAGTCTCTATGAAGACTAAACTAGAGGCGCCACGAAGGGGCCCCTAAATGCACATCCTCCTCAAAGGGGACCATGGCCAAACTGCCTGGGCCTTTTCCCTGCTCTGCCTTGGACTGCGATTGCATGATGCACTGCTCAGAAGCGATTCTGGACCCAGCTGTTAGCATGAGCTGGATTTTTTCTCCCTCTAGTTCAAGAGAGTCAGATCCACTTATCATGTGACAGCTAATACTGGTTGTCAATTAGACTGGATTGATGGACACCTAAGGAACTGGCCTAGATTATTTTGATTGGGCTTGAAGTGCACAAACAGAATGAGAGTCACCCTCCTTGAATGGGGGCCACACTGTCCAACAGGTTCAGGGCCCGGAAAGAATGAGAAGGCCGGAGAAGGAGGCTTGTCCACTTACAAGTTCAATCCTTCTTAAGCTGGTACACATTATGGCCCTGCTGTTGCCCTTGGACATTAAGACTTCAGACTTCTCAATCTGTGAACACAGACTTACACCAGCTTCAGAATGGAGCTGAAGCATCAGTTCCTCTTACCTGAAACCTCCCAGCTTCTTGAGTTAAACAACTACTGGCTTCCTTGACCCTCCAGCCTACAGATGGCCACCGTGGTAGTATTCAGCTTCTGATTATGTAAGGCAATCTAAACAATTTCATAACTTCATATACACATGTAATTATGTGTATATGATTATACTACACACACATACACACACACACACACACACACACACACACACACAATTGGTTCTGTTCCTTTGGAAAACCCTAATTAAAACACATGTAACTCACTTGACCTCCCTTGTAGCTGTCCATGATGTGCTGACCCGGCCTGTCCTTGTCTGGCCAGCCCTCACTTTAAGCTTCCACCACCAGGACCCAGACAGAGATTCATGATCCAATTGTCTACTGGACAAGAAGGGTCAAACTGCAAAGCTAGAGGAAACCCTGAAGTAAATCTATGCGTATGGAATAAACCTACCTAATCTGCTGGAAAAATGGTTGGTAGAGTTGTTTAGAGCAGAGATTGCAAAGTAAGAAGCTGAGGGCCAACTATAGCTCTCACACACAGAGTGGCTAAGTGATCTGCTTCCCGTGTGCCACAATCTGCTGGCACTCCGAAAGCTGCATGTAAATGGGGTCCGAGATCCAGTCCCTCACATTTCCCTCCTCCCCTCTGTCTCTGCCTTCTGGCCCACTTCATCCTTTAAGGTGGCCTACAACACCCGTCAGCCCCTGAAAGCTGTGGAGTTCTAACCTCTGACCTAATCACACAAAGGTCCATCTAACATTAGCTGGTACTTTCACTGAAGGGATTAAAGTAGGATATCCAAGCTGGAAAGCAGTGTTTCCCAAGGTGTGATCCCAGTCCTTCAGCATCAGATACATCTGGGCATTTGAAGGGTTCCACACCAGGCCCAGTGAGTCAAGGACCCTGGAGTTGGGAGCCCACTAGTATGTCCTAAAATGCCCAAGGGACAATCCTGATACATCTAGGACTGAAAAAGCCCCAGCATAGATACAAATTAAAGCACACAAAGCACCCACACTTCCCCCAGTCACACTCAATGAGCAAGATCTGCCTCAACTCGCCAGGGTGCCCTTGAGGCTTTAGATGTTGGACAGTTGGTTACTTCCCAAATATTAATTTCTGCATAATCCTCCTAGCACAATGAAATGAAATGAAGCCACATCCACAGAAATGTGACAAGGGAAAACCAACAGCGCTAACAAATGAAATATGTGTCAAATCCCCAATGAAGTTCATTACCTGAAGGACACATTATCCCCTTCTCTTCCTATGAGTCAGCACTGCCAGTAGTCATTCCTAATTGGTTTAAAGCTTAGTATGAAATATTAGGATGCCACAGTATGTGATGACACAGCTGTATTCCTGAGGGGCTGCTGAGACGAATCTGTGTACCGCAGAGACAGGTGGAGACAAAGGGAGCAGGTGGAAATGGGTTGTAAATACACTATAACTTAAAAAATAATGGGGCGCTTTTCCTCTGCATGCTTCTGGTGCTTCATCACTAATTAAATATTGAAACTACAAAAGGAAAAATAAAGTTTTGTGCCTGTTTGGATTTGGGACAAAAATGTAAATATTTTGCAACATTAACAGCAATTTCATTTGAAAAGCACACGTCCGGCCCCAGAGCATTGAGTTGTAGACTTGCAAGCTGAGAAGAAGGCAGATGTAAGCAAATATTAGCAATTAAAGGTGATGTACACTTTTCTTTAGGGCATAAAGGCTTCAGTGTTGTGCATTCCTTTGGAATATTTTTTAAGTATAGAATATTGAAGGGCCTTTTAAACAAAATAGCACATTGCCTACGATAAGGACTGCAATAAAAATCACATCACACAGCAGAGAGCCCATTGCCAAATGCAGAAAAATCAATAAGCAAAATCCCTTGAAATTCTTGGGTGATTCACAGGAGAAAATAGTAGCTGAATCATTTATAGTCACAATCCCCCACACTGCAAATATGAGGCACTTAGAACTCTCAGGCACGGATTCTGGGCCTTGGCTTCAGAATAAGATGATTTATAATTCTATGAGAAGCTTCTAGAAATGCAAATTCATAAGTGTTCATAGTTGGGACCTCAAAGCCTCACTTGGCTGAGTCCCAGCTGTAACTAGCCATGCCCAACATGTTCGTCTTCCTCACACCCAATCTCCAGGGTGGGCTGGGGGCAACGATGAGGGCACAGACTTTAGAGAACAGTTGCTGTTAGGAGTACAAGGAATTTGTTCTTCTGTTTGTTCACCCAAAATAGAATCTCAGATTCTCTTCTACTTAAAAGATAACAACAGAAAGTGTGTGACACTCTAGTGCCTGAACTTAAAGTCTCTGGATTTAGTTCTCATCCACTGTTTTACTTTGTTGTCAAAGAGCCTCAACCTCTTTATCTGTAAAGCATCTTTCAAGACTCTTTTCTGAGATTTTGCTTAAAGAAAACACCCATACTTAAGTATTCCATGTGAATAATCCTACTGGATAAGGCACAGGAGTCTGGCTGGATCTGCTCAGTGATTCTACACCCTGGGGCCTGGGAAGCCCTCTCTAGGGCAGAGAGGGCCTGCCCTAGAGTCACTCAGCACTAAGAGACAGTATAAAAGGGATTGAGGAAGGATGGGTTGTTCCACTTCCTTGGAGAATCTTCAGTCTTTGCAGTCAGTTTGGTTGTCATCTCCTGGCTTACAGCACAGACTCTTCAGCCTCCGTCTTGGATCCTCCAGCTTCCATCGCAGACTCTTCAGCCTTCCATCACAGACCCATGAGCCAACTGATGCAGACTTGCACCAAACACGGCAGTGAGCTCTGGACCTTGGACTGAATCCTTGTCTGCGGTGTGCAGACACCCTCTGCACATTTCCTCATCTGACTCTGCGGCTAACCGTCATAAGCCAGTCTTATAATTTCTTATATATTTGTACATTTTGTGTTACATCTGTTCCTTGTATTATAACTGTTCCTCTAGTAAAACCTTGATTGACACAGAACACTTTGTTAAATAAAAGGTTACTGGGCAGACCCAGTGCCTGGCAGCCAGATGTCCCTGAAGGTGAACATAGAACCTTAGTATTGGGCATATAGCAACTCACATTAGGGGTGTCTGTGAGAACTAAAGGAGACAAAAGCCCTGGTATCACCAACACTCAACAAGCATTGGCTCTTCCCTTCACCAAACAGTATTAAATAAGTGAATCTAGCCTGGCCAAGTAAGTTGATCACCAAACAAGGCTGTGGAATTCACAGCATTCCCTGGCATGTGTGGCTGGCCCTTTTTCCCTCATAATCCACAGGCCAGATGTCAAGGAAGAAAATTAAGTGGACACCATTGGTTCAGGGCACTTAAAATGGAGGCAAGAGGCCTCAATAAACCACGTTCCAGGAAAACCTGCACCTGAGTTTCCAAGCTGTCTGTGTATATCACCTGGGTACCTGCTGAACTTTTGGACTGGACTGAGCCAAACTACAGCTTCAAGAAGGAAATCCACCAACATTCTGTAAGGTTGTGAAACCATCCCATTGCTTCCTGAGACTGTGCCCAATCACTTTCTATAAAACACTTTGGCATTTGCTATACTGATCACAATTCCTGACAAATATGAGAGACACAATTAACAAACTTCCTTGCAGTAGAAGCTATAAAAATAGCCACCATCTTGTAAAACTTCAGAGCATATTTTCAAGATGGCTTGAATTTGGTGTTTACTGGGTTATAATCCTAATGATTCCCAAATAAAGGTCTTTCTTTGTTATAAATTAGGTTGATTTTTATGTCAGTCAAGACTCAGCTCTAGCCCCTGTGTCCTCAGTCAGCTCACTGGAAGAGGCCAACAGCAAAAACTATGTAGGTAAAAGGTTTGGGACAGCTCCAAGCACTTTCCTACATTTTCTGGGAAGACGGGACAGATTTGATGCAGAAGAAACTGTTAGGAGTGAAGGGATTGCCAAGTAAATCACTTGGGGTCTTTTGAAGGAAAGTGGCATTTGTAATACCATGGCTCTTGGACTTGGCTGTTTTTGGTGAAAAAGAGGTGTGTCTTTGGGTGTGCCAAAGGAGGCCATGTTGTCACAGGACCTCCAAAAGAGAATGGGAGTGAGATCTTTGGTGCCCCAATTTAAGAAGAGACAGGAGAAAATAGCCATGAGACTCATGTTCTACCCTGCAGTCTAGGGCTGTCCAGATTGCAGGGTAGGGAAGCTAAAGCTCCATTCAGGAAAAAGGAATTGTACCAGTGCTGACACTTCACTACAGAGTATAAAGGAAACTAGGTAGAAACCTCTGAAAAAGAGTATGTGGAGGGCTAAAGACTCAAAAGAAAGAATCACTGTCAAGGCAGAGAATTATTGAGCAAATGTCCTGATATTAGAACTTCTTGGGAATTTTAAGTTTGATTCTCATCTTTAGAAAAAGAAAACTAATCTCAGAAGGAAGCTAACATTATGATGTGCACTAGATAATAAAAAGAAAACACTTACTATTAGTGATTATTGTGATTCCCATCAATCCAAGCCCTTGTGCCAGGGACAAAGACAGTGGAGTGTGGGCAACAAGTAGGCAATGAAGGCTGCAAATTGTTATAAATGGATCCAAATATAATGACCAAGCCCACAGGGAAATATCAAAATCCAAAGTTAAAGAGCAAAGATTAAAGGACAACATAAAGAAATCATAATGTTTACCCATCTTTCAGAGGGGTAAAGTAGTTTGTCTGAGATCACTCAACCAGAAATAGAAGAAGTGAGACTTAACCCCATGTAGGAGTTGGATATTTATCACTGTAATAGAATATGGTAACACATACTATTTATGAAGAAAATAGATTTCTTTGGGTCAAACAAAGAGCACATAGTAGGTTCTGTAGAAAAGACATAGCTTTGGGCCCTGGCTTGCATCAACTCAAAGCAAAGAAACTGTGTCAACATTTCAAAGTAATCAAATGATGACAGCTGTAAGCAGGAGCAGAAAGGACAGGAGCAGCCCAGCTTGCTCTGTTTTCAAAAACCCTCTAGAAGGAATGCAGGAGATCTGAAAAGAACTCCATCCAGAAAGCACTTGCCAATGACCCAGAGACTTCCCATGAGGAACCACCTCCTTAGGATTCCACCACCGCCCAATAGCTCCCTCTCAGACTAAGCCTTCAATCATGGTGGACTCTTAAGTAGACACTCAAAGACACTGCACCCCTATACTCCAGCTTGGCTCCAGGTCCTGTGTTTTTCTTTTGCTGTCACTACTTGTAAAAACCAGAGAGAATACCCAATTGTCTAAAGCAGAACTTTTTCACATTCAACACACTTTTAACTACAGAACTGAACAAACAGCCTCTTCTTTTTCAGCCATCAGTTAATATCATTGGTTTTGGGGAAAGAACAGCCAAACATGATAGACTACATAATGCAAAGGCTGATGAGAACATCCTGTCTGTATGCCAGACACACCACCTATATCCAACAGACAAGAGCAAAGTTCAGCTCCAAGGCAAGAGCCAGGCAAAAAATAATGTTTATGTTTACCCTGGCTGTCTTCTCAGCTATGTTTACCTGTTCCTCATTTACAGAGCGAACCCCATTCCCTAAAACATTCCACTTTCAAGTTGTTCATTTGCACTGGTCACTTACATAGGTGTATTCGTGATACCTGCCCTCTTTGGTAGTACTGCACAATACATGTTCCCACACACATGCATCTCATTAAGGATGTGGCTGATCTTCTCTGTATCTCATCATTGGTCTGTCTGGAGCAAATTTCCCTGCTTGCAAAGTCTATGATCCCAACAGACACTGGGAAGTGAAAGCTAGTGCCCCACACAGATGTGCTTAATGAATATAATCAGGGAGACTGAGCCACTGGCCAAGTCGCACAGCTAGTCAGAGCCAGTATTTAAACCTCAGTACATTCGTTACCAAGACATGGCTCTTTCCTGTGTGCCATTCTCTACTTCCCTACATCTCTTTTAATTCCCCTCCTCCATTGTATCTCTCTATTTGTTTTTTTGTTGGTTTGTTTGTTTGTTTTTGTGGTACCAAGGATTGAACTCAGAACTTTGTGCTTGCCAGGCAAGTGATTATTCTACTGAGCAATCTCCCCAGCTCATCTCTCTCTATTATATTTCTTTATTTTCCATAATTCTCCCTTCTAACTATCATCCCTTTAAGGAAAATGCCAGGCTATGCAAAAGCCCAATTCTAAAATTCTTTTGAATAGGCCAAATGTCAAACTATTCTCATAGGAGTTAGAAATTCTGTATACTTTAAAAACTATGTGGCCTATACCTAATGCTGGCTTTCACCCTCCAACAAAACATCCATTTAGGCCAAAAAAAAAAAGAAAAGAAGAATCATCTGAACCCTCCTGTGGAAGCTGTTCACAGTCTTATGTCTGTCCTAAGTATTTTAAATAAATTCCTTGAATCAACCCTCAGTATTTTAGAACTAATCCAAATTTCCACACAGTCAGGCAGAAAAGAGAAGGTCTATATATCTTTCTTTGATGATCTCTTTGTGTCTTTCAAAGTTTGGTAACTTATCAAATGTTCCATTAGTTTCTTGGCTAAGCTAAACTTTTAGTACATTCAAATCCACAGCAACAGTCACCTATAAATCATACCTTCAATCCTGAATTTCTTTAGCTATACATAGATTTATGCAGATTAATGTCTATGAAAATAATCACTTCTACTTTACCCAGTTAAGGAAAATTTGTAGTAAACATACATCTTTTATACAAGCTTCTATTTTGTAATATTTCTTCAACTTTTTTTTATTTTAAAGAGAATAATACAGTATTCCAAAAAAAGATGATAGAAAATTAACAATGGTTGTTGTACTGCACATTGTTATTTTCAAAGTAGTTGCTCAGATTACCAGAGTATAAAATACATGTAATATATACATACGTAAGAGGCAAAATGAAATATGTGCAAGAGTAAGACAAAAGAAAGGAAGTAAGACAAAAGGAAGGAAACACCAGAACTAGTACCATTATCCAGCCAGTGCAGACAGCCTATAAGCAGTGCATCATTTTATTGCTTTTGTTAGCCAACAAGATAATCTACAATTATACTTTTCTTGATTTGAGCTTTACAAAAATAACAGCACGCTGTAGTTAATTTCTGAACTAATTTCTCACTAGCCACTCTTTCTAAGCCTAATCAACTTTGATTCATGTTACTATGCTTTGGTTAATAGTATACCATTGTATGATTTTAAATGCATACAGTCATCTCCTGCTGAGGGACATTTTCATTGTTGTCAGTATTTCATAACTTTAGATTATCTGGGTTTGAGCATTCTTGTACATTTCCTGGTGCACGATGAACAAAGTTCCTAAAATAGAGTTGAGAGAATTGCTAGGTCATGATATGTATGAATCTACAGCCTTTGTTAGAATGGCAGATTTATTTTACAAAACAAGTATCCTTTAAAGATCATCCTTTAAAGAGTTGATTTATCATTCCACATTTTCTCCAACTTTGTATTTCTGGCTTTTTAAATTTTCCTCACACACATGGTATGTTATAACTCTTGGGGCTTGACTATTAATGAAGGTGAGGTGAGTATGTTTGTGTGTTTATTCACTATCTGAGTTTCTTGTTCTACAGCATGTTTGATCTCGTCTTTTTCAATAGGCACATGGAGTTTACCTCTGTCTGACACTTCTGCTCTGCAGAACTAACTTTCTCCTATACTGTACCTTTGGTAGTTAGTCATAAGGCCCTGTCCTTACCTTTCCCTGGACCACAGGAAGCAGCCACCAAGTCACGGAAATTCATTTCCCTCATGATAGCGTGCTCAAATAGCCTCAGAGCCAAGCCCATCTCAGGTGTACTTCCCTGGAACTAACAGACGGACACTAAAGAGGCTCTCTTATAGTGAGTTATATGATGATGTCTATAACTACCCTCCCTGGATGAATGAAGGAAACATAAGCCTAAAAGGAACAACATGGCCCACGAACAGAGAGAAAGAGACCAAGAGCCTGAGAGAGGGAGGAGGAAACGATGACACTAATGGAGCTCCTGGATCTCACTGTGCCTGAACACAGATAAGTAGGGTGAAACTTTAAATTTTATGTTATTTGACTTACATCGTGATGAACGAAGCAGTGTCAGGATAAAACATAAGCTAAGAACCATAGAAAATAGTTCCAAACTTTTCACGCTTAACATTAAGAAGCACAAGGAAACCAATAGCACAGAGGTTGAAATTTTAATGCTGAAGACCCTAAATTATTTTAAACTTAATAAATCACTTCTACACATGTCACTGAAGCTGATTTTTCTTGTAATTCTGGGAGATGGGGGAGTAGGTATATTATTCACATTTCACCAACAGAATTCAGTATTTGATCTTTGTTACTTAATCACTACTTTTCCCAGTACTCTCAGAATGCTTCAGATAAATTAAAAAGCAATCAATTGGCTTTGTAATTACAGAGAATGGAGAGTTTTGGGAGAGGGGAAGAGAGTAAATAACATGTTTGTTGAGAAATTTTCAGCTAATACAAACCTAACTGATATTCTTGGATAGAATTGTGTCCAAGTCCATCTACCTTGAATATGTCAGGAAAACTAAAGCACTTAGCACTCAAACTTGAAAAAAATGTGCTTCCAGATGTCCAAGAACATTTCAGTATCATTTTCAGAAAGATTACAGACTCCTCATGGTAGAAGCCATTCAATGTGCATGAAAACTGCTCATCACCAGTGAGCAGCATGCAGGAAGAAGGGGGACACGTGCAACCTTCAGAGAACAGCCCGTGTACTCTAGAACCTAATGTGCCATGTCTCACTTTGCAGGAGAAGAGGCCTTACTAAATCACAGCATTCTATGGACTCTGTATCCAGAGAGCTAAAATTACAACTGATAATCACTTTGGAGGAAAAAGTAGACCTGAGCCATTGCTGAAACAACACTAAGAAGCTGCCACAGTCAATAACTTAAAGTGCTTAATCAAAGAAGCAGTGTTCCAAAGCACAGGAAAAGAACATGAACAAACAAGAACACAGAGAAGAGCAATAGGTGACTAATAATTAATAGGATCTGAATCTTGGCCACATTTGCCCAAGATTTCAGTAAATTCCTTGCAAAGGATTGCCTGTATGTACTCATATGAATGCATATTTCTTTGTTAAATTAACTGTGAAATAAAACTATTCATTCACACTTTTTAATCCTCTTCATTAACACATATTAACTTTGTATATTAATGAGATGTGGGGTAATATTTCCAACCATGCACATTTCCATACAGTGTGCATTGATCGACTCCAGGCACCTTCTTTTCACCCTTGCACTCCAGGATACCTACCATCACCCTGCCACTTTTTCCAGGTGTCATTAATTACTATTACTATTTCTATTTTCAAATCAATGTTCTTAATCCTTTTGTTGAACAATTTAGCCCCAAATCAAAGATCCTCTTCACGTGTTTTCTACAGTTAGATTTCTGAGTCCAGTAGACTCCAAGGAGGCTCTGCAGTCAGGATTCTGATAACTAGAAGGGCTGGATTGATAAGCTGCATTACTTTGCCCCTGATGCTTTGCCCAGCTCCCCTTTGAAGGAGATATGCATGAAATTACCAAAGCAATATGTCCACAGAGTTAGAATATCAGTCCAAAATCAAAACCATTGCCTTCCTGTTAAGATTAGTAATGAGCACTTCAAAGCGGAGTGAAATGGTTAAGGTGGAGTTGGGGCAACCAGACTCAACAGGGCCATTTATGCTCACTTCTTCCACAAAGCCTCCTAAGGAGTTATATTCTGTCCTATGGCAGTAATTAGTATCCAACCTTTGATGCTTTGTTATTTTTAATGCACCAGTTAATCCTTCATGCTTTGTGTTGAAAGTATTCAGAAGGCAGACTTCAAGTTGATTTACAATGAACACATCTTCCTTGTTTACTAATAAAACTGTCAGTGTTGATTCAGTCAGAAGACTACTTTTCCCAGCCTCCCTTGCAGAGGTGTGACCACGTGTTGACTAAGTTCTGGCCAGTGATTGGTCAGTGAAATTTTTGTGCTATTCCCCCGGGAAACTTCATGTTGAAAAAGTTTGAGTTTTTCTTCCTACTTTTGTGATGAGGCATAGATGATATATTGGGGCACAACATGTAACATGGTATTGTAAATGGATATACAACCTCCATTCTGTAATAGAGGAATGAAATAAGGGCTCCTGAAAATCAAGAATACAGATCTGGAAGTAAATGGGGTGCCTGAGAATTTATTTGGCTACACACCATCCCTGAATTGACCACCTCTGTAATTTGTCACATGAGACATAAACTTCTAACTTTGTTCTGCTTTCTACTGCACAGAGACTAAAACAATCATAATTTATTCAAGTAATGTAAATTTTATCTAGGCTGAAAGAAAAGATGAGGGATAGAAATAAAAAATAAGCCAAATTGGGTGAATATATTTTACTTTCCTTCCCTGGGGTTGCTGTAGACCTGAGGCCTCTGGCTGCTTCTAACCCATAATTTCAAAAAGACCTAAAATCATACCTCATCTTTGTATTAATGATAGTTCTTTCTCTTCATGGTTCTAGTGGAAGCAAAGACATACAATGAAGGATTCATCACCTTTTACTGCCATGCACTATATAGTTTTGTGTGTTTCTAAGGTGGTTTGTCTTCATCACAGGAGTCCTTCTAACTTATAGCCCCAAGGAAATCCCTCTCAACATGGCAATAAATACTTCATGCCTTCTGATTTCAGGACTTATCTCAAAGCTATAGTAATTCAAACAGTGTGGCACTAGTAAAAAGACAAACATACAGACCACTGGAGCAAAAAGCCCAGATATAGATCCTGGTATATATGACCAAACAGTTTTGGACCAGGATGCCAAGATCATTCGATGAAGAAAAGACCATCTTTCCAATAAATGTTCCCAGGGAAAATGTGTATCTAGGTACAAAACAATTAAACTAGACTCTAACACTATGCATGAAAATTAACTCACCAGATATAAGACCTAACTGTAAGAGCTAAAACAACAAACCTGTGAAAAAAGAGCAGATAAGGAAAGCTTCATTACATTGAATTTATTATAATTTATTGAATATGATAGCACAAAACACTGGAAACAAAAGATAAATTAATTTGACTTCATCAAAATTTAAAACATTTCAGCATGAAAAACATGATTAACAGAATGAAAATAGATACCAAATGGAAAATAACATTTGCTACCAGATATATAAGAGATTTAAGTTCATAATATATATAGAACAACTAACAAACTGTCACCTGATTTTCAAATGAAGAAAGAATTTAAATAGGTAATTCATCAAAGAAGATACACAAATGACTTACAGAAGACATAATACTAGACATCACTGGGAATTAAAGAAATGAAAGCCAATTCCATAAAGGATGCCACCTCATGCCCGTGAATGAAGTTATTATAGAAAACAGAAGTATGAGACAAGAGAAAGTGCTCAAAAAAATCTATTTTGGGTTATATATCTTGAAGAAATGGAAGCAAGGACTTCCACAGTAGACAAAAGGTGGTTATTAGCAGTCCTACTGTGACGTTTACTTACAGCACAATGCTCTGACATTGTATCTATATTTATTAACATTGTACAGTTTCTATGAACCTATAGATTAATATCATGCACCAGTTTCAAAGAAATATTCAAGTACTGACTCTTAAATACTGCTTTTGCTCTATTCATTGTGCTTTCCCTTTCAGATTACACTCAGGTTCTCTGTCTTGACAAAAATCTCACCTAGCTCTAATGCTCCTTTTCGGTATTTTCTGTCCTTCTCTCTCTGTGTACTTCAGCATTCAAATATTCTAATGGTCTGTCTTCTAGCCCACCAATCCTTCTTATAATTATGTCAGGACTCCTGTTATTGGTACTTAATAAGACCTAAAATCATACCTCATCTTTCTATGAATGATAGTTCTTTCTCTTCATGGTTCTAGTGGAAGCAAAGACATGCAGTGAAGGATTCGTCACCTTTTACTGCCATGGACCATATAGTTTTGTGTGTTTCTAAGCCATTTGTCTTCTACCATCACAGGAGTCCTTCTAACTTATAGCCCCAAGGAAATCCTTCTCAACATGGCAACAAATACTTCACGCTTTCTGATTTCAGGACTTATCTCAAAGCTATAGTAATTCAAACAGTGTGGCACTAGTAAAAAGACAAACATACAGACCACTGGAGCAAAAAGCCCAGATATAGATCCTGGTATATATTATTTATTTTCTACTTTTGGAACTTTTCATCTATTTTGTAGATTAAAACTTCTGACACTTTCTCTGTATTTTCAGCTCCCTTCTCCATATTCATAAGTATAAATATCAGTTAATTTAAGAGCCTTAGTAACTAATGTCTATGTCTAAATCACCTGTGGACCTGTCCTCACTGATCATTTTCCCTCAGTTTTCACTCACACAGTCCTGTGCTATGGCATGTCTATTCATTATTAATTTAATACTGTTTCTAAAATTTTAGGACACTCTATATCAGTGATGTGAACCTTTTAGGGCTTTCAGTGGTACAAACAGCCTGTCCCAGCATGAATGCCGTAAGTCCACCACTGCCTTGGAAGATGTCACGTTTCTCCATAACAGGAGAAAGTGCTTCTTCCTCTTCCAGGCAGAGAGATGGAATCACAGATGGTGCTTTATCAAATCTGTGTTGCATCCAAGGTTAGGGCTTAGTCTAATTCCTCGTTATATTTATCTGAGGCATAGCCTTCCCAGGGTTTCCCCTGAGAGTCTGATGTTTTCACCTAGTCCCACACCACTCCAACAGTAAGTTCTGAGTTTGAATCTTTGTCTCCTGAAACTGTGACACTTGGTGAAAACTTGGTTAAGTTCTTTTCCAGAGAACATCTCTTTAGGTATTGTCTCCTGCTCTGTGTAGCATCAGAATGTAACTCCTGAGGGGAAACCCAGCTGTATGCTTTAGACCTTGAGACAAGATCTATTTGTTCCTCTTTTCCTATTGGTGATCATCCTGCAAATTCTTCCTCTCACTCTGCCCAGAACAAGTAGACACATCTTCAAAAGTCTACAGAAATCAGTTCACTCTGCTAGAGTTATCTTTGCCTTAGCAGCTGGATGCTGCCTTCAAACAAATGATTTCTACATTGCATTGGGCTGTGATCTGAAGCTGTGTGTCAGAAGTTAGAGCCTGGTCACGAAGGTGATGACACTGGGAGCTGAGTGAATGAGAGGTGACTTGATCAAGGGGCTCTGTCCTCATAAATGGATGATGTTCTAATACCAGAAACATGGGGAGCTAGGTAGTCCCTTCCACTGAACACAGTAAGAAGGAATTACTATGAGAATGTGGGTCATCATCCCTAGTCACTGAATATGAAAACATCCTGATCTTGAATTTTGCATCCTCCAGAAGCATAAGAAAATGAATTTCTATTGTACATAAACTACTCCATGTTTTGTTGTTTTTGTTTTCTTTCATGGTGTTTTGTTACAGGAACCTGAACGCACTAAGATATTTAGCTTTTTCAGTTTTTCTCTATAGAAACATTTACCACCAACAGCAACTCCATCTCAACAGCAAGGGGTATTCTCTAAATGTAACCTTTAAAAAACTCACAAATCTGTAAATACAAGTGTTTGTCTGCTCCAGATCTCCCAATCACTCTCATCGCTCTAACAGGAAAGCACGAAGCCACTCACCTACCTGACTGCGCGTTCTCCTCTACTTCCCAGCTGAATTTTCATTTCCCTAGCACTTCCTGCCCAGCTGCACTGGGGCTGGCCTAAATTCAATCTTCTGCACAAACATACTTTTCCTTCCATAGGATGAGTTTGTTCCAAAGGATAGTAGTGGTGCTCAATCTGGCTTTTAGTTGAAGGGAGGAGAAAAAAAGATCCCGTGATTTTCCAACTGCCCAACCTCAAAAAGCAAAATGTGTTAATCTCTCTGAGCCTCAATGCCTCATCTATGAGATAGCAAAGAAAAGTCAAAGATTTTTGTGAGTACTAAATTAGTCACTGCATTTTTAAATACCTGACATCACATGACTCTAGCCTTCTCTCCTTTACTCAAAAGTAGATCAACCAAGAAGGAACAATCTCATTAGTAAGCGTGGCTTCCATTTCTGTGATGGTGCTTCCCTTCCCTGTACGCACTCTTCAGCAGTGTGGCTTCAGTGATTAGCTATGTTTTGAGACACTGCTGTACCACATGGACAATTCCATCTGAACAAGAACCATGCCCCAATTGAAAGCCAAGAACATATTCCTTTTACATGCAACTATTTCTTGAGGAAAGAAGAACACAAACTCCCTAGATGTAACTATGTTTTATATTTCCAAAATATCCTAACCCCTGACTAACCATGGTATGCCTCTAATTGCTTTTTTGCTCATGTTTTAGGTTCACTATGAGGCTCTATTGTTTGAACATCGCTTCAAGTGAAATTGTGACAGCAAAGAGACAGAATCATTGGATCCCATTAGTCCAACTGCAAACTTTAGACTTAATCCTTTAGGGCACTCTTGTCTGGTGAGGTTTAATTTATATTAAATTTTCTGAAAGGAAAAGCAGAATGCTCAAAGCTATAGAGTGAGACAGACAAGAGTCTGTCTTTCATAAATTAATAAGCATCACTGGCTGCCTTTCTTGACCCTTTAAACTCCGTGAAATTAATATAAGTAGACAACTAAGGTCTGCTTGGTCCCTCCAGAGCCCTGCAAGTTCACTTAAGCAATACAAGTTTCCTTAAAGTTTTATCAGGCAGCTTTTAGAGTTAGTCCTTTGTACTTATTACTGGTGACAGTGAGCATTGCAGCGGCCAATGAACCTTACTGACTTACGACCCCAATATGGTCAATTACTGCCACCAAGGGAAACACCAGAATCAATGCTTGTATATTACACTGAGGTCCTGACTTCTGGAAAAGCCCACTACAGCCTCTTCAGAACATGCCAGTGAAATAAACAGCTAATATCGCAAGACAGTCCACTGATAAAAGTCAGATAGTGCTGTTTCTCTAATCACTTCTCAGGCACCCTGATCCCTCCAAAGCTACGACATGTTTCCAGAAAAAAGTGAAAGAAAAAAAGAGCGTTCATGTCCCCAACTCTTTCCACAGTGGAATGACACTGATTCCCACTTTCCGAAACAAAAACAGAAGAAACTTTGCTATAAGAAGTAGACAACACCATGCAGTCTTCCTCCACAAGTAAAGGGCTTGCATTATGAAGCGCCAGTGAAAAGGGTCATTCGTACAATGTGTTCTCTCCTGTAACAGCTATGTGTTAGCTTTCATTTAGAGCCACTATTCCCTGGAGAAAGGCTGGGCTTATAACCACATTTTATTTACTGAAATTAATCATATCATTGCTTCAATCATAACAACTCATACATATAAAATCACTAACTCTGCATACTAAATTTTATGTAACTTAAAAATTTTGCCGGGGGCATGGCCCTAGCTCAGGCCTTTAAGTGGCTGCTTGCACAAAGCTCTCAGCCTCAGCTTGCTGGAGTTCGAACCTCACAACTCTCCCGCTGGCCAAAAGTGCCCTGAAGCCATTCGAGGAACAAAAAAAAAAAAAAAAAAAAAATCCTTATTCCATTGGGCTGGTGAGATGGCTCAGTGGTCTAAATCACCTACTTAGAACAAGCTTAGCAAAGCACAGGGACGGCGGTTCAATCCCCCAGCACCACATGCCAGCCAGCCCCGCCCCCTGGTGGGCTGAGCTGGCCACACACACACACACACACACACACACACACACACAAAATAAATAAAATTTAAAAAAAAAAATTTGCCATTTCTGTCATGCTTAGGATTTCATTATGTAGATGCTTTTCCAGGTATACAAGGATAATCTGTAATTTTTGCACATATTAGAACATACATTTTTAAAGGTTTTTTTTCTTATATTGGTGGTTGAAGAATTATGAAATTTTCTTGCAATATAAAAAATTAGCATGAATATTTTTACTATACAAAGACTATACCCTCTCCTTTCCAAGTAATAGACTTCGGCCATCTTCTGACATTAGGATTTTCTCTTTTACCATTTTTTTCTCTTACTATTTTTGATCTTCATTTCCTTATCAAACGCTGTACACTGAATTATGCAAGCATTTCCACTTCATAGAGTGTCAGTTTCTAAAGTTTGGCAGTCTGTAAGAACAGTGCTTGTAACCTACAGCCCCTTGTGTCTACACTCAGTTTGAGCAAATCTGCCCAAAATATATTCCAAAAGTTAGAACTGCCAAGGAGTACTTAGCAGAGGATCAAAAAGTCCACACCTCACTCTGCAAGTCTAACAATCTTACTTTTGGAGAAAAGGTAATCCATACCAATGAAATGTTTTACTGGAAACAAGGCACTGTTTGATGATTCTAGAAGGAACGTGTTTTGACCAGTTCAACAACTGCCTTGCTCTAGGCTTTCTCTCAAAGCATGGCCTATCGTACAGATGATCACATGTGGGAATGGAATGTGAGTTTGCCACCTGGAGAGGAGACACACCTTCCATGAGGTCTGTGAGGGCATCATGTCCTTCTCAAAGTGTCCCAGTATTATGGTGGCATAAGGTGACTGCTCTGGGTACTACCAAGAGCTACAACTGGGAGGACTTTAGGAGTCAAGAATCAGAAGGCTCAAAACAGCCAACCAAAGATGAAAGAAGAGAGAAAACCCAAGAGTAAAACAAAGAGTTCTATGTCATGTTCAAAGTCTCAGAAGTTATTTCTATTGATAGCTAAATCTGAACAAGAGAGTTAAATTGGAGGAAGGTACAGAATAGCTTAAGCAAGCCAGAAAGACCTTCATTCCATAACATGCAGCCAGTACTCTTCATCTGCAAGTTTCACATCCATAGATCCCACCAACTTCAGCTAGAAAATACACAGAAAAATATAAGTAAATAAACATAACAATATTGCAATACAAAGTTATACAAATACAGAATAATGCAGAATTCTATATCTCTATACATCATGTACAGTACATTAGGTGTTATAAGTAATCTAGAGATGATTGAAATTATACAGAACGATATGCATAAGTCCTTACACACATACTAAGTCAATGTGCATAACGGAGCTGAGTATCTATAGATTTCGGTATTCTCTGATTTCTTGGAACTGCCAATTCCTCCAGTGTTCAGGAGTGGCTATGAAGAACATCTTTTACTGTTAAATTATCTTCAGAAAGGAAGAGACTTTAACATGTTGTCACAAAGCCAGCCTCATCTATACAAGGAAGGCACAGTGCTATTAAGTATGTGAGGTCATTCTGAACCATGGGACAGGTAAGCCTAAGCCAAGGGCTAGAATCTTTGGTTGTACCTTAAGATGATGCTGAGCTGTAAAAGGCTCAAGCCGACATCTTCTGACATTGCCAGTCATGCGGATAATCCACTACTATTATAGACTACTGGACTACATTGGATTACTGTGCTGAATTCATGCACCTACAATATATGAATGGCAATGGAATACCCATCTCTGACAAAAGTAAACAAAAAGGGAATATAAATGAAGGACCATTTTGTAGTGGAAAAAAAAATATATATATATATATATCTGTATATACAAAATAGCATAGATATACAGCTATTTTCTCTTAGTTCAATGAGAAGAAAGATTTGTACTAATAGTGTTCAGACAAGATATCACGTCTGCATCTTGTATTATGAATAACTACTACAAAAACAACAATATGCAATGTATTAATTATTGTAACTGTCCTACTAACCTGTTTTGAAACCATCTCATTACTATTTCTTTCTCAATAAAATTATTAAAAAGGGGTATTGTATGCACAGTCAACTGCATCCAAAAACAACTGTATAAGTCATCAATAAATAAAAGCAGTGTTTCTTAA
>NW_004524578.1:6812001-6813100 GCF_000260255.1 Octodon degus | reverse complement strand
AAAGATGACCTGGTGGTGGTGGGAAGAGGGGACTTGTGAAAGATATTATACCAGGGCTTCCCTGCAAAATGGGTGAGGCATTATGAGTGCGTAACACAATCAAGCCATTTTGAATGTTCCAGGGGATCCTAATGTCTAACCAAGGCAAAGAGCAACTAACTTAATAGAACCCTGATTTAAAACAATAAAGAAGCTAAGGAGATTTTCAGTCAATTACATTGGAAACATGAGGAAAATAACAACAGCACTGTCACCCTAGTCTGCCTGACACATGCCTGAAACCTTTGAGTTTAACTGATATCCAGCCTGTTTGCTTCTCACCAGGGAAAACAATGCATTTGCAAAATCAAATACACTCTAATTACCCACAATTTATGAATAGTTTGGACCAATTTGTCATTCTTGAACCTATTGAAGTATCCTTATGGATTTTAACAACTTCTACATCCCAGCCTCACAAAATAAAGCCAAAATTAAAAAAGTTGAATTTAGCCTTCTCTTCTTGGTAGAGGAAGGACACACTACACACACCTCTGCCTTTAGGTGTGGTTCCTCCACTCAGCCTGTCAAACTCCTTCATCACTTGTCTGCCCCCTCTTCTCTCAATGAACAAGTTCCTAGTTATCTTCCTGCAGCAGTAAATGATACCCAGCACCACGATGACCACGTTTTTATGCAAACTTTAACTGTGCACAGCTCCACATTAAGCATTTTGTAGATAGTATCTCACTCATAGCCCACAATTGCTCTACAGTCCTCTTTGGACAATTTCTAGGTGTGGGGAAGGTTAGCATGAAGCAACAACCCAATCCCAGGAAGCCCCATCCAAGCTCTTCACCATGACATCAATTACCTCTTTGAGGACTTGGATTTTGTTGTCTTTGTAATATCTATCCTGTCTCTGTCAACAGCGCAGAAGTGCCATTTCATTTCTGTATGTTCGTGCCTGCTCTCCAATGCATTTCAAATGGCACTGGAATTCTTTTGTTTCAATAGTCACATTCATGTAGACTGGTGCAACCATTATGGAAATCAGTGTGGAGACTCCTTAGAAAAGTTGGTCTGGAAATCCCATTTAAACCAGCTATTCCTCTACTGG
>NW_004524578.1:6806113-6806751 GCF_000260255.1 Octodon degus | reverse complement strand
ATTAACCACTAAGAAGAATAAAAAAAAAAAAAAGTAATGCTTTTAATGGTTTCAGGATTACAATTGAATAACTTTAATTAATTAAATAAAAAGATGATTAAATAGTCAAAAAAAAAAAAAGTGAGAGTCGATGCTTATGGAAGCCTCCAGGGCCTAGAAGGACACCAGTTGCCTCCACAGCTGGAGTCACGGCACTTCCTCTTAGAGAAAGCTTTACGCTGCTTCCGAATTGTCAGGATAGGGAACAGGTGTGCAAAGTTAAGAATTCATCCCAACCACCAGGAATGTGTGCTGTTCTGTCAGGAAGAAGGAAGTAAATAATGGTTACTTAGAGCCTGTCCCTTCTAATTTGAGGAAGTAGTGAGGAAACCTCCCTTAAAACAGTTCATAGCAGAGAAAACTATGGACTCCAGTGTTTCCCAAATCTGGGACCCTGAATGCATCACCTAATGTGTGAAAGGGCAAAGAAAAGAAAATTGTAAGTGCAGACTTTTGTTTCAAAATTACTTAGCATAGCAAAAGAAGAAGAGTCATGCTTCAAAGTTTCCTTGATCAAGAAAGAGTTACAAAGCAGGAGAGTGTCTTGGAAAAGGTTTGTGTAAACTCATTTTATTTATTTATTTATTTATTTATTTATT
>NW_004524578.1:6801542-6806008 GCF_000260255.1 Octodon degus | reverse complement strand
TGTGGTGCTGGGGGATTGAACCGCGGTCCCTGATGCTTTGCCAAGCTTGTTCTAAGTAGGTGCTTTAGACCACTGAGCCATCTCTCCAGCCCCTGTGTAAACTCATTTTTAAGCATTAAAATCATATGCTTTCATATATGTGATTATCATACATTTTCATTAATAGTATCTGAGTGACATTTCATTCTAGACAAAATCCTATGAACTCTCCAGATTCAAAGACCAAAAACAATGGACCCACTACCTTTCTCCACCACACACTGAATCAACTGGCACTGGATGGGCACCGGTGCAGGCCACCTACACAGGACAATGGCACCCCCATGACCTACTCTCCTTCCTAAAGCCCCATGTATGAGCCCGGGAGACTTTGGGGAGACAGTGTAAATCTAAACCATGTTAGGCTTTCTCTACTCCTAAAGCCACCTTCCACTCACCTTTAATGTACTATGTGTTCCACGTTCCTCATGATGATATAGCTGCATATATATCCTTTACTAATAATGAACTTGTGAAGGTGAGGCTTCATCCTAGCGCAGGGTCTGTAGTGCAGGAGAAGACCAGAGAGTCAAAAGACACAGACACTTGGCAGAAGTTCTAGCTAAAGTTGTTTGAACAACAGTGATAACAGAGGAGGGAAACAAAGTCAGATTTGCTCATATAAAGAGTAATACAAAGAAAAGACCCAATTACTACTTAAAGCATTAGCTCCACCATGGTACCATTTCTTGCTATGGGGAAGACTGGAGGGAAATTCAACTTAAAGAACAAATACAGGAGCTGGGGAGATGACTCAGTGGAATAAGTGCTCTCCTGGCAAGCACAAGGGTCTGACTTCAATCCCTGGTTCCACCAAAAAAAAAAAGAACAAATGCAAAAGCTTATGTTGAGCTTTCTTTTTTCTTCTTCCAGTTCCAGGCACTTGGTAGCAGTGGTTTACAGTGTAGTTATGGCCGAGTCCAAGAACCACACAATGCCAACCAGTCCCAAAAATGACACAGAAATGGCATCAAGAAACCTCGATCACAAAGATATGAATCTCTGAAAGGGGTAGGTCCCAAGTTCCCAAATTCTTCCTAGGGGGTAGATCCCAAGTTCCTTTAAAATCGAGTATGCTAGTAAGACTTATTCAGACATGTGATGCATTCAATAAATAAAATATATGAAATTACTATGCAGATATAAATTTTCCTTTTGTAAATTTTTGTTGTCTTTTGTATTATCATTTTATTTATTACACATTCCTCTTGAATTACAATTAGCAGTGGTTTTCACAATGTCTTTTTCAAGGAAAAAAAAATACTTTCTTCTGCCAAGAAGCACAACAAGAAGAGCTTCAAGAAGATTCAAGTAAACAATGCCAAGGCCATGAGTGCACATGCCAAGGCTAGCAAGCCCCTCATCTAGCCCAAGGAGGTCAAGCCCAAGATCATCCCAAAGGGAGTAAACCACAGGCTCACTTGACCTGCCTATATTGCCCATCCCAAGCTTGGGAAGCGTATCTGTGCTCACATTGCCAAGGGTCGCAGGCCTTGCTGGCCAAATGCCCAGGCTCCAGCTTCTGCTCCACCCAGGCTCCTAAAGCTGCCCAGGCCCCCAAAGGTGCTCAGGCACCATGAAGACTTCACAGTAAAAGCCTCTTATCTGCTGATATAAAAACAGAAGTACTGGTGTGACCCATGCAGTGCTATCTGTGGGGGCCTGACATCCTCCTGTGCTCTTTGTACAAATAAACCTGAGGCAGGAAAAAGAAAAAAGCTTACGTTGAAACCTTACGATTGAAACACCCACAGACTTTTAAGTGCAGATTTTTAAGCAGGTTGTTATCTATACTAATACAGACTGTACTTCACACTAGCATGGTCAAGTGTGGAAATGTGAATCAAATTGAAGAGCCGCTGCAGGGAAGAGATACAAAACCAGCTGGACAAAATAACCATGAATGGATTGTACAGTCGACAGAGACAAAGACCAGGGACTATTCCTATTCCTATGCCACCAGAGAAAAAGTGTGTCACGGGATAGTTAAGATGACTGTAGTACTAATTTCCATCAGTTGTTCAAAGGCAGAAGTTAATGCTTAAAATTTTTATTTTGGCCAAATCGACATGCTGATATCTGATAAGCTGAGCAACTACATTGAAGACAGCCATGTGCAATGCAGCAACCATCATTGAATACCTTCATCTTGTTTGGATATTTTGTGTGTGCGAAATTTTGTATTATTTCTAATGTCTGTTGATTTTTATTCTCTTGGAAATAAAAATAAAAAATAAAGTGTGTTAGTTAGACTTATTCAGACATGTGAAGCATTCAATAAATAAAATATATGAAATGCAGATAGAAATTTTCCTTTTGCTAGTTTTTGTTATCTTTTGTATTATCATTTTACTTATTACACATTCCTCTTTAATTATAATTAACAGTGGTTTTTACATGTTTTTTCAAGGAAAAGAAAGAATACTTTCATTATCAGTAAACTTTTTAAAATTTATTGTCATCATTTAACCGCAAAGGCATCTCTCTTGATACCGATATGCAAATTTATGGACAGGACCAGGCGGTCATATGATTTTCTAGCACCACTGCTGATTATTATTATCAAACTGCCCTTCTGAGTACAACTGCATCCACTATCACATTCCTCAGAAGCGAGATAAAATATCCACTGGGCATTGCACTTTCTTCGCCTCATTTTGGGGCTCAATGTTAGGTCCTGAGTGCATACTTTAGTTGGAGTACAAGATCTTACCAAGGTCTTGTTTTGCAGTTCTCTCCACCAGTGAAGTCTTATCTGCAGCAATGTTTATTTATAAGTGACAGCCTCACTGGTTTCACCAGATGAAGGATGTTCATGGTGTCTATAGAGGTCTTGCTCTGTGGTTAACAGAGCATCAGGTCCTCTACCGATGAAACTCCAACTTACACTTGGGAAAAGGGAACTTATTTCATCAGTCCATCAATGATTCATTCATATTGAGAAGAATCTATGATGCCTTACCTTTTCAGATTTATGGCTCAGAGGCTGAACAAAGATTATTCCAGCTTGAATTTGCACTACAAAGCTCCCCCCCCCATGAAACAATTAACATCCAAGGAGTAATGAGCACTTCTAGGTGAAGTGAGGTCAATTTGTTACTTTCTAGTCTCTTCATTCTGCTGAATGACTAACACCAGGTTTAAAAGCAGACATTCATTCAGTAGCTAAGACTCAGGTGAATATTAAAAAGTAGTCACTGTTCATCATTTGGGAAGTGGTTGATTAAACTTGAATTAAATTTGAATATTGTGTACCAATTAAAATTATTTAGATCTCCCAGTGCCTCTAGATTATTATTCCTATACACTATTTTCCATTGCAAAACAAACCAGTATTCCTAACTCCAAGTCTGAAATTGGATGTGGGCAAGATAAATTTGAAACATTTTGTATTAGAAAGTAAAAAAGCATTTTAATGCTGAAAGGATTGCATACAAAAAACACAAAATCTAACTTGGAAGAGCATCCACTGGCCAAAGAAGGTAAAATTTCAGCATAGGAATAAGAAGTACAATCTGTATATCCAAAATAGAATAGATATACAGCTACTTTCTCTTAATTCAACAAGAAGAAAGATTTGTACTAATAGTATTTGGACAGGATATCATGTCTGCATCTTGTACTATGAATAATCACTAAGAATTAATGATTCAATTAATTCATTAAATCATTCATGAATTAATGTATTAATTATTGAAGTTGTCTTACTAACCTGTTTTGAAACTGTCTCATTGCTACTTGTTTCTCCATAAAATTAATTTTAAAAAAGAAAAGAAACAATTTACTGTAGACACAATCTGAAGTGGTAGGTCACCTTGCTTGATCACGTGGCATCAGAAATGCAGAGTCCAGAGCAGAAGAGAAAATGGAAATTATTCAATTTAGAAGCCAAGCTCTTGTTATCATCACTATGGTCTCATTTGTTCAACAAATATAACGCGAAGAGCTACTGTGCTTAGTGCTGTACAGACACACACTGTGAAGACATGAATCTTCTAGAAACTCATGAGTTAGGGACAGAGACAGATACTTGGACAAAAATAAGTTCATTCTGTGACAAACGTAGAATCATACTGAAACAAAAAAGGAATAAGAAGTACAATAGATTGAAACCTGTCAAAAATACTTATATAATGAGTTCATGGTGCTTTTCTTTAATTCATTGGTCATCTTTAGAGGATTCTAGGTCACTGACTTATTGATTTGAAAAAAGGGAAATAAAATAAGGAAATCAACTATTTATCAGCGTTTTATGGATGCTACCTGAAAGCAATGTAGTAGTTAGTAAGAGAAAGCATCATTTTAGAGAGGTATTGAAGCTGGTTTCAAAAGTTTGAATGATAAAATTAGAACAGCATCATTCTTCAACCCTTAGTGAACTAGAATCTGGGCAAAAATCAAGAATAGGGGAGGGAGAGAGAGAGAGA
>NW_004524578.1:6733673-6801442 GCF_000260255.1 Octodon degus | reverse complement strand
GAGAGAGGGGAGAGAGGACAGAGGAGAGAGAGAGAAAGAGAGAGAGAGACAGAGACAGAGAGAGACAGAGGAGAGGAGAGGGGAGAGGAGGGGAGGGGGGAGAGAAGGGGAGAGAGAAGGGGAGGGAGAAAGAGAAGAGAGAAGAGAGCAGAGAGGACAGAGGACAGAGGAGAGATGAGAGAGGGGAGAGAGGACAGAAGGGGGAGAGAGAGAGAGACAGAGAGACAGAGAGAGAGAGAGAGAGAGAGAGAGAGAAATTATATACCCTCTAAAGGAGATATGTAACATCAGAGATAAAAATAATTTTGAGAAACATGAACCTGAATCCAATCAAGCTTTTAGAACCATCAGTTTATAGAAAACCAGATTCTTGGAACATGTTGAACACACCATAAGAATGTCATCAACACATTTATGTGTAGGAAACTCTAGCAATGCTACTCAAAGTGTGAACAATTGAAGACCAATGGCCAGGATGTTTCTCTTGGTTCACACCAAGAATATAGGCCTTAAGAACAAGACTCTAGAAACATTAAGGAAATTTAACATCGTAATTTGCCGTTCAAGCCCTATGACAATAGAGTTGTCTCCCTGAACTCAGTACAAACCTGTTGAGGCTATTCCAACTCAGGTCTAAGTCATATGATAAATCATACATGCTGTGCTCTACTAGTCAGAAACTGAGGATTCTGTTACAACTTATGGTAGTTTCAGTGCCATTTGTCAACAGTGACCCCAAAGCATACTATGTATGAGACGCATTTCTTTCAGGTGAAGATAGTTCAGGGTCAGAAAACAGATCACTTATTGCCAAGGTATGGGGGTTAAGAAAAGAGAAAAGAAAGATCAGTTACTGGGAGGAAGGAAGGAAGGAACTTTTACAGTGACAAATATATTCAATATGTTGACCATGGAAATAATTCCACACCTCCATACACATGTCAAATTCACTAAGTTTTATTCCTGAATATATACAGTTTATTATATTTACCTTATACCATGAAAAGCTGTAAAAATTTTAAATAAAAATTTTACAGATATATGATTTCATTTAGAATACATAAAATTATATGTATTAGCAAGAGAAAAAATTGAATAATTTATAAAAGGAATAACTCTTCCTTGGCAGATTCTCAGCGTATCATCACCAGGCAACCAAGTGAACATTTCCCACAAGTGAGAAATCCTTCCACGGAATTACAAGACACAGGAAGTGTCCACATTTGGCAGTGCCTAGCAGCAAGATGGGAACACCAAATCAGCCTGCAAGGGAACCTGATCACATGAATGAGTTCTCTGCATCCAGGCGTGGGCTAGCATCTCAGGAGAGAGTGTGCAGAACTCCAGACATAAGGGATGCAGGCAGTTTCTCTCCACTTTCTTCTCAGGAGAAAAATTGGGACCAAGGCAGCAGATTGGGAAACAGCTGCTTTGGCGGGACACATATGTAACCAGAAGGAGGTAATCATCTTGGTTGGGATGTAAGTTTTAACAGCATCAATTCCCAATCCATGCATACGAGGTGTCTTTCCACTTGTGTGTGTGTGTGTATTGTTGGAATCAATCTACCAGCATTTTTAAAAAATTCTTGTTATGTTTATCGAGGTTGTCACTCACTAGTTTTTCTGTATAGATGTATCCTTGTCTGGTTTTGATATCAGATTAAAATTTTTCAAAATCACACCATACTTCCAGAAGAAATGTGCAGTTTCTGATATCTGCCTTAAAACATTCACTGGGAGAGGGAGGAGGTGTGACAAGTATCAGTAAAGCCAAAATGAGTGAATCATCGCTGCTGAAAGCTGATTGCTACCTGGAGTTTCCTTGTACTCTTCTGTCTTTTGTGAGGGCTTCAATTTTTTTTCTAATTAAAGGCATAAAGAAGCCAGCCAGGGCAGTGCTCATTTAAAATCATAGCACTCTGGAAACTGAAGCAAGAGGACCTCAAGTGCAAGGCCAGACTGGGCAATTTAGCAAGATCCTGCTTCAAAGAAAAAGATAACTCCACATCACTAGCCATTCATGAAATGCAAATTGAAACAACATTGAGATATCATCTCACACCAGAAAGAATGACTGTCATAAAGAAATCAACCAACAACAAAGGTTGGAGAGGCTGTGGGGAAAAGGAACCCTTCTCCACTGCTGGTGGGAATGTAGACTGGTGCAACCATTATGGAAATCAGGGTGGAGAGTCCTTAGAAAACTTGGACTGGAAATCCCATTTAAACCAGATATTCCTCTACTGGGAATTTTCCCAGAGGATCTGAAAACATCATATCATAGGGTTATATGTGTGCCTATGTTTATAGCAGCACAATTTGTGATAGCCAAACTTGGAAACAACCAAGATGTCCATCACCTGAGGAATGGATGAAAAAGATGTTGTATTTTTATACAATCGAGTCTTACTCAGCTATAAAGAATGATAAACTCGAAGCCTTTATATTGAAGTGGATGCCACTTGAACATATACTCATAAGTGAAATAAACCAGACACACATGTGTAAATATCATATGGTTCCCCTAGTATAAGAACTCAAAAGAATACAAATAAAAAGGTATAAAACAAGTAAACAGAAAGCAAAAACTCGAGGACTAATTAAGAGAGAGAAAGGAGAAGAGCTAGAAAACATAACAGTGACAAGCCATACAGTTATATGTAGAAGATGGACAAGGCAATGATCCTGAGAATCTCCAGAAGATTTTTGAATCTAGTAGTTAATTGGAAAGATCCTCACCCTGACTAACTATGTATACTGATACCTGTAAACTAAGCAAGTGCACTGAAGATGGCAATTTGTAATAGTAGGCTCATGCTTGGAGTGCCTGTCATTCTGGTCTTCTGAATATGGGCTGCTTGTCATGACATGCCAGTTGCTGCTGTGCTGTCTCTCAGGTGGATGACTGTTCAAAAAGAAAGGGGTGGTGAATGAAGGCAAGAGACAGGAAAGGGAATGTTGTGGAACTGTCCTGCTTCAAGGTTGTATATGGTTAGATTTTTGGACTTATGTGTGAACATAAGAATTTTATAATTCTTTATGCCTATTTTTAAAATATATTCTAATTTTTAAATTTTTTTTCATCATATTCTGTAGGGACTTAAAGTTCAACATATCAATACTTGATGAAAAATACCTGTTCCATATTATGCCTAAAATGTTTGATATGCAGACAGATAGTGAGGTTAAGTTTAACAGCCTAAGATGTATGGTAATAACAATAAGCTTCTCTTCTGAAGCATCAACAGCCTAAGTTTGCAGACCAAAATTAGAGAAAAGGGAGGGCTGCAAGAAAAGCCAACATTTTGGCCCTAGTCTTCTAAGGTCAATTAAGACTCAGGACATATGAGAACTTGTACTGTAACGTCATATAACTCAGTAGTGTCCCAAATTTTCTGATCAAGGAGATTATGGGGCCAAAGAGGAAAGTGGTCAATGATGTAGAGTGTGCCTAAGGAGAGTCACATGGAGAGAAAACATTCTCTCAGGCTTTCACAGAGAGCACATTGGCCAAGCAATGGCCGTGACTCATCCACATGGCTGACACTGACAAAGGATCTACAATCTGAGGTACAGGATCCCAGGATAAATCCTGAGGGGATTTCACTGACCTTATCAGACCCAAAAGCTACAACTCTTGTTGCATAGGTCTTGCTTTATCTTGGTCTAAACCACCCAGCAGAAAAGTATAAAAACGAAGTATAAGAAGTAAAGCCATGCTATTATGTTGAACTGTAGGGGACTCAGGTCAACAATTTCTGACATTGCCAGTGAAGCAGAAAACCCAATACTATTATGGACTACTGGGCTCTTTTAGAATATTTTGCTGAGTTAACACACCTATAATATTCAAATAATAGAACTAAACAAAAAAGGGGATACAGATGAATGTCCATTTTGTATCTGTGTATTCAAAGTGGTTAGGATAGATAAATAGTTGCATTCTCTTAATGAATAGAGGGATTTGTTCTAATGGTGTTTGTAAATACCATGTCCACATATACAAGATGTGGATATCATGTCCACATCTTGTACAGCAATTAACCACTAGGAAGAATGTATGCAATATGCTTATTTATTGAAACTGTCCTACCAATTTGGTTTGAAACTGAAAAAAAAATGTACTGCTTTTAATGTCATATCAATTACTGCTATACTGTCTCTGAAGTAGATGTTTGTTTTTTTTTAAAAAGGATAATAAATGAAAACAGGAGACAAGAAAAAAATGAACACATAAATAAAACAAAGTGAAAGATAAGAAAGACCTGGGTATATAATTCAGTGCAAAGGTCATGGTTTCAATTCCCAATACTACAAAAAAAAGTATGCAAAGAAATTAAATAAAGCACTTTCCTGGCAAGCACAAGGGCCTGAGTTCATGCCCTTGCAGCACCAAAAAAAAAAAAAAAAAAAAAAAAAAATAGGATTCATTAAAATAGAGAGAGGGGCCAGCCAAACAGCTCAGCGGATTAAAGCACCTGCAAGCCAGTGAAGGTGCCAGGAGTTCGATACCCTGGGCCTAAAATTCTGGCCCCACCCCCGGGGCATGCTGGTACAGCGATTGAGACTGGGCATGGTGGTGCGCGCCTGTAATCCCAGCTCTTTGGAGGCTGTAAACAGGAGAATCACTGTAAGTCCGATCTAGTAGTGAAACCCTGAGCACCCTGTAGACCCTTCCTTATAATACTAAAATAAAATAACATAAACAGAAAGATACTTTGCCTTTGGCAGCAAACTATATAAAGAGTATATCGTTGGTACTAAAGAGACCTGAATGTGGGTCAGCACAAACTTTATACCATGAGCAGTTTATTTTAACTTCTTCAAATTTCTTTTCCTTATTTGTGAATTATTGTATCTATTTTGAAGAATTCCAGTGAGGATAAAATGACATGGTGCATGGAAAACCTTTCATTTTTTCCTGTTACCAAAATAGGTTTTTCGGGTTGTTGTTGTGTTTTTTTTTTTAATTAATGTTGTTGGGAACCAAATAGCAATGAGACAGTTTCAAAACAGGTTAGTAGGACAGTTACAATAATTAATACATTGCATGTTGCTGTCTTCGTAGTAGTTATTCATAGTACAAGAGGCAGACATGATATCCTGTCCAAACACTATTAGTACAAATCTTTCTTCTCATTTAACTAAGAGAAGGTAGCTGTATATCTATCCTAACTAGTTTGTACATACAGATACAAAACGGTCCTTCATTTGTATCCCCTTTTTAGTTGACACTAAGTGCTCAAAAGAAAATAGTCAGTCCACAGTAGCCGATAGTGCTGCTCTCATTCAGGACAAAAGAAGCATGAGCTTATGACGCCGAAGCAGAACTGATCTTGGCTGAAGGAAGCCGTATTATGCACATGTTTAGGTAAGACAGCACCAATGCCGCAAGCTCAGCTGAACGTAGGGCTCCGTGTCCAGTGCATGTGGGTAACACCACGTCTTGGGTCCCTCGTTTCTTGCTAGCTCACCTCCAACTTAGCGAGGATGTCACAGTCAGGCATCCTTCTCCCCACTCTTACACCAGAAAAAGAAGATCCTTCATCCATGGAGCTTATGAGAAACAACTAGTTAACAAACAGGGATCTCGCCTTTGGGGACGTGAGCTTTAAAAAACAAAAGCAAAAAAAAAACAGCAGCTCTCAATTTTCTTATTAAAATCAGATGTTAGTTTTCAGCAGTTGTCCCTGTTCACCCAAATTTTCCTACATCTCAGTGCAACAAGCACTCATCTACGTCTTGCAGCTACTTTACTCCAAAGATTAAAGATTCCCAAACACTTTCATCTGCAAAGGAGCAACTATGATAAACCACAGAAGGACAACAAGCATTTCCAGCATCTCCAGAAACTGCCGTCATTAATATTCTGTTAAAAAAAAAAAAACCTAGAAATTCACCACTGTAGGACTTTCTCTTGATAATAGAATGATCTTGGCATTTTGGGACTATTTTATAGTTATCACCATCCTCCACTGTTGATATTTGTTATATGATAATAATATTATAATAGCAGAAGAATTAGAAGAAAACAATTAGAAGAAAAGGGAGAAAATACACACACACACACACACACACACACACACACACACTGAACAGCTTTATTGCATAATTCTTTCTTCTGCTTCCAAAATACTAATAATGTTTTAGATGTAATACTTTCTTGCGAAAATGTTCTTAAGGATTTGGTACATGCTGATGCACATTTGCTAATTAGAGAAGACAATAAACTGAATTCATATACAGTAGCCAATGAATTTAATAGATAAACTAAAAACTATTAACTCCTAGAATATGCCAAACATTGCAGCATGTCTAGATCCCCACTGTACAGACTGACTTTCTTCTACTGGGAGCCTTCTGGTTGGCTGCAGTTACCTGTGTTGATAGCATAGCAGGCTCCTTTCTATCGTGCACCCTCAGCACGCTAGTCCTCTGTCCTCTCAGCCTGGCCCTGAACCCATACCTAGGGAACTTACTAGGAGGAGAAACTGGCAACTCTCCCTGCTATCAGGGTCATGTCAGCAGAAGACAGAGCAGCCCAAGCAGAGGGAGAATGGAGCCGGCCTCCTGCAGGGGTCCCTTTGGGGGGTGTCCAATCTCATGGTGCAGCTGCCTAGATAGAAGAACAAGCCCAGACCTGAATATGTTGCCCTATCTTTGTTCAAGTTCACCTTTGACAGAACCTTCTTCTCTCAACTTCATATCGAAGACTCATCAAATCTAATGCAGAGCCCAAGAAATTGAAAATTAAACATCGAGTGTGAAACCTTGCTTAACAAAGCCTTTATAGTCCAATTAACTTAACAAGTAACATATTTTCATGAGACAAAGCAGACAATTTATTGAAGAGACTTTGGACAAAGGCCCTTAAAAGAGAGGGACTGTATCTGATTTCTTAACTTCAAATTGAAACTTGTTTTTCACTGGAGAAAGAAAAATTCCATGTAAGCATGTAAAATTTCAAATTTTATGGACACTTAAAGATCTATCAAGGGGACCTACCGGTTAGCTCAGCTATTGAAGTGCCTGCTCATGCAAACGTAATCAGGCCCAATCAGACACAGGATACCATGGTTCAATCCCCACCTCCACGTGCCTTAGCAGAACTGTCCTTATGGCAGCCTGAGCCAGCCAAAAAGAAAAAAAACTCCTTCTCAATATTTTAGAGCCAGTCAAATAGTTCAGCAGATTAAAGTGCTTGCAAGCAGGTCAGGGGCTGGGGGTTCCATCTCCGGGGCCAGCTGTGCTGGCCCCGCCCCACAGGTTGTGCTGAGACCACAACTGAGATTGGTACGTGGCACATACCAGTAATCCCAGCTCTTGGGAGGCTATAAACAGGTGAATCACTATGAGTCCGATCTAGTAGTGAGACCCTGAGTAGCCCATAGACCCTTCCCTAAAATACAAAACAAAAAAAATTATCAAGTGTCTGGTCCACAAATAGTAAACAAAGCAAAGTAAGGCCAGCATTGTGTTCTGGGAGTCCTGTACTGACCCTATCACTGGTCATGGCCAACCCTTCTCATCACCCAAATTTCCAAAACAAGGAGCTTTGTGCAAGAGCTTGCATAATGCTGCCCTTTGGTAATGACTTCTGTCTCAGTTATTTTTTACTCACTAGGACAAAATATCCAACATCCAAAATTAAGAAAGAAAAGATTTATTCAGCTCACAGTTAGTGGAGGTTTCAGCCCATACCTCAGTCCCAGTCCATACCTGACTGGATCCCAGGCAGAGTGCCATGTGGAAGAGAGCAGCAGCTCATGGCTGCAGAAAATAGCAAAAAGCAGAGAGGAGGGGTGGCAGCAGCTGTATCTCTCCTTTCCTTATATTACAAGTGGGTTATTCTGGGGTGGGGGGTGTAGAATTCACACAAATGCCCCTTCCCTGCTCTTGCACAGGATGCGGATGTTTACAAAGTAAGAACCCTGGCTCCCTGCTGAGTCACTTAATTAAACTTCTAAACTTCACAAGTTGACACAATGTGTTAACCAGTACAATCCACCTCTTCTCAACTTGACAGCTAAACACATTTCTTTAAACCAGCTTCCAGATACAAACATTAACACTTCACAACATTATAACACAGGTTTAACTATCAATAAGAATCACTATTAAATTTATCAACATTGTATTACATGAGAACAATAACATTTTGCCCCCTGGCCCCCACCCAAAGATTCATGCACATCCTTTTATGTAAAAGGCACTTAGTCTATCTGCAACAGTTGCCAAAGGCCTAAAAGTTTCAGCATTGTTGAAAAGTCCAAGTCCAAAGTCTCCTCAAAGATCTAAGGCAAACTCTTAGCTATGAGTCCCTGTACAAATGAAAAGTTAAACACTTCCAACATTCAAAGGCACAAGATAAACATTACCATTCCAAAAGGTATGCATGGCAGGATACAAAGCATAGGGACCTAAGCAAGTCCCAATCCCATATGGCAAACATTAAGTCCTGTAGTTCCATGTTCAACATCTGAAGCAATCTGTAATGAGCTGTGAGTTGCAAATGTCTTTCATGGCTCCATCCCTACTGCACTTCTGCTGGTAGCTCCCATGGCTTCTCTCCTAGGCCAGCTTTGCTCCCTTATTGCAGTTTTCCTCAGATAATCCACATTCTTGGCTTCTCCAAACCTCTTAGGTGTCTACTGAACAGGCTTCTCATTCACAATGCTACACACTGCCCTCCCAGAAGCACACTGGCTGGCCTCCCAGGCCTTCTGAATCTAGGTAGGGACAAGCCTTCTTAACCTCAGAACTCCTGCATTCTGAAAGCATCTAAACCAGGGCAATATGGATGATACCAAGGGCTTCTACCAACTGCATCATCTTCTCTCTTAGCTGTAGGGGTTGAGGGCCTGGATTGCTGAGCACTCTGGACCTGATTCTGAGGAACAGATTCTCTATGCCACCTCCATTCTGAAACCTGGTGTGGCCACTGCTTCCATTCTGAAACATGAGGTTTTGAGGCTTTCACCTCGAAGCAAAGTCCTTCACCCTTACAGTTCTGAGGTTTCAAAGGGTACGAACATGCTATCTCCTGGGATGCCCTTAGGACATCCTTTTTAGTCTCCTGTTCCTCCTGAGCAAGTGAGATTTCAACTCTATCTTTGCAGTCCACAGCCTTCCTGGTGCTTCCTTTGTGGCCAAACTCACATTTTAAGTTATCTTGCTGGGCTCTTTGCTCTTGAGTCTCAACACAAATCTGACTAAAAGCCCCCAACAATAGCCATGCCACTGCTTCAACATTTGACTGTCTTAAAATTTCCTTTGTCAGATTATCCACTCCACCACACTTAATTTCAGTCCCAGGCAAAGTCTCTGGACATGATCAAAATGCAGACAAATTTTCTGTCAAGGCATGACATACATCATCCGGAGTCCAACAACCAATGCAGTCCTTCTTCCCAGGAGAAACCTCTCCAGCCTGTTCTTTATAGGCAGGGCTTCTATCAGCATTCTGGTCTTATGAGCTCTGACCAGAATCTCCCATACAGAACGGCAAAGGTGTTCCACTGCTTCTGTTTCAGGCAACATCGCTGAACCTTTCCTATCTCTTTCCATAAATCATTCCCAAAATCTCTTGAACAACATGGTCAGGTAGTCACAGAAATGACTCCACTCCTTTAGTCAAAATTCTGTCTCAGCACTTTTTTACTCATTGCTGGGACAAAATACCCAACACTCAAAATTAAGAAAGGAAAGTTTTATTCATCTCACAATTAGTTGAGGTTTCAGTCCATACTTTAGTCCCAGTCCATACTTGGCTGGCACCCAGGCAGAGTGGCATGTGACAGACAGCAGCAGTTCATGGTAGCAGAAAACAGAAAAAAGCAGGGGGGAGTGGTGGCAGCAGCTGTCTCTCTCCTTTCCTTATATTATAAGCAGGCTACCCTGGGGTGGGGGTATAGAACTCACATAATGCCCATGCCTCCCTCTTGCACAGGCTGAGGATGTTTATAAAGTAAAAACTCTGGCTCCCCTGCTGAGTCACTCAATGACACTTCAAAACTTCTCAAGTTGACACAATGTATCAACCAGGACAGCTGCTAAAATAGAAACGACCACTTGCTATGCAACTCTGCTCAAAGTCCTAACCTCTCTGAACTGTTGCTTCCTTGTCTGTCTAACATAGATATAATCCCTACTATGGTATCATGGAGAGAATTAAATGAAGTGTCCTAATGGAAAGTATGTGACACAGCTGCTGACAAGCTGCAGAAGGCTCATCCATGGTTACTTTTTCTTGAAGAGCATTGTAATGTAACCACTATTGCAGTACCTTATGGAGTAATTCAAAAGCAGCCTCAGAAAGAACATTCTCATTTTCATCTTTACATATATAAACATAGGTATTCACACATCTGTCTCTTGTTTCATAATGAACTCCTAAAAATGTCCTAAAGAAGGGACCAGGTCTGTTCATCTTGACGGTGAAGTGGTCAGACTTGCCCATGAAACACAAGAATGCTTGGTTTATCAATGGAATGAATGAGCACCCCAGAAGTCTACACTCTTTTCCGACTGGAAGGAAACTCGGAATTCTGTGCATAGTAGATGGCACAGCAATGGCAGAGGCCCTGCTGGTGCAGTTACCTCTGCTGCTGTCTTCCTCAATGTATCTTAAATTGCCAGTAGTTAACCCTTGGAATGTTGGCAAAGTATGTAGCCTCCTCCTTGGTACTTGCAGCATACAAGAAATGTCATAAATGATACTGTCTGCAATAGTTAATTACTGAACAGTTTGCTGTCAGTGTAGAAACAAGGGGGGGGTGAGCTCTGTATTTTTTAAATTTTTTTAAATAAATGTTTAAGGGCCAGTGGTATACCTCAGTGGACTAAATGCTTGCTTAGGTAAGCACAGGGACCAGGGTTCAATCCCTGGCACCTCATGCCATGCTCCCCTGCACATAGGCATGCTGAGTCAGCAATGGAATCTGAGTGTGGTGGCACATGCATGTACTAGGGAGGCAAAAATCAGGAAGATCACTATGACTCCGAGCTGCGTAGTGAGACCCTGTGCAAAGGAAAAAAAAAACCTTTAAAAAATAAATGTTTAACTTAAAAATCTTTCAAGGCTTCTTTAGTGGGAGATAAGAGTTCTCAGGTTCTTGCTTCTATAGAAAATATCATTCGGGACATTGTCACAAGCTTGGCAAGGAAGGAGGCACTTGTCTTCATCCTAGACAACAGATCAAAGTGGAAAAATACAAAGTTTGAAGCTATACATGGGACTTAAGGTGATCTCTCATTGTACCACAAGAAAAATCAGAAGTGATTCACCAAAACCAGTTCAAAACTTTGCTCTAATCCTTAAAATATTATCCATGACTTATAATTAGTACAGAGCAACACTTATACATCTAATGTTATTAACAATCTCTCCCTCTCTTAAATAAAACATCCAACATGGCCCCACTCTTAACTACAATGTCAGGTGTAGGGTTTTTTTTTTAACTATATTCTTAACTCACAGTATGAGTTAATATCTCCATATCTTACAAGACTACTGTAAAATCCAAATGAAATAATGTGTGATAGCACTTTATAAACCAAAGATTATTATACTTGAGCTAATCGGCATTTGTTCAATTTCAGAAAGCAAAGAAACAAAACAAAGAAGCTTAGGACAGTCTGTGAAAATGTAATGGCCAACTTGACACATCTGACCTGCACAAACTGAGAAAGAACACAGTTACTGTTCTTACAAATTCAGTGGCTTTCTATCCTCCATGTGTGACTATATTGACCTTTTAGAAACTGATGCTCCATGGAGATACAATACATGTTCATCTGGGAATGCTGCAATGTTTGAAAGTCACTTGCTAAACAATCCTCCTCGAAGACTAAATTTTGAGGCATGCTTAGAGAAAATCAGCCTTTGGGAATGATTCTCCTTATTTGACAGTTCATGATTAGTTTTTGAGTGTGATCTGCTAAGGAAGAAAGAGCTCCTTAATTCTGGACCTGATTGAAGACTATAAGACTCTCTCTTTTTCAGTCACAGTTTACTTCATCAGGACAACACTGAGATTCAAGATCTTGAAGTTCTTTTATTCTCTTACTTTACTTTCAAATCCATGCTGGCCCTCCCTTCTTCTACAGTTGGGAAGAAGCAGCTCTTCTTCTTTAGAAGGGGAAAATCTCTTTGATGTTCACATTTTCATCTGTGATTCAGAGACCTCCCTACCCTCAAGAGTAATTTTAAATTCAAAGAGAAGTTTGTTTGATAGGGTTGTGCGTGCTTCAGTGTGTGTGTTGGGGGAGGGAGAAACTTTGTCTCAAATGATCAAACAGGGCTATGAAGCCCTGTAATTAGAAAATTCAACAACATGCTGTCCAAGTGGTGCTAACTTTGAGTTTCCAACTTCAACCGGGCTATGTCTTCATGGTTTTATAAAATTACCCATTTTCAGTCAAATGGGCTGCCTTGATATCTCTTCCTGCCTGATCAGTGAAACTAGCTTTGCCCCAACGATGCCTCTTAGCAGCAAAACCTGCTAATTGGCAGTTGCAACCCAGAAATTTGTAGGACACTTAAGAGGAATGACAGGGTGACAGAGCCACCTTCCTGATGCATGCAGGGCAAAATATGATAAGGAAGTAGAGGAAGGTGCTAGAGCCTGACACCTAGACAGACATGTCTGCTTCCACTGAATCTCTTCCTAGTGCTTTGGTAAAGCCCCAAATGCCCAAGCCAACTATGGAGGCCAGACAACAGACACTAGGAAAGAGTAGGCCAGGGAAGAAAGCTTTGTTTCTGGAGATAGAGCAAGAGCTCAACTCCAGGGACAATGAGTGTATAGCTTCTCATAGAAGGACTAAGGATGGGCTGAGGTGACAGCTCAGTGGTCTAAGCACCTACCTGCCAAGTGTAAAGACTCAGGTTCAATTCCTAGTACCACATGCCATGCTGGCCCAGAACCCCAGTTGCACTGTGCCTACCACTGAAACCAGGCATTGTGGTGCAGGCCTGTAATCCCAGCACTGGGGAGACTGAGACAGGAAGATTATCATGAGTCTCAGGAGTGTACTAAGACCATGTATCAAATAAACCAATAAATAAAAGATTGGGAAAAAAAATGAGGGACTAAGGTAGGATGTCCCACACTGGGCACAGGAAGCACCAAAGAAGCAGCATTCATTCAAATTCAGAGCAGATAACAAGAACAGAAAGAAGTTGAAAACTTCATGAGTTCCATATGGAACTAGGAGCTGGGCCCAGTGGTACATACCCATGATCCAAGCACTCTGGAAGCAGAAGAAGGTGGATCATTGTGAGTTGGAGGTCAGCCTCAGCTACATAGTGAGATGAAGTACAGCTTTGACTAGTGAGCCCCTCTCTCAAAGAAAAGAAAAAGCAAAAACCGAATGAGACCAGGACACAACTACACACCTGGAGCCCTGCCCCTGGGGTCTGGAACTCAAGAGAGACATACAGTTGACAAAAGAGTCAATGCTCATGTGTTGGCTCCACACTAGTGAAGTGGGATTTAGTTTACTGTCTGGAGCAAAAATTAGAAAGCCTCCAATGGCTCAGGCATTGACCAAAATAAGCATTGGGATCCTATGATCACAGAAGGGCTGAGTCCTCTCAGGATGCTTCCTAAGTCCCTTGGGGGCTCTCAGCGAGAGTCCCCAGCACTCTCCCAGTGGTGGCAACTCCAGTGTCACTGGCTGCTTTCACTCTCAGCCAAGCGCCATCCAGGAGGGCCCGGGATATTCCTTTTCCCATGCGCTCCTCAGGCTCCTCAGAAGGACTGTGTAGGGACCTGCAGTAGGCTGAACTGTGCGGATCCCCCAAGGTCAGATGTTGTAATCCTACTCATCCTAGCAGTAGGATGTGATATGCTAGGAAATAGGGCCTGGGGGGGATAAAATGAGGACAGTGGAGCTCTCACAAATGGGATCATTGCCCTCATAAAAGCCCCCCACTACATAATCTTAATTGCAGCAGCTGTAAACTAATTCTACTTGTCTTGAATTCCAAAAGGCAATTACATTTCATAACTAAAATTAAAAGGGGCAGAAGTTGAAAATCTGAAGCCTTTATTCTTTTTTAAAATATAACCTGGAACTACTTTTGTCATTGATACACACTGCATTAGACTTCTCTTGTTAAATTTAAGTAAATACAATTTTAATGCATTCATTTAAAAATAGCATGCATTGGATATACCTAGTTTTATCTAACTACTTCTGTCTACTAAGCTATGTTTCCATGTGTTCATCCATCATTTTCCAAACCTGAGTGAAAGATGTTTATCTAATATCACTGGTGGTTACTTCTATATAGTGGGACCTTGTAGGGATTTTTTTTGTAATGATCTTCTGTATTGGTCAAAAATTTTTAAATGATGAATCAATAAATGTAGACATACTAAAGTCATTATTCTCAAATATAAGATAAAGAGAAAACTGAAAGAAAAATAAGACATCCAGAGCTTTCCGCTTTTTCCAGGTAAGAACATAGTACCCCGATTCGTTGAAATCTACTTCATGGTGCAGGTGAAATAGCTCAGCAGTCTAAAGCACCTGCTTAGGCAAAAATGCAGGGACCACAGTTCAATCTCTGGCACCACACGCCATGCCAGCCTCACCCCCAGGGTGGTCTGAGCTGGCCACAAAAAGATAAAATTAAATAAAAAATAAAAATCAAATCTACTTCACACACACCTTTCAGCCACTTGAAGTACAAAGCCTCAAGGCACTTGGTACACTCACAGAACTATCTTTCCATCTCCACAATCAAATTTAGACTACTTTTCATCCATGCCCTGAGCCCTTAGACTAACCCCTGACTGTCTCTGTGTGTTTGCATATTCTGGGCATCCATATAAATGAAATCATATTAAAAGAAGGAGGCAGAAATCTGCAGCCAAGATAAAAGAGTCTTTTCCAGAACGTGAGCAAGCTGACTCCCTGACTTTCTCCTGTGAGTTGTCTCCTGTTTAGGAGCCACACCATCTATTGCACTTCGTTGCAGCAGCCTCAACTAAGGCAGGATAGAAGTCATTTCAAGGCAAAGACCACCACACCCAGCCTACTACTGAGGACGGCAGCAGCATGCAGCCCCAGGCCAGCTTGGGAAGGGCTACCTGGCCAGGTGGCATCTCTCTCCTGCACTCTCCCAGAGGGTGCAGCTGATAGAGGAGTCAGGGGAGTTCTCTCAGGTACCTGGTTGCATCCATGAAGAGCTCTTGATCCCCAGGAGGACCCTGTGTAGAGAATTCCAAGGGGCGCTGTCTGCCCCAAAACACTCAGCAAGCCACACTGGCCAGAGGAGTCGCACGCAGCAAAGTGTGCAGAGCTGAGAGGAAGAACCCACATCCGGTGTGGTAGAACCCAAACCCACACAGACGCTCATGCTCATGTAATGGATGGTTCAGGTGTGGGAAAGCGTAAAGCTCTTCTCCAGGACATGAAAAGCTTTTATGCATAACCAGTCCCACACTGAAAGGAATCGTTCTGGAAATGACCCATCTGTATCTTGTTCCTGGGAATTCATATTTCAGAAAGAATATGAACCCGACTCTTTAACTGAAGAAGTAAATACAATAAATAAAACGGACCCATGAGGGAGGCAGGATGGTGCTACTGAAGAGCTGACCCATTACCACAGGCCTCAGGAGGCCTGGGTTCCCAGGCAGGTCTTTAGGGTCCTGTGAAGACTTAGCCCTGAGGGTGTACTGCAAGAAGCGCTGCAAGGAAGCAGCAGAGCGCTCGGGGTTGGAATGCCAGAACCATGTCTGCAGTTTCTCCCTGCCTCTGCACACAGGGGGAAGCAGTTTTAGAACCACAATCCCTGGCAGGGACCCCACAGCATCAACCCAAGCATCTCCTGGAGGATTACCCTTGGTCGGCAGCCTGCAAGCAAGACCCCCTTCCTGCAAGTCCGCACCTGACCCCACACATTGTCTTGCTCTCTTCTCTCTCCCCAAGGGTCACAAGGGGACACTCTACTCTAACATCCACCTCCGTCTCTCCAAGTACTCTCCTCCCATTTGTAACAGCCCCTAATATGCGCCTCCATTCGATTTTCCTTACCCAGCTTAAAATCTTCTCATTCTAATTACCGTTTCAGTTTTCTTCTATTTCTCCCCCGAGATGTCTCAATTAGTGTACTTTTTCATGCTGCCTGTCACCTCTGAGCTGCAAAGGTGGGTTTAACTCCAACAGAAGCCACGCAGAAAATAAATGAGGAGCCGTTCTGGGCGGCCAGGCCGAAGGTGGGGTTACTTTACAAACTAGCACACCTTTAATTGATGATAAATGGACAGGAAAGTAGCCTTATTAATACAGCAGCCCTGATTCCACTGGCATGCGGTGTCCTTCCATTACTCAAAGGTATAGAAGAAAGAGCCTGGCTCAGTCCTGGGTAAGGAACTTGCACTCCGAGACAGAGAGAGTGGGAGAGTGCAGCCAGGCCAATTAACATGGTTCTGGTCAAAGTCAGAAATTAACTTGCTCTTTAAGACCACAGCTAAAAGTGCCATTTGTCTTCCCTGTAATTACACTTAGAGGTAATTATGCCCACAGAATTCAGCAAGTTAAATGAAGGTAGGACTTTCTCCCCCTATCACGTAACTCTTTTCATTCCAATCTTGTCAAAAGACTAAACAAAAATAAAGGTGTCTGCGGCAGTATATTTCTTTCATTAATGAGAGCTTTGTCGTCCTAAGACTTCTCTGGAAAGCTGCCGTCCATGTGCAGTGTTTATTCCTCTGCTCCCCTGGGAGCCGAGTCCTTATCTGAACCGCTCAGAATTTAGAAGCACACTGAACTCGAAAGCATTTCCCAGCCGTTAATACCTGCTCCGGCTTACCCAGGCATGTGTCAAGGACAAAGAGTGGGGAAGGCGCTGTCCCCTTTCTTCTTGGCAACGCAATATGTAGATCTCACCATCACATGCTATCTACCGGAAACCAGCACACAAGCCTTTCCTGTCCTCTTGATTGGCGTCTATTACCATTGCCTTTTAAAGGCCTCTGGGAGCCCAGGAAATCAGAAGACGTATGCAGAGCGTGTGCCTCTGCCTCAGTCTAGCTGGCGGTGTGTGCATGTGTTTTGGTTCCAAGACACAAGCCTGGGGCTCGTTCACAGCAGCCTGGTTCTGCGGCACCAAGAATCACATACAGGGCTCCAGAGAGCCTGGGCGGGACAACAGCCACTCCACAGGCCTGGGCAGGACAAGAGAGCCCCTTTAGGATTCTACTGCTCTTTGGGGGATCCAGCAAAATGCCCAACTAGTCCAATAAATTAATTCCCCAAGAATTCCACTGGGATGGCCTCCAGCAGTGAATTCTCTGAAGAGATAAAGAATGATCCAAAGCAATCCTTGGGGCCCCCATTCCCTGGGCTATTTCACCCCCTGTTGGGTCCCCATTGGCAGGATATCTTCTTCCTGTCTGCCCTCTCTCCTTCCCAGTCCTGCCCAAGTCTCTTTTGGCCTCTCTCATATTTTTGTAAATTGTGTCAATTGATATGAAGCTTCCACTGGAAAGAAGATCAATTTGGATTTGCCTAAATTCCCCCCAGCCTGCACCAACGCCTGAATGCTAGCACGTGAGGCCATACGACAGGTCCAAGGTGGTCTTCTGAGCGGCAGCCAAAGGCCTCTGACTTCCGTCTCAGCGACTCCAGTGAGGAAATTCAAGATTAAAAAGTAAACCTCTCTAGTCACACACCGACTGAGTAATTATTTGTACAGCTCTCTCATGAAGTAATTTGGCAAGACGTATTAAGACCAATAAAAATATTGACTGTGAAACTTTCATGAGGAGATAATCTTTCATTCAGGAAAATGGTCACTACAGTACAATAATATTACCCCAAAGAGAAGTGACAAAACAGAAAGAAACCCAGTACTGAAAACTGGAGAAGGCTCAAGTCAGTAAGTGGCACATTCACTGGATGGATGTTTATGTGACCATTTAAAAAAATGGTTATTGAGACTGCACAATCTGAACAACTAGTTATAATATGAGGTTTTTAAAGATTAGAATACAAATCAGAAAAATGGTCACCAAAGTCACACTGAAACACTACCAGTGTCAGGTGAATACATGGGAATATGGTTGATGTTATTTTTCAAATTTTCTACAGTACATTTACACTCTCAAAAATGTGTATGATGTTAATCTAATATTTTTAAAATAAGTAACCATTGTCAATGGCATTATTAAGAAGCTATAAAACCAATCTAAACTGAGTATCTTAGTTAATAGATCTGTCTCTGACCTTGAGTTGTTAAAGGACATACTCTGCCACTGACCAGCTGGGTGACCAATTGTGTTATCTGAGACTTAATTTCATCATAAAAATGAATTCTTTTGTGGGAAGGTGCCACCATTTGTGTCATGGTCCCCTTCCATGTGATTCTCCTTTGACTCCTGAGCCAGCCCTCGTGGTCACCTTCATGAGACAGCTTTCCTCTGTCCCTGGGACACTGGGGTCAGCCAGGAGTCTGTCCCTGGCTTCCTCTCGCACTTTCCATCTTAACAACACCACTTCTCTCATGAGCTCTGTCTCTGGCTGCATGAATGTCAACCCCAGGTGTCCAGCAACTCCCTGCCTTTCTGCCTTTAGAACTTTCAAAATCTGAAATCGTGCCCTCTGCCCAGGTGGAATCCTGCTTTCTCTACTTGATGCTAAGGTACTCCACTGTCCCCTTCCTCACCCCACGTCAGAAGCCTGGGTGCCACCAGGAACTGGCCCCATCACCTCTAACCTGGCAGGCTGACTGGTCACAGCCTCTGCCTCTCACTGGTCGAGTCATTCCCCTTAGTCTCCAGAGGAATCCTTTTTAGAACACAGACCCATACCATTCACCACCCAGCACCACTGGGGGTCAGTCCCTGGGTCACCTGAGGGGAAACCCAAGGTTGAAGGTGACACTTCTCAACAGGTCATACCTCATGTTTCCAATCCCCCCACCCACCCACCTGCATGGCTCTCAGGGGCTCTAGATGCCAGCACCATCATTTTGATAAGTTTTCATTGGCTTGTTGACTTGGTCCTCCCCCCAGGGAACAGGCCACCCCAAATTTCAAAGACAACACTACAAGGACCCAGAGGGCCCTGCCTCCCAAAACAACCCAAGTCTCAAACCTCCACCTGCACTCAGCCCCAAGCCCTGTTCCTTCCTCACCTACAGGATCCTTCCATGAACACCCAACTTTGCTCCCAGCCACTGGAAAGGAGCTGGTCCAATTCAGCGTTCACCTCCCAGTGAGGTCCCCTGTTCTGCTGCCCTCTGCCACATGCCACTCTGCCTTGGAGCCAGCTGAGTATGGACTGAAACTTCCATTAACTGTGAACTAAATAAACCTTTCCTTCCCACATTTTGGATGTCGGGTATTTGTCCCAGCAATAAGAGAAAAGTAACTGAGAAACCTTATAACCCTCATTTGTGTGTTGCTTGACCCTATTCTGTTTTTGTAGCCCTCATGTTTTCTATATCAGTTTTGTGTATTGCTATTCAGCATTGTTTCCAATGTCTTGCACATAGTAAGTCTCAGCTGCTTGTCTGAATAAAAATACATCTTTCTCTGAAAAGAATATATTCTCCCTTGCCACAAGACCTTACCTCCTTTGTTTCCTACCCCTGACCCTCCTTTATGCCCCATGTCCACTCAAGACACTGCACCCTTCAAAGCCCAGCTCAACCATTATTCCTTAGGAAACTTTTTCCTGTTCTTACACTGAAAATAAGATTCTCAGTGCTCTGCAATCTCTCTCTTGATTCTTGTTTAAATTGTGGCACTTTGTGGTGGTTAGCTCTAGCCTGAAATAGACTATGAACTTTGTCTGGCCAGTGTGTCTCCTTAGGGTGCTCCCAGGACCTGGGGCAGCACCAGTAATCAACACCATGCACTCAGTGAACATTTGTTCAAGGTCTTAATGGATAACTGAGACCAGGAAGCTCTGTCTTCCCGACTGTAGAGTGCTGGGGACATTACTAACTTCCCAGATCACATTGTTCAGCAATAGTCAAGCGGCTCCCTTCCCAGAGCCTACGCTGTTCAGAGCAACAATCAGTGCCTTTAAAATATTGATCCTCCAAAAGAATTCACTCTTTCACCCTACAAGCTTGTGCGGGGTAAAGCTTTCCTCTGTAGCTGACGCCAAGGGAAATTTCAACCTCAGGCTGCCAACTTTTCAGATTCCAGATTAATGAGAACTTAAAATGCAATAGGTTGACTATATCTGTCCTCTTTGGGTACACTTCCTTAGGAAGAGATCGGGACCCACCTGCAGCACTTGGTGTGTCTAGTGGAGAAAGGGTGGGCTTTGGAACAAGGCAGCCATGGGCTCGTGTCTGCATGGTTTGCTGATGCTACTTAACCTCTCTCAGCCTTGGTTTGTCATCTGTAGAAGCAGGCTGATAATACCCACTTCCAAGGCACACTGTGAAAATGGAATGAGACATTCACTCATCTGGACCTCACTAGTGCAGAAATGGAGCCAGGGATCACCATGAATCTGGTTCTCATCGTTTTCCTTCCTATATTCCCTGGGCTGTGCTAGGTGGCCCAATTCCAGCACCACTGACACACTGGGCCTGTATGATGTCTCTCCTGTGGGAAGGTTGCCCTATGTATTGTAGGGTGTCCAGTCACACTCTGGACACTAAAACTCACCAGCAGCCCTCTCTCTGGTTTTGTCACCAGACCTTGCCAAAAGCTTCTCAAGGGGGAAAATACTTCCAGCTGAAATTCAGGGGCCTAGAGCGGTGCAGAGCTAACGTCACTTAGTGAGACCCACTTGGGTTTCCTTCATGACCACCTCTGACCATGCAGAGGCTGCATTCGGCAGATCCCAGTCAGTCAGAAGCTCCTCCTTTAGCGAGAGAGGGTGCAGGCTTGACTCTGGCTGTCACTGGCAGCTTCCTTCTTTCAAATTGAAGATTGGAACCACTCTCTGTCCTAATAGTGAACATGCGGGGCCCATGTGCACTTGGAGAGAAGCATTTAGCTGAGCATCTATTACATGCCAGGACTCGATCTAGGTGCTGAGAGACACAGTGTGGGGGATTCCTGCCCATATGAAGCACGTACACTAATGAAAGCCATGGACAGAAACCACTGGGTAGAACAGAAAAACATCAGCAACACCACAGCTGTAGGGCCACGGAGGCTTTCTACGCAGAGAAAGCAGTGAGTTGGGTCAGCCACAGAGATGGGCACCCAGAGCCACAATTTGGCAATGACATACCACCCCTCCTACACGAACATCTTTTAAGGTTCAGGACGGTCCATCACAGACATTGAAAGCCAGCATTATCCCTGTACCCTCTCTGAGACACTTCAGTGGCAAAAATTTATCAAAAGTGTCTTAGGGGGAAAAAAAGCTAAAAAGGCAACAAGCAAATAAATTAAAAAAAAAAAAAACAAGAATCCATGGACCTTAATTCATCGCAATTCATCCATCATAGCGACTGCCAGAACCACAGTGACACTGCCTTTGTTTTGCTTTATATTAAAGAAGTAGGAAAACAGTTGAGCTAGCTTTGAAAGGTGGGAATATAGGCGATTTTTTTTTACAGATTTACTATGGATTGCTTTATTGCTAAAACTGTCTATAAGAAGCATCACGCCTTACCATTAAGAAGTGTCATGAAGCTCTCGATCATTAGATTCAGTCTTTTCCTTTCCAATCCCCTCTTAGCACTTGTACGAGTGGAGAAAAAAGAAAAATACGGAACCATAGTTGCAGTGCAGTAAAATAGTGCTGGGGAAAGAGCTAGTTATAGTTAGTCTTTCTGTGAGTTTTGTATTGTGATACAACAAAAGATGAGTGATGACAAAAAAGAAATGAATTGTGGAAAGAACACTGGTGGTGATTTCTCTGCAAAGATGATAAAGAGAACAAATAAATCACACAATTGGTATATATAAAAAAAAAAAAAAAGAAGTGTCATGAACAGCTCTTTCAAGTAGAGGTACCGATTTAGGCATGGCGCTACACACCTGGCATCTGCACCCTGGAAAGTTAAAGCAGGAAGACCACAAGTTGAATTGCAGCCTGGGCAAGTTAGTGACTCAGAGAGACCCCGCCAGCTCAGGCCAAAGCACCATGGCTTTTCCTAAGTCTGTGGAGCTCCTGATTTCAACTTCGATGACGCCTGATTTACTCTGGTGGTGGCCCCATGGCCAGGGTCTAGGGGCCTCTGTTTCTTCCAGAATGCACAGCTCTCCAGTGCAGGTCCTGAGCTCACAGGCTTGTGGCCGAAAGCCTCTGATCCCCTCTCCTTTGTCCCCAGCCTCTGGGAAGAGCCTGCTGCTTTCCCTCCAACAGGTGGGGCACTGTGGGTCTGTGGTGGACTGTCAACTGATGAGCACCTGGAAACACCCCGCTGAACTGAACCAGCGTGGTGCTGGGTGCAGCAGGCCTACCTGAGGGCTGCTGCCAACAGCATAAAAGGAGAACTGAAGAGGAAGAGCGAGAGCTGTCGCTTCTCCTGGAGGAGCCTGTCGTGCTGGTTTTCCTGATATGAATGCAGCTGCTTCCGTTGTTGAGGGAGCTCAGGACCCTCTAGCCTCTGAGAATGGCTGCGGCTCACCTTAGTGGAGCTCTGGTCCTCACTTTGAGCATCACTTCCTGGCTCCAGAGGGGAAGACGGTGCACCATTCAATCCCCTGTGGTAGCGCTGGCTTTCTTGATATAAACTTAGCTGTTCTCATTGCCAGAGGAGCTTGAGACCTCATTGTTGCTGAAGATGGCTGAGGTACCTTTCAGGGGAGCTCTGGTCTTACTTTGAGCACCACTTCCTGGCTCCAGTGCAGACCCCTCAGCCTGCTGGCACAGATCCTACGCCTGAAGGGCCTGCCAGACAGCTCATCAGATTAAAGTGCCTGCTTTAGGCAGATGCAGGGACAGGGGTTCGGGCTTGCTGTGCCAGCCCCACCCCCAGGGTGCACTGAGATGGCAACTACGACTGGGTGTGGTGGCACACACCTGTAATCCCAACACTTGGGAGGCTGAAAACAGGAGGATCACTACAAGTCCGATCTGTGTAGTAAGCCCCTCTAGACCCTGTACTAAATACATTAATAAAATAAAATTTAAAAAAACTACACCTGAGACCAGTGCACTCATTTCCTTGCCATGGTCAAACGCATCACCAAACCATCAGTGGTAAAAGTCAGCAGAAGTGTCACAGCCAGTGAAGCCGCTCATATGTCACCACATAATGATGCTGCTTGCGGAGATGGATCTACACGGGTGGTGATCAGACACTCCTGCAGGGTGGATGAACAAGACTGGCTTTCATCTCTGCACTAATAATCAAATGACCCACCAATGTTTGGACACAGTGTAAATGCCTGGGGTTAGGAAACTAATTTTTAAAAACTTCAAGTGCAAACTCCATGTCTTAGTATGTGTTGTGCAATTTTAACAGAATGCTGGGTACTGAGGTGGACCTGGTGGTGCAGGCTTATAAATCCAGCACTCCGGAAGGCTGAATTGGGAGGATCACAAGTTTGAGCTTGGACAGATTATCAAGATCCTGTCTCAGAATTCAGAACTAAACAAGCATGTCCCCACAGCCTCCTAAAGGTCCCAGCTCTTAACTGCTGCCCTGGAGACTGACCCATAAATGGGGTGGACTGCTAACCTATAAACTCTAGGGGACACGTTCAAACCTCAGCACACCACATAAAGGAATACTGTGTGGTCATCAACACCTATTTATAATAGTGCTACATACGGCCACGCAGATAGCTCAGTGGTCTAAGTGCCTGCCTGGCAAGCACAAGGACCCAGATTCAATCCCTGGTACCACATGCTGCGCTGGACCCACCCTCAGTGCAGGCCACCAAAGCTATGGGGAAGCTGAAACAAGAGGATCACTACTAGTCCAAGCTGTGTAGTGAGACCTTGTATCAAATACATACAAATTTTTAAAAATAAATAAATTAAATAAAAAATAAAATAGTGCTACATAAAGTTACATGACCCCAAAAGATGGCAAGCTAGTATATAAATCGTGGTCTCCCATTAGATATCTCCTTATGTTTTCAGATGAAGAAGACAGTCAGTGCTCCGTGGCATCCCTCAGAAGCAGTTTTACTTTTGTAGTTAAAAACGCAGGCTCCAGGGTGCGGGGTATAGTTTAGAGGTGAAGCACTTACATGGATGCCCAAGACCACGACCCTGAATGAAAAATACTACAAGCCCCTGAGCCAACCTGCTAGAGAACGCTGATTCCACCACCTTCGTGTGCGTGTACTGGTAGGTTTTTCTTTAATGTCTCCCACGTCTCAGTTTCCTGGTAAGAAAGTGGGTGCTGGTCCCCCTTGCTTCACAGAGGGCTGGTGAGTGAGCCAGCAGGCCCTGGGGGTAGAGAGCACACGGAGAGCAGTCAGTGCATGCAAACTACACCTATCTTTGTAAAACCACCGTTAATGGTGAGGTTTCGGGTCATTTTAACATTATATTTTATTCTTCTCATTATTTTCTTTTGTACTTTGGGGAAGGGTCTACAGGGTGTTCAGGGTCTCGGTACTAGATCAGACTCATAGTGATCCGCCTGTTTACAGCCTCCCAAGAGCTGGGATTACAGGTGCACACTACCACGCCCAGTCTCAATTGCCATCTTAGCAAGCCCCTGGGGCAGAGCCGGCATGGCAGGCCTGGGGATCAAACCCCCAACCCCTGCACCTGCTTTCAGGCACTTCAATCCACTGAGCCATTTGGCCAGTCCTCTTCTGATTATTTTCTACAGGACACTCTATGACTTTTACCATCAAGTGAAAGTGAAATAATGTTTTCAAACCATTTCAGTTATTGAAATGAATTCAGGGAAAAGATTCGTTGCAGCCACGTTGCCATAATTGATACAACATCTGCTATTTCTAGGGCTGAATCAAATAAAATATAGTCAACTCTCGATTCTACACGAGGCACGCTCATTTATCTGCTGCTAATCCTGCTTCGCTGTTTTTACTGGCCTCATTAAGCACTGGCTGTAACCTCATATGTTACGGCTCCAAGCCAGCGTCTGTTTACCCTCTCTCCCACAGCCAACAGCCCAGCCAGAGCCTTGTAAACCAATTCTCTTAATGATCAAGCCAGGCAGGGAGGTGAGGATCTGCGATACAGAGAACTGAAAGCAGAAGCCTGGGGCTGTGCTCGGAGAGGAGCTGCAGCTCCAGCATGGATAGAGTGGAGGACCAAATGTGACTCTGGGGCTCTCCCTGGGGCTCCTTCTAGGCTCCTTAATCCTCTGTGTCCACATCAGTTGGGTCCCCGCCTGCCTGACCATGTGCCATGGTACCAATGCAGTCTGAAGAGAAAAAGATGATGGAGAATGGCTGAGGCCAAAGCCCATAAAGAAAGTCCACACTCTGTGTAGTGCAAGGGTTCTCATAATGCATGTGTTGTAATGTGACCCTCCTGTCAGTTTTTAGGGTATGCTCTCTACCACGCTTCATTCAATACACCGCTCCCAGCTCACGGCAGAGGCCCAGAGGAGGCTGTCGCTGCTAATTTCAGAGTCCACGACACTGGATTTATCTGCAAACGTGAAGCACTGCTCTCAAAATGGGTTTGCTGGACTCTCTGCTCACTTCTGCTCCTGGCCATGGTTCGTGAGCTGTGTCTCTTCATCCATCTACTTACAGTCTGTGTAAGAAGATGCTCCCATGCTCTGGCCAGCTGAGTCATCTCAGGATCAGAGGACAGGGAGCAGCTCAAGGCTCTGAGTATCAGATATGCCATGTTCTTCTTAGAGCTGTTGGGTAACACTGTGGCCTTCCTTACAAACTCCCAGTGATGTGTAAGCTTCATTATCCCCTCGGTTGGCTGGAGGGATGTGTACATCAGTAAAGCACACTCCTAGGTATGTCTGGATGGGTCTCCAGGGCATGAACATGAGGACCATATCTGGTTCCCGAACACTTCCACTCAGGCTCATCTTGTGCTCTCCGTTTCCTGGACACCACGACTTGAGCACCTTTACTCCACCAGGAAGTTTCTTGCTTGGAGCGAGCCAACCAATGAAACCTTGGAAAATGTGAGCGGAAAGACCTCTCCTCCCCTAAGAAGAATTTCTTAGGTTTTTGCTCACGAAAACACCACAGGAGAATCTTTCATTTGAAAGTGCTTTTGTTGTTAAATTAATTGGCTACAAATAATACAACTTGCCAGTGACTTAAACAAATAAGGGCTTGTCACCCTAGTAGCATGTCTGCAGGCAGGTCAGTGTTGGGGTTCACCTGCTCTACTTGAGCCAGGGTCTCCTTTTTGTCTTTGCCTCACCCTCCTGGTCTCAAGGTCACCTCGTGAATTCCAGGCATCGCATCTACAGTCAAAGCAAGAAAAAGAAGTTGGTGGTGGTCTTCCATGTCTATTTGTTTTCGTACAGAAAAAAAAAAAGCTCTTTCCCGACAATGGATCTCCTCTTGTATTATCTTGACCAGCTCTGTGTCCAGTACCCATTCCCTGCATTAGGAGAAGGTAGGAAATGTCATCCTGAAGTCTCTAGCGGAAGAGAACAGCGAGGGCTGGGCGGAGTTCCAGGCCAGGTAACCTGCAGGGGTTTCCCAGGGCCTTTGAAACGTCCCGGTTATAACTCCCTGTGTGCAAATGTTATGTAAGAAAACTAAAAGCACAGAAGTAATCTACTGGAAAGCCAAACCTTCCTGGTTCACTGTCTACCACGTGGAGCTCTGCCTGGCCTTGGTTTCTGTCAGAGCTTCTGCACGGGTTTGCTCAGGGGATCTCCCAGGGAGCCTGACCTTGCCCTTGACTCGCAGGACACCTCCAGAACTCTGGGCTCCGCGTCCCCGAAGAGTACGCATGCCGACCACGAGGGGGCGCCAGAGCTGTTTCAGCCGAGACCAGAGGGACCCTGTCTAAGGCGTTTCCCCGCCCACTCCCCTGCTCCCCAGGGACACAACAGTCATGCTAAACCAGGTACCTGAGCCCCTCTGCCAGATTCTGCGACGAGGTCCTGCGGAATCCCAGCACTGAGAGCACGCCTCGTTGCTAGTTTGTGCTTTGGGTATTTTGTGTACACGGCAAAGGCTCAGAAAAACCTGCCTGCAGTGGGGCCTCGCAAGAGGCTCCAAAGGTCAGGCGTAGCCTGGCGTCTGGCGCACAGCCGCCGCCTGGCCTGGGCTCCGCTGCGGCCGCGCATGTCCAAGCGCGCCGCAGCCTCTGCGCACCGACGAGCCAGGCTTTCCTGCAAGGCCGCCCGCGTTCCAGCCGGCGCAGCTCCCTGCGGAGGCAGCTCGTTAGCTCCCGCCACCCGGCAGCTCTCGGCCCAGCTTCTCGCTGTTTTAGCGAGCAGGGAGAACCTCGGAGGTAATAAACTTGCAACAGAACAGCGCGCTCATTCGGATGCGCAGGCAGCGCCAAACACTTAGGGTTTATATAGAGCCACAAAGCCAGCGTGAAAAGGATCTAATTACGACATGAATTACAAAAACAAACAAATAAATAAAATAAAGCACAGATGCGAGGTTTGCCGAAATGTCTAGCAGCCCTTAGTAAACGGCCACAATTGAGAGAAATGTTGCAAAGACCTGCTGGGGCCGAAAAGCTGGCTGAGGCACCGTCCCAACCCCAAAGTACCTTCAACAATTGCGCACATCCCCGCCCCAGCCCCGCCCCCTCCGTTCTATTAAGTGAAAAGCTGGGAAATAGTCCACAGGCAGCTACTTAATGGTCTTGTGCCTGTGAACCGCAATTACCGACAACAAGCGCCACCCACAGACTCTGTGGGAATGCGTTCATGGCTAATCAATTCAATTGATCACTGTTTATTAAGTAAAAACCTGCTTTCTAAATAGTTCCTCCCTCAATGGTGTTTTTTTGCAGGCTGCTAGAAAACAGGAGGCTAATTGGGGCTTTTAATTCAAGTCCAAGCGAGAGAATGCAAGCGCGTGCGCTAGCAACAGCACTGGGTCCGGGAGGTGGGCGTGAGTGGCGGCACTTCGCGCTGTGTTGACCTCCCAAAGCCTCCCTCCTTTGCTCCAGTCCAGAAGCTGTTGCGGCTGGGTCAGCTGAGGACATTCGGAGGGGGGCCCGCTGGTGAGACAGATTATAGGGCTGTGCAGGCCTCATCAATACTGTTAATTGATCGGCTCCTTCAGCACCTTGCAAACAGAGATGGGAAATCAATGGTTGGTGGGCGGGTTAGGTGCCCAGATAAGCGACCGCGGCCTATCTTTGCTATCTTCTTACAGAAAATAATGATCTCAGTCGCTTTGAGGGCCCTGAGTTTACGCAAACTACGGACCAAAAGCCGCATCCAGCCCGGGTGCAGTAGAGGAGGCCAGGGCAGTTTTGTGGTTGTGCAGCAGCCCTACAGGGACGGACGTCCCTGCGATGCCCGTGAGAAGCTCTTCTCAAACGCCGCAATCCCGGGATGTGAGGACTCTAACCCTGGACAGCTGGGAACCGGACAGACCCGGAAATCGCCCCTCCTCATCCGGGCTGAGACTGCCAAAATCAAGGCTTCTCAGCTGGGGAGCAGCGGAGCCGGCCCTCCAGAGAAACAGGCCTGGTCTCTCCCGAGTCTCACATCCCTCCGCTGCAAAATTCTCCATGCCCGGTGACGCTAACGACCATTGCCCACGACCCGTCGTCAGGTTTGATATTTTAGTCTTTCATGCTTGCCCAACCAGAGAACTCACTGCTGGAGGAGACCCAAGGGTGGCCCTTCCATGTCCTGGCACAAACAAAGCGCCAATGAATAGAATAAATAGATGATAGATAGATAGATAGATAGATAGATAGATAGATAGATAGATAGATAGATATAGAGATATAGATATAAAATTTCTGCATGGGCACGTACTCAAAAGTCTCAGGAGTAATGCTAGTCTTTCTGACAGGGTAACTAACCTAGCGATATTGAAATCTTTTAGGAAGGATGGGTAGGCTTTTTCATTACCAGTTGCTTTGCTATTTTGCAGTTTAGGAGTTCAGATCACCAAAAGACATAAACTACTATTTTATATTCTGAAGGCAGAACTAGTTTTATGACTCAAAAGGAAGGAAGGAAGGAAGGAAGGAAGGAAGGAAGGAAGGAAGGCAGAAAGAAAAAGAAAAAAAGAAAGAACTCTGAGAACATTTAGCAATTGTTTCCCCACCTTACACTCTGCTTGTGACCTTTGCAAGCCCCTGTCCTGAGTTGTATTGAATCTACATCTGTATCCTGGTCTCATGAAGAAATATAAATCAAGTTATCACCATTTGATATGACAGTCGCTTGACATCCGCTGGCCACTTGATGTCCGGCTCTCCTCCAGCTCAATCATGAACAATAAAGATCAGAAATACAGAAAATGTGGATTCATGGCACACTGCTCGAAATGCCACTGCTGGGCGAAAGCTCTCACGGCTGGTTTGAAATCTGTAAGTAGCAAGAGTTCCGCAGGAAAGAGGAAAACTTTTAATAGGACCAGGCTACATCAAAGCAGCCCGTAATTAGGTACAAATTTGGCTCATGGTTCAGCAATTTATACAGATTAGCTGCGCTGACCTTCTGGAGCCCCAGAACGGTTCTTTCACATTTGTGGTTGCAGAGTGACCTCTAGTGTTAAAAGGGAAAATTTTGTTTGCTTTGGTTTAGTGATAATGACACTGGCGTCTTTTACCTAGCCTTACTACGCAAGTGTAGGGCATGCCATGTCTTTGGGCAACAAATTCACATCCTCAGACGCAGCTGTGAACTTTTTTGTCCACATTCAACCTATCATTACTTATAGAATGTTCTAAGCCTTCTGCATGGAAGTTTCCAAAGAGTTTGCCTCGTTATAATCTATGTTTGATTCCCATCTTTATGACTGGCTTTTTCTTTTCTTTATGTCTTGAGGTTGTGTGAAAATGTGATTTTTAGAAGTGTGTACCTTATAGGGCTCTCTGTCTTTTGGACAAATCCATTATTCCTCGTACATTAAATGGGCATTTCTGAATAAGGAAAAGTGCCTGCAACAAAAATCTCAAGTTTGTGGGTTATTTTCTTTTAATTTTTTGGAAAAAAAAAAAAAAGTAGGAAAACCACTGAAAAGCTCTCTGGGGCCAGAGCCCAGGCCATGGAGATGACTTGTCAGCTCAGCTTTTATGGGGCCCGGAAGGGGGTGAGCAGGATTCAGGGTTTGCTGTGCACCAGTGGCGCTGGCCTGAACTGAACAGAGCTCACAGTCTCAGCGCAATATGAAAACACAGCGTCCTTGTTCAAATCAAGAATGACGGTGCCACGGAACAGGCTAAGATGTAAGGCCATTTCTTTCCATGTTCTTGCTCAATCCCGGTGGCATTGTTTGCTATTTAACACATTCTAAATTAAGAAAAATTAAAATCTGTCCCATGCATGTTACCATTCACCTTATGTTGTGCAGTGCTGCCATACAAGGCAAGGGAAAGGCATTTGGCTCAAGAGCAGAATCACCAAAACTACAGGATTCCCACTTCATAGCTAATGCATGCTGCCATGGCTGGGATCATCAATGTCTCCCCAAGGCCCAAATGCTAGATGTTTGGTCCCCAATGTGGCACCACTGGATGGTGGAAACTTTATGAGGTGGGACCTCCTAAGAGGGTTTAGGCATCATGATGTGCCCACAAACTGGGCTGTTGTTCTAATCATTAATCTTGGTTTATCAGCTTGAATGCATTAAGAAACACCTAGCAGATTAATGGAGCCCAGTTCTAGATATATCAGCAGGTGATCAACTTCTAAGCCAGCAACGTGAGTGGGGAAGACCCAGCTAGGGTGTGTGGGTGGCACCCACCAATAAGCTGGCAGCCTGGGCAGGATAAAAAGGAAAGGAAGTGCCGCCATTTTCAGTCTTCACCTTGGCCTCTAGACATCAGTCTCCAGTTTCTTTTGCCTTCCAATACAGACTCGCACATGCAACTGAACAGCTAGCTTCTAGGCCTTTAACCTCGGGCTGGAGCTGTCCCCACTGATCCTTCTTCCCGTTCTGTGGCTTCCATCTTCTTGGGATGAGCAGCTATTGCACCATCCAACTCTCCAGTGCATTTGGCACAGAGGATTCTCCCATTTCTAATCCTGCAGACATTCCTTATGACCTCTCAGACCTATGACCCTGTGAGCCTAAAAAATCTCCCTGCCTAGTTGTACATCTACTTTCTACTGATTCTGTTCTTCCAGAAGCCCCTAACTAAGGCAAGGACTGAGGGGCACCTCCCCATATGTGCTCTCCCTGTCTCCTTCTTGGACAAGGGGAGAACAGTTCTCCCCATACCATGCATTCCCATCATGATGTCCAGCCTCAGCTCAGGCTAAAACAACGGGCCCAATCAACCATGGACTGGTGCTTACAAGCTGTGAGCCAAAATAAGGCTTCCCTCCTTATAAAGTTATTACCTCAGGTTTTCCTACAGTAACAGGAAAATAACATACATATGTATATGATTCCAATAGTGGAAACAATTCAACTCAGAGGCACCATAACTGAATAATTACCCTGACCCCTCAATCAGGTCTTTTTAAGAAATGCTGCACAATGCTGCAGGAAAATCCTGCACACCTGAACACAGTGGAGGGAGAATAGAAGATCTCATTGGGTAACAGGGTTGTGAGTGCTTCCTGGTGGCTGTAGGTGGTCCTGTGCTCTGGAGGAATAAAAACATGATTGATAAATTGTATCAGCATTCAATATGGTGGCCGTTATGACTTGTATCTAAATGTCCTCTCAAAGCCCCATGTGCTCAGAGGTGGGGCTTTGTGGAGGTGGCTGGGTGGGTGATGGTAGATTAAGCATGTGTGGTACCAAATTAGCCCACAGATTGGTGTAGAATACTTCTGAGTGTGGATAATGGGAAGGTACATTCTGGGTGTGGGTGGCACCATCCAACAGACTTGTAGCTTGGGTGGCATAAAAAGGAAAGGAAGGCTCTCTGCTTGCTGTTTGCTGCCCCCTCGCTCCATGGACTGTTCGTCCTCTGCCGTGCTCCTCTGCTATGCCACCCTGCCCTGGAACCAGCTGACTATGGACTGAAGCCTCTACAAAACTGAGCTGAACTAAACCTTTATTCCCTTAACTTGTGGGTGTCAGGTACTTGTCTTAGCAATGAGAAAAGTAACTGTGATGGTTCACTTTATGTATCAATTTAGCTGGACTACAGGATGCTCAAGTAGCTATAAAACAGAATTTCTGAAGAATTCAACGTTGGAATCAGTAGGTGGAGTCAAGAAGGCTTGCTTCCTCCCATGCAATGCCAGGCCAGTCCTAGGGCTGTCATGTTCTCTACTCCATAGGAAGCCATTACCCAGAGGCCCAGAAAATGTATTGAGGGGGGATACACTGTTGTTTTATTCTTAACTTTCTTTTTTTAAATCTTTTATTTATTTCTTTACTTGGTACAGGGTGTAGTGATTCTCCTGTCTTAGTCTCTGCAGCACTAGGATTACAAGTGTATGCCACCATGCCATTTCAGTGGCCAGCACACCTTGCCTGGGTGCTGGGGCTGCTACAGCATGCTGTACTGAGGATCAAGCCTGGGTCCTTGCGCTTGCCATGCAGGCTTTTAGACCACTGAGCTATCTCCACAGCCCTCTTCTTAACTTTAACTGAAGTGTAAAAATAAAAGAGGGCACACAGAAATGAAACTCTTCGGAGACTTAGAAAACAGCTCCTGCAGTCATGTCAGCCAATATTACTACCCACAGGGCAGTGGCAGGAGCTGTGTGGAGGCTGCCTCCTTGGACAGGTTGTACATGCTCAGCTTCACTCATGCACCGGTTCGCTTCCATGGGGCCAGCTTGGTGGACTTCCACCGTTGTCACCCAGATACTCATCTCTACAGGCCAGCCTACAATGACCTCAGCTTGAACTCCCCTGCTCCAGGGCCTACACTGCTGACAGTCTGTCCGTCTCTCTATGTAGTTTCAGAGAATTCACTGTGGCTTCAGTTGAAGGGAAGGCTCAAAGAACATGGAAATACCAAGTGCCTCTGGGAACCCCAGGAGCTTTGGGAGAGAGAAAAGAAAAACCAGAGAGCAGTGGAGGCAACACGGCCACCTGCCCCACTGACCCTGCTCGCTGCCATGATGTCCGAGATGCTCTCTGGTTTTGAAGAGGGAGGAGGAGCTGTAGGGCAAAATTTTCTCCTATTTGGATCCCTGTCCTCCTGCACCCCTTCACAGAAAGCTCCAGGGGGTTCTGGGTTCTGCATGATCCTCAACCCATCAACTAACAGACCCTCCCAGCATGCAACACGGCATACCCTCCATGCCCTGCTAGATTCCCCCATCTCCCAGTGGTCTTTGGCCACTACCCAAAGAGAATGGGGGTCTTGTAGAAATCAGGATCCTTCCAAGCCTGCCAATCCTTCCCTTTATTCCCAGCCCTCCTGCTGGACCCCACAGATACCCCACTCCTGCGCTCTCTCAGTAAAGTTAACACTCAGAAAATCTGCTGCATCTTCACACTTGTGTTTCCACAAAATGTATCTTTTGCAATGTCTCCTCCAAGGTGCCGATGGTATTGAGACTTGGGGGGTGATTAAGTCATGAGGGAAGAGCCCTCACTAACAGGATCAATGCCTTTATTAAAAACCCCAGAGAGTTCCTTAGGCCCCTTCATCACACCAAGTTGCAGAGAGAAGACGGCAATCTATGAACAAGGATGAAGGCCCTCTGTAGCCATCCAATCCGCCTGTCTTGGACTTCCAGGGGTCCAGAATTGTGAGAAGGAACTGGTGTGGGTGAACCACTTAGTTCAGAGTGGCTTTTCTTATAGCAGCCCAAAGGACTAAGACAAAAGCTCTTTAAAAATATCTCTAGACATTTTTCTTCATTTTCAAACAAGTCACTCCTGATTCTTCCAGTAAGAATGCAGAAGTTGCAGTATTATTCAAACATCTTTCCAGGGAATTCTCCTCTTCCTTCCCAGGCTCTCTGTTGTGTAGTTTGCTACATTTAACTCTTATGAGCAGTCTGCTTTCATCCTCCTTGGGAAAGAATGCCCTAGGATCTTCCACAGGCTTCCTGATCCCATTGCATTTTGCAGATTCACCCAACCCCATCCTACACATAGCTGTGTGTTTTGCAGAAAGGATTTTAGAAGGAGCCTTTTGTTTAAATCCAGTCTCTCCAAGCTATCCCTAGTTTTTCATGGGAAATGTGATTTCACCACCATTTCTATGGAAGATATCAAGAGATGGACAGGGATAAATCTCTAGCATCTGTACCTGTTATGGTTTGTGTTTAGGTGTCCCCCACCTCAGAGCCTCATGCAGTCATGGGGCAGTTTCTGGAGTTTGTGATTGATTACTGTGGATGTGCATGCTGCACCTGCCCTGAGACAGGTAATTTGCATCACCATGTAAGGAGGGGAGAGAGGCTAGCTGCCTGAGCTGCTGCCGCTCCCTTTGCTGTCGTGCTCTTTGCTGCTGCCATGGATGCCTGCTCTGCGCCATGTGCTGCTCTGCCTCAGAGTCAGCTGAGTATGGACTGAAGCCTCCAGTAACTGTGAGCTGAATAAACCTTTCCTGCCTTCATTTTGGGCTTTGGGTATTTGTCCCAGCAATGAAAGAAGAGTAACTGAGACAGTATTCTTGCATTGTTGGAGGGAACGGTGGGCTCAGAGACAGCTGATGACCACACAGCTTTTTCCAGACAAGTCCTGATTTCAAACGTTCTAATCTGCACTACACATAAGTTCTCTAACACCCACCCAGGAAGCATATGTCCAACCTAGGGGCTGAGCTAATAATGATAGGTGCACTAGGAAAAGGTTAAACATGCTTCAGAAACCATAAGCTGTCCTCCAGTCCTCTGCCTTGTGTTAGGAAAAATAGGGTGCAGCTCATCTCTATTTTGAAAATACAAAGTGCTGCCTAAGGCATCACCATTATTATCTCTATGAATGTAATTGCAGAAGCTTTATTGAGGGGTCCTGCTAATCACTACAGCTGAAAACTTGCCAAAAAGGAACAAAACAGAATAAGAACAGAAAGACACAAAAGTAGACAGAGAAATGCCGCTGGCAGACCCCGACTGACGCAAATAGGTTAGTGTGAAATGATCAGTTCTATACATCCAGCACAGTTACATCTAATTATGCTGGCTTTATCTCCTGCTTTTTCCCCTCATGCTGAGATCTTGAACATGTCCTCCTCTACGGAAGCAACCTTTCCTTCATCATTATTGATGGTTGCTCTGGTTACCACCATGTGCTTAGCCAATCTCTTCTCACTGTATGTTTCAGTTGTCTTGTTTGTGCTCTTCCTATCTGTAGTATTTTTATAATGCTATGGTGAAGATCCTTGAAAATACTTATCTGGAGATCTGTGATTACTTTCCTAAGAGATTTCTAGAAATTGAATTGCTAGGGCAAAAGGTATTATAATTTTGAAACTCCTTTTTGATTGTTGATGAGGTCACCATGGTAATAAACACTCTTCAGATTTGGATGATGATCAGCATATAGACAAATTCTGAAAAACAAATTCAGATAACCATAGGTTCTCGTGCTCCTGATGGGACCCAAGGCGACCGGCGAAGACCTTGGAGCCACACCACCGCTAGACTGCTTCCTGTGCAGCACTGCACTCCTGACTTGGAGAATTTTCAACTCCAGCTGCAGGGGAAGTATCTGGAAGACCACGTGAGGAGATCTTACTGATTACACTGCCTCCCTGGGACAGGGTGTAACTGTAAAATGGGCTTGAATCCTGGGGTGAGGTAGAATAATCACAATGTGTAGACAGGGAACACTAACCACCACATGCAAATGTATTCCCCCATCTCCCCAGAAGCCTCTCTTGCACCAGGAAACCCTGAAGGAGATTCCTGAATATTGATGAGATCCCAGTTGTTAATTGTTTGAAGTACTTCCTGTGCAATTTGAGTTTTGTTCAAGAAGAATGCACCACATTCAAATGTACTCCCCTGTCTCCCCAAAAGCTTCTCTTGCACCAGGAAACCCTGAAGGAGATTGCCGAAGATCCATGACCTGCAATGCCATTCATGATGCCTTCATCCCGCAGTCCAGCTGAGTGACTGGCAGGCATGCTGCTTCTCTCTGAATTGTCAAAGCCTGTGGCACAGAGTGGCCAAGAGACTCAAAGAACAATCAAAGAGGAATAGGAACAAGAAAATTAATGAGCTCTGTCATGCTCTTGGAAAGGCCAGCAGCAGCAAGGCAGAGCAGCATTGGTCTTGAACTTGGTTCACTAATTAGAAGTGGAATTCAGTTAGAAGAGGTGAAGCACATGGCCTATGCCAGGGATAAGCTATGTGTAGACAGGTTACACTAAGAACATCATGGCTAGTGCGAGTGTGGGTCCTCCTCCAAAGACCACCATGATGCCCCTTCCACCTCCTCTCGTGTGTGGAGTCACTGGGCATGGGAATGGGCATCTCTGAACGTGAGCTGAAAGAGTTAACAAGATGCTCTCAAGTTGACCCGCACAGTTCCAGGGAACATTATGACTTTTTCTCTTCTTCCTAGGAGGGAAACCCATTTACAATTTGGACTTAATCTAACTACAAAGACATGGCAAAGAGCCTTCTTAAAGCCAACAACGCTACAAATTGAAGGCACACAGGGCCTGTCCTAGAGTTGCTTATAAAATTGAAAAGTTAGAAACAAACTATGTTGTCCAATAGCACTCAGATACACCCAGAACCTCCATGCAAGGAATACCACACTGACCACTTTAAAAAGAACAAGAGCATGACATGAACATATTCTCATGACGCTGTGTTCTTTACAGAAAACAGATGACAGATTCAGCAAGATTTATATTTTGTGATATAAACTAAAATAATATTTCTGTTTTATCTGTGAGATCCAAAGTGATATCTCTCTCTCTCTTTATTTTATAGAGAAAAAACAATGATATAAATTTCTAGCAAGATAACAGATTAACAATGGACAATACATTGCAAATTGTTGTCTTCAAAGTAGTTGCTCCAATTACAAGCTATAGATATGAAAAAAATGATCAAACAATGGCACAAACTTTTCTTTGTGATTAATAGAAATTAGTACTACAGTTATCTTAACTATCATATATATATATATATATATATATATATATTCTTTTCCTTTGCTTCTTTTCTTCTTTCCCCCATCTCAGATGTTTCCTTTTGAGCAGTTTCTTCCCATTTCCTAATATGTATTTATATTTTGGGTCATATTTACTCTTTCAGCATCTTACGCTATGTAGATTGCAATATTTACACATGCAAGATTTACTTCATTTATGAATATTCTCTCACATTACTTCCATTTACCTATAAAAACCTTGAGTTTATCATTCTTTATTGTTGAGTACTATTACATTTTATTAAAAAAACACTACATCTTTTAAATCCACTCCTTGGTTTATGGGCATTTAAGTTGTTTCTAAGATTTAGGTATAAATTGTGCTGTGGCGTGAGGATTTTAAGGCTTCTGGGAAAATGTCCAGAAAGGAATAGCTGGGTTGAATGAGACCTCTAATCATAGTTTTTTGAGGAATCTTCACACTGATATCCACAGTGGTTGTACCAGTCTACACTCTCACCAAGAATGGAGAAAGGTTCCGTTTTCCGCATAGCCCTTCCGGTATTTGTCATTGGTTGACTTCTTGATGACAGTCATTCTTTATGGGGTACGATGGAATCTCAGTGCGATTTTAATTTAAATTTCTCAAATTACCAATAATGTTGAAAATTTTTTCAGATGTTTATTTGTCATTTGTATTTCTTCATCTGAGAAGTGCGCACTTATCTGTGAAACCCATTTTTGGATTGAGCCTCTGAATTTGGGGGGCCTGATTTTTTTTCAATTCTTTACATGTTCTAGATATAAGTCCTGTATCTGAGGGACAGTTGGCTAAAAATTTTCCCACTCTGTCAGTTGTCTTTTCATGCTGTTAGTTATTTCTTTTGAGGTGCAAAGCTTTTTGATAAGATGAGATCCCCGTGGTTAATCATTTGAAGTACTTCTTGTACAATTTGAGTTTTGTTCATGAACTCTGTACCTACATCTGTGTATTCCAGGTTTCAACATACTTTCTCTTCCAGTAGATTTAGTGTTTCTGTTTTAATATTTAGATCTTTGATCCATATTGACCATAGTTTAGTGTATGGTGATAGATATCAGTCTAGTTTAATCTTCAGGATGTGGAAACCCAATTTTTCCAGCATCATTTATCAAAACTATCTTCCTTTCATCTTTGGCTCCATTGTGAAAGATAAAGTGACTGAATGTGCTTATAGTTGTGTCTGCATATTGTAATCTGTTACACTGATTCTCACGTCTGCTTTTTTACCAGTGCCATGCTGATTTTATCACACTATCTTTGTAATAATATAGTTTCAAATCAGGGCTTGTGATGTCTTCCCCCTTACCTTGCTGCCCAGGAGGGAGTGTTTTTGTTTTTTGGGTTTTTTTGGCTGGCTCAGGCTACCTTAATTGCAGATCTGGTAAGGTAGGTGGAGCTGGGGCTCAAACCGCAGTATCCTGTGCCTGACAGTTTGCATGAGCAGGTGTTTAAACAACTGAGCTAATTGGCACAGCCCCCAATGCCCAGGAATGCCTTTGCTATTCTGGTTTCTTCTGTTTCCGAATAAATTTTAGGAAGATTTTCTCTATATCTGTAAGATGTGCTAATGGTGTTTTTAACAGAATTGCACTGAATCTATGACAGTTTTGGGAATAAGGCCATTTTCACAGTGTTGTTCTGGGACAAGGAATATCCTTCCACTTTCTGATATCCTCTTTGATCTCCATTTGCAAAGTGCTGTAGTTTTCAATATATAGATCTTTTGCTTCCTTTGCTAGATTTGCTACTAAGTATTTCATTTTTTTAGATGCTATTGTGAAGAATGTTCTTTCCCTAATTTCTCTCTCAGTGATTTTGTTATTTGTGTACAGGAATGCTATTGATTTTTGAGAGTTGACTTTGTATCCAGCTACACTACTGAATTTACTTACTAAATATACAAGTTTTTTCGTGGAGGTTTTAGGTCTCCTATTAAAGTATCATGTAATCTGCAAATATTGATAATTTAATTTATTCCTTTTCTATCCTTATTCCTTTTATTTCTCTCTTGTCTAGTTGCTCTGGCTAATGTTTCCACAATTATATTGAACAGGTGTGGTGATAGTAGACATTGTTGCCTTGCTCCTGATTTTACATTGAAAGCTTTCAGTATTTATCCATTTAGTATGAGGTTAACTATTGGTTTGTCATAGATGGATTTCATAAGATGGAAGTAATAATGACCTATTCCATTTTTCTGCAGGGTTTATCATGAATGACTGTTGGACTTTATCAGAAGCTTTTTCTTCATCTATTGAGATGATCATGTAATTTTCTTTCTTTGGCTGTGTTGATAAGGTGTATTACATTTATTGATTTGCAATGTATTGAACCATCACTGCATCCTGGGATGAATTCCACTTGTTCATGGTGCATATTCCTGATGATTTGATGTATTATGTTTGGTCATTTTTTATTGAAGATTTTTGCATTTATGTTCATTAAGGATTTTGGCCTGCAGTTCTCTTTTTAGGTTGGCTCTATCTCCAGTTTTGGTATCAGGTTAATACTTGCCTCCTGGAATGAGATTTGAAGAATTGATTCACTTATAATTTCATTAATGAATTTGAGGAGTATTAGCATTAAATTTTCCCTAAATTTCTTATAGAGTTCTACCCTGATTTCATCAGGACCTGAACTTTTCTTTGTTAGTAAGAATTTAATTATGCTTCCCATTTCATTAACTGATATTTGGATTATTCAGAATTTTTGTATCTTCTTGATTCAGCTTTGATAATTTATATGTATCTAGGAATCTGTCCATTTCTTCTGTGTTTTCCAACCTATGCAAGTAAAAAATTTCAAAGTAGGCATTGATGATCTTCTGAATTTCCACAGGATCTATGGTGATTGTACCCTTTTCATACACCATTGCATGAATTTGAGTTTCTTTCTTTCTTTTTTTTTTTACAAGATTGGCTAAGGGTTTATCAATTTTATTTATTCTTTTGAAGAACAATCTCTTTGATTCATTAATTCTTTGTATTGTTTCTTCAGTCTTAATTGTGTTAATTTCTGTTCCAACCTTTATAATTTCCTCCCTTGTATGGCCTTTGGGCTTCACTTGCTCTTCTTTTGCTAGAAGCTTGAAGTGAAGCATTTATCTCTGTTCATTCTGTTTTCCTGGTGTGAAAATTCACCACATGATTTTCCCTATTAGGACTGCTTTCATTGCATCTCATAGGTTCCAACATATTGTGTCTGCATTTTCATTTGATTGTAGATATTGTTTAATTTTTTCTTTAATTTCACCCATGACCTATTGTTTGTTCAGGAGAGTATTATTTAATTTCCATGTGTTTATGGAGTTTTTGCTGTTTCTTTTGACATCAATTTCCAAAATCATTGCACTGCGGTCAGTTAACATGCATGGGTTAATTTCAACTGCTGATTAACCTAAGCATGCTCTGTGAGTAAGTAGATTGTCTACTTTAGAGAATGTTCCATGTGCAGCTGAGAACACTGTGTATTCTGATATAGAAGGGAACACTCCGCAAAGGTCTATTAAGTCCATTTCACAAATTCTGTTTAGTTCTGTTATTTCCTTGCTGATATTTGTCTAGTTGATTTACCCCTTGTGGCAATGTGGTGTGAAGGTCCCCTGCTATCATTTTGTTATTTCTTACCTAATTTTTATGTCTATATAAGACAATATTTGTCTAACAGTTGGGTGCTCCCATATTTGATGCACATATATTTATGACTATTACCTATTCCTCTTACAGTTTTCCCCTAACAAATATGTGTTCATCTTCTTTATCTCTTTTGATCATTCTTGGTTTGAAGTTTACATTGTCTTCAAATAGAGTAGATACCCCTGATTTTATCTGGGATCCTGTCCCATAGAGTAGTATTTGCCATCCTTTGACATTCTGTGAATTTCATTTGAGTTAAGTACATTTCCTGTATATTGTATATTGTTGGAATTTGCATCTTAATCCACTCTTCCAGTCTGTGTCTTTTGCTTAGTGAATTAAGGCTATTTGCATTCATGATTATAACTGATATATATTGATTTATCTTTATCATGTCATTTTCCTGCTGTCAGTTCCCTACTTTAACCCTTCGTTCAATTGCTTGCCCTGCATGATGGTTCCTTTCTCTTGTTGCTTTTGGAATTGTGGTCATTTTTATTTCTTCCTAAAATATCTTTCAGTTCTCTTTGTAGGGTTTGCTTGGTGGTCAGGAATTTCTTTACTTGTTCTTTGTCATGGAAGTATCTTATTTCTCCATTAATTTTGACAGATAATTGTTCAGGATGCATCAATCTGGACTGGAAATTCTTTTCTTTGGGATCTTAAATACTTCACTCTAAGGACTTCTTTATAAGTGATCTGTTTCTTTTCTCTAATAGCTTTTAATATTCTGGTTTTGTGCTTAATTTCTGAGATCTTGAGTAGCATATGTCTGGATATAGATTTATTTAGATTATGGCTAATTGGGGTTCTCTCTTATATGATTATTTATCAAGATTTATCAAGATTCTGGGCCAGCCAAATAGCTCAGGATTAAAGTGCGTGCAAGCAGGCACAGGGGACAGGACTTCAATACCTGGGCCTGCTGTGCCTGCTCTGCCCCAGAATGTGCTGAGACTTCAATTGAGGCTGGGTGTGGTCATGTATGCCTATGATCCCAGCTCTTGGGAGTCTATAAACAGGCTGATCACTATGAGTCTGATCTAGTAGTGAGACCCTGAACACCCTGTAGACCCTTTCCTAAAACACAAAAGAAAAATAGATTTATCAAGATTCTTTTCCTATGCTTTAAAAAACTTTTGCTATTACTTCTGCAAATAGTCTTGTTATGTCATTTGTGCTCACTCCTGCTTTTTCATTGATCCCTATCAACCTTATATTGTTTTTCTTTCATCATCTTGCAGCTGTTGAATTGTTATTTCCTGGTACCTTGTTATTTTTAAGCGGTCTTTCCTTTTATGATCACTAGCCACTATCCTGTTCTCAAGGTCTGAAAGTCTCTTCAGTTTTGTTAAGCGATTTTACTAAATTTCAGTGGAATTTTTAATTTCCTGGATATTTCTTTCTGTTTCATATATTCTGTGCCTATGCTCCTCTTTTTTATGTTAATCTAAGTCTATTCCAGATATACTGAGCAACTTCTTCATTATTGTTGTCTTTTCTGATTTTTTTTTTCTTTTTTTAACCTGAGAGATAATTTCTGGTCTGATTTCCTCTATAGCCTCATAAATTTGTTTCTTTACTTTAGTTGCCATCATTTTAGAAATCTCAGGTGTGTGTCTTCTACTTTCCACCATGTTGACAGCTCTAGGAAATCTATTCTTCAAGAGTGTCTTCTGTATGTAGGAGGATCTTGTTTTTTGTCTGCCCAAAGATCCTACTTTCCAAATTAATTAAGAGTGGGATATTGGCTATCCATGTTGTTCAGTCCCTAGCCCTTTGGGGTTAGACTGAAGTGAGGTTATTACCCAGAGCTTCCCAGTATTGTTACAGAAGGGAGAACAACTAGTGACAACAGGGATGACCATCTAGCTATAGCTAAAATAGTATAATTAGCAGTAACAATAGTATCAAGCACAGTTTAGAGACTGACAAACTATGGTAACTTAATTTTGTACCTTAGACTATAGGAGCAAAACCTAGATATATAATAATAGAATTTATGGTAAATTAGGAGCTTGCTTGCAAATTGTTTCCCCTTCATAGAGTTGTTTTGCCCTGTGTTGCGGAAAACATAAGAATAATAGTGTATAAAACAGTGATAGCTGGAAAGGAAGTAGAAGCAAGGCTGAAGGGCAAAGGATGAACACATAAGCTTTGAGAAACTAGGTAAGTGTGCAGAAAAGAAAGAATGGAGCAGTAGTCAAGGGATGAGCTGGACTTGAGCTCTGAGTTTGGAAGGTGGCATTAGTTTTCTGTGGATGGAGTTCTCTCCAGTCATTTTGTAAAAAGAAAAAAAAATTAAAAAGAAAGAAAATCAAAAGAAAAACAAAGACCTGAACACTATTAAATTAAATTATTTTTTTAAAAAAAAGAACTGGGTGTGGGAGCTGGGGACATTGGTCAGTGGTCTAAGCACCTGTCTGGCAAGCTCAAGGACCCAGGTTCAATCCCTGGTACTGCAAACCCTGCCAGCCCTGCCCTGGGCACAATGTGCCTGCCACCAAAACCAAGTGTGGTGGCTCATACCTGTAATTTCAGTGCTAGGGAGGCTGAAACAAGATCACTGTGAGTCTGAGCTGTGTAGCAAGATCCTGTACCAGAGAGAGAGAGAGAGAGAGAGAGAGAGAGAGAGAGAGAGAGAGATTAAAAAATAAAGAGTGGAGATGGCCCCACCTACCTGCTTCTATTCTATGTGTCTTTGTGCCTAAGCACAATGTTACAATGTTGGCTCACCTAACTTAGAACTAGTTGGGTTGTATTTTTTTTAATGTATTTGGTACAGGGTCTAGAGGGTCTCACTACGTAGATCAGACTGCTAGTGATTCTCCTGTTTTCAGCCGCCCAAATATTGAGACTACAGGCATGCACTACAATACCCAGTCTCAATCACTGTCTCAGCACTCCCCAGGAGCAGGGCCGGCACAAGCATGCCAGAGATTGAACCCCAGCCACTGCATTCTGACTAAGCACACGCTTTAATCCGCTCAGCTATCTGGCCAGCTCTTGGCTTGTATTTTGGACTTTTCCATCCTGCTAATCTTCTGTCCTGCTGTCCATCGTGTGTGCTCTAGTTGGAGTCCTACTGTGTGGCTGGTGTTCCCTCCACTCACCTAGTCTTGCTGATATGGGGGGGAGGGGCCAGTCACCTGGATTCCTCCAGCAGGAATGGCTGTCCTCTCTTTTAGTTCATCTGTATTTTTCTCCATTTTCAATCACACTTGAATGAATATAGACACCATGATGATGATTTCCGTTTGTTTTGTTTTGTGTTCATCTTCCCTTTGCCACTGTGCAGCAGGGAATTCCAGGGACAAATTCCTGACCTAACAGCCAGCACAGGTCAGAGCATGGAACTGCAGCACAGAAAGTTATTAATAAGTAATTAGTGGGCAACATCTCTCAGGGCATTTTGAAAGAAAATGATACCTTTTTGTAAGCTCCACAAAAAAGAATTCTGATCAAATTCAAGCAAATATACACAAGCAAAGATAAGAAATGATGTGGAAAATAATCCACAAAGCTCAGGTTAGTGGAAACAGTGATATCCATGAGCCTTACTTTTCTTTGAGGTGAATGTCAGTAAGATCTCAGAAAGAATCCTGACGCTCTCATTAAGACTCTATCCTTGGGCCTGCCATGCCAGCCCTGCCCCCAGGGAATGTTGAGAGGGCAATTGAGATGGGGCATGGTGGCACACACCTGTAATCCCAGCTCTTGGGATGCTGTAAACAAGTGGATCACTATGAGTCTGATCTAGTAGTGAGACCCTGAACGTCCTGTAAACCCTTCCCTAAAATAGAAAAAAAAAGACTCTACTGCATGGCATGTACAGTCTCTGATCCATGGGTACCACATGAGTTGGGCATTGCAGATGGCAGACCTACCACACAAGCAGAAGTGGCTTTGAAACCCAACAGATGTTTATCTCCTGCTTTTCCCACCAGAATGAGATCCTGAACATTTCCTCATATATATAAGCAACGTTTCCTTCATCACTATTGATGACAGCTCAGCTTACCACAGTTTGCTCAGCCAATCCCTCATAGTTGTACATTCCAGTTGTTCAGGACCCCTTGCAGTCTACTGTTTCAGCCAAATTTATTTCTCTCTCATTCATATGCCACATAGTGACATTTTGGTGAGTGATGGACACTGCCTATGAGATTTGATTGTCTCTTGACATTGTAGCCATCTGTGTTGTCAAAGCAACTCTATGATGCTAACACAACAAAATCACCAGAGACGTGTTCTCAAAAAGTGTCCCCACTAGGAAAACACACACACACACACACACACACACACACCCCTCTACTATGCAATGCAAAAGCATTTTCATTATGTGAAACACAGTTTCTGTATCAATGTACAGTTGTTCTTGCCTGTTTTCTATTTCTAGAAAGGTTTGACCGATAGTTTTGTGTTCATTTCAATAGCAGTGTGGAAAGAGAGGGATCCCTCAAGGACCTAGGCTTCTAGCCACAAGGGGAAACAGTTACAGGATGCTGTGTGCTGCATGTTCCCACAGGAGATGCAGAGCCCCAGCTGGGTGTCTTCTTCCATCTTCCTCTACTCTCCCAGAGATCAGAATCCTACCACAGGAGCATAACCAAATAAAATAATGCAAAACAACAAACAGAAAAGAATGGGGACATGTAAGGGAAAGGTAACATCTCTCAGATGAAAATATCTTCTTCAAGTTGTTGGAAAAAAAAGGGGGAGGAGGGATGATAACCCTCCACAGAATTTCACAGACCATAGGAAAAAAAAAAAAAAAAAACAGATGTTGGTGAAACTTCTACTGAAGATGTTATGATCTTTGACTCTTCCCCCAAATTACTATTGTCTCCTTACAAATAGGGCAACCAGGTCCTGCTTCTTTGACCCTACTAAGGCCTGAGTTAGAGTCCTGATCTCTAGGCCCTAACACCTTGATTCCTCAGTAGCCACACATAAAAAGGCAACCTCCAGAAATAGCTTCGGTTTTTCCACCCCATTCAATGAACTTTTGACTGAGAGCAGTATTGGTTTTATTACATGACTTTTTTATGAATTGCAAGTAGTAGGCACTTGACCTGAAGCCTCGGTGAGACTTGCAGATTCAAATAGCTTCATCATCCTACTCCTTGGGTTTTGCATGTTGCAATGAACCATTAGCTGAGCCAGTGACCTTACCAGGACACTTAACCTCCTCTTCTGAGTTTCTTCATACATAATAAATCCCTTTCCACTAGTGACACAGAAGCCACATGGCATGTGTGCAGAGTGGCTCTCAGACTTTTGCATTCTAAGCTACACTGAAAATCTGACCAAAATGCAGGTTCCATCCACCAAAAATTATCATTTTTGTAGGTCTTAGTGAAGCCTTGTACACTGTGCTTTTGTAATAAACATCCATGAATATATGGACACAACTGGGCAGAGATTCTCAAACAAATATTAAATTTAATGTAATAGTGGCCTGCGCTTCTTTTTTTAGCCAATATTCTATCCCCCAACAAACTTGCCAACAATGGAGAAGAAAAAGTAAACAGCGAGGGATAACAATGGACCAGTGAGATCTACATAAATTTATTCTTCCATAAGAATAATGACAGCCAATTCTCATAGGAAGTTATGAGTCTGGCAAACAGTAGGGGCCCCATGACTACTGAATGAATGAGTGTTTCTTCTTCTCTGATACTTTACTTTTTAATTTCCATATTAGTTTACTCTAAAATACTAAACTGCTTATCAGCAAAGGCAAGTTGAAGCGATTCCCTGGGTGGGAGCAAAGAAAATACCATACTCCACTGGTCACAAAAACTGGTGTGACCCCAATCTGATGGCAGTGAAAAGCTCAGGGTTTCCAGCTGCAAGTGACAAAGCTGATCCAAAACATTCCTCGAATTACACGGCCAGCATCAAGACCCAGGCTGAAGTTATACAGATTTCGTATTTCATCATAGCTCTCCCTTTTCGATCAGAGGGTTGTCCATCCAGAAGATGACACAGAACAAGATTCAAAAGACAGGAAAGGGTGGTCTTGGAAGTGGGGGTGCAGATCTGTTGCTCTCCCAGGTGTTTCTAGCTTCTCATATCCTCCCCAGGACCCTCAAGCCATGAAGAGGGTAGGGCCTGGGGATGGCAGTCTAGCCTCACCCCTGGTGGTGGTGTCATGTGGGAAGGGACAAAGACCAAATAAATGAGAACATGCACAGCAGCCACAGCTCCCCCTTATCCACAGGAATAAAGTACAAGACCCTTGAGGGTCACCTGAACCATGGCCAGTCTGTACACACTGTCCTTTGCCACGCACCCCACAGCTTTGCCACTTAGTACCAATCTGTCCTTCCATGTTTCATACGTGGTGTTTCCTTTGGTTTGATACTCTTGTGCTTTGGGAACTTCATTAAGTAAAATACAAGTTGTTGAACACAGGCACTGAGAAAGTGATAATGTGGTTGGTAACCCAGAGGCTACTCAGTGCTAAATGGGTGGTACTGTAGCTTGGATCTGAAATGTCCCCTCACAGCTCATGTGTTAAAAGATTAGTCTCCAGCTGAGCAATATGGGAAGGTGGTGGAAATATAAAACGTAGCGGAAAGTTAGTCATGATGGACATGCTCTGAAAGGGATGATGGGAGTCTGGCTCCATCCTCTTCCGGTCTTTCTCTTGTCTCAGCCATGAGGTAAGCAGCTTGCTCTACCATCACTGCAACCATGATATGCTGTCTTACAATAGACCCAAAACAGCAGGGTCAATCAGCCATGGTCTGAACACTTCTAAACTGTGTGCAAAAACAAACCTTTCTTCTTTATAAGTTGATTATCTCAGGTATTCTGATGTAGTAGTAGAAGGCTGACAAACACAGGCAGGTAGTTTGTGCTAGTTGGACAGCAGAGAAAGCTTCATAGTGGAGCAAAGGGAAGATTCCACTGTGCCTAATCAGAGGCCCATGGTTCCCACCCTGGCTGGGAGTAGCCAAATGGAAGCCAAGCAGCAAGCTCCCCAAGCCCATCCCCATGCTCTTCACAAGGTGATGGTGCCCAGGATTCTGAGGAGAGATGTTTTCTTTATTAGGAGCAAGTGGGGTCATTTCTGGGTTCACGGTGGCACTGTTATTGCCCTGTAACCTCAGTAAACCATGTTCTAGAGTGCAGGGTATAGAATACTGCACAGCACACGTCTACCACTCTGAACTCTGTTTCCTCATCTGGCAAAATACAACACTGGATAATTCCTTTTCTAAAGCATATTTTTTCTAAAGAGATTTCCATGGGCCAGAGAAACAGCTCAGTGGCATAAGCATCTGCCTGGCAAGCGCAAGGTCCTGAGTTCTATCCCTGGTACCACAAAATATAATAAAATAAAGAGATTTCCAGGCTAGCCTATTCTGGTTCCATGTAACCATGTGTCTGTTGTGTGTCAGAGGACATTTCTGTCAGGGACAACTAAGAGTTATTAATGAGACAAAATAAAATATTCTACTCAGAATCCTCAATCTGTCCAAATAACTGCCCACTAAAATCTGGTAGGCTGAGGCATGAAGATCCCAAGTTTGAGCTCAGCCTGAGCAACTTAACGATGTCATGAAATCCTGTGTCCAAATAAAAATTAAGAAGGGTTGGAGATGTAGCTCAGTGCGAAGGCCCTGGCTTCAACCTCAGGCACTCTAAAAAACAAAACAAAAAATAAAAAACAATCTCTACTAGCCCTAAATCAATGAAAAAAGTTCCAGAAAACATAAAGTTTATGTGCCTAATCCAACAAGCCACATCTATGGTCCCCCGAAGAGAAGAGCTTTCCCTGTGAAAGTGAAAGTATGAAATGTTTGCGAAAGTATAACATTGAAAAACGCACCTCTAAATATCTCATAAAACTTTTTGTTTTTCGATCTTTCTCAGAATTAATACACTTGACCTACACCCATTTTTTTTCAGTTTACAGAATAAAAAAGCAAAAGAAGGCAAGGATAAGAGATATTTCTGGTATGTTCCTCAGTCTATTTCTAGTCCCAAGATTGGGGATTGCCCTAGCAGCTACCCACCCCTGGTGTACTCCTCTGACTCGATCTCAAAGTCATGACCACAAAATCAGAGCAAAGGGCGGATCTTTTTCTAAATTAATTAGTGTGTGTGTGTGTGTGTGTGTGTGTGTGTGTGTGCTGGGCATTAAACCCAGTGCTTCACACATGCAGAAAAAAGGGCAAGCTCCAACCCCACTACATCCCCACTCCTTCCATGTAAGGCAGCATCTTGCTCACAAGCACATACCACAGTGTCCAAAACATCAGCTTCATGTTTGGGATGGCAAAAGCAAATGAACCATATTTACTGTTTTAGCAAATTCTCTGCTAATGGTAGCCCTTTAAATTTTCGTATTCTCTGGGTTCTTGCTTCCTTTCCTCTTTCAGTTTCTTCCAAATTGGCATTTTGATCACATTGTCACCATAACCCTTTATCTTTTCCATAGGAGAATCTTTCCCAAGCAGACGCAAACTACTGTACACAGTACTGAACTCTTCAAAGACTCTTCAAAAGCCTAAGGAAAATTAAAAGGCACATGATAAATCTGAAAACAGTATTTTAATACAGCCAATAAACTAACACATAATATACATACACTTCCTACAATCTCCTAAGACAACAAACATCACCAAGAAACATAAAAACTAAATTCATACACAAAAGTGATGACACTTCATAATCATATGAAAAAAATCTACATTAATAACTATTTTAAAACAAAGTTAAGGGGCCAGGGAGATGGCTCAGTGGAATAAGTGCTTCCCTGTCAAGTGCAAGGGCATGAGTCCAATCCCCAGTTCCACTGGAAAAAAAAAAATGAAAAAAATAAATAAATTAAACAAAATTAAGTGGCGTACATCCGTAATCCCAGTTCAGGGGAGGCTGAAAACAGGAGGATCACTATGAGTCCGAGCTGCATAGTGAGGCCCTGTGCCAAACACACGAAATGAAAAATAATTAAATAAAATAAATGAAAATTAAGACAAATAAGACAGAGTCTTCACCTGCCAAGTTAACATATTAACACAGCACCCAGTATTACTTCACTGTATGAGTCAACTTTCCTATGTCCCGGTGCTGGTTACCTTAATCTATCAGTTTCTAAGAAGAATATGTTTTAGATATTGAAGCACTTATCTTTCCTGTACACCTGCCATATCGTGATTTCATATTTTCAGCCATGGGGATTGAACTCAAAACCTCACACACACCAGGTAAATGCTTCACCACTGAACCACCTATCCAGCTGACCGTACTTTCTTTCTTTGGCTTATATTTGCTTGACATTTTCTTTAGTTTTGTTATTCATTTATTTTGTTTGTTGCCTGAACACAATATAATGCTAAGTTGTTTATTCATTTTGTTTAATATGAATGCATTTGTTTTCTGGTTAGCCAGTTTAATCCATGTACACAGTTTTTCACTGCTATTATATGGAAAAATACTTAGATATTATATTGAATATACTTATATATTATATAGTAGTTATATTTTATATTAAATCTATATAGATTCCATTTTATACTTTTTTTTAATTTAATGCACCTTTGTATATTTTTTCTTAATTCTTTACAAAAAGGCTAACTCTACTTTGATCTTTTGTATTAAATGTCATACATTATTTTTCCTATCTATTTATATTTCTTTTTCCTTGTTAATTTACCCACGCTGCCCCACCCCCAGGGCATGCTGAGCCAGAGAATGAGACTGGGCGTGGTGGCACATGCCTGCAATCCCAGCGCTTGGGAGGCTGAAAACAGGAGGATCACTACGAGTCAGATCTGTGTAGTGAGACCCTGTAGATCCTGTACTAAATGCATTAAAAATAACTAAATAAATGTACCCATGTTCTCTGTCTTGCCTTGAACAGCCCAGGCCTTTCCTCGTGCTCTCACTTTGCTTCCATCCTCACAGCAGCGCACTGTCACTGTGATGATATTGTCCTCCAGGACACTCACCCAGAAGGGTACGCAGCTTTTTCCTTTATGTGGACATTTCTTTCACAGTAAACTAAGTTATTCAATCGCCTTCATGTCCTATGTGCTTTGTAGCAACCTCTTAATGTTTTTTATTTTGTGAGACAGCTTTCCACCACTACAGCAAAGCCCCTGAGGTCATCAACTTATGAAGAGAAAAGTTTCATTTCAGCTCACAGTTCTGAAGGTTCTAGTGCATATGCTGGCTTTCTTGATCCTCTTGCCTTGAGCCTGGGATGAAACCTCACTGCACATCATGATGCAGCATCATCTCCTCATTCAGGGGGCATCAAAGGAGACAATGAAAGGGGTCAGAGGCCCACAGTGCTGTGACAGCACACACCCAGTGCCCTAGGACCGCTCTCTCACCAGACCCACAAAAAATGAACTCAGCCATCTCAATAACTGCATGAAAGGTTAATGAACTAAAATCTCCAGCGAAAAGTTGACTTACTCAGACTGTCATTTTTTAAATCCAGTTTTATGATAATAAAGTCGAGTTTCAAAACAAGTTAGGATAGTTACAATAATTAATGCATATTTATTGTTCTCTTCATGGTATTCAGACTGCAAGATAAAAGCATGATATCTTGTTCGAACAATATTAGCACTAACCTTTCTTTCAACGAACTGAGAGAAACCAGCTGTATAACTATCTTAACTCTCTTGTGTATAAATAAATTTTCTTTTTCCCATAGAAAAGATTCACTGTAAATATATCAACAAAGTTAACGTAAAAGTATAAGTTGAATAAAGATATATCACACTTGTGAAAAATCTAAAAGTTGGTGCCACTGTGTTAATATCAGAGTGCTCTTTAACTCGAGGACAATCACCACAGATCAAGTGGGACATTTCTTAATGATAAAATGTTAAATGTACCAAGAAGATCCAGCATGCCTAAGTGTGTGCGCATCTAATCTCAGAGACTCAAAAATATAGGAAGCAGTAATTAGCACAACCAAAGACATAAAGAAAGAAATGCATAAATATAACTGAAGATTTTTAACACTTCCAGATAAAGGGGCAGAGATAAAAGAAAGACTAGGAGTTATATAAGACAATAATAGGGCCATTGAGGGTAATGGAACAGAACAGTGAAAAACAAATACCACATTTTAAATTGTAAAAATAGCGTTGTTGAAATAAAACCCTGGGTGGATTTAAACAGCAGATTATCTGAAGCTGAAGGAGGCAATTGTGAACGAGAAATCAGAAGAAAGGGAATTATCCATAGCACAACATGAATAGGTACAAAGATGGAAATTTAAAAGGCATGAAAGGAAGAAACAGTACAGGAAAAAGTGACACTGATAGTTGATTTTCATTGTGCTAAGAAAAAATAAGCTGGCCAGCCTTACAGTTCTATACCTCCCTATCCCTTCATTGAAAAGTCAGGTGAAATGAAATTCTTCCAGTAAGAATTCATCTGTACAGATCTCTAGTGAAAGAAGATAAAAATGTGGTTCCTCAGGAAAACAAAACAAAAGACTCATAAGAACATTGCGAGATGCAAAAGCAATGACAAGCCAAATGACAAGTCAAAAGAAAAGAGTCAATTTAGCCAGAACTAGTCCAGCAATGGAGCATTTATAGAGCGTACAGGAAGCTCTGAGTTCAATCTCCAGCTCTGAAAAAATTAGCAAGCAGCTACGCAGCTACATCCAAGTGAGTAGAAATTCACTGGATGGTGACGACGTGAACCTAATATGAGGGATCTCATTAAAACATGATGTGAAAAGATATTAAAAGTATTTTAATAAGATACTGAAATTTTTTTTAAAATCTAAAGTGGGTTATTGGAAAAAGTGTGAAAAAACCTGAAAATACTGCTGGCCTTCAGTCTTTTCAGAACATAATTGCTGTTAGACTTCTTATGCCAGTACACTTAGTGTGCAAGTTTAAGAGGAAAAAAATAAATAGAATATATAACCAAACAAGCAAATAAGGAAGAAAAAATTGTAAATATTCAGGCTTTAATAGAAAACAAGAAGATATTTTTTAAAAAGCATAATATACATGTAAAGAAAAGAAATATGGTGGAAGAAACACACCTAAATAAATTAACAACAAATGTAAATGGATCAAACTCGCTAGTTAAAGATCCTATTTTCAGACTAGATTCTTCTGACTCAGCTATACATATGCCTACTGGATCTACATATGTAGACATTAATTAAATTCATAAATATGGTATTTGATGAAAAAAGCAAATCGAAAAAGAATAGAGTATCATCAAATTTTATATAACTCAAAAACACATTAAAACTACTTTAGGTTACTTATGGATATTAGCATATGAAACAATAAAACATGTAAGGTATTTAATATCAATTTTAAGACTGCAGTAATCTTTGAGGCAGAATGGAGGTGAACTGATGTTTAGGGCTAGGGATAAATGTCCATTTTACCTGTACCCATGAAGTTAAAATTCCTTAAAAATAAAATCTAAAGCAAGAAAATAGCAAAATGCTAAAATACATTAAATGTAGAGAGAACAGATTTGTTTTGCTGGATTTTTTTTTAATATGTCATACTAAAAAAACCTCAATAACTGAATAAAACAAAACAATATTATAAGATAATACGAATTTTTGTTGTTAGAATGTTTTCATGTTAGGGAAATACATAAACTATAACCTTTAAATTTTTATATAATGACTGCATTTTATGAATTAAAAAGTTAACTTAAGAATGATAAACATTTTCTAGACAAATTAAAAATAACTCAGATAAAGACTTTACATAAAATGAACATGAGAGACAGTTAAAAATTTTTACCTTATCAAATCAACACCTTTAGAGCACAGTAAGATTATGGTTGTCAACAATTAATGAATGTCACAAAATAGCTAGCGGAGAGGATTTTTAATGGTCCCAGAAGAAAGAAATGACAAATGTCTGAGGTAACAGATATGCCCATTACCTTATTGTGATCATCACATATTGTATACATGTATTAAAATGTCACATGGCACACATTAAGCACCATATGTTCATTAAAATAACTATACATACATATATATAATATATATATATATATTTTTTTTTGGGGGGGCAGTTTTATCCTAACACTGCTAATATTGTACCTTTTCTGGTTCTGGCCAGCAGGTGGCAGGTAGTGATGGTGGAGCCATAGTCTTTTTTTTTTTACTTTTTCTTTTCTTTTCTTTTCTTTTTTTTTTTTTATTTAAAGGCTCTGTCTTTTTACTGAGCTACATCACCACCCATTTGAATCTTTTATTTGGAGACACCATCTCTTGAAGTTGCCCAGACTGGGCTCGAACTTCTGTTCTTCCTGCCTCAATCTCCCGAAGTGTTGGAACTACAAGCATGCACTGTTCAATCCAGGCACTATTCCTAAAGTGAAATTATCTGTAAGTCAATCCTATGTTTCCCAGAGTTTTGTCTGGCTTCTGTGCGTTGCCCTCACCGTGTTTGCATCTCTCCATTCTCTCCATTCACCGAGGACCTGTTCCAGTGAAGTGACTTCCTGCTCCTCACCCCCACCTGCAAAGGCAGTCACTGGGTGAAGCAAGAGGGTTACACAGTCAGAAGAAAGGAATCAGCAATCATGGAGCTCTGTGCGCCGTGTTCTGTTAGTCTAGTGCAACATTCCCTTGCTATTGCACAAAAACCTGATGCAAAATCATGTCATGAGGGCTGGGGAGATGGCTCAGTAGAATAAGTGCTTGCCTGGCAAGTATGGGACCTGAGTTCAATCCTTGGTTCTGCAAAAAAAAAAAAAAAAAAAAAAATCATGTCATGGTTTTAAATTCAACACTTACCAGCTAACTGTAAAAAGAAAAAAATCTAAAAGCTAATGCAATCTTCACAGCATCCCCCCCCACCCCACTGGGGATTGAACTCTGGCCCTTGCGCTTGCCAGGGAAGTGCTTATTCCACTGAGCCATCTCCCCAGCCCCATTCACAGCATTTTTGAAAAGATAACAATCCTATACACCACCTAAAATGATGTCTTTATACAGCCTGAGGGGCATAGGTGGAGAATCTTATGAATACTTAACTCTATCTCGTGCATGTTTGATGTGAAGACACCTGCTAGACAACACAGGTCTCGCAGACATTGCTAACTCAGACATAATATGAGCAAAACTAACCTGCAAAAATGACATTGTCTTCATGGACCCAGGAGCAGAAAGTTGAAGCTGGCAATTTATTTCCTTCCTATTCCTGATCAGATGTGAACAACTTGCTTTCCAGTGTGTTCTGTGTTCTCCAGAGATCTTTTCTATTTCCTGTTTCTTGGTCTCTCTGTCAAAGTCCACATGGACCTTTCAGCTACATTGCTGCTTCCTTGCGTCCTAAAGACCCAGAGACCCAAGACAAAACTCAACCAGCTTCCTCAAAAAACAGGAAGCTTATTTCTTTTTTCATCATTCTTTCTCTCTTTTCTTTTAACTTTCTTTTTTTATGTATTCAGTACAAGGTCTAAAAGGTCTCACTACACAGATCAGACTCATAGTGATCCTCCTGTTTTCAGCCTCCCAAGCGCTGGGATTACAGGTGTGCACCACCATGCCCAGTCTCAATCACCGTCTCAGCACTTCCAAGATTCTTCAGTCCTCTCTAACAATCTTTGGTGGACATCACCGTAGGATTATTTCCAAAACATGGTACAAGGATGACATGAAGGAAATGTGTTTGCAACAGACTTTGAGCATGTGGTTTGAAGCAAAGACAAGTAGTCGGAGCATCATACAGAATCAGTGGCTTCTTCCCTCAGAGACCCTACACTTTATTTAGAGTGTAAATGTGAGATCGCCTTGCACTGCCACATGCAGCAGGTACTCCAGGTATGTCCCACCTTAATATCTAATTAAAAGACTGCTAGGGAACTTTGCAAAAAGGTTAGCCCAAGCTATACTACTCGGTGTTTCTGTATCAGATGAAGTAGTTACAAAATCAAGTCACTGATATAATTTGAGCATTACTTAAGTGGATTTATTGTATGCGGCATCTTCCCATCATTTCTAAGCAAAATGCCTCCTCAGGAAGTGGAAAATTTTCTAATCACACGGCTTAGAAAAGCATGTAAATTTGAAAAAAAAATGTGGAAATAAAAGAGACTGGCACAGAGAGACAGAACTGAGGTCATAAGCATGCCTACATCTGGTATGCATATGCCTCGATTATTTTTCTATGCATAGGAAAATAAAAAGAAAATTATAAAAGTTTGAAAGGTTGTGAAAACCTTCAGTGTTGCTTAGGAAAGCATAATATTTTTTTAAACACATTTTGGAGGGGCTTGAGGACCACAAGGGGACGCAACTAGACACCCTATCCATACAATTAAAGGTGTTTTCCTTGTACAATTCTTAAAAGCTTGTGAAGGGGGACAATGCACCGGAAAAGATGAGTTTCAACAAAGTTCTGGGTGGTTCCACAGGTAGAAAGAAACACGGGAGATTTTACTTTCAAACCCCTAGGTGGCGCTGTCGCTACTGCTGCGAGGAGTGACATGGGGGCCACTGTCCCCAGAAACCCAACGGAAGCCATGGAGTAAAGTGGTAACAAGGGAATCAATCTCTGGTTGTTGCTAATGAAATTAGGCACATACATCATTTTTATATCTAAAGATAAATGAATACTACTTCTGGAGGAAGATTTGAAGGCATTAGGCAAAGATTCCTACTCATGCATTCTCCGTTATCAATAGCCTTTGGCAACGTGGAAGGGAAGGCCTCACCCATTTGAATCACGCACCCGCACCATCATTGTGCCGGGAGCTTCCTGTCACTGTCCCTTAATGACTAAATGTGGAATGAATGTTTGTCATCAGTGCTCCTGCAGGCAGAGGCCACTCCAGTGCTGTTATTATGAAGATAATGTTCAAGCACTGGGACACACTATAGACGTGCCACAGTGGTGACCACAGCCCACCACTCTGGTCTCACCCGCAAGTCTCACAAACCTTGAGTCTGTACAGAATCTGTTTTTTTAATTTGTACTCCTTATTTTACTTCATTATGGACTTAGTATTTTTAATTGTTTTATTTTTTGTTTTTTAATTTAATTTTTTAAATTAATTTTATTGAGAAACATAGCAATGAGACAGTTTCAAAACCAATTAGTAGAACAGTTTCAATAATTAACAGATTGCACATTGTTGTCTTTGTAGTGGTTATTCATAGTACAAGATGCAGACTTCATGTCCTGTCCAAACACTATTAGTACAAATCTTTATTCTCATTGAATTAAGATAAAGTAGCTGTAAATCTGTCCTATTTTGTATATACCGATACAAAGTGGTCCTTCATTTCTATCCCCTTTTTTTGTTTAGTTTTGTCAGAGATGGGTATTCCATTGTCATTTAAATATGGTAGGTGCAGGCTGGTGAGATGGCTAAGTGGTATAAAGCACCTACTTAGAACAAGCTTAGCAAAGCACAGGGACTGTAGTTCAATCCCCCATCACCACATGCCAGCCAGCCCCGCCCCCTGGTGGGCTGAGCTGGCCACCCACACACACACACACACATAAATAAATAAATAAATAAATAAATATGGTAGGTGCATGAATTCAGCAAAATAATCCAATATACTCCGGTAGTCCATAATAGTAGTGGGTTATCCGTAGAACTGGCAATGTTAATATGGCTTTATTTTTTATACCTCATTTTAAACTTTTCTGCTGGATGGTTAAGACCAAGGTAAAGCAAGACCTACATAACAAGAAATGTACTTCTGTATCTAGGAAGGTCAGTCAAATCCCCTCAGGATTTACCCTGAAACCCTGTAGTGCAGCTTGTAGATCTTTTGTCAGTGTCAGCCATGTGGATGAGTCATAACCCTTAATTTTTTTGCATACTGCTTCATTGCTTATGCATATTAGAGTGTATCTTTAAGAAATAAAGAAAATGATTGTGAATCTCCTGTAAAGGCAAGCATACACACCAATGAGAGGTGGCACGTGCCTGTAATCCCAGCACTGGGGAGGCTGAGACAGAAAAATCACTACGAATCCATGCTGCGTAGAGACCCTGTACCAAATAGATATAAGATCTTTTTTTAAAAGAAATGAAATAAGCTTTTTGAGACACTATGTGATATGTAATTCTGCAGTGGACTTTCCTGAAAAATCTTGTACTTTAGAGATTTGGAAAAGGTCAACCGAGATGTTAGAATAAGCTAGAAATGTATGCATTATTCTTCTCAGAAGTGAAGTAAGCCAGGTACAAAAAGACCAATGTGAGGGGCCAGCCAGATAGCTAAGCAGACTAAAGTGCCTGCTTAGGCAGAGCACAGCAGCCAGGATTTGATCCCCCGCATGCTGTGCAGGGCCCACCCCCGGGGTGCACTGAGATAGTGATTGAGACTGGGCGTGGTGGTGCACACCTGTAATCCTAGCACTTGGGAGGCTGAAAATTGGAGAATCACTACAAATCCAATCTATCTAGTGAGACCCTATAGACCTGCAAACCCTGCACTAAATTAAAAAAAAGACCAATATCACATGGTCTCATCCACAGGAAGAATCTGAAAAAGTGAAACTTGGAGAAGCAGAGAGTATGCTGAGAGATTTCCAGAGATGGCAGCAGAGGGGCGATGGGGTCATGCTGCTCAAAGCATTCCACATTGAATTCAGAGGGGCCAGTTCAGACATCTATTGTAAAATATGGGGGGCTACATTAATAACAATGCAGCATACGTTTGAAAATTCCTAAGAGTAGATTTTCACCACCAAGAATGATAAAGTACGTGATGGAATCCACATGCTAATTAGCTTGACTTAGTCATTCTACAATGCATATGTGTTTCAAAATATCATCTAGTACACCATTAATATATACAACATATGTGCATTCTTGTCTTCTTTTTATAGTTGAGGAAACAAGCACAGAACATTTCAGTGACTTGCCCTGGCTCAGCCAAAAGCAAGCAGCAAGGCCAGGCATTGAACCCCACTCAGGCCCCTCGATATCTGAGCTGCTACTGCTGCAGCACCGCTGTTCTTGTGGTAAACAGGGCAGGGCAAGGCGAAACCACCTAAGTTATGGCTCAGCCTCTCAGCAAGCATGAGGATGGTTTAGTTTAAAATAGACCAACTCACAGCACACACATTAGAAGGCAGTGTTTGCTTAATAACAGAACAATTCTCAGGGCTGAGGAAATTCTAATTATTTACTTTCTTTATTTATTCATAAAGATTTATTATAAAATTCCTTGCATCTCAAGTTTCCCAGCTTGTTTAAATAGTACAGTCACTGCTAAACTGTGCAACAATTTATCGTAACTAACTATATGAAAAAGTGTTTCCTATCAAGGAGTTATCAAAAGCAAAAGCCTAATTTTAAAGCATGTCTGGGAGTCAGCCCATAAAGATTCTATGTTTACCTTCCAAATCTAAAGATCCATTAAAGGGGCTGGGGAGAGAGCTCGGCAGTCTAAGCGCCTGCCTGGCAACCCAAGGACCCAGGGTTGTTTTGGTTTGGTTTGGTTTTTATATATTTTAGTACAGGTTCTACAGAGTCTATGGGGTCTCACTACACAGATTGGAATTGTAGTGATCCTCCTATTTTCAGCCTCCCAAGCACTGGGATTACAGGTACACACCACCACACCCAGTTTCAAGCAATGTCTCAGTGCACCGGGGGAGGGGCCAGCACAGCACTCAGGGGATCAAACCCTGGTCACTGTGCCTGACTAAGCAGGCACTTTAGTCTGCTGAGCTATTTGGCTTGCCCTTAAGGACCCAGGTTTGAACCCTGGTACCGCACTGTACCACATGCTGTGCCACCTTGCCGACCACTGAAACTGGGCCTGGTGGCACACACCTGTACTCTCAGAGCTGGGGAGGCTGAGACAGGAAGATCACTACAAGTCTGAACTGTGTAGTGAGACTCTATACCAAATAAATAAACAAAAGATTTTTTAAAACTGCAAAATTAAAATGGAGGCCAGAAGAGGTAAAGCCAGTTACTCTTTGTAAGTGATCAAATAAGTTTGCTGTGTTTACAAATGGAAGCAAACCTTCCTCTAGCCATTACTTGTAAATTCTCAGGAAAACAGAGCTGAAGTCCAACCAACTAGAAGCAGCTGCCACACACATAATTACACAATGACGGACTTCCCAGCAGGACAAGCCAATCAGACAACTTCATAACTGTGACCATCAAATATTTTCTCTTTAGCATTTCTCCATCCACACTAATACAACCTGCTCCTTATACTTCATCAGTGGATTGTCTGAGCCACGTGTGGGTTGAAGCTTTCTGAAGCCTCAGTTGCTCAAATAAACTCTTTAAAATTGTGTTGTGCCTTCCTTTACATTTTAACAATACTCAGCATTCATAACTGAGAAATAACAAAGTCCATGACACACAATAATAAAGCATGATTAATGTGCCTTACACAGCACACCAGTAGGACAAGATCCTGAAATTTCATATTTTCCACTTGACAGTGAAATGGCACTGACATCTTTCCTACAGTTAGGATCCAAGTCTGCATAAAGCCTAGCAGATGACATACCCAGGCCACGGTACGTCTAAGGACACATGAAAATCTTTTAATTTCTTTTAAAACCAGAAGGAAGAAAACCCATCAACTGGTAGGTAAAGAAAGAAATTTTAATGCACAATAATTTGTAACTTTATCAATATACCAACACCTAGTAAAATATAATCATTCATGTTTTTATAACAAAAGGAGTCCGTGAAGACAAAAAGCCTATAAAACCCATGGAGGTCACAATGCATCGCTCCCCTTCTCATATGCTTTTCTTCACCTTCCAAAGCTTTTACGTCAGTCTAAGGCTGGCTGTTCTGGGCAGGAAGATCTATGCAAGCTAGCAAGGAAGCCACTCCTTCTGTTGAGTGCCTACATGCCCTGCACCATGCTGGGAATTCTGTCATCAGTATCTTCTGTGGGATGACAAATGATTCCCCAAGAACATGAGCACACTGGGCCGGGCTGCAACTGGATCACGGATCTAAAGAACAAGAGCCCTGAAAATACAATGTCCAGCAGAGGAAACGGCTCTGTTGATGGATATCTCCATATATCTGGCTATGAATCCAGGCATACTCAAATGCCAACTCAAGAAGGGAACCCCTACTACCACCATAACTGGCCACTGCACAGTCAAAACCTGGGGACACAAGGCTGGCAGTGTAGACAAAAGGAATCCACATCCTTTTCTGGCTACAAGGTGAGATGTCCACACTGGCTGTGCTTTTCATACACTCTTTTGCTTTCTAATTGTTCTACTTGGAGCATGCTCAGCTACGCCCTCATCATCTTTCCTGCCCGATGTCACCCAACCTGACTTGCGACTCCACTTTTGCAATGTCACAGTCTACTGACCGAACACCAAACCCCAGGTCCTCACGAGCACACAGACTCCTAGCGGAGCCTCATCCTGACACCGACCCCACACACACACACACCCCCATCAGAGAGTCTGCAGCGCGTGTCACCAGCCAAATCAATCCCATGCCAGTCAGCACAGTTAGAAACCAAGACTAATAAATCATTTTCCCGCTCTCAGTCCACAAATGGTAAGTGTGGTTCAATGCAGGTAATTATTAAAAAAATGACTTTGGGAGCAAAAAATCAAAACAGAGGAGGATGTGTCTAATAGAAAAGGCTTGCAAAGAGATTTGGGAGTTCTAATGCCTCCACGGAGCAGGTGAAAGGTCTTGGAGCCTGACAGTAGCGGGGCAGCCTGATTGACAGAATCGATCCCTTCTTCCCTTGGACATCACCAGGCCCTGTATCTGCTCGCCTCCGGGTCCCCCATGCCAGGCCGTGGGGAGGGAAGCAGGGGCTGAAGTATCCCCTCCTGCTGTAATGTGTTTGCAGAACAGAGCCCCCACCAACCCATCAATTACCAAGACTGTCAGCCAGGAGGTGCTGGGACAGTGACAGGGTTAGGTGAAAGCCTCAGGGACTAAACTGAAAGGTTCCCACTGGCTGTGTTAGACCACATTTCATATCCCCACCTCCTGTTCACAGTTATGCCCCCTCCAAAGAACATAGTTTCCTTTTCCTTTTAACTTTCAAAAAGATGTTTGTGGTTTCTTCAAAGAGCAGCGTGGATGACAGGTCTTTATTATCTCAGCTGTCACTCATTAGAGAGCTCGGCCCTTCCCCAAGCGCTAAGTCCCTCCTGCTCTCTCGCCAAGCAAGCACAGGTTGGAAGGTGCTACCGTCCTTCTCCTATTCCATAACAAGACCATCTTCTCCCAGGCAACATCGCCCATTCTCCTGCCAGAGGCAAGGTATATAAGAGCAACCATCCCTGAGATTTCCTCAGAACATTTTATTCACTCACTGCAGAAGGAGAATTTCTGATTGACATTTGGAACTCAAACTTTCACATTGGTTATCATAAAAGTACACATCAAATTTCCAGTAGACAATGGCTTTGTGCCTGGGCAGAATTCAACATGATTCTTCAAGCCTCTTGCAATTTAACATTTCCAACAAATGTTGTTTAGCAAAGTGATTCTACATTCTCCAGAAATGTAGACATGTCCCTGGATGAACAAATTAGCCCACAAGAAGCTAATTCAAGCAATGAGCAAAATAAGTATGTGCAAAATAATTCAATCAATCCTTTGATGGAAACTGTCCAGACGGCATCATTCAATAACTGTTCCCGGAGTGCCCACACTTCTAGGCAGCACACAAGGTGCGCAGGACACCAAAACAGAAAATGTTCTGCTTCCAGCTAACTCCAAGGAAATTACAGCCAGAGCTTCACACCTTTGTAGAAAGCATGCATAATTTCTTAAAAGTGGCAAGAACAAGAGAATTTGTGTAAACAAATGAAAGGTAACTTAGAAAAAGGTGCGTTCTCACCCCAGGTGAAAGAAAAAGTCCTGCAGCATCGACCCTAAGCTGTGAAAGACATCAAGTGTTACACTTTGGAAATTTGATGAAGCCTACTAATTATACATGCAGGCACAAGGAGGAGGCTGAGGGTGTGAGCTTCACAAGGAGAATTCTCGTACCCAGGATTCAAGTCCCAGCAGAATTCCCGGTGTCAAGCTCAGCGGCTGCGGAGCCACCTCATGGAAGCAAGGGCATCAATTAACCACACATTTTAGAATCCAACAAAAATTTCTTCTACTCCTAAATTTCTAATATTCATTCCTAATATTTATAGGGCAAAGGGAGGGAGGAAAAAACTGCTGTTCTGAGAATGTACTGTTTCTGTTTAGACACAGAAAACTTTCCAACTCGACCATGTAGCGTTACAGTGACCACAGACTGAGCCACATTTAGTTGAACTGCCAGACTATCTTTGAGTGGGTTTTGAGCCCAATCTGGAAGTTATATGAAGAATTTGCAGTGCTTATAAGCCCTAAAATAATTCTCGCTGGTAAAATTCCTCATGAAATGGAAAATGGAATGCATAGCCACACACATACACACACACACACACACACACACACACACACACACACACACACACGGGCTTGGAAGCCAGCAAGAGGTCTTCCACTGCAGGAGCACACTCAACACTTTGAGTGTAATTAGCACCTTTTCATACCAATGTCTCTCAAGGTGGAGGGGAAAAGACCTGCAGTCGGTTTACTATTTACTCTCAGCCCGCAGAGCCAAGGTAACAGATGAAAGGAAGCAAAAGAGAAAGACTTCCCTCTAGTCGTGCTAAGTAAAAATCATGGCATGGAACCAAATAACCTTGAGTGTCTGTCCTGTGTGCCTTATGCAAATATCAACACGGAAGGAAAAACTTGCATTCCAAAAGTAACAACTTAAATATGGTGTAGCTTTTCTCATATGTGAGACCGAAATTATAAATAAAACGCAAAATAAGATAGACAATAGGAGGCAGAGAGATAGTTCTTTCTCCTAAGGAATGGAAAGCAAGAGATGGAGGAAGGGGGAGATGGGGAGGGGAATGGGATGAAAACGAATTAGGATGTGTTAGGGGCACAGACCAGCTCCACACCCTCAACATAAACATTGCGTGCTAGAAGCATGCGCTAATCAGAGAAATTCTGGTGTTTAAGGCAAAAGAAGAAAAATGAAAAGTTAACAGCTATAACAGAAAGTACCATGTATACAGATTAATGAAAACACTCTTACCAAGCGGCTCCCTGGAAACTTGCTAACATTTCTTCATGGCTACCATCTCCAAGTCACCTGGGAGAGAGCTAACCGTGAGAACAGAGCCGGGATTCAGCAGCAATAATTAAGGGACTGCATAATTGCCCGTTCTGCACATCTCACCTCTAGGGTTAGAGGTTGGCTGGTTGAAGACCCCAAGCACAACGCAAGGTCACACCCAGTAAGTGCCATCTCTCGCCTCCGTGACCATCCAGGTGGAAATTAAAGATCCCAGGATACTTTTCAAAAGAGCCCAGGGGATCACCCAGCTGTCTGGGTCAACAGTCCCTGGTCTCAATAAAAGCTAACTTAATGTTCCATGTGGGAATGAGCCAGTCTTGAATGTACAGGAAAATCTGTGTTCATGTACACAATTATTAAACTGTCCTTGTAGCACTGTAATTATTTTATAGCTCACAGAGGACTTAAGATACTTAGAGAGAAGGATGCTATGAAAAAGTCAATTTGATTGTGATTTATAATTGAATGTACTCACAGAGAAACAATCGGTCACTAAACAAAAGTGCCTCTGGATAGCAAATTTATAGGTGAAGGTTTTAACTCCCAGGAAAATTCAAATTCCCAAAAAGTGACTTAAAACAAAAAAAAAAAAAAAAATTAGGCCTAGTATTTACATTATTTTAAAAATTCTAGGGGGATTACCCACTCAGGCCCCCCTCCTGTCCCTCTCTCAGACAGGAGCCTTCTTTCCCTCAATAAATATATTCTGCTAAAAAAATTCTAAACATTTTAATTCTAAGCATTTTAATTGCTCAACTACTAATTTGATATGTTCACATTTAAGGAAATAAAGATAAATTAGCCATATTTCAGTTGTCTTCTCCTAATTAGTCCTTTTAGAAAAATGGATAGACATTGTACATTTTGCTTGAAAGAATTAAGAATGTAAAAAAATAACAACCATATTAATCTTTTTTAAATGTATTTAGTACAGGATCTACAGGGTCTCACTACACAGATTAGGCAGGCAGTGATCCTCCTGTTTTCAGCCTTCCAAGTGCTGGGATTATAGGCACATGCCACCAGCCCAGTCTCAGTCACTCTCTCAACTTGCCCCGGGGTCAGGGATGGTACAAAACACAAGGATTTTTGATCCCTGGTTGCTGCACCTGCCTAAGCAGGTGCTTTAGTCTGCTGAGCCATCTGGCCAGCCCTTCATATTAATCTTTTATTAACTGATTTTTAAAAATGTAAGAGGTTAATAAAAATGTCCTAAAGAAGAACAAAATAACATCAACTTTTTATTTTCTTTTTGAGACAGGTTCTCTCTGTGCAGTTCAGGCTGGCTTTGAGCTCACTTTGTAGCCCCGGCTGGTCTCAAACTTGCAATGATCCTCTTGGCTCAGCCTCCCAAGTGCTGGGGCTGCAAGCGTGTGCCACCATGCTCAGCCAACATCAGCATTTGGTGCATCAAAGCTCATGTGAAGAGCTATAAAGGAAACAGTAAATTTAAATATTGCATCCATAACCTGTCTTTCCATCCATGGTCTGCAAGATGTTTCTTCTGTAAATGAACAAGCCCATTTTTGAAAGGAAAGAGCGACCAGGAGAATAGGGCGGTGGGCTATTTTATCTGTTGCTATAAAAAAATAGCCCCAAGTTAGGGAACATTTATTATTAGCAAATATGCTTGTACCACACAGTTTATCATATGTTCTCTGGGTCAAAATCCAAGCCATGGCCTTAACTGGATGTGAAGCCCTGGGTCTCTCGCTGGACTGTAGCCAAGGTGCCGGCAGGACGCAAGCCCTCACTCCCAGCTCCGCCAGGCGTGCCTCTTCTCCCCAGCTGGGCCATGGCTGCTGAAAGAATGCCATTTCTCACAGGCTCTGGGAGTCAGGGCCCAGCTCCTCCTGGACAGCGGCCCCCTCGCTTCCTGTGACGCGGGCCTCTCCACAGAGCAGCTCCTAGTGTGGGAGCTGGCTTCATCCATGTACAAAAGGAGAAAGAAAAAGGTAAATGACAGAGAAGGAAGCCGGCATCGTTCTGCAACCCAATCCCAGAAGTGACATCTCATCACATTATCAGCATTATCTTTCGTAGGAATGGGGCACTAGATCCAGCTGCATGCTGGGCCACACAGGTCTGAATACCAAGAAGTGGGAATCCTGGCGGCGTGGCTCAAAGGCTGCCTGCCACAGGTGGGTGCCAGGGTAGTGAAGACTCACGTCACCAGAAGAGGTCTGGCCTCTGTTCCCGCTCTGGGAAAAAAAATCTCTAAACCTCTGGAACTTTATTTTTTATTTAATTTTTTGGTATAGAGTCTCACTACCCAACTTAGACTCATAATGGTTCTCCTGTCTCAGCCTCCCCAGTGCTGGGATTACAGGTGTGCACCACCACCCCACTTTTGGGGCCGGCACTGCTTTCCCAGGGTTCCAGGGAGGGCACGGCATGCAGTGTAAGAGATCGAACTTGGGAACTTGCACTTGCCAAGCAGGCACTGAGACCGCCGAGCTGTTTCCCCAGCCCAACCCCTGGAACTCTGAGAGTAAACTCTGTGTGCCCTACTAGGTGGGCTCTTCTCAGGCAACGCGATGACTCCTCATGGGCCCCAAGATAGTGTAAGTAGGAAGTGGCACAGGCATGGGGTTGGCCACTGAGGAAAGACCACCGTGTGGTTAGAGGCCAAAGCGCTGAGTCCTACGGCGTTATCTCACTGGTAATTCATCTGAGCATGCCTGTCTGAATAGACCTCGAGGGAAACTGGACCTGAGGCATGGCGTCTTCTTCAACCGGAATTCCCCTGATGGAAAAGGATTAGAGGTGGGATATTTCAAGGGTGACTAAGGAGTAAGGGCTCATCCTTCAAGGGTGGGATTAAACCCTTGTGAGAGGATTCCAAGAGAGAGTGGATCACTTCTCTTCCACCCTGTGATGAGCCCTGTACAGTGGCATCTACAAAGAAGGCCCTTTCCAAACACTGAACTTGCTGACTTCTTGATCTGAGCTATCCCAGCCTCCAGAACTGCGAACAATAAATTTCTGTTCTTTATAAATTACCCAGTCTATGGTATCTTTTTATGACAGCACAAATGAACTAATTTGGCAACACTCTGTGTTTTGAATACATGAATTACAGGACCATGACGTAATGCTGAGGACAGTGGAGGCTTATGCGTGGGACCCTCCCAGTACCAACTCTGTTCCGCATTTCCTCCCTTTGACTTGTTCTAAGTGTATGCTTTTATGATGATGAAACTATAATTATAAAAGTAGCATTTTTCTGATCATTCAGCAAGTTATCAGAGCTGAGGACATTCTCAGGGACCCCCAAGTTTGCAGTTAGCTGGTCTCCTATGTGGCTCGCCCTTGGGTTCTCAAACCTGTAGCCAGTGTCTAATGTCTTGGGCATCCGCAGTATTGTTAGAGGAGGCGCTCTTGCCTTTCGGTTTGGCTAAGCTCAAATAGCATCTAAGGGAATCTCTGCACTTCCATTTATTCCAAGGCTAATTATCTACCATCAGGCACCACCTTATATCTTGGTCAGTGGCAGACTACATCCAGTGATTCACCATCAAGTTATAAAGGAGCTGAAAAATTCCTGTCATCTAGTGACAGCACAGTCATGGTAACATTGTAGCACGGTGCATTGTTCATGTCTTCTGGCGATCCCGGTGTAAACAAACCTACTGTGCATTCAGTCTAATAAAATATAGCACAGATAGTTATGAGCAAGACAGATCACATGATGATGATAATAGAAGACTATACTGCCTGTTTATGTCACTTACTACACTATACTATCTGTCATTATTGTACCAGTAACTTCTGTATATAAAAAAATGTTTACCACCAGCCTGTGTGCCATGTTACACCAGTAGATACAAGCATTCTTCTGGATTGCCTCTTTTCTCTTATTTGTTGAGATTTGGGTTTTTTAAAAATGTATTTAAAGGGCTGGAGAGATGGCTCAGTGGTCTAAGGCACCTACTTAGAACAAGCTTAGCAAAGCATCAGGGACCGCGGTTCAATCCCCCAGCACCACATGCCAGC
>NW_004524578.1:6727932-6733573 GCF_000260255.1 Octodon degus | reverse complement strand
CTCTCTCTCTCTCTCTCTCTCTCTCTCTCTCTCTCTCTCTCTCTCTCAAAAGTAAATAAAAAAAACAATTAAAAAAAATGTATTTAAAACAGGGTCCACAGGGTCTCACTATGTAGATCAGACTCCTAGTGATCCTCCTGTTTTCAGTCTCCCAAGAACTGGGATTACAGGCAAGCACCACCATGTCCAGTCTCAATCTCATCTCAGTGCACACTGGGGTCAGGGCCAGCACGGCACACTGGGGACCGAACCCTGGCCACTGTGCTCTGAGCTGTCAGGCAGGCTGGCCCCCGCATCTTTTCTCTTGTGCTAGATTTTTTTTATTATTATTACTGTTACTTTTTTTTTGTATTTTAAGGAAGGACCTACAGGGTGTTCAGGGTTGGTTTCACTACTAGATCGGACTTGTAGTGATCCGTCCGTTTACAGCCCCTCAAGAGCAGGGATTACAGGCATGCGCTCTTGTGCTAGATTTAATCTCATGTGTTTTACTGACAATGGTACCTAGGTATAAAATATTCACTGCTGTATTGGTGGCAAAGAAGTTTCATTGAGAGACTGAGCCGCAAATGAAATCACAACCAATCAAGAACAATGAGTACGTGAAGTAGGTTACACCCTCCAGGTTTGCGTAACATACTCTACAATCTTCCCACAAAAGCAAAATTGCTAATGATGCCCTTCTGAGAAAACTGTCTCATCTATAAGCAATGTGTGACTGTATTTTGTTTGCACATGCATTTGTCTGAGTTCTGGTTTTGTTTCCCTTGCTGAAGGTACTTCTCTGAAGAGATGCCCTAGGCGAGAAGGAGCAACCACTGCCATCACTTTCATTTCCACCAGTCATAGAGAGTGACCACCTCAGCGTGAAGGAGCTTTTTTCAAGGCTGGGGGGTCTCTGAGACATTGTGGAGAACTGGGAAGTGGTTGTGGCAAGGACATGGACTTCCATCCCACTAAATGCAATGTGTAAAAAAAAAGAAAAAAAAAGAAACAAAAATAAAAATAAAAATAAATAAACGCAATGTGGTTGATTATTGTGGTTGCTGGTTCAATGCCACAGGAAATATTTTAAGATTCCTAGCTTAGCATATGAAGCACCTCTTAGATAATTCGCATTTTTTTTATTACTCCCTCATCACATTCCTCCATTATAATAAATATTTATTGAAAACATTCTATTTGCCAATGCTTATATAAGCCCTTGCCGGTGTGCCTTCAATTGATCCACAAAAATTATTCCACAAAATAGTGACCTATAACCATAGTCATTTCGTTTTACAGGTGAGACAACTTAGAACACAAAGCCAATATTTTCCAGAAAAACAGTATTCTGAATTCATATTGAAAAGCAAGTTCACAGATCACCAGTTCTTCTTAGGGTAACATGTGCTTGGTATATAAAATTGGTTGACAAACATTAAACTTTGTTTTTCCGTTGTTGTAGACTGATCCCTGTAAGCTTAATTGCTTTTTGAAAGCAAGTAAAATTATGTACAAATGCAATGGGATGCTGTCCAGCCACGAAACAAAGCAAAGTCATGTCTTTTTCAGGAAAATGGACAAAAGTGTAGAGCATCAGGTTATGTGAAATAAGCCAGACTTGGATAATAAAATATCCCCTGTTTTCTCTCATAGGAGGAATCAAGGGCAGAAAAAAGGGAGAAATGACATTAAGGAGGGGTACACAAGGGGACACCAATAACAAAAGTGTGCTACATACATGTATGAAAATACCAAACTGACCTGCCCTCTGGACTGAGGGCACTGCGGTCTCACACACGTGTTGCTCAGTCTGGCATTGCCTGCCCTCGGGCTTTCCCAGTAAAACAGAAAGGTGGAGTTTTCTGTGAAAAGCTAATGGTGTTTACATGTTGATAAATTAAACGTCTTAAGCTCAATAAGATAACCAGAACATTGGTTCAGAACTCTGACCTAGAAAACTTAACAGCAAACTACAGCATTTTTTGTTGTTCATTTGATCTCTATGAAGAAATGAGCTGGATTACCCTGGCCCAAGACTGGTGGTGAAATCTCTTGACTTTGGTATAGTGTTCCATAGTTTCCCACCTCCCAAACTTCACATGATTATACTCCCTTTAAAATAAACTTTAAATATAAAAAGTAAAATGGACAAGAAAAAAATTAAGGATTGTTGAAAGCATTAATGTTCAAGTATCTGTCCAACCTTGCATATCGAGATCTGTTAATCTAGAGTGAAAGATTTGATGATAAAAATACATACCATAGCAACCACTGTTAACTTGCTATTGTTGTTTTGAAAATCTGTACCATATTTTTACCCTTTCTGTCTCTCTTTTTTGCTACTTGTCTTTGTTTTTACTCTTTAAATTAAATAAAAATAAATTTTAAAAAACTTTGAACACACAGAACACACTAGGTGGGGACATTGGCTAAGAAAGGTACCGTAAAGTCATGACTTCTTGACTTCCATGAATTTTTTTTTTTTTTTTTTTTTTTTTTTGTGGTGCAGGAGAGCAAATTCAGGACCTTACAGGAGAAATCTTAAAAATTGAGCTAATGCATTAGAGAAGCATCTTCTTCTCCTATTTCCAGCAAACAGCTATCCACTTTTTTTCTGAATCTTCATAGTAATCTAAGAGATCCCACTATGGCTTTATAGCTGTCACCTAAAGGTCTGCATACTTAAATCTTGGTCCCAAGCTTGCCACTATTGGAAGGTGGCAGAAGCACTAAATGGTGGGGGGTTAGTCTTTTAGTTTAAGGAAGAATGTCCTTGAAAGGACCTTGGCCCGCCACTTTCTCTTTTGCTTCATGACCACCCATTGGGAGGTGGGCACTTTCTCCAATGAACGCTCCCAGGCATAATGTCCTGTCTTACCACATGCGCAGCCACGGGCTGACATCTCCAATATCATGAGTCCAAAACCTTCCTTCCTTTTAAACTTGTGATGTTGGGTATTTTGCTACCATAACAGGAAGCTGATGGACGCAGGTTCTTTTATTGAAGGGATTAACTTGAAGGCTGTCCACTTCACTTTTAATGAGCTCCAGTTGCTATGAAATATCTTCTAATATGGGCTTGAAATGCCCCCTTCATGTACTCGGTCTAGTTCTCTCTGGAGCCACTTGTAGTTACTGCTGTCTTTTCTTGTACCAGCCTTTCCTATTATTCACAGGCAGCTGTTACCCCAAGTTTTCTCTTACCTCAGCTTGGCAACCTCAGCCCTCCCTCAAACTTTCCTCATAATTTTTATGACTCTGGTCTCCCTCTTCTGTGCAGGCTGCATAATGTAAATAACCCTTTTAAAGCAATATACCTAGAGCGGATCAAGTAGGAGGTGACATCAAACTGGTTCTCTAAATAAAGAAGTCTCCCCAGATGCGAACATTTCTACGATCTCCCAAAGAGAAAGCTTGCAGCATTGTGCCCTTCTCGCGTACACACAGATGGTCTCTCACAATATCTCTACTTACATGTTTTTTGGTTTTACTTTATGATGGTGCAAAAGCCATGTCCATTCAGTCATAAACAGACTTTAAATTTTGAAGTGCAAACTATTTCGAGATGACCCATTGCAAGGCTGGGTAGCAGCCATGAGCGGCAGGTCCGGTCAGCCGAGTGCTCATGAGAGAAAACAAAGGAGCTGCAGAGCGCTGTGTTGCCGGGTCATGATATTGGCAGGTTCAGTTGTTATATTTTCAATTCATGATGGGTTTATGTGGATGTCACTGCTTCGTACATTAACAAACATCAGTAAAACTTAAAGAATAAGTTTAAATAGAAAAGGATCTACTTTAAAATCTTAAAGCTGTAATTTAGGAAGTATGTAACATTGCACGCAAATTCTAAGTGGCATATTCTTATATCATGCATCATGTAAGTAGAATGTTTTTCCCCATACATAGTTCACAAAAAATAACAAATCACTCATCTTTGCCTCCAAGGGACAAACTTTGGAGAGGACATCAACTTTAGCCCTCCGTCATTCAGACTGTGGCATTTTTACTCACAGGACAGCATGCGTACAGCAAAAAGGCACGAATAATTCATATCTAGCTCACTGGCTTTGCCCGAGTGAGTTTCCAGGGTTACTCTAACACCTATCACAACGCCAGCACCCCCAAAGGCCCCCCTTCTTTACCACTTCTGGACAGAAATCACCATCCTGAATCCTATCACAAGTATAAGCAGTATCTTTTTTTGAAATTTACACAAGGGCTTTTGTGTCTATAGACTTCCAGCCCTTACGATGCTCATGAGGGCAGCCCATACTCTACCCATACCTCCCTTGTGGCATTAGTGCACAGAATACAGCATTGTCTAAAACTGTATGCAGTGCACTCACCAAATTATTCTTTCAAGACATAGGTACTTATTTGCATCATATTCATCACTTGCATATTTGTTTATGTGGTGCTGGCATATGCCAGACAAGTGCTCTGCTACCGGGACACACCCTCTGCTCCAGAAGTTAAAAGTTGCTACACTAATTGGATTTTTTAAATTCTTCTCATAAGTTTATACACGTGAGATTTCCGCACATGCGAATCCTTTACTGGTTGGCTTTGTCAAGTAATCTCTAAAAATCAGTAAACGACTTTCTTAAACATTAAATATGTCAAACTGTAAGGTCTTACAGTCAGGAATAATCACTAGCTTAACAGTAAACTTCTTTGTTTATCTCTCTTATTTTTTTACTGATTCTATCAAAAGGCCTCTATGAGCATTAAAACAACTGTTAACTGAGGGAAAAGGTCTTCCCACATGGTATATTATTGTTCCTTATAATTTGAGAAACTTCTTAGACTTTGAATGCAAGGTGTTCTTCCTAGTGGAACATTTTTAGGGAAAAATACTCAGTATTTATCCAGACAAAAACTGGGTTTCATATTAACCTGTTAGCACTGGTGTCCCACTTAGTGTCTTACCAAATTTGTAACCAGCTAAAGTGCTCAGATGTTTTGCATAAAATTTCCTGTAAAACTATTTATTCTCTTAATACCTACGTACTTATACATTGTTCTAAAAATAAATTTTCCCATTAAGAGCATCATATGCCTTTGTGTAGCTAATGCTTAGGATCTTACAAAGTACTTTCAAATACAGTGGTACCTCGGTTCACAAACTTAATTCTTTCCATGATTTTGGTCACAAACCAGACTGAGTGAGAACAAGATCAAATTTCCCCATAAGCTCACCATTAAACCTACCACTGGATTTTATTCAGTTCTCATTTACTTCCTTTTGTGACCAGAATCATGGAGAGAATGAGGTTCATGAGGTGCAGGGCCACTGTCCATCATCAAAGTGATTCAGTGCATAATCCAGGGAATAAATGGTCACATCATCTAGATATGAACGTAATTATCACTGATAGATTTCAATTACTTTATAGGGATAGTGGTTGTATTTCACTATAAAGACTCTGTCTCATATTGTTCTAACAGACTACTTCAGATTGGTTAATTTATTTTTTTTGATCTTTTTTTTAATTTTATTTATTTGTATGTGTGTGTGTGTATGTGTGTGTGTGTGGCCAGCTGAGCCCACCAGGGGGCGCGGCTGGCTGGCATGTGGTGCTGGGGGATTGAACCGCGGTCCCTGATGCTTTTGCTAAGCTTGTTCTAAGTAGGTGCTTTAGACCACTGAGCCATC
>NW_004524578.1:6724921-6727832 GCF_000260255.1 Octodon degus | reverse complement strand
GGTGCTGGGGGATTGAACCGCGGTCCCTGATGCTTTTGCTAAGCTTGTTCTAAGTAGGTGCTTTAGACCACTGAGCCATCTCTCCAGCCCCCAGATTGGTTAATTTATAAGAAAAACAATTTGAGGCCAACAAATCAGCAGATAAAGTCAACAGATCTTGAGGCCAAGAAGTCCAAGCTTGGGAAGCTGCATCTAGAGAGGCCCTTGTGATGGCTTCACTTATGGTAAGAACTAGAAGGACACTTGTAGAAAAGCTAGAAAATGATAAGGAAACCCAACAAGTCTTAGAACAACCCACCACTGCAGTAGCTAAACTAGTCATGCCAACCCAGGGAAAATGCACTTAATAAAAACATGGATCATTTCATGAGGGCTATACCTCCATGTCTCAGACATGTCCCATCATGACCCAAAAACCCAATACTACCACCTTAAGGACCAAGCCTGAGTGCAGATTGGGACAACCATATGCCACTGTAAAAGTGACATGCAAATGACAAGGGACTTTATGTCACAAAATCAGCAAAAGTCATGATATTCGAACATTATCATATGTTCTGGTTTGTGTCTAGTTGTCCTCCCAAAGCCTCATGTAGTCATTGGGGCAGACTTCTAGAGCTTGTTATTAATTCATGATCCAAGGTTGGAATTATGGGTGTGAGTGCTACCCTCACCCTACAAGGAAAGGAGAGAGGCTTGCTAGCTGCTACAGCTGCTGCTTCTCCCATTGCCCTAAACCAGGTAGCCCAGATAGAATATAAACGGGACAGAAAAAAGGCTGCTAAAATCCCTTGCTTGCTTTGCTACTTTCTGCCTGCCAAGAACTGTTTCTTCCCAGTGATGCCCCTCTACCATTCCAGCCTGCCTGGGAGCCAGCCAACTGTGAACTGCAGTCCAGAAAATAAAAGCTGTATAAAACCAATATAGCTTGAAAGTTAGCAAGCCAGTTGTAAAGGCAGAATGAAAACTCTGGAGACCTGAGAGGTCCTTATAAAATGCCAGATGAAAACTTAGCCTTTAGAAACTGGAAAAAAAAAAACCTATCCCTTGATATTCTTGGGGGCTGCATTAAGGACCCCCACGGATACGGCAACCTGAGCATGTAGAGGCTTCTTACATAGAATGGTGTAGTATTTGCACAAACACCACGCACATCCTCCAGTACACTTAAAACCATACCTAGATTATTTATGCCTAATACAGTGTAAATGCAGTGTAAATAGTGGTTATGCTCAATACAGACACAATGCTTTTCCAATATTTTTGAACTGCTATTGATCAGACCCACAGATTTGGAGCCATGGCACTGCCAGAATTGTCTAAATGGCCCAAATGGGAATTCCTCATGTGGAGAAAGAGGGAAGGGGGATTTTGGTCAGGAACGTTTTCCAAGTTCTATAGCTATTGCTAGTTCTCTATGGTTTGTGTCTAGTTGTCACACACACACACACACACACACACACACACACACACACACAGCCTCATTTGGTAATGGGTGGATTCTAGAGCTTGTGATTAATTCATGATCCAATCCTGGAATTATGGGTGGGAGTGCTGCACCCACCCAGGAGCAGATAATCTGCATTACAACATAAGGAGGGGAAAGAGGCTGGCTAGATGCTGCCGCTGCTGCCTCTCTTTGTGCTCTTGGCTGTTCTCTGCCGCCATGAACTGCTGCTCTGTGCCATGTGCCGCTCTGCCTTAGAGCCAGCCAACTATGGACTGAAACCTCCACTAACTGAGAGCTAAATAAACCTTGCCTTCCTTAATTGGAGGTGTCAGGTATTTTGTCCCAACAATGAGAGACAAGTAACTGAGACATCATACAAAATAAAAAGTAAGTAAGCACATAGCAAATGCCATCTTCCTAAAGTAAAAGAAATAGATTAAAGTCAAAACGAGTACCATTTTAGCCCTACTAAATGAACCAGAGTGTAACAAAATCCAACAATGATATAGTAATATTGCACTGGAACTGTTATGTCATTATTATTTGTTAGTGATAGTATAAATTAGCACAATCTTCTTGAAAAGTAGTCAAACACTATCTTTTGAGTAAAAATAAATAAATAAATAAATAAACTGTGCCCTTTGATCAAACACTTCCACGGATAGAACTTACTCTTGTAAAAAGTAATTTAAAGGAAGAAAAGAAGTAATTTACAAGAAGATATGCATGGGGTCATTATTTATAATATGAAAAGAAACAATATACCTTTGTTTCAAATTTTTACGGTGAAATGAAGCTTTGATCAAATTGCTATGTTACACAATTTCTCCCCCTACCACACACACACACACTACATTTTGCAAATATGGGAGAAACATTAGCATTTCTCCATTCCTAATATGTCCTGATTAGTATTCCTCTGGTTGGGTTTCATCTGAATTTTTTCATCTGCTCATTCAGTTAAGTTTGAATCTGCCTAAGAACAGCTGTGTATAGCATACAAGCAGAGGGAATGGCTACTGGAGACATCCCAGGATTTTTGGACTCTCAGACCAAATGGGGTCCTTGATTTACAGAAGAGAGAAGCCATGGCTGTCAAAGCATGGACAAGTGAACTGTGTCATAAAAATGCATTTGCATGAACTTCTAGATCACACAAGAAATTACATGTCCGTGGCTGGCAAGATAGCTCAGTAGACTAAGTGCCTGCTTAGGCAAGCACAGGGAACAGAGTTCTATTCCTGGTACCATATGCTACACCAGCCCCATTCCCGGGTGTGCTGAACCAGTAATGAGTCCGAGCATGTTGGCGCACACCTGTAATCTCAGTACTGGGGCGGCTGAAAACAGGAGTATCACTATGAATCCAAACTGTGCAATGAGACACTATACAAGAAGGAAGGAAGGAAGGAAGGAAGGAAGGAAGGAAGGAAGGAAGGAAGGAAGGAAGGAAGGAAGGAA
>NW_004524578.1:6661490-6724821 GCF_000260255.1 Octodon degus | reverse complement strand
AGGAAGGAAGGAAGGAAGGAAGGAAGGAAAGAAAGAAAGAAAGAAAGAAAGAAAGAAAGAAAGAAAGAAAGAAAGAAAGAAAGAAAGCATATCCAGCAACACTACCCCTCTTAACTGTTTAGAGGCAGACAGTGATGCCAATCCCAGTAGGGGTCTCCCATAAGGTACAAAATGAAGGGCGGCTCCCACAGTGCCTTGCTGATAGGGGAGGGAGGGCCCCACTTAGCCTACTAACACACACAATCCAACCATTGCCTAGATACTAGTAAATATCATTTAGACTCTAACATAAAATTTGAATTTTGTTTTAAAACAAAATATATTAGTTTGGTGGCAGGGCAGATAGCTCAGCAGTCTAAGTGTCTACCTCACAAGCTCAAGGACCCTGAGTTCAATCCCCAGTACCACACGCCATGCTGGCCCTGGAACCCAGGCACACTGGCCACTGAAAAGGGACATGGTGGTACATGGCTGTAATCCATGCACTGGGGAGGCTGAGACCAGAGGATCACTATGAGTCCAAGCTGCTGCATAGTGAGACCATGTACCAGGTAAATAAATGAATAAAATATTTTTAAAATTATATATATATATATATATATATATATATATATATATATATATATATACCTTGGCCCACATATTAGCTAAGATGTGCAGAAAATGCCTGGAGACATTCACTTCCCTTCATCAGCATCAGAGAAGCATTTCAAACCACCAAGGCATTGTGCTCAATGTCAATGTTTGCCTTCCCAAATTCACACATTTCTAGTCACGTCATGACAGATTTATTGGCCTTGACGGGCAAGGACTAGAACAGGAAACTTCAACCCTGTGCTCATCAGAGGAGCGTGCAGACAGACCAGCCTCAGTTTCAGCCTTGTTTAGCTCCCCATGGTGGCGAAAGACCCTGCTGCCTTCAACCACCCTCGCCGCTGATTCTCTGTAAAAATTTTCCCAGCAAGCTTAGGGCAGTTAAATATAAGGCTAGAATAATTAAACAAACTACAGAGGAATATTATTTGGTCTGCAAACAATTCTATAAAAGATTCCAGGGAGTTGAGTCTTGAGAGTTGTAGTAAATTTGTGGGGTTTGGGCCGGAAATGGCTAATTATAACACCTGAGCACATTTCTAGGCAATTAGGCCCTGGGGATTTGTCACCTTGTGTATGCAGTCAGCCCTGGCTTTCAGATGGAGAGCTGCGTGGCCGCGGTTGGCCATCAAGCAGAGCCTTATTAGCAGCACCAGTGGAGAAAATGGCTCTGCTCATGTGCACACAGCTAGCACATTACCTCTATGTCTTTCCCCAGGCAACAAATGCTGAAGACGGTGGCATCAAAACACGCCCTTATGAGATCTCTATCCATGCCAGGGCTTCCAAAGCTGTTCATGAAATGTTACTTCCAAGACAACTATTGTCAGAATAATTCCTCTCTAGCTTTAGATCAGAAATTCTTTTGATCGCCTCCTACATAACTCTGAAAGCAGAGTTAGCAATTGATATATAACAACAGGAAAAATTTCATTGTTCTTATTATTTCTTAGGGCTAACAGATTGTGACTTGGTTCTTCCTGGTGTAAATGCTCCGGTCCCAGAGTGGTGCGCTGAAGAACTTAAGGAACAGGAATGTGAGGCAATATTTCAGGCTGCCCAACCAGCTCTTCCTCTTCCTTGTGGCAGCCAGTTGTCCCATCTCCCAGCCTCCCCCACTGGTAGATACAGTCATGTGACTGAGTCCCAACCTGTGGAATTTGAAAAAGAAGACAGCGCTTGTTTTGGCTAAGGGGTTTCTAAGAAGTAGCTCTCCCTTCCACATACCTTTTGCTGTTCCACCCATCATGTACAAGATGACAGCAAACTTCCGTCATGTTGAACCACTATGGATGTTTATGCTGTCAAACAAAAAGTCATTGTTTGGACTAAGCTCCTGAACTAGACCCCAATGGACCAGGCTAAAAGTAAAAATGGAGTCACTCACACTAGAGCTCTATAGCAGCAAGCTGAAACCAAGCTGCTTTTCTGACCTTTGAGACACCAGGCCCCCACACAGACCAAGTTCAATGGGCATGAGAATGAAGCTCCTTCTACCTTAGTCCCTACATTAAAAAGCAGCCTGAATTAACCTGATATTGACTAATCAATTATTTTCCTATTGTTTTATCTCCCTGTCCCTGCTGTACTAAGAAGATAATTTTGAAATGACCAATACTCTTGTTGTCTGCTTCTGCTTTCTTAAAAAGAAAAAAAAAAGCCTTCTCTGTCCAGTACACCAACTTCTTGGGCCATCATAAGAACTTATTCTATTTTATATATATCAGAGTATTGTTCCACTCTAGGATTGAAAATAAAGCCAGTTAAGATCTTGAAGGGCTGGCCAGATGGTGCAGAGTACTGAAGTACCTGCTTAGGCAGAGTGCACCGGCTGGGGTTTGATCCCTGGCATGCCATGCCGGCCACCCCTCCGGGGTGCACTGAGACAGTGATTGAGACTTGGCATGATGGCATGTGCCTGTAATCCCAGTGCTTGGGAGGCTGAAAACAGGAGAATAACTACAAGTCCAATCTACATAGTGAGACCATGTAGACCTGGTCCTAAATACATTTTTAAAAAGATCTTGAAACTGCTGTAATTTTGTTTTTGTGACAATACAGAGGAGCCCAGTCTATATGAATGCAGGGAGCAAGTGAACTTCACATTTTAAATTCAGTTTTTGTGATAAAGAAAGGCGTCAGGACTTCACTTTACAATAATGATTTTTGTATTATCACTTTTCAAAGTGTCCAACATAGCCTTCCATTCCCAAAGTGCCCTAAATCTTAGATGACAACAAAAAAAATGCATTTTATTTATAGATTGGCCGCTGGGTCAATTCCTTCACACTCCTACACAAGGGCAAAGAGTCTTCTGATACGATTTCCCTAAGTATTACATCCAATTTTCCTTGAATATCTCTAGTTGTAGTGTCTTGACAGCTTCCTGTGTGAAATTATTCTACTGCCTGATTGACCTTCATGGTTTGGAATTTTCCTTTCTCCACATCAGGCATCTTTCCCCCTAACTTCAGCAAATAATTGGCCTGACCCTGGTGAATGAAATTGCTATATAGTGAAAAACAGAAACATGAACATAAATAACTTAAATTAACCTTCATAAAGGACTCCTTAGGTACAATCTTATTTAATCCTCTTAATAAGGATAGGAAACATGGTCTTCATTTGACAAGCTCTGAGATTTCAAATATGTCCCCTGTAGTCATAACCGTGGTCAGATCTTGATCTAGCAAGCCAAAATTCGGCTTCTGTTACATTTCACTAGGTTGCTAGGATTCAATTACTAGAAGCACTTGGCCACTAATTTACACATAAGTTCATCAGTAGTAAAGGGTAAAGCTTTAATGGTATCCACTAATAGTTTAGCTTCCCAGGCATGGAACAATCTTCTTTCAGAAAAACCATAATTCCCTCCGAAGTAACCCTAGAGAAGTTTTTATAGGTGAGAGATACACAAAGACACCAGATTTAAGAAAACTACGTATTCCTCACTCAAAATGAGCTTCTAGAACAGGTCAGAAAATATTCACTCTGAAAAGTAGTTGTGAAACTGTGAAGTATTCTATCAGTCTTGGTTCAAACTCTTTCTGTTTGTGCACTGAAGAGTGGAGAGTAGGAGCCTCAGTTTCCCTCCTCTCTTCCTTCCTCATGAATAGAAACAGGGTCCCTGGCTCCTGTCCTCTCAGAATTCTGGCTTGCAGCTACTTTCAGGGAGGGCAGGTGAAGAAAAAGATTGGGCCTTTCCGAGTAGAGGCAGAAGCATCCACACCACCCGCGCCGGCCTGCGTAGACGAGCCAGGTCTGCGGGTGGGGGGCAGAGCAGCCCTGAGCCTCAGCATGTCTGTGCCAGCTCATCACCAGGGCCGGGTAATGAGGTCAATGTGGAAACAACTGGAAGGCACGTTCCCCAGGAAACACAAGCAGAGTGGAAACAGCCCGACCTTCTGTTGCAGAAGCCAAATCCGTTGAGTCAATTGCCGGGAAACATGACATGACCTTTCAGAGGCAGTGAGCATCGCTTGGAGAGCAGGCTGCCCTGCTCTTTTCATTTCCCTGCTCCCCCCGAGGCGGCAACTCACTGGAAATAACAGCCCGGGCTCCGAATCAGTGCTTCTTTAATGAAACACACACGCGCGGTATTGAGCTTGACATTGGGGCAGATGTGTGCGAGCGTGTGCGCGCATACAGACATACATGTGTATCCATGCCCCATGTGTGTGTTCTTTCTTTATATAAAAGTCCCCTTCAACTGAATGCCTCAGGTCCCATGTGAGATTATGCATTCTTGCTAATAGTTGGAAGGAAAATCTTTGGAATCTAGTGCATATTTCCAAAGAAAAATTCTTTACCTCTTCATTCTAAGTAGTAACCAACATTTTGCCCTGGAGAGTAACTTAAAAAAGCACTTCTGACCCAGCCTGAAAAAGGCCCAAAGCATACCATGCTTTTATTTTTCTGTTGTTTTCCTACACCTTATTAGAACCCATATCCATAGTTTCTTTTTATAATTAGTAATGGCAAGTTAAAGGAAAGAATATTACTCTTTCTGAAAACAGACAAACAAAGCTTGTCATTCAGGTTCAAATCTCAAGCCTAGAAAGCTTGCTTCAGAAGCCCAAGCCATGCTTACAGAATCAGTCAGAAAAAGAACCGGAAAGTAGCGGATCAAAAAGTTGCTTAAATGAAAACTGCGAAGCTAGGACCCATGCGCTTCACAATAAAATCTGCGCAGGCCGTTGCAAAACTGTGAAACACTTCCTGGCAGGAAAACAGAAAATGCCAGCACCTCTCCTGGAGTCTAAAAAATATGAACCTCTTCTCATTTATAAAATGTGAGGTGAAGAAGGGGTATCCGACAGACAATTCACACAGATTTTGTCTTTAATGCTCGGATACACGCTATCATTCCAAGCAGCCCTGCTACCCCCAAGTTCATTAGATGGGTATTGTTTCTACCAGGTTCCCAGAAGGATAACATATGCCAGGATCACTCCTAATGTCCTGTGCTACTTGAGGCTGCCAATGACAAATAGGAAAGCTGGAAGGACTCCCAGGACCTATGAAATACATTCTATGCAGATTACAAAGTATTTTGAGCCATGATCAGAAAATGTAATCACTATTTTATCATATAAAACAGACTGTCACTGTTAGAGGTTTATTTTTGTGGGTTTAATGCAGCTCGAGGTCAGGGTTCATGGATTGCTGTGTAGCAGCTCACCGCTGGAAGTTTCCTTCAAGGTTAGCTGAGCCACATGCAGGTCAGGGGGTCCGAGCAGGGTGTGGCCCTGCCGCCTACAGAGCTAGAAGGCCGTCATCATTGCTGGGCCTCCCTGAGGAGACTTGCCTTGGAGATGTTCCTGGTGGGAGTCCTTCAGGGCCTGCTGTCTTTAGGAGAGCCCCATGACATTTATAAATTTCAAGAAAAATAGCAAAACCACATGGAGTCAAAGTTGTCCTTGAAATTTTCTTTAGTAGCTTACTAATTAAAGCAACAATCATCATGGTAATACATAGAATTCAGTGCAAGCATATTATGTTCTAGGGCTATTATGACTCTAAGAAGTAGCTCTGATAACTGTTTCCATTTCATAAATGTAAAGGTCAGACTCACTCTTTTTTTTTTTTATACAGAGTCTCACTACCCAGTCAGGACTCGTAGGGACCTCCTGTCTCAGCCTTCCCTGTAATGTGCCACCATGCCTGGTTTTAGGACCTGCATGGCATGCAGTACGGGGGCTTAAACTCACAACCTTGCATTTGCCAGGCAAGCGCTTAGACCACCAAGCTATCTCCCCCGCCTAAGGTCTACTCACTCTGTGAGCTTTTTAAACACAGATGCCTGGATCTTTGAAAGATCTGCTCAAATAGAATCCTTAGGAATGCTAGCTGGACAGCTACAGATCTTAAAAGCTATATAAGTAATTAAGATCAGTAACTAAGACCAAAATCCGTGGAATGATCGGATGAGTCATGTGTGTGCTACCCACAGGCCGCACTGGAAGCACTAGATGGACCCATTCTCTGGACATCAGGAGCTCACAGTCAGGGAGAGGCTAGACTCTTCTTTCCTGCCATCGTAGCACTGACACAAATAGCTTGGAAACGTTCACTCTCCTCCTTCTTCTAAGATGTTAGAACACACTGAAAACAGCAAACAGAGCTTGCAGGGCAAATTGCCGCCAGGAAAATCTGGAGAGGCAGGTAAATCATAAATGTAGAATCTAGCCAAAATCTGCTTTCTGGGAGCAGACTCCTCTGGGGTCATAAATTGACTGAAACACTTAGATGGCTTGTTTTATGAAGTGCTAGAGGTTGAATACAGTAGTGCACATGTGGAAAGCTTCTAGGACTGAAGTCTTGTGGGCAGGGAGGAGAGGGGACTCCTTCCCTTTGTGAGTATTGTCACCACATGGAACTGCTAAAGATCCCTCATGGCTCTGGCTTTAGCAAGGGAATAATATTCTCTAGGAAAGATTCCTGAGGGTTTCTTCAGAGCAGAGATCTACTCTCTAAGGGAAAAGGCTGTACCATGTCTTTATTCCAGCCAGATGGAGGGTGTTCCTCCCACTCCAGCCCCTCTGAAGCTCCTGTCTCATGCAAGGAGGAAAATAAATGCACAGTGTGTTTTTATCCTGGGGATAGAATACCCAAAATCTAGGGCTGGCTCAGTGGACTAAACACCTGCTTAGGCAAGAGCAAGGACCAGGGTTCAATCCCTCACACCACATGCTGCGCTGGCCCCACCCCTGCGTGTGCTGAGCTGGCCACAGACACTGGGCATAGTGGTGCACACCTGTAATCCCAGCACTGGGGAGGCTGAAAACAGGAGGATCACTACAAATCTAAGCTGTGTACTGAGACCCTATACCAAATACATGGAAAAATAAAATAAAATAAATAAATTTCCCCAAATCTACAACTCAGAGAAGAATAGGTTTATCTTGGCTCACAGTTTCCGTGGATTCCGTCTGTGGCTGATGCCTCCAAAATAGAGGCTGTGGTGGAAGAGCCTGCCCCAGAAAAGCTTCCCCCAGTGTGGTGACCAGAAAATAGAGAGAGAAAAGAGGACACAAGGAGGGAAACACTCCCTGCACCAGCACCCCTACAGTGACCAGCCTCTTCCGGCCAGGCCTCACCTCTGAACAGAACATCCAGCCTTGAACTAATTGATGGGTCAGCACACAGACACACATCATGCCTGGTGCTCTGAGCACCTTAGCCCCACATCTAAACTTTAGGGGGACATGTTAGATCTAAATGACAACAAAAGAACTAAGGGACAGATGAATAGAACTTAGTAGTAGGAAACAAACACAGAGATGACAATCCAGGCATATAGAACACTTCCCCTCACTCACACTTATTTGTGCATTCCCTCACTCTAGTATAACACGAGTGGATTTTATCTGAGCCACAACATGTAGACACTCTCTCTTTTTGTGGAACGATATTCGGAGAAACCACAAGTCAGTTAGGAACATATAAACAAGGCTCTTGTGGAATTCACATCCTTTGGCCTTTACAGCTACAACAAATATTAAACACAGTCTGATCCCTAGCTATGATACAAATCCACACCACAAAGACCTACTCAGCCAGTCTTACTACCAAATATATAATTTAACAAAAAAATTGCCAGGCAATGAAAATAAAAGGGAAATATACACTGAAGAAAGAAATTAAGGATTTGAACCAAACTCAGATGTAGTGGATTTGGGGCTTATCAGAACAGGTGTTTAAAGGGCCAGCCAAATAGCTCAGCGGATTAAAGCACCTGCTTAGGCAGGTGCAGCTGCAAGGGTTAGATCGCTGGCATGCTGTGACGGTCCCACCCCCAGGATGTGCTGAGATGGCGACTGGCATTTGGTGTGGTGGCCCATACCAGTAATGCTCCCTCTTTGGAGGTGGATCACTACAAATCCGATCTACAAAGTGAGACCCTGTAGACACTGTAGGGCATGTCCTAAAACACAAAAAGAGAAAAAAAAACAAGAACTGGTATTTAAAATAATTATAATGAATGTCCTAAAGGTTTCAATAGAACAATGAATCTACAAGCATAGATGGCTAATGTAAGCAAAGACATCAAAATTCTAAGAAAGGAGATGAAATGCTAGAAATACAAACTACAGTAACAAAAATGGACAATGCCTTTGATGGATAAATTGGACATATCCTAGGAGCTTGAGGGTAAGTTGACAGAAACTCTCCAAAATGAGATGCAAAGAGAAAAAGCAATAAAAAATAAGATAGAATGTCAGAGAACCAAGAGACAAATTCAGAAGGTATAGTATATTCATCACTGACCTCAACTCTTATAAGTCCTACCACTTCAACCCCATCTCATTGTCTACCATACTTCTAGTACAGGAAACATCAGCAGATGAACCTTATCAACGTCCATCAATGGACCAGTAATCCATTGACAATCCAGTAATCGGTGTATTACTGGTACCTTGCATGCATCTCAGATGCCATGCTGATGGCACGGGATGCCCAGCAGCAGGGTGACTGCCAGTAAGCCCCCACTTAATGTGTGGGAGGGAGGAGAAGTCATCATTATTTTCACACCAGGCTTTCCTCGCTATGCAGTGCGCAGAACCACAGTTTGCACAGGACCATAATTAACACATTCATTCTAACAGAACAAATTCTATAAATAAGGAACATGGTGCTCCCTCAACACATAAAAATTAAACCAAGGGATATCAGGGAAAAAAAACTCACCATATTGAAGAGAAAATGAACTGGCATTTCCAGCTGTCTGTAATGGGAATGCCCCTCCATCTGGCAAGCTCAGTTCATTATTGATCATAACTAAGCCTCCAGTCAGCCCAAATGCTCCTTTTTGGATGTAAAAAGACATGTGTTGTAGCATTTCTAGCATAGAGTGTGTCTCGGTGAAAACTGGAAAGGAACTACACCAATACAAACCAAGGCAAGTGGCCATCCTGTGGCTGTTTCTTACGCGTCTTACATTCCAATTGTTCTTATCCCTCTTTACTCTTCCAGGACATGAACCTTGAATGATTCAAAATGTACAGACTGAGAGTAAAAATGCTCAGGCAGCAGTTAGGACTGAATTCTGGGCAGAGAGGCCTTCAGATTGAAGCAAGTAATTTCAGAAACCTAGATTCAGCTGATGACTTTCCGGGACATCCAGACACCATGTGGGACTGAAGAGTACTGGAAGCAGTAAGGGCCAAAATACCTACAGCAGGAGCCAGGATACATCTTGACTTGCAGAGAAGGCAGAAAGAGTAAAGGGTAAGGTAGCCTGCCTCCCAAGAGCTGGGATTACAGGCGAGTAAAGGGTAAGGTAAGAGGAGATGAGGAAGGCTTGCATTCTGGAAGCATAGGTTGAAATAAGTGCACTGGGGGCAGCGATGAAAACATTGACGGTCCTTGTCAGATATGGAGGTCAAGTGTGAAAAAACTCACCATAACCTGTCCTGGAAATCAGGTTCTACAAAGGGTATTCACAGTCCATGACACCTGGATAAAGGAACCAGAGAACTGGACCCAGGTCATACAAGGCTAAGAATCAGCAGGTCAGACAGCTCATGCTCCTTTTCTAATGTGTGGCAGTCACCTGCATTCCTTGACCTGTGACCCCATCCTCCATCCTCAAAGTCAGCATCTATTTATTTATTTATTTATTTGGGGCAGAACCAGGGATTGAACGTAGGCCCTTGTGCTTGGCAGGGAAGTGCTTATTCCACTGAGCCATCTCGCTGGCCCCCAAAGTCAGCATCTTGTTTGCCCTGTGTCAGCTCCCCAGTGTGAATGCTGATTCTGTCTGAGAATGCAAACCGATCTCATCTCAAGATCCACAGCATAATACACTTGCAAGGTTCCTTTTCATGTGGAAAGTATGCTAGCTAAAAAAGAAAGGCGACACAGAAATCAAAAATAGCATCTATTTGGGAAAGAAAAATTGCAATTTGGACCCCAGGAATGAAGGCGGCTCTGAACAGTGTCCCATGAGGCAAACACAACAGAGGTTTCTTATAGGGAATTTTCACAGTAGATGTTTTCACAGGCAGTTCATTGGCTGAACCAAAATCTCAAACTGCAAACTCATTATTGGCTAGTTAACAAGATATTAAATACTGTGGACACTAAATTCAGTTATTTATCCAAGGATATTGGAACTTTTTTTTTAAATTTAGTGCAGGGACTATAGAGACTACAGGATCTCACTACACAGATCGGACTCGTAATGATCCTCCTGTTTTCAGCCTCCCAAGCACTGGGATTACAGGCGCACACCACCTGCCCAGTCTCAGTCACCATCTCAGTACTCCCAAGGGGTGGGGCCAGCATGGCAGGCCCAGAATCGAACTTCCAACCCCTGCGTCTGCCTAAGCAGGTGCTTTAATCTGCTGAGCTATCCAGCCAGCCCTGGAACATTCTGTAGTTTAACTGTCAGAAATGTATGCATGCAGTCTTCTCATGATCTCTTGACTATACTTTAGAATGTCTTAGCCTTAATTATTTTATTTACTTTCACAAGTAATATCTTCACTGGCTCCAGAAATTAGGACTTGCCAATCTTTATAATCCATTATTTATTGTGCCAGATGCTTTTACATTTTCTTATGTATCTAAATTTTTGGTACAGTATACACAATCAAGTATGTAAATCTGCATTATGTAGCTCAGCCAACAACCAGGTTTCCTGTAGGAAGCAGCTGCTGAAACAGAGAGCTCCCAGGATCAATCTTGGTGAGCACACGACCTGTGCAATCACATGGGATCTTGCATTTAAAAGGGGCCCTAAACATAGTCTAAAGCCCTGTTATAACAACTTTGAAATTCTTAATTTCTAAGTGAAACTTCAAATTTTCATTTTATACTGGGCCTTAACAATTAACCAGTTTTGTTAAGGAAGAAGAGTTTTGTGGCAGAGACAAGAACTGGGTTATGATGCAGTCACAAGAAAGGCCACCTGAGCCTGAAGGAGCTCCAAAGCCAGGATGGCCCTGCACAGCTGGCTGAATTAGCAGGTGCCTAGGTCTTTACCCAGTGGGCCAACATTGGATGCTGGGTACGCATAGGAGGGGAGAAGGATGCTCCAGGTCCAAGAGCACGTCCTGGAGATGGATTCAACTGAGAGCTGTCTGATTCTACTTTTCCCAGAATCTAGCTGGCAGCAGGAGTGCCTAAGTCCTAGAGGGGCTAGACTGGACCACTTACATATCATCTCCTACGAACTCAGAACACTAACACATATCTCTATGTAATGCCACCAAGTTCAAAGATAGGACACTGCCAGCAGTTCAGTAGGCTCCCTTGGGCTCTTCCTGGTATGTAACCATCCTCACAGAGAGAAACACTCCCACAATGTTGTTTAGTCTTGGTCTCCATGCAACTGATATCGCACAGTAATGATTCTTCTGGATTCTACCACTTACATTCATTATTAATCCACCCATTTTCTGAGGTACATCAGTAATTCTTACTGTCCTTATTGGTTGAGTATTATTCTACTTACCCATTCTCCTGAAAAATGGGCCTTCGGGATGGATCCAATTTTGGCTGATTATAAGAACATTCATGTACTTTTATTTCAATAAGTTCTTTTGGATATACACCTAAAATTGGAATTGCTACATTACAGAGTAAGCATCAGATTCACCAGATGCTTTCAAAAGTGTTTTCTCATTTATATTTCTACATATGTTCTATTTTCGGTGGAGTCTAGCTGAATAGAGAAGCAACTGAGATAAAACATCTTTGACTAATACAGAAAGAAAAGACACCATTGGTCCACATATACAACTATAACAGATGTGAGCCTGCCTGTGGTTTATATACTTATACACATTTTTAGAGGGCGTTAGACAGCATAAAGGTTGAGCAGATCTTCTCTGAGTAGAGCAGACCACCAGAAACGCAGACCCAAAATGCTCTGCTGTTGATGACTCTCTGTGGAAAGTTCAGGAAAATCACAGGCAAGAGGAAAGGGATGAATTTTGACTAGCAACTCCCTTAGCAAATGTGTTTGGATTGAACTGATCCTTTCAATGAAATCTGTCTTAACAAACCAGAGCATGGGGAATAACCTCCTCAGTCTCTGCAGACAGTGGTGAGGCTAGAGGTGAGAATTGGGAAGCTAGCTCTAAAGACCTAATGCCTCTCTTCCTTAGAGGTGTGAATATGTCCTGTCTGTTCTTATGCAAAACTGATTTTAAAAGAGCCCCTTTAAAGATTTTCATTAAGATTTGATGGTATATATTTACTAGAGGGGTTCAAATTATAATGTACAGTGCAGAGTTGTGCCTCAGTTCGGGGCTTAATTCACTCCACGATTCCAGGTAAGATGGTCACAGTCACGCTCTTCATCCCATGCAGCATTCATTAACAGGAGCAAAATGTTGCTGAATATCTCTGTTCTAAGACAGAATTTTTCATAAACGAAAGCATTTTTTAATTGAGGCATTGCTGTAATCATGTGATTAGGCATTTTCCTATGTCATTCTTCCTAATTTCTGTAAATTTCTTTTTGTCTTTTTTACCAGGTTTAGTCTCTCTTCACAGAGGACCTTGTAGTTAGTGGCTTTTTCCTTCTTGTTCACAAATCCTTCTCAACAGGAGGGAAGGTGGTCCTGGGGCACATGGGTTGTTCTTCTACTCAAGGAGACAAAATACTGTACATAAGACTTCCTCTACGCCTTGCAATCGTTTTTGTTTTTGTTTTTTGTAGTACTGGGGATTGAACTCAGGATCCTGTGCTTGCCAGGAAGCCGCTTATACTACTGAGCTATCTCTCTGGCCCACTTGCCATGGTTTTGTAGGAAAATTTATTCAGAATAAAAATATTTAACATTTACTTGCCATGAAAATGCATCTTCCTTGCAAAGTAATCTTAGAGATAATATTTGGGTGCCCACAGGAGTCACAGAAGGCAATGTATCTTACTCCTGGCTTACTGGCTCTTTCTAAATAACAACAGCACTGATTATGCACTTTTCCATGCTAAAGTTCACACTGTAAGTGGGAAGGAGGAGGAGGAGGGGGCATTAGAGGTGAAACGACAGCAGACAGGAGAAGTGAAAAGCTTGGTAATGCATGAGGAGACAGAAAGAACGCCTCCGAAGTTGGAGAAAGCAGCCTGAGAACAACCTGGCACCTCCTGAAGACACTGCGACGCTCTCCAACTTCAGTGGGGAGCAACTGGCATTCATAACAGACAGATTACAATATATTCATTTTATGAAATGGTAGGACATGTCATCCTTATTGAAACTGTTTCCATACAAAATAGTTCCTATAAAGTTTAAGGGGAAAAACTCCTTTCCCCCAATCACCAGAAATAGGAAATACAATAAAAGGTTAAAATGCAATATCTTGACTGAATATGGGGTAACTTGAAAAGCCCATTGCTGTGGGGTAAACATATATTCACCCAAATACAGCAGAACTACATAAGAGTAGTTCTGGGCACACAGCCCAAATTATGTAGGCCACCAATCACATTTCTATCATTTCCCAAAGTGATAAAGAAGAAACCAATCAAAATTTTTTTCAAGGTAGTAAAATATAGACAAAATGAGTCTAATCACCTGCAGAGGTCCCTTACCTTCCTGTATTATTTACTGAGGCATAAATATATTATGCATTTTATGTTGTTATCTGAACTCTTGGAATTCAGAAAGAACAGAATTTGAAGCTTGGGACTCTGGAGGAGACAGAAAAACAGACACAGTAATAACTGTAAATCCTGAAGCATGTGGATAAATACAATGCTGATGCATTGAAATAAAAAGCTACCATAATGTGGTGTTAAAACAAATGTAACCTCCTACATAATAGAAACGAGGTCTCAAGGTTCCATTTATGTGAAAAGATCAGCAGATTTCTGCTCCATAATAATAACTATTATTATTATTTATTAAGAACCTATCAGATAGTGGATGCCCCAGGAATCATCCATAAATAGAACCAAAAGATTTTTTTTAAAAATCAGTGCTTGAAAGCTTTATGAAATAAGAGGATTCGATATCCAATATAGCAGAGATAGTAATAGGTGCAGTGTGTTTCCCCATATGTTTCATTTTATGGTTCCATTCAACACCAAAGGAAGCTTCATATCCTTATGGCTTTGAGAAAAATCAACCCTGAGTGTCTATGGGAGCAGAGGACAATATGGGAGATGTCACAGATCCACCGAAGTGTTGAGCATACCTGAAGCTCCACACACACTAGTGGCAAGCGCCTGTCTATGACAAGAAAGAAGTTATCATATATCCAAAGTGGAATTGAAACAACCATCCTTCTCAATTTTTTTTTTTTGTTAGAAATCAGCACAGTATGTAAATGGACTAGCTGGGTCTAGAGGTCTAAAATAATATATTGATTTGGTTAATTCCACTGAATAAGCAAGCAAGAGAACAAATAAATCAATTCTTCCTTGCTTTACAGATGAAAAATATCTGAAAACATGCAAGAAAGTTGGATGGATGGATGGATGGATGGATGGATGGATGGATGGATGGATGGATGGATAAAACAACATATATGTATATACGTAGGCTATCTTGGATAATTATATTGCTCATTTCTACTGGCCTATTGAGAGAATCAGTTAATATTTATACTATTGTTTTTAATTTTGGACCAATTTTGCATGCTTATATCTGGTAATCTGAACAATTAATTTGAAGACAACAATATGCAATATAGAAACCATTGTTTAGTTTCTTTCATCTTTTTTAGCAAAATTCTATATAGTTTCTAATGTGTTTTTACTATTTTTCTTCTTCTACAAATTAAAAAATTATGTTTATAGCAGCACACTTTGTGATACCCAAATCTTGGAAACAAGCAAAATGCCCATCACCTGAGGAATGGATGAAAAAGATGTGATATTTTTATACACTGGATGTTACTCAGCTATAAAGAAGCACAAACTAGAAGCCTTAGTAGCTAAGTGGGTACAACTTGAGCCTGCGCTCATGAGTGAAATAAACCAAACCCATATATGTAAATATTGTATTGTCTCCCTAGTGTAAGAGCTCAAAAGAAGAAATAAAAACTGTAAGGTATAATAGACACAGTTAAATGGAAAGAAACAGAACTTAAAGATTAAACAACAAAGACAGAGAAAGGAGACAAGATAGGAAGTAAGGTAGGGGTAAAACTGTACATGTATATATACAAAATGGCTAAGGCAATTGTCCTAAGAATTTCCATCAGTTATTTGAAAATAGCAGTTAACAAGTAGAATTCTCACCTTGAATAACTCTATGCTGATATCCGTGAACTAAGCAATGATATTGAGGACAGCAAAGTGTAATACTAAAATCATGCTGGAAACACCTACATCTTGGTCTTCTAAATGTGTACCATTTTTAATGCCACATTAATTATTGCTATACTCTCTTTAAAGTAAATTTTTTATTTTATTTTATTTTATTTTATTTTATTTTATTTTATTTTATTTTATTGCAGTACCAGGAATTGAACTCAAGACCCTCTCCTTGCCAGGCAATCACTTAATCTACTGAACTATCTCCCCAGCTCTTAAGGTAAAATTTTTTAAAGGTGATAAAAGAAAATGAGAGACAAGAACAAAAATTTAAGATTTCTTGAAAGCATGTGGCAATGTTCAGTCATATGTACCATCTTGCATAGCTATATCTGTTAATCTGAGCAACAGATTCAACTATAAAAATATATATCAATCATTGTTGATCAGCTATTCTTGTTTTGAAAAACTTGTAAAGTATGTATTGTTATAAGTTACCCTGTCTCTGTCTTCATTTATGTTTTCCTTGCTCTTGTCTTTACTCTTCAAAATAGAAGAAAATTATTTAAAAAATAAAATAAAATAGAAAAAAAGGAAAGGAACAGACACTGCATAATTTGTTTTTCTCCTTTTCTCAATTGTTTCTCCATTTTCTCTTCTTAATTTCTTATGTCTTTTTTCTTTTTTCTTCTTCTTCTAACTTTGTATGTATGTATTTTGTAATATGAATAACTGGTTGGAAGACAACACTATGCATTACAACAAATATTGTGAAATTCATGTGGCTTTGTTAAGTGAAATTCTGTAATTTTTCTGTTTTAATACTTTTTGTACTCTTTAAAAAATTAAAGAAAAAAAATTAAAAATGAAATGAGAATAATATGGGAGAATTTATTGCTGATAAAAATCTACTCCAAACCCTTATCAACTCCAGATTTTGGCCAGCTTCAATGTGACAAATGTCACACCAGCCAAGCCCCAATTCTGAGAAATTTTGTCTCTCTGGGTTATGCAAAGGACTTACACTCAGGGTATTTCATGATTACCTGCTAGGTTCAAATGCTCCTTAAGCGAAATGATTCTGTTCAATATTTTATGTATTTGGTACAGGGTCTCACTACGTAGCTTGAACTCATAGTGATCCTCCTGTCTTCACCCTCACCAGTGCTAGGATTACAGGCAGGTGCCACCACACCCTGGGTCAGGGCTGACATGGCATGTGGTGCTGGAGATTGTTCCCCGGTCCCTGCACTTGCCAAAGCAGGTGCTTAGTCTGCTGAGCTATCTCTCCAGCCCTTGTTCAATTTTATAGATGTAGAGAACATGAACTTTGCCTGCTTTTGGAAGAGAAACACAATATAATGGAGAAACAGTGAGATACCCTAGAATTTGATTAAATTAGCACATACTAGATTGCTCTGTCATTTTTTTATATTTATTTTTAATGTATTTGGTACAGGGTCTCACTGCACAGCTTGAACTCATAGTGATCCTCCTGTTTTCAGCCTCCCCAGGGCAGGGATTACAGGCATGTGCCACCACACCCAGATTTGGCGGCCCACTCATCACTCCCAGGGGTAGGGCTGGAACCCTGGTCCCTGTGCTTGCCTAAGCAGGCACTTAATCCACTGAGCTATCTCGCTGGCCTTCCTGTCATTTTTTAAGGTACCCCAATCTAAGAAACAATTCAAGTTGGTATTGGATGGACATTTGAGAATCTCCAAGAGCCCCAAATGAAGTATCAGTCTATCCCATTGCCAAAGGTCAGCTGTGAAAATATAAAGAAGCTGTAATATGAAATAACAGGAGAAGTTCCTGAATGTAAGCCAACTCATAATCACAGAAATCCCTGTCTTATTATTCCATTTCACAAGTTAGGAAACTGAGGCAAAAGAGGTTTAGCCAATTAATGCACTCAAGAACATGAGTTCATGAGAAAAGGAGCCAAAACTCAAACCCAATATGTCATCTGGGTCTACACACAGCTCACTAACAGATGGCAGTGTCATAAGGACAAGAGGAACTCATTCCCAACTATTACAACTATACTAGACTGTTCCCTTTCCCAATTCTGATCCAGAGAAGCTCAAGGACAGATGTAGGGAGGTGAAATGAGATCGTCTAACTCCTCGTCCCCAGCTTCACTATTCTATTACATACAGGCTGGGGATGAAGAGTGGAACAAGATGATGATTTTACACTGAAGTAAAGTTATCTAGGATGCACAATCCCAAGATTGATCAAGGAACAAAAAATTGCAAAAAAATAAACGCAGAAGAAAGTTTAAAGAGTGTCTCAGTCATTTTCCTTGTTGCTGAGATGCAGTACCCAACACCCACAAATCAAGAACAGAGAGGTTTATTAGGGCTTATGGGTTTCGTAATTTCAGTCCATGGCCATCCAGCTCCAAAGCAGAAGTGGCACAGTGGAGGTACACAGTGGAAGAAAGTTGGCCCCATCGTGGCAGCCAGGAAGCAGAGATATGGGAGGAGCTGGGAGGGGGGAATCCCCTTTTGGCTAATGCTCCACCTCCCAATAGTCCACAAAGACACTGGACTTACTGGTGTATAAGTTCACCAATGTGTATAATGTCCCACGATCCAAATGTACTCCAAAAGTCCTGTCTCTAGATGCATGAGAACTGGGGTGAAGTTCATTCAAGATATAATCTACAACTTTCCACTTCTGGTCCCCAAAAGCTTCATGTACAGTTCTTCACTTGAAATGCATTTAATCCGTTTCCAAGAACTCCAGCATTGCTAAAAAGTCCAAATCAAAGTTTCCTTTGAGACTCAGGGCAAACTGATAGCTAGAAGGCCCTGTAAAAATCAAAAAGTGAAACACTTCCAACATACAATGGCACAAGGTAAACATTTTTATTCTAAAGGTGAGAGATGGGAGGATTGAACAAAATGGGACAAAAACCAGAACAAAATTCATCAGGGCATACTAAAACCTATAACTTCTTGTCCAGCACTGGGGTCAAAGTGCACTAACCAAAAATGGATTATGGCAGAAAGAAAACACTAGGAGTCTCCTAGGACAAATGTGCCCACTACCCAACATTGCCAAAGCATTGGCCTCCTGAACAGAACCCTGACTGCCTTACCTGTCAGCCACACAACATAGCTCTTTGTCTAACAAGATGAATCTCACTGACATTACTGTCATGCTGTGGGTGTCCAATGCTCCCCAAACTGTCACATTGGAAATAAAGCTACACATAATTTACAGACTGGTTTCCACTCTCCCAGAAATCCTAAATGTTTCAGATTAGCATCTGTCAAAAATAATAGAGAGGAAAGGTGGGAGAGATTAAAGAAGTAAAAGAAAGCACAGCCCAGCAGTTGTATCATATTTGTCTGATTCTGTATTGATTGTGTGCCAGTAACTCTTGGATTGTTTGCTACCTTTTAACTTTAAACGTATTCCAGGAAGAAATGAATATTTTTTTCAGCGGCTGATGAAGATTTTCAAGTGTACTTCTGAACTTACCTAATGAAAGACAATTACTCTATGCTGCCTCGGGCTCTTTTCAACCCACAGAATGTCGATGTCAAATTCTCCAATTAAAAGTGACATTTTTGAAAAAAGACTCATAAAGAACTTTAAAGAATAAAGTTGGCTTAGCAACCATGCTAGCAATCACAACTTCTGTCAGCTGGCTTGCCAGCGACTGCTGTGGAGGAAAAGCTGCACAAAGGCATCCTGAGGCTATGGGTTCCAGTTCCAAACCTGCCACATAAGCGGCAAGACTAGAGCAAATCATTCACTCCATTGGGCCTTAGTTGCCTCAGCTTCCAGAGGCTAGATTTCCAAAATATTTAGCAGTGGTTGTCTTTTCAAGCTCATCTTACTGAGAGTTCCAGTCTTTAAAGCACAGCTGTTAGATCCCTCCAAAAGACAGGGACTTCTGTCTCCCTCACGGGATGGAGTCCTATCTCTATGACCTTGGAATGAGATCCCACTTTGAAACCCAGTCATCACCGAGTTCAGTAAGTAAAATGGAGTCATTGAAGTGGGCCCCCAGTGAACACTTCTACTCTCCTTTGCAAAAGGAAAACTTTGAGCATGGAGACATGAGTACACAAAAGAAAACTATCATGAAGAGACAGAGAGAAGACAGATTGAAGCTACCAGAAGTCAGGAGAAAGGGATAAATCCAAGAGAGACAGAGAGAGAGAGACAGAGAGAGAGAGAGAGAGAGAGAGAGAGAGAGAGAGAGAGAGAGAGAATTTCCCTGTCTTTAAAGGCACTGCTCTCTTCTCACCACAATGATTTCAAGACTTCTGTCCTCCAGAATTATTAGACAAAGTTCCTGTGTCCTAAGCTAGTTGATTTTTGTAACAGAAGCCCTGAAAAGCAAATACCACATACAAAGTGGTTAAAATCTTCCATTGTTAGTAGAGTTGAGTCCCACTGAACACACCGCTCAATGAGCTACATGAGGATGTCTAAGGCCCCCACCACTGTCTGAATTCAGGAGAGCCACATGACCCTGTGACCCGAAACTCCTGAGCCTTCAGCAACAGTAGGATATTTTGTGTGACATTCAAAAGTCTTCCAGTCTAGGTCCGAACAGTATCCAAGTGTAGCCAGTTTATCTGCTGCTCTTTATTGTAAAATTTGAGTGATCTGAATAATCTATGTCCTGGTCATAACACAAGAGAACTAATTTGAGTCCATTTTTAAAAATAGATGTTGACAGAGAGATAGATAATAGGATTATATTTGCCAACTTTTCCTATTGTGAGCATTATCTACAAATACTCCCAGGTGCCATATATTGCCACGAAGTCTTACGGGTAAATGACTGTGGTCACACAAAGAATCCAATTCTTTGCCTTTCCCCTCCCTCCTCACTGGAGTGTCTGCAGGGTCTTTGTGCTGCCCTCTTCCTGCTCTTGCCCCTCCTAGAGGATGCTCAGAACTCTGTCCCCCAGGTAGGAGGCTCCTGAGGACTCCTGATGGCATCACCTAGGTCTTGCCATTGAAGTCGCTGCAAGACCAGCAGCCATTTCTCCTGCCAATTTAGACTGTCTCTAACAATACAACTTAGAGGAACTGTCATGTTAATAGTGTCTCTTTTTAACTCCTACCTCTTCTTCCTTCTTCCCCCCCCCCAACTCCTCAAAAAAACAACATCTGAGGAAAGAATGCAAGGTAGAAAACAGATTTAACAGTTTGGAAGAAAAAGCTCATCTTTACACTATCATCTATTTTATCTGTATTCTGTCTACTTGGGTGTAAATCTAGACAAATGTCTCCATATTCGCAGTCATGTCAGTACCAAAACAAGATATTGTTGTAGTCTGAATTTCCACTCCAAAGGCCATGCTGGAATTTAATTGTGAATGATACAGCATTAAGATTTGGGGTTTGTATGAAGTGATTAGGTCCTGAAGTCTCTGCTCCCATGAAAGCATTAACATTGGTATTTTGAAAGCAGATTACTAGCTACGAGTGGATTGTTATGTAAGGCCAGACTCCGCCCTTGCTGCAGGTGTCTTCCAACCGTGTTAGGACACAGTATACAGTCCCTCTTCAGGTGAAGGCCTTTATGCTCTTCAACATCCCAGCCTGCAAAATTGTAAGAAATAAATTTCTCTTATATTAACCATCTAGTCTTGGGCAGTATGCTATAGCTACACACACACACACACACACACACACAAACACACACACACACAAAACCACTAATAGATATAAAATTCCAAAGCAGAAAAGTTTTGTATTTAAAATTCGATGATGGACTAAAAGTAAGAGGCACTTTCCAATCATGACACCTCAAAGTTATAGATCTAAGGTCTGATGTATGATCAACATATACAGAGAATTTTTGTATTTTTTAAAAAATTATTTCAATAGAAGATACTTTGCCAATAATCTCATCCAAAACGCTCCCACCTTGCTTTGGGTGCACTTATCCCATGATGCTTGGATATGTTCTAAAGCAGCTTCAAAAGTCATCTTTTGTGTGTGAGACTATCTTAATGTCTTTAATCAATTCAAAATATTTATGGCAACTTCTGCCAAGTAAAAACTTCGGGTCGTCGTCTACATTATTCACTCAATCATCCAACTTCTGGCTCTTTCTCAAAGTCCTAAAAGGTAAGTAACTGTAATGTCTTTTAATTATTCACTATATTTATCAATCACACCTCCAGCACAGGCATTAAATTTAATCCATTATGCTCCATGTCAAGGATGCCTTCCTTGCTCACAAATCCATTCTCCTGGAGAAGGTCACAGGATGTCCTAAGAAGCCAAGCCTGCTGTGGCACTCGTCCTTGGCTCAGAAGAGAATGCAGCCAATCATGAAGAAGATTGCACACCACAACCAAGTCAGTTTCATCCCAGGGATACAGAGATGGTTCAACAAATGAAAAATCAATAAATGGCCAAGGAGATAGCTCAGTAACTAAAGCACCTGCCTTGCAAGTGCAAGGCCCTGAGTTTGATCTCCAGCACAAAAAGAAAAAAGAAAAGAAAAGAAGAAATAAATAAATAAATATAATACACCATATTAACAAAGACAAAGACAAAACCAAAGACAAAAAAATGATCATTTCAATGGGCGCATGAAAAGGATTTGACAATAGCCAATACCCATTCATAATTTTAAAAACTACAGAAAATTAGAATAAAAGGTCTTTATCTCAATCTTATAAAAGCCATCTGATATGGTTTGTGTCCAGTTGTCCCCTGTCTCAGTTATTCTTCTCTCGTTGCTGGGACAAATACCCAACACTGAAAATGAAGGAAGGAAAGGTTTACTTAGCTCACAGTTCCTGGAGGTTTCAGTCCGTACTTGGCCGGCTCCAAGGCAGAGAGGCACAGGGCACAGGGCATCCAGTTCATGGCAGTGGAACAACAACAATGGCAACAGAGAGTCTGTCTCTCTGTCTCTCTTATATTGCATTCAGGCTCTCTGCCCCAAACTGGGGGACATACACACACCCATAATCCCAGCAATACTAAAACCCATAATCCCAGCCTTGGATCACCCATAATCCCAGTGCACCATGAGTAAATTGCAAACTCTAGAAGACCCCACCCCATGACTGCATGAAACTTTGGGGGGACAACTAGACATAAACCAAAACATGCCCCCAACGCCTCATGCAGTGATGGTGCAGTGGACGTCTAGAGTATGTGATTAATTCATGATCCAATGCTGGAATTATGAATGTGAATGCTACACCGAGCATGAGGTTGGCAGCCTGATCACAACACAAGGAAGGGAGAGGGGCTTGCTAGCTGCTGTTGCCTCTGCTCTTCCCTTTTTGCTGTTGCGGTTTCCCTGTTTTCCACCACCATGAACTGCTGCCCGTGCATTGTGCCGCTGTGCCTTGGAGGCAGCTGGCTGTAGACTGAAACCTCCACAAACTGTGAGCTAAATAAACCTTTCCGTCCTTAATTTTGGGCGTCAGGGCGTCAAAGTAACCGAGACACCATCTATGACAAACCAATAGCCAACATCATAGTAAATGGACAAGAACTAAAAGCTTTCACTGTAAAATCAGGGAAAAGACAAGAATGTTTATTATCACTACTTCAATTCAATATAGTTCTGGAAACATTATCCACAGCAATTAGAGGACAGACCGAAATAGAAGGAATAATGATGGGAAATTAAGAAGTTAATTATCATTATTTGCAGACATCACGCTACTCTACGTAGAAGACCCCAAAAACTCCATCAAAAGACTTCTAGATTTAACAAGCAAACTTGGTAGCAGAGCTTGATATAGAGTTAACACTCAAAAGTCAATATCGACAGCACTGAAGGGTGGTCCGGCCTGTGCACGCGCCCAGACACCCACAGACACACATATACACACACACTCTGGTTGCTCACGCCTGGGAGGCAGGATTTTTTTCTCAACGCCTTCTGGGCTACCCTAATTCTTCCAGGCGTTGCGAATAGAGGCGGAGTTACCAACAAGAGGACCAGACTTCCTCCCCATTCCGGAGTCTAGCTTACCGATCCTACCCACCGGCCATTTCCGGTGAGTGAGCCGCGCCCAGTGAGGGCCCGGAAGTTGGTCGCGCGAAGATCGCTGGGCGGTTCTTGCCGGAAGTGGAGAGCGGTGGATCGCTGTAGCGAGCAGGCGATTCATCATGGCTGACATGCAAAATTTGGTGGAAAGATTGGAGAGGGCAGTGGGCCGCCTGGAGGCAGCATCCCGACCCTCTGAAATGTGCCGGGGGCATGGGGATGGAGTCAATCCTTCACAGGGAGCAGCTCCATATGTGGGAGCGTTTGACTCGCTGCTTGCAGGTCCTGTGGCAGAGTACTTGAAGATCAGTAAAGAAATTGGGGGAGATGTGCAGAAACATGCAGAGATGGTCCACACAGGTTTGAAGTTGGAGCGAGCTCTCCTGGTCACAGCGTCTCAGTGCCAGCAGCCAGCCGGTAATAGGCTTTCCGATCTGTTGGCACCTATCTCAGAGCAGATCCAAGAAGTTATAACCTTTCGGGAGAAGAATCGAGGCAGCAAGTTGTTCAATCACCTGTCAGCTGTCAGTGAAAGCATCCAGGCCCTGGGTTGGGTGGCGATGGCTCCCAAACCTGGCCCTATGTGAAAGAAATGAATGATGCTGCCATGTTTTATACAGAGTCCTCAAGGAGTACAAAGATGTGGATAAGAAGCATGTGGACAGGGTGAAAGTTTACCTGAGTATATGGACCGAGCTACAGGTTTATATCAAGGAGTTTCATACTACTGGCCTGGCCTGGAGCAAAACGGGGCCAGTGGCAAAAGAACTGAGTGAACTGCCGTCCGGACCTTCTGCAGGATCAGGTCCTCCTCCCCCACCACCAGGCCCACCTCCCCCACCAGTTGCCACCAGTTCAAGCTCTGATGACTCTGCTTCCCGCTCAGCACTGTTTGCACAGATTAATCAGGGGGAGAGCATTACACATGCCCTGAAACATTTATCTGATGATATGAAGACTCACAAGAATCCTTCCCTGAAGGCTCAGAGTGGTCCAGTATGCAGTGGCCCCAAACCATTCTCTGCACCTAAACCCCAAACCAGCCCATCCCCCAAACCAGCCACAAAGAAGGAACCTGCGCTTCTTGAACTGGAGGGCAAGAAGTGGAGAGTGGAAAACCAGGAGAATGTTTCTAACCTAGTGATTGATAACACAGAGTGGAAACAGGTGGCTTACTTGTTCAAGTGTGTCAACACAACATTGCAAATCAAGGGCAAAATTAACTCCATTATAGTAGATAACTGTAAGAAACTTGGTCTGGTATTTGATGATGTGGTGGGCATTGTGGAGATAATCAATAGTAGAGATGTCAAAGTTCAGGTAATGGGTAAAGTGCCAACCATTTCCATTAACAAAACAGATGGCTACCACGTTTACCTGAGCAAGAATTCCTTGGACTGTGAGGTAGTCAGTGCCAAATCTTCTGAGATGAACATCCTCATCCCTACAGAAGGCGGTGATTTTAATGAGTTCCCAGTTCCTGAGCAGTTCAAGACCCTATGGAATGGGCAGAAGTTGGTCACCACAGTGACAGAAATTGCGGGATAAGCAAAGTGCCATTGGGTCCTTCGCCTTTTCCCTTCACACCATGGGATAAATCTATCGAGATGGTTCTTTTCTAGATTTCCTCTACCTTTCTGCTCTTAAACTGCTTCTCTTCTCTGAGAAGCCTAGCTACCTGCCTTCACTGAAATATATCTCAGGCTGAGATTTGGGGTGGGATTGCAGGTCAGCTCATCTTCTGCAGGAAGGTGCCTCTTTTCCACATCACTGCAGCTACACCAACAATCTGCCCCTGAGGAACTGCAGACCTGGACTTGTGCATCATTCTAGCTTTCAGCATTTGGGGGTTATTCGACCAACAGTCAGCCCTTTGGAAAAAGTGAGAAAGTCCCAGGATCTAACAGATTAGGATGTGCATACTCACCTTTTTCTAACAATGAACATGGAGGCATAGAAGCTAGTGTGATCCCAGGGGGTTGTAACCAAACTAATTTTTCATGCTTCATAAGTGAGGCAAGGGTTATACTGGACTAACGGTTGAGGCCTGGCTGCCAAGCATTCCAAGCAAATATGTTTCCTACAAGCATTCCTTAATTCTGCATTCCATCTTGGGTCTGACTCAACCTTGAGATTGCTGGTACCATAGCTACAGTAGGAGGGCCCTCATCCAGAGAAGTTCAAGGAATCTGGGGCCTTCTCTCTGGGATTCCTATGGAGCACCTTCCAACAGAAATGACTTTAAAAGCAAACATGCCATTCCAAGGGGTCCAGCATTTCTCCTCCCTGCTAGGTGCCTGTCACTCGTCTTTACTGCCTCCTTTTGCCGGTCATGTTGAACAGCTTAGGGCTTCTATCTGGGCATCTGACAGGACTAGACCCATCACTGCAGGCTGGTTTTAGGTCTTGATTTATGTAAGAACCTTATTCAGCATTGCTTATGTTTCAGTTTTACCCCTGTAGGACACACCAAAATATGCAATCTTTTTTTGGTGGGAAGAGAGATTGTCCTGTGACTTCTGTCTGTTTCCTGAGGCCTGTGGAAATAAACCTTTATGTACTTAAAAGTTATACAGAAAATAGAATAAAGTTAATACCAAACTTAAAAAAAAAGTCAATATCATTCCTGTACACAATCAACAAACTTACACAGCGAAAAAATAGGAAAATATACCCTTCGTGATACCATTCCCCTCAGAAATGAAATTCTTAAGAATCAACCTAAAAGAGGATGTAAAATATCTGTATGGTAAAAAATTATTATACCCTAAAAAAGGAGATTAAAAAAGATTTCAGGAAATGGAAAGATAGCCTTTGCTCTTGGGTAAGACTAACCAATGTAGTGAAAATGGCCATAGTCACAAAACTGCTATACAGATTTAATGCAATCCCAATCAAAATACCATAAACATACCTCACAATCCTAGCAAAAAATGTGGTATTCATTTGAAACCAGGAAAGACTTAGAGTATCAAAATCAATCCTATACAAGAAAGACAAATCAGAGGGCATCACAATCCCAGACCTGAAGTTATACTACAAAGCTACTGTGATAAAATCATCATGGTATTGGAAAAAAACAGGCCTGAGGATCTGTGGAACAGAATAGAAGTTGCAGACATAACCCCCCCAAAAAAAATAATAAAATAAAGGCTGTGTTTATTGAGTTCTTCACTTAATATAATAGTCTGTCTGGTGAAAACACTATTTGTCCTAAGTTAGGATCAAGAAAGAAATTTAGGCCTACATGTTTAAGCTGATTTCTCAACTTACATCTTCAGAAGGAAGTTTTCAGAATTCTGGAGTAATAACAAAGAGTAACAAAAAGGGAGAAAGCCATCCTCATTTTTCCATAGCAAGTAGAACAAGTCTGCTCATGGTGTCTACATTCTTTAAGTTCACACCTTGGACTCTCTTTCAGAACCAGTGCTGCTATCCTTAGGGTTCCCATACTCTTTTTTAAGAGATGGATGAGAACCAACAGGACTATAAGCAACTGAGTTGAACAGACACAGTGGAATCTGCTCAGCCACTTCCTTTCTGGAAGATGTTGAGGATGTTTTCTTACTCTAATAGAAGGCTCACTTCTATCTTGCAGATGAGAATAAATGTTGCTCACCACACAACATGTTCATCTCATAAAGTAGATTAACAAATTAAGGGCATATGGTTAGGCTTGATAACTATAGCAGAGATGATGGTGCTGCTCAGTTTTTATTAATGTGGTGAGGATGTTTGCCCAAGTTAAAGATTTGCAATCCCACAGACTACATTCCATAGCAGAACTTATCCAAGGATCAAATGAAAGTTCTTCATGCTTGTGTTTGCTTCCAAACTTTCAAAATTTCCCAAAGCATGCATTGAAGCCCTAGCTTTGGATATAAGTAGTGGAAACTAAACTCTCTGCTGTTTTATGCCTTGCCAAATTCAAATCCCTTGGTATCTTCTGAGAGGTTTTATTTTAACTCTTTTGCTTAGTTTGTATTGACATATCTTGTCCAGCATCTTCTCTCAGAAACAAAATAAAATCCCATTTGGTAGTTGTTTTGAAATTCAAATATGTAAGAATCTTATTTTAGCCACTTGGAGATATTATTTCCAATTCCTTAGAGATGGCCTATAGTATAAAATAAACTAAACTTTACAAAGTATAATTCTAAACTGTTCTTCTCTGTCCTATCTTTTGAATATATGTGTGTGTGTGTGTGTGCATATACATGTCGACGTAGTAGAAGGTTGTTAATACAGAAAGATAGGATGATAAGAGAGAAATGAAATTTTTGAATTTAGAAAACATTTATTGGTCACATTCTTCTTTTTAAGGCATGAGAAGAGAAAAAAAGGGTATGAGTAAAAACTCACAGCAGAGTAGGAAGTATATAAAGATAGCATTCCATAGTAAATCGAGGGGCCAGCCAAATAGTTCAGTGGATTAAAGCACCTGCAAGCAGGCACAGGGGCCAGGTGTTCGATCTCCAGACCTGCCATACTGGCCCCTCCCCCAGGGCACCCTGAGAGGGCAACTGAGACTGGGCATGGTGGCTCATGCCTGTAATCCCAGCTCTTGGGAGGCTGTAATCAGGCGGATCACTAGGAATCCAATCTAGTAGTGAGACCCTGAACATCCTGTAGACCCTTCCCTAAAATACAAAAAAAACAACCCAAAACATAGTAAATCAAGACACCAGGAAGCCCTGCAGCCTAGAGAACGCCAGAGGATTCAAAATGCATAAAGGGTGGGAGTATAAGGAGGCTTCCCATGATTTCTCAGGAGCGGCTGAACAGTTTTGTATTTTGCAGACATACTCCTTTGAATAAGAGATGAGGCCACTTACTTGTTAGTTGATTCCAAGCCTTTAATTTTTCCATAGTCTTCCTTAAAACCTTGGCCAGAGAGGACTTTTATATTTAGAAAGCATTTCTCCTACAGGACAGAAGCCCGAAAATTCTGGAAGTCATGTTGTCTGGCTTTGGTTAATCCACAGGACAGTGGTATGATGACTAAATTACGTATCATCTGGATTAACCAGAACCAGCCAACATGACTCTCAGCTTTGACCCACTGACTTGAACTTGAGCCTTCCCCAGGGCTGCTCCTGGGTCAAGTGCAGCCACGTAATGAGGCTCTGCCATGCCTGGTTCCAGAGCAGTCAGCACCTGGATGTCCTGGCAGGAATAGCTGTGTTGCACCAGAGCCAGGAATGTGAAAGCCTCTGCACAAGGCTTCCATTGCCCACCTATGGCCCACGAACCCACAACTCTGTGTCCTATTTAGCAGTCAGTAGGCCTCTCAGACTCAGGATATCCTTACTGAGAGTGCTCAGAATGAATAAATGGTCTCCAGGATCCAATCACTTTTCAAAAGCCCCTCCTCTGAAAAAATAGGACCCAGAGGAAGAGCGTTTTAGATCTAAATAATAACATTCCACCCATAGCCCCCAAAGACTCACGCCCATCTCTTTATGCAAAATGCATTTGGTATATATCTACTAATCATAAAATTTGTATCAGTTTTAGCATTACTGAAAAGTCCAAGTCCAAAATCTCTGAGACTCAGGGAAAATTCTTAGCAGTGAGCTCCTATGAAAAAATTTTAAAAGAAAGTTAAACACTTAAAACACAGTCATACAAGTTAATATTCCCATCCCAAAAGGGAGAAATAATAGAACAGACTGAAGCCAGAAAGGCAAGGGTAGGTTGCAGGAAGATGTGAGCACCAATGATGGATTTGGGCAGCCCAACCCTTGTGGCTTTGCCAGTTTGGGCTCATGTGGCATCTTTCTTGGACTGGGTCCTCTGCGTCTGGCTTTCCTCCATTGATGGCTTACAATTCTGGCATCTCCAGCTCTCTACAGTCTCCAGTGTACCTTTGGATTTATTTTCACAACTTCATGCACTATCTGTCAAGGGCTCCTGGCAAGGACTGTGATTCTGTCACACATTTTTGCCTGGCTTCCCAGGCCTTCTTCTGGAATCTGCAAGGAAACCTCCATGATCCCGTAACTCTTACTTCATGACTGTCTGAAAAACCAACACCACGCAAATGAAGCCAAGGTCAGTTACAAGCTTGAGTAGCAGCCGGACCCCTTGGACCAAGCCTGTAGCAACCTTTGAGAGCTTGGTTGGCCAAACTCAGAGACATATTTTTCTGTATCCTCATGAATAAGCAAGCATTTCAAGGACTTCCTACTCAAAAGAAAGCTTTACGGTTTTTGCACCCTTAATCCTGCCTGCAGGATCTCCTTCTTGATTTTTGAGATCCCCTCTTGGTATTTTTTTTTCTTGTCCCTGCATAAAGTACAGTGGCACCTTGATTTACAAACTTAACTGGTTTCATGATGTGGGGGAAGGTGGTTGCATTTGCTTGTGTGGGGAAGATGGCCATTGTCTTTTTTTTGTCAGTTTATAGAGAGCCTGTGATTGGAAGCAAAGTTTTGCCACGTTAGTTCATGAAGCAAGTTGTTTGCAGAGGAATCATTTGTGAACCAAGATATTACTGTATTTATTTTCAATACTAATCTTTGTGCCAACCATGATAACTTTACAGGCTCTTTTTTTTTTTTTTCCTTTTTCTTTTTCTTTTTTACGGAACCCGGGATTGAACTCAGACCCTTGCACTTGCCAGGGAAGAGCTTATTCTACTGAGCCATCTCCCCGGCCCAGGCTCTTTTTTTCTGATGAAACTGCAAGTTTTCAAATCATGAAGTTGTGTCATTTGCTCCTTATATTCACTGTAGATCTGGCTAAAATCAGCCAGCAGTATCCAGTCCACAGCCTGAACAATGGGTTCCCATGAAAATTTCTGTCTTTAATCAGTCTACCACCCTTACCTTCAGTCTCCTGCAAAGTCTCAGGATATGTAGGCAATTCTTCAATTGATTCATCTATTGATGACTTCATGGTTGGCTGAACTACCTACAAAATGTAGGCAGATCTCCTGGATGAGTCTGAAACACTTGGTGCCTCTAATCCAATGCCAGTGCAATCAGTCCTTGATTCCAAGCCCTAAAGGCTCCTGAGCCTGGCTTTTACTGTCCAGGTTCCTATCAGTATGCCTGTCTTCTAAGCGCTAACCAATGTCAGAAGTCAGACAATGCTCATAACATCCTTCAGCTTCTCCAACCCACATTTTCAAACATTTCCAAGCTGATTCCAAACCAGTTCTACCACCTTCTGAACTAGATGGTCAGTTATAATTGCAGAAATGGTCTCCATGCCAGTAAAAAGTTTTCTGTATTAGTCGCTTTCCTATTGCTGAAACATCCCCAATTTTAAAAAGAAGTTCGTCTTTCCTCAGTTTCATTCCGTGGCTCACTGACTCTAAGGCAGACACAGCATAGTGGAAAGGCATGACGGGAAAACCATTCTCTACATGGAAGCCAGGAAATGGAGAAATGGAAGAATCCAGAAATGAGAACATAGCCCTCCAATTAATAGCCCCAGTAAGCTTTCCTCTTCCAACCAGGGTCCACCAACAAACAGTGCAGCCAACCATGAAGTCATCAATAGATTAATCAATTGAGGACTATATAATCCCCTTGACCTAATCACCTTTCAACACTTGTGAACCCATGTGACTTTTGACAGGCCTTTTACCTCTAAACTGCAATGAGTATCCCTCTCATAAATAACTCATGTCCCTTTGGGAAAATCTTAGAGAAAGAGTCACAGTGTATGCTTATGACAGGACAGCAGCCCTCAAGGATTCAGCTGAGAGATGCCAATCTACTAACTGCTTTGGGCTTGAGAACTGAGGAGTGGGGCTCTGCCTTGTGCATCTCTGACACCACACCTGGAGTTTTCCTCACTGTCCAGACAGAGCCACTGGAATGGTGATGGCTTATGCCACCCTGAGCAGTCCATAAGCTTAACTAACTCAGCAGTTCTACATCCTGGGGGACAAGGACATGCCCTAGGGTAGCTGTTTGCACTCCAGAAAGTTGTAATGGTTGATTCAATGCTTGAGAAGTTTAGAAGTTGAAGCAACTCAGTAGGGGTCCAGCATCTGCACTTTGTAAACGTCCTCAGCCTGTGTGAGAGGATGGCCAAGAGATGGTGTGGTGTAAAGGATTCACCCTCAGACCGGTAAGCTGCTCATGATATAAGGAAGGGAAAGAGGCTTGCTCTTCCCCTGCCCCAGTTCTTTTTGCTTTTGCTGTCTTCTCCTGCCGTGAACTGCTGCCTCTCTGCCACGTCACCTGCCTAGGATACAGCTGATTATGACCTGAAATTTCCACAAACTGAGCTAAATCCACCTTTCCCTGTTGAACTTCGGGTGTTGGTTATTTTGTCTCAGCAATGAAAGAAAAGTGACCAACCCAGCTAGATTCTAATAAGCCTCGTTCCTCAGGACACCACAACCAACTACACGCTGTAAATCCTACTCTGGATGCCATGATCCTGCTGAGCCCGCACCCTCACTGCGCGTCCATAGACCGTCCAACTTGCCCCTAATGTGCCAGCTGTTACATGCTGTCCTGTTGTCATCTGCACGTCATCTGGAACACCCCAGAATGAGCATTCATCCCCAGAGTAACTACCTGATTGCAGCAACATTTCCAATCATTTTATGGCCTCTTTCTCACCACTATACTTCACAAATTCTTAACAAAGAAAAGGCGCTCTGGGCCCTTTGAGAGCATAGTGTTAAGGCAGGGGCTGTAGATAAAGGTTCCACATCATTCCACTTTAATGTTTCAGTGTCCTTAAGCCTTTGGATCTCTTCCTCTAGGTTGTGGCAAGACTAACACCTCATCTTCATTAACGATGGGTGCCCACTGAGTCTACATTGTAACCATCAACCCAAACAAATCATTACGTCCAGTCTCACTGCACATTAAACCCAGGATCTCTGGCTTTTGGTCCAATTCAATGTAGTGTTATGTCTTCTTGTCTAGTTCCCTTAAGGAACATTACAACTCATATTTCCCAGGCTCTAGCAATATACATTGGCAAAATCTTGCTATGCTTTTGAACAGAAAGTATTTCCTCCTGAGTCAGACATTGTAGCTGCTCTCTGAGCATGCTGAGCCACAAGAGGTGGTTGGCTACACCTGGAGGAGCCAGGGATAGAACAAGGTGCTAAAATTTGGATCAAGAGTGTCCCCCAAAGACTCACATTAAATGCTTGGGTTTCAGCTAGAGCTATTAGGAGGGTGTCATGGGAGGTTCTAGATTGTTGGGAATATGACCTCCAATGAGGCTGCAGGATCTTGATCTCTTCTTCTTCTCTTTCCTCTGTCACAGGGATCCTGCTGGCTGTTCCTTCTTACCATGGTCCCAAAAGCAAGGAGACCAACCAATAGTGGAATGAACCCTCCAAAACTGTGACCTGAAAGACCCTTCTTTTGCTTAAATTGATTATCTTAGGCATTTTGCTGCAATGAAAGCTGCTTAACACAAAAGGCAACCCGCCACATGAGGCCATCAGTGTCACCTAGCAGTCTCCTCAGACATGGGAGATAAAGAAGGATCAAAACCGATTCAGGATGCCAATGTCAGCTGCACCTGAATCCACCCAGAAGTTTCCATCCTACTTGTATCCAAAAAAACACCTTAAATTTCAGAGGATAGATTTACCACTGGTTCGTAGTTTTTGCATCATGCTTGATTAAACATTTTGTCTGATTTTCACCAAAGTTAGTCCTGGAGCCAGAGAGACAGACAGAGACAGAGAGACAGAGACAGACAGACAGACAGACAGACAGACAGACAGACACAGAGACAGACACAGAGACAGAGAGAGACAGACACAGAGACAGAGACAGACACAGAGAGACAAAGAGACAGAGACAGACACAGACACAGAGAGACAAAGAGACAGAGAGAGAGAGAGAGAGAGAGAGAGAGAGAGAGAGAGAGAGAGAATCACTTTGGCTCTCTCTGTCCAACATTAGAACTGAGAGTTTAAAACCTCACGTGTCTGATTTTTCTATTCAAAGACAGCTTCTGTAACTGCTGCCATGCACTGAGACAGTAATTGCACCCTGCAGTTCCCGTGGCCATTACGTTTCCTCCAGCAGTCATGTACCAAAGCCACTTGATCCTCAAGCACATCCTTCAGTAACTTTGATTACAGCCACCAGAAGTGGCTCATGGGTCTCTCTTAGAGGTCCTACAGACCGTGACAAAGAGCTCAGCACTGGACCGAATCTCTATGGCACAACCAAACCATGCTCAAAATCCCTTTTGGGGGAACATTTCCCTGGTGTCATTCCTGGATCCATTTCTTTTTTTGTTTAGTTTCAGGGGACTGGCCAAATAGCTCAGCTGACTAAAGCACCTTAAAGTAGATGCAGGGGTTGGAGGTTCGATCTCCCAGGCCTGCCATGTCAGCCCTATCTCCAGGGTACACTGAGACAGCAATTGAGACTGGGGCATGGTGGCGCACACCTGTAATCCCAGCTCTTGGGAGGCCGTAAACAGGCAGATCACTACAAGTCCGATCTAGCAGTGAGACCCTGAACACCCTGTAGACCCTTCCCTAAAATACAAAAAAATAAATAAATGAAAATTTTTTAAAAAAATAGACTCAGGATCTCTTATCCAAAATGCATGGGACCAGAGTGTTTTGTATTTAAGATTTCTTAGATTTTGGAATGTATGTGTATACATAATGTGATATATCAGAGATGAGATCCAATTCTAAACATGAAATTATATATATAGAACCTTCAGGTACATTTATATAACATTTTTAGAGCACAAGATCTTTGGGCTGCAGTATAATTTCTTCTGCCTCATGAATCAGTCTGCCACCCATAATCATTCTCCTGCCAAGTCGCTACTGCCTGTCATGTGAGTTAAGGTATGCAGTTGTCCACCTTCGACATCACAGTGGCATTCAAAAGCTTCGGAATTTGAAGTGTTCCAGATTTTAAGTTTTCGGCTTAGGAAACTCTACCTACATACTAAGGATTTAACGAAGAGCCAAAACCCACACTTGTAAGTCCTAAGCAGTCCTTCCGATCTATCATGTTTGATAATGAGGTGCAAATGACAACAATTAGAGGTCCCAGTGTCATTAATAGTATGGTCAACATGTCTTCTATCCAAAGCACTTACTGCTCTGGGGCTGGAGGGATAAAAGGAAGGGGTTGGCACATTAACTGTTAGAAAGGACTCAGCAGACTGGAAATCAGGTCTTCATGGGAAGCCACTGCTCCTCGTGAATTGGGTGCCCGTGTCTGGCTCTGGGGACTCCAAAGAGGGTCATAAGGCTATTCCGGGAAACATGGGGAAAATGCAAACTGGATTCCATGACTCCATAGGATCAGCAGGACCTGCTTGGGGGTGGGGGAGTGGGGATCGCTGCAAGACAGGAACAGGAGAAGAAAGCCTACAGAAACCGCAAGCCCCTTCCTTTCCCTCTAGCCTTTCAGCTTTTCTCAAGGCCTTTACTAGCCTTGGAGAACAAGACTATTTGGTAAAGGAGAGTGTGGCCTCCAGGCACACTTGAGCTTAGAGCGCGCTAAGCTAATCAAGGAAGGGCACAGAGCCTCTAGTACTGCCTCAAGTTCCACAAGCAGCCAGCTCCAAGAGCTCATAGCTCCACACTCCCATCTGCAGCCTTCACTCCTTCCAACAGGCAATCATGATGTTAGGTTTTAGGGGAGACCTCTGTGCTTTGTGCTTCTGCATGCATTATTTGCACACAACACAGGCACATATTCTTAAACCAATATTCTGTAGCCACTCTTCACTTAGCAACAAGGATAAGTTCTGAGAAACTCACTGGGCAGTTTTACCGACACTTGTATCTCATAGGGTGTACCTAGACAGATTAAGATGGGTATGACATCATGAGTCAATAGAATCTTAGGGACTACCATTGAGTACACAGTGTGGCATTGGCCAAAGTGTCATTATGGAGCCCAGGACTGTATATTTTTACCAGCATTTAAGATTATAATACATATTTTTACATTCATATTGTTTTACTCAATGCATAATTATGTGGAACTATCATTTATTTATTTTCATTGTTGCATAGTATTCTGGTTATGCATGTATGATGATTCATTACCCCTTGTAGTTCAAAGACAGTTTCCGAGTGTAGAGTATCCTGAATATGTACATACCTGTGGTGGTGAGCCTCCGGCACACATGCCACAGCAGGCTGTCCATACCGTTGGAAGCTCAAAGCAGTGTACCATCCCTGGTATGTACCATCTCTGGTATATACCCTTATTTTAAATAACCATTGCTTTTGAGACACAAAAATAGCTGCTGCAGCGCTGAAAGAGATTAGCAGAATAACTGTTCACAAACTTTGGGTCTCTCCTAGCACTCTTAAGACTTACTGAGATCCCCAAAACAATTTAAATTTTAAGTAGAATTTATTCATATTTGCTGTGATATATATATATATATATATATATATATATATATATATATATATATATTGTATTTTAGGGAAGGGTCTACAGCGTGTTCAGGGTCTCACTACTAGATCAGATTCATAGGGATCCACCTGTTTACAGCCTCCTAAGAGCTGGGATTACAGGTGTGTGCCACCACGCCCAGTCTCAATTGCTGTCTCAGCATGCCCCGGGGGAAGAGGGGCTGGCCAGCACAGCAAGCCAGGGCATTGAACCCCTGACCCCTGTGCCTTCTTGCAGATGCTTTAATCTACTGAGCTATTTGGCTGGCCTGTGTTATAAATAAAAACAATATTGTAATACTTTTTCTGTCACTTTAAAAATGCAATAAAATTATTACCTATTAACATAAAATAACATTTACATTGAAATAAATGTATTTTTCCAAAAAAATTAGTGAGAATTGCTGTACATCTTCCTATCTTCTCAACATCTGGCTTCACAGAGGACAGCTGTGCTATTAGGTGCACTTCTGAATTCAACGTGTTGCAATATGTTGTTTGCTTAAGGTACGTGAAGAAAATCCCAGCACTCGCTTTCACAGAGAACACACTGGCCGAGCAATGGCCGGGACTCATCCACATGGCTGCACTGACAAACAATCTGAGGTACAGGATCTCAGGATAAATCCTGAGGGGATTTCACTGACCTTATTAGACCCAAAAGCTACAACTCTTGTTGCATAGGTCCTGCTTTACCTTGGTCTTAACCATCCGGGAGAAAAGTATAAAAATGAAGTATAAGAAGTAAAGCCATGCTGTTATGCTGAGCTGTAGGGGACTCAGGTCAACAATTTCTGACATTGCCAGTGAAGCGGAACACCCAATACTATTATGGGATACTGGACTCTTTTAGAATATTTTACTGAGTTTATACACCTATACTATTTAAATGATGGAACTTAACAAGAAGAGGGTATACAGATGAATGTCCATTTTGTATCTGTGTATTCAAAGTGGTTAGGATAGATATATAGTTACATTCTCTTAATGAATAGAGGGATTTCTTCTAATGGTGTTTGTAAATAGGATATCAAGTCTACATCTTGTACAGCAATTAACCACTAGGAGGAATGTATGCAATGTGTTAATGATTGAAACTGTCCTAGCGATTTGGTTTGAAACTGTCTCATTGCTATTTGTTTCTCAATAAAATTATGGGGAAAAAAAAAAAAAGAAAATCCGGGCAGCCACATATACATGACTAGGAAGTGGAGGATCTTGCAGACTTGCTGAAGAAGCCCCAGCCTCTTCAGGAGTCCTTACACCCTTTATCAACGGTTGATGGAGGAAGTGGTCTCGCAAAGCAAATGCGATTTCTGAAGAAGACTGCACAGAAGAAGGCTGGGTGAGCTTGCGCATTTCTTATATTTCCAATGCGCCGACGAACAGGCCTCTTGTCCCTCTGCATGCCTTCTACTGTGCCCTTACCGTAAGAAGAATAAAAGTAACTTGATACGAATCAATCAGCCCCGTGGTAGAGAACAGTTGGACAGACACATCATCCTCCCAGCTAACTACGAAATCTGAGCTTAAAAACACAGCTAATGCACCTTTCTCAGATGCATTTTGTACAATTCCTACAAGACTCACATCATTATTAAGTCATTTAAGAAATAAGCATCATTTTCTAGAAGCAATTTTTTTAAAGGAGGATAAGGAGAGAGAGAACCTCCCGAAACGTTCTTGTCACTTGAACTCAACAGCGAGAGCCCCAGGCAGAGACCAAGGTGGTGACTTCGAGAGGAAGGGAAGGTGAGAAAACAGTGATGGGGCAGAGAGACCCAAGGCTCTGCTCCCGGGGAAGACACTGGCATGACGAAAAGGAAGAAGGGGCATCTTTGGGTTCATACTCCACATCTAATGGATTGAATGCAAACCTCAGAGACAGAAAGAGGACCTTGTGTAAGTGGAACACATGGAGAGTCTGAAATAAAGGTTTTCCGTGGCGCCTGCCTTTTACATAACCCTCTGCACCTCCTGGCTCCTGCCTGGGTGAGCAGAGTAATAACTCCCAGGCTCCCCAAGCCGTCCACTCACTCCGATAAAGAAACCATCTGCAAAGCAAAACTGCATCGGGGCACAAAAGGTAGGTCTTCGCTAATGAACAGGAGCCTGCTTTGACAGCCTGGGCTGCTGGCCAGGCTCATTTGTTTCCAGGTATTCCATTTGGCAACTGAAGTTGTTGAGATTTAATAGGCCCCCCAAAATATTTCCTTGGATACATAATATAAAGGCTGCCAGCTCTCGCCACTTGCAATGATGTAAGAAGCAGCAAAGTTGAAGCATAATAAAAAGCAGGAGCTGAAATACCCTAAACCACACACCAAATGGAAGCCATCCCGAAAGGAGCAGTAAGTAAATCTGCTCTGTTTGCCAAGACGAATATTTCTCCTAAATTCAGCTTCTGATCAAGACTGTCAGCAGGCAACTGCTAAGAGGAGGAGCGAGCCAGTCTTTCTCTCCTTCAGTAAGTCATAAATAAGGGTTCAAATGTATTGGACTCTTCAAAAACAATCTAGCAATCTATAGAAAAATTTAACTTCAATGAAGAATAAAAGGTCAATGGAAGGAGAATCCTGGGGTCCTGATAAAATGTAATTCTTTTGGAAAGCATAAGAAGGTTTTTTTCACAAATAAATAGATTGACTCCTTTCTGGTCTGCTACAAGAGATGTTAGTTAACAAAAAAGTAAATAGACTGAAAAATCATCAGTTCTTCCTATATCTTTCAAAAAAGGGCAATCAGAGGGCAAACCAACCTGCTAGAATTAGAGACATAAGTAAGTCAATGTAGACAATCACAATTTAACAGAAAGCCAAGAGCAAAAACTTCCATGGGCACCAGTACTGGGCAGGAAAACTGGACTGCGATAGAGGACTAGCTGGAGGTTCTGAGCAGACAAGTCTGAGTCAAGCCTCCAGGGGACACGGTTCCAGGGCCCTCAGGCTTCTGTGAGTTTTACTTCCAGGAGCTCTACCAGGTCCTTGCAGAGAAAAATCCCCTCACACTTTCAGCAAGGAAAGAGAGGAAGAAATAATTTTTAAAACACCAGACCACTCTATTCTTTATCCACAACTTGCCCACAGGAGAAGTTCTTTTACCAGAACTTAACCCTGCTGGGACAATAGCAAAGCCTAGCCTACCTAAGGGAAGAGGAAAATGTCTAACTGTAGATCCCTCTAGCAGCCCTGTCTCTTGTAAAGGGAGAAGAAAGAGACTAAGAAACACAAGTGAGCTTGTCCAGAGGAAAGACCAAGTCCTGATCCTAGAACAGCAGAACGTTTCCTGCCCTCCACACCTCACTGCCGCCACACAAAAGCCCTTCTACCAGGGTTCCTTTCCACCAGCCCACTGTGTTCCTGGTCCAACAACAACAGTAGCACACTTCAAAGATACTGAATAAGCTATCAGAGTCAGACTCAGAAAAGGCAGACATAATGAAATTATCAGACCAGGAACTTTAAAAAAAATTGACTGATATTCTGAAATGAGAATGTCAATGAAAAAGTAAACAATGTGCAATAGAAAACTTCAACAGAGAGAAGATGGTTCTAACAAAGAATCAGAAAGTACACAATGTACAATAAATAACTTCATCCCAGAGTGGTGGCGCATACCTGTCATCCCAGAACTCGGGAGGCTTAAGCAGGAAGATTTCTGCGAGTTCGACAACAGCCTGGGCTACAGGCATAGTGCAAGTCCCTGCCTCAAAAAAGACAAAAAGAACACAAAGAGAGGGTAGAAACCAAAAGAACTTTAACAGAGCAATTTTGATTGGCTCAATAGTACGTGTGACAACACAGAGGGAAAAAAATCTCCTAGCTTGAGGTCGTAATGATAGAAACTCCAAAGACCAAAAGCAAAGACAAAAATACGTTTTCAAACCAGAAGAGAGTATTCCAGAACTGAGGAACAACTGCAAAACAGGTAACGCACAAGGAGAATGAATACCAGAAGGCGAAGAAGGAGAGAAAGAAACCAAAGTTAAATCATAATGGCCAAGAACTTTCCAAAATTAAAGTCAGATGTTGAACCACAGATGCAGCGTGCTCAGAGGAAAACAAGCCAGACTGCGTGCCACAAAAGCCTACATCTGGGGTATCATCTCCACAGTGCAAAAATATATTTTAAAGGAAAAATATCTTAAAAGAACCAAGAGGCAGGAAAATGAAAACTCTTCTACATGAGCAAAGATAAAAATATGTCTTCTTGGGCCAAGAGGATAGCTCAGTTGAATAAGTGCTTGCCTGGCAAGCACAGGGTCCTGGGTTCAATCCCTGGGATCGCAAAAAAAAAAAAAAAAAAAAAAAAAAAAAAAAAAATGCCTTCTCAAGTAAAAAGAGTATGGTGTAAAATATTTAAGCTTAAGGGACAAAAACTCACCAATCAAAAGCCTATAACCTGCAAAATATTCATTCAAAGGTGAAATGAAGAGTTCTCAGACAAACAAAACCTGAGATTATTTGCTACCAGTAAACCTGCTTGCAAAAAAGAAAAGAAAAGAAAAATGTTAAGAGAAATGCTTCAGAGAAAAGGAAAAGAACACAGGGAAGAAATTCAAGCCTATGAGGAAGAAGAGCATCAGAAAATGAATAAGGGAAAGTAATAGTTGCAGTTTTATTCTCTTAGTCTTATTTTTTCTAACAGGTAAGAATTGTACACTCGCACATACATGCACGCATGCCCACACACAGTGATAAATCGAATAACAACTTCCAGTCAGTGACAGCGGTGACCATGGCTCCATAGATTACATTGTCCAGTGACGCTGCAGCTGCCTTGTTCAGTTAGGTTCCTTCACGATGCTCTCACACTGACTAAAGCATCTAGGATTATTTTTTCAGAATGTATCCCTTCATTTAATGATGGCTGGATATGTACTGCCCTTCCTTGGAGAGAGATATTAGAAAGTGAATTGTAACTGAAACTGATTGAAAATTCAAGTAAAATGGAAAAAGACTCCTGGGATCCTGATAAATATTGCATTTTAATAAACATAAGATGGCACATCTAAAAGTAAAGTAATAGATCCAACATTCAAGTATCAATTAATGCAACCTAAATCAGCTTGAAAAGAAAAACCACGTGGTCATATCAATAGGTGCAGAAAAAACATTTGATATAATCAACGTTCATTTACGTCTCAACTTGCAGCAAACAGAATTAAGGAACATATCCTCAACTTGATAAAGAACATCTACCCAAAAGGTCCATGCTTAGTGTCATCCTTCATGATGAGAATAAAAGCTTTCCCCCAAATTACGAACAAAGCAGAGAGATTTCCATTCTCCCTTTTCTTACATTCTATCCTTGTGCTGAAAGTCCTGGATTACCCAAAAGACAAAGCAAGGCAATAAAGGAAGGAAGAAAGAGAAACTTTCTTTGCTCTAGAAATATTTTCATTTATGTAGAAAATCCAAAAATATTTGACAAAACACCATCTGGGGCCCAATAAATAATTACATCAAAGTTATAGGATACAAGCATAATGGACAAAAATCAGTTGCTTCCTAACCCACCAGCAATGACCCATTGGAATGTCATACAAAATATGATGCTGTTTACATAGCACCTGAAGAAAGGAAATACACATAAGTCTGACAAAATATGTATAAGACTTATACGAGGAAAACTATAAAGCCCTGACCAAAGTTATCAAAGTTGTAAACCAACAGAAATATTCTATATTCATGGATAGCAAGTCTCAATTTTGTCGCTATGTCACTTCTCCCCATTTTGATTGACAAACTAAATGTGATTTCAACCAAACTTCAGTTTGCCCACACACAGTGATAAATCGAATCACTGTGTGTGGGCAAACTTCACTCAAAGTGTCTAGGTAGAAGCAAAGACTCCAGAAGAGGAGAGGGTCAAAGTCGGAGAACTGACAACACCTGACTTCAAGATTTTCCATCAAGTTACAGTAAGCGAGACAATGCAGTGGTGCTGTAAGAGCAGAGAACTGCATCAAGGAATAAAATGTAGAGCATGGAATACATTTATATAAATGTAGCCATTTGAAAAATGATCAAAGGCAGTAGGATGGGGCGAAAACTGTCCGTACCCGATCGTACTGGAATGACTAGCCTGCCCCATGCCAAAAAGATAATGAATCTCGACAGACCTAACGCCCTTCCACAAAATGTAACTTAAAATAGGTCACACACCTAAGTGCAAAATATAAAACTATGACAAAGTCAAATAAAATCTAATCATAAGGGCTGGGAAGAGGGATCGATAAATAGGGAGGGCACAGAGGATTATCGTGCAGTGAATTTATTCTTCGTGGGACCGAAGCAGTAAATATCCATCATGATACATTTGTCTTAAACCATAGATTAAGAGAAGCTGAAAGTGAGCCCTCACATAAACTATGAACCATCGGTGATGAGTCAAAGCAGGTTCATTGACTTTTAGCAAATATACAGAGAGGGGCAGGATGTGGGTTGTGTGTGCTTGGAGAGGCTGGAGTGGGCAGTCCCTGGACAGACTCTGTACTTTCTACTCTATTTTGCTGTGAACGTAAATCTGCTCCTCTAAAACAACATATAATTTTTAAAGCTCCATTTAGTGGATTTTAGATTTTCCTTTCAGATTATATAGTTTCTCATAACACACATATTTGCCAGAGCAGTTTGAGCTCAGGACTTTCCCGCATGCTCTGATGAAGCCCTGCAGTCAGGCCTGTACAGCTACACATCTTATCTTCTGTTGCTAGGGCTTACGAGGCTCCCAGACAGTGCTCAGCTCTTTTGCATAACGTGTTTTGTTTCCACAACAACCCGCAAAGCTGAGGACTTTTATCTCCATTTTCCACATGAAAACACTGGATTTCAGAAATGAAGTAACTTGCTCTTTAAGGCATAAATGCATCCTCTCCCACACTACTATTAGAGGACAAAACAAAATAATAGACAACCTTGAACTCTGTGTACGTGTGCCCTTGCACGTGCACCCATGTGTGTTGGGGAGAGTGGCAGGAGGTGTCTAGCTCTGGGAACACAATTTAAAAGTAATCCCCTAAAAATGAGACTCTGGAAGTAGAAACAGGAGAGGTAGTTTTGTATTTATGGAAAAAAAAAACCAAAAACAAAAAAAAAAAAAAAAAAAAACAAGAAGCAATTTTCACATCATTAGGAAAAACTATAAGACCTGTAATTGCAGCGCTTGGGGAGGCTGAGACAGATGGATCTCTTCAAATCAGAGGCCAGCCTGGGCTACAAAGTCGGTTCAAGCATCCTAAGAGTAAAGATGCAAACTTTGCCAAGTGCAAACTCAGTCCTTTCTGTCCAGAGAGTGAGCTTTGGATCTGGAAGAGGGAGTGAAGTTTTTGCTGTTGTTTTTGTTGTTTCCTGTTAACACTGAAGGTGTTGATACCAGCACCAGACAACTGACTGGGGACCAGAGACAAACATGAGGGACTGAGGATGACTGGAGAGCTCCAGAGGGAACATAAAGAGCCATGTCCCTCGGCCACACACTGCAGAAGGCCGTCGATCCTCTGCCTCTGTCCTTCCCGGGCCCAGAGGGTGTGACCCTGCTGGCTCAGCCATCCTCTGGGCGGGTGAGCAGACACACACCTTCACCTCTGGAGAAGCCCAGAAAACCTCACTCTGAGTCCTCTCTAGATCTAAAGCTCGTAGTCCAGGGCTGGATCGTTTCAGATGCTTGACAGCCGAGCCTCCTCTTTCCTGTGCATTTGTCTGGGGAAACCATGAAGCATCGAGGTTGCTTAGAGTGGCTGACACCACCACACTTCAGACAGAAATCTCATCCCAGTGGTAGCAAAACGGGAGCCAAACTCCGGGATTCTCTCCCCAACCCCAACCCACAGGCAACAAAGTGGGAGGCAGGAAGGAAAAACTCGTGGGAGCTAACACTGCCCCTTGTTATCAGAAAATAACAACCTTCCCAGAGGCCTCGGCTGACAGACTTCCCCTCAAATGTCTTTGGCCAGAACTCTGTCCTGGGGCCACAGCCCTCTGCCATCTGCTGACAAACTTCACTCAGCCTTCCTGACGTGGGTGCTGCCTCTGTCCATACAGCTAAGCATGTGTGGAGGATATGCCCAGCCACTGGCTTGAGCATCACCAGTGCCCCTCAGACTCAGACTGTAGGATTTGGGTCTGTACATTTTCCCCTGAAAAAAAAAATTGCTAATGAAGAAAAGGGGGAGCAAACATTAGGCAAGCAGTTGTGGCCAGAGAGTGTGCCGAAAAGGCCAACAGAACTGCACTTTGGGAAACTAAGTTCATTCTAGAGTAGGGACACAGAGACGAGGCCCTGCTTAACGTCCTCTTCCAGTGAGTTCATCTCCACAGAGCCCCAAATGCCGGGAACAAGAGCCGCCACAGAGCATCAGCCCGGCTCACTCAAATAGCTCAAAATGTGTGCATTTCCACATAATTACTGATTTCCTCAACAGATTTAACGTCTAAGTTTATCTTCACTTTAATCCAATTTCACGCCCGGAGCAGAGGGATTCCAGAAGAAGGTCTTTCGTAACCTTCTGATATCATTAATTATTGCTACATTGGGACTTTCTGCACAGAACAGGCAGGTTTTTAAATAGAAATCATTTGTCTCTCAGCAGGGAAACTCAACGGCTTTATTTCCGAGGATTCAAGCCGCTGCCCTGCAGCCTCTGGTTTCCTGGTGACCTCCCTGCACTCACCTCCGAGCACACACAGTCCTGCCTCTTTGTTTCCCAGATCAGCCCAATTTGCCACCTGTAGTGGGAGGCATCCGTTTCCTCCTCTAATTGTTGAATGGGGTTTTCTGAGAGGAAAGGCCAGTCTTTTCCCTGAGCTCTGGGCAGTTGGTCACGCATCCTGGTAATTTTCTACTAAAGGAAATCCCCTAACTCATTAAAAAATAATAATAATAGATTAATTGACCAGTTCAGTAACGTCGCTCCAGGACCCAATAAACTTTGCAGAGAGTACATTCCAATTACAAGCACACTCAGCAGGAACTTGGTGGGGAACCCAGCCTTTCTCCAACGTGCAGGAATTTTTATGTATGTCATCCAGGTCACTCTTCTGCTTCGGCATGCAGTTCAGATCTGGTTGCAGTTCTGCACCTCTGCTGTAACTGCTGCTGTGACCTGCAGGGCCTGCTAATGACTCCAGGAACTCAGCAGGGTATCAGCAAAGATGGCCATGAGTCTGAGGTTGCAGAGGTCCTTGAGGTGCAATACTTAAGCTGAGCAAAGATTACCATTCCTAGGGCCCAAACATCCGGTCCACCCTGAGCACCCTGGCAGGTGGTGTAGCTGTGGCTCACCCTCCACACCACAAGAAGGTCAGCAGGACACAGGCACTTTGATATCTAAGTGACTATGAAAGCAGCCCAGGAATTGTGGCCCAGGCTGGGAAATGAACCTGCTGGGCTTGGGTGACAGCAGAAGATGCTACTCAAGGGGGCCGCTCTCTGGAACAAGCCACGTCATCATTTGGATAGCTCTGATGCTATAAAATCATTCTTCCTGAAGGGACACTAGGGTGTAGAAGATTTCATGCAAGACCAGAATGTAAAGCACCGCACCAAATGCTTACTGACCACCTCTTCTGTGAGATGACGGGGACTTTACTTTGCTCCGCTATAATAATTGTTTTGTTCTACTCTCTGTATGCATCTTATCACGTCACACACAGTACCTTATATGCTCATTGCAACTTGCTTTAAAGTGAGGGATGGAGCTGTATAAGTTTTGAGCTAGCACTCACAGAATGAGATGATTTGAGTGGAGCCCTAAGATCCCCGTGCCAGAAGCTTGTCCACCTGCAGTGCTGGGAGGTAGTGGGGCTATCGGGAAGTAAGGCCCAGTGCAGGGTGGCTGGGTCCTGCATCCTGGCCTAGAAGGGCTGCATGTTTATCTCATGGTCTGATTCAGCTCCTGAGGAAGCCGGTGGTTTTATAGCCAGGCTTCCCCATGATCTTGACCTGTTCTGCATATGGCTGCTGCCTTTCTTCTTCTCTCCTGTGTCGGTGCAACCAAGGATGTGTCTACAAGACGTAGATATCAGGCCGGGGAGATAGCTCAGCAGCATAAGTGCCTGCCTGACAAGCTCAAGGTCCCAAGTTTGATCCCTAGTACCACACACACAAAAAAGGCTCAAAGCCAACAAGACACAGATGTCATATGCTCTTTGGACCCTTTAGCTGTCCGAATCATGAACTAAATAAACCTACTTTATTTATAAGGTACCAGCCTCAGATTTTTTTTTTATAACAACACAACATAGACTACGACACCACTGCCTTCCGCGATTCTGATCTGCCAGAAAGGACGCCAATCCCACTGTGCTCTTCATGCAGGCCTGCTCTGTCTGTCCTCCTCTCACCCTAGACCACCTGGGCCTTTGTTTTCTCCCTAAAGGGTGCTTTCTGCTGGTATAGCTCGGGTCTTTGCACTTACCTCCTTCTGCAATACGGAATCCCTCCAAACCTCACCATCCCATTGTTAAAAGACATCAGCCTGTAGGATGCTACTGGGCTCCAACCCGAAGCCAGGAGCACAACAGGTGCCATGCATGCTGGGTGAAGGATTCATCCATGGTCAAAGTCTGAATCCCTGCTGTGTGCGCTCACCCACCCTGTGGCACCTGAGTGACTGTCACTCTCCACACTTCCAGGCAGCAAACAAAGTTCACTCGGGAGCCTTCCTTCTCAAGCAGGCTTTTAACATCCTCTGGAAAAAAGTAACAATACCTTAATTAACAATTTTTTTCCTATAGTTATCTGGGAATGTGAATACACCATCAGAATTCTTGATTCTCAGAACCTTGCAACACACTAGGCATGCAATAGATATGCAAATATTACGCAGTGCAATGGGAGGTGTTTTTCATTTAAAAAAAAAAACATGCATTAGTAAAATTGGATCTACAGCACCAAGTATTTGCAATGGTTTAAAATATTAATGCATGTTGGATGCCAAGTTATGTTGAAGCCTCAACCACACTCCTGTTTGGCAGGAACAATTTTGCATAGGCAATTAGGTACACGTGCAAATGTTTAGCTTAAGTTGCTGCTTACACTATTGAAATAGAGTGGTTCATCAACTAACCACCTGGTTGGCAGGGACAATTAAGGATTTGCCTGTATTACAACTAAATCCTCCCCACATTCACGGGACTCTGGAAATGCAAACAATTGGGGAAATTTTAAGATAGCAGGAAAGTTTTTTAAAAAAAAAGACACTTCTGACTCCTAACATCCCAAGGGAGGCCAAAGGACTGGAAATCGGCCAGCCGTATACACTTTGTCTCTATGTCTTTTTCTATGCCTATGAATTGCTGAGCTGGCTGAATACATTCAGATTCATTCTTCAGTTTGGGTGGATTTTCAACGATTGCACATTTCATGTCCAATATGAACATTTTCAGGCATGGGAACAGCCTAGCGGTAGAGTATGTTCCTACCAAGAAGAGACTATGGTTTGATGCCCAGCATCACTCACACCACACACAGGAGAAATTAACATTTTTAACACTTAATTGGCTAATCAAAGATCGAGTGGCATCACTTATTACATAGTAAGGGCCAATGTATTGTAGCAGGAATACACACATAAAGATGTATCCATGGAAGCGGATGAAGAAACCAAAATGTTCTAATCTCTGACTTGCTCACTGATCCTGAAAAAACAAATAATGACATTCATCTTCATGTACAGAAATGAGAACAGGAGCTGAAACCAGAAGGTACAGTCGAGCCCAGCTACTTCATCTGCAGGTTTGCGATCCTCAGCAAGCCGACTCCTCTGCCCCTCAGCTTCCTCAGTGATACAGAAAGGAAGATTCAGCCTTGAGGACTGGAGGGAGCACAGACACAGAATTGCCCGTGCATCCGCTTTCTTCCCCTGAGAAAGAAGGCAAGCCAGCTCTCCAAGCTGCACTTGGCCAGGGCTTCCCAGCCCTTTGAGAGGTTCTGCTGACAGTGTAGGAATCATCCAGCTCTCTACCTAGAACGCACTGCTATGGCTTTAAAACTCACTCATCTCCTGAGATGTTTCTAAATTAATATCCCATTTAAGTCCAAATTATAGTAGTAGTGGATGAAGGGTTGATAGGCCGTGAGACAGGACCCAATAACATGCAGTGGAGTTAAGCTGCATATTTGCGTTCCAACAATTCCAAAAAGTAACCTTCTCCTAAGGAGAGATGCTGCATTCTAGCAATGAGACTCAGGATTTATACTTGAAGCTTTCAAATACACCAGCCCTTTCAAATTCACAGCCCCAAGTCCATCCAAAGAAATTCCATTGACATATATTCCTTCTAATGCCAGAAAGTTCTATAGTACTGTGTCTCTTATTGAAATGCTGTCTCCATCGCTTCTCGGCCTTTTGGCTAAGATCAAGTGTTGAAATGCTGTCTTATAAAAATAAAAATCAACCACAGTGTCAGAACATACTGTTTTACAAGTCAGTTGGGTACTTGGACGAATTCATCCTTAAAAGCCTCCACCCACACAGCTGTTGGCACGCTCGGGCTAAGGACCAAGGCCAGGCAAGTGCTGCCTACGTTCACAGCCTCTGCTTGCTGTAGCTCTCTTCTGCTTGAGAGGCAGTGTTGGTTAATGGACAGAAACCTGCCACCAAATAAAAGAGCTCTCCGACTGGCTTACTTATTGCAGGACACTGGACAATCAGGTCCCCCTTCTGGGCCCTGTTCTCCTTACACACAAAACACAATATTAACATCTGCAGCTTGAGAACATTGTTCCCCACCATGTGCCTGGTCTTCCAAATACCCAGGGCCTCCAGAAAGCAAAGTTCTAAATGCTTCTCTCTGCATAAACCAACCCCAAACACAATGCACCAACCACACCTCTCACATTCATTATTTGCACTGCATCATTTTTCTAATGAACAAAAAAATTTTTTGAGATGTTTTCCAACTGCAGTAAGGTGCAGTCTTTGACAGTTCAAGGATCCTTGGGTGATTTCCAGAAGCATCTTCACCTAGTGTCTCACAACAAGACACACTGCAGCGTAGGAGCTGAGACAGAAAACTGATTAGTAATTTTTCTCTGATGTACACAGCTTAACTTTTTATGGTGAAATAATCCTATCCTCGTGGAAAGTTGAAAGGATATGTGGAGTCAGCATGCTACACAGAAGAGAACTGTACAACAGTGACCTTATATAAAACAGCACAACATTGACACCAGAGAACTGACTTTAACCAAAAAGTGTTAGCCAGACTACACACCTTATTCAGTATCTACCAATTTTTACAAATCTACACATGTACTGAGAGTCTCTGCATGCACACAGGTCCAGTTTGTGCCACTGACAGATTCATATAACAACGACCAACATGAGGACACACAACGCTCCACTGCCACAGCAGAACTCTTCTGAGCTGGCCGGATAGCTCAGCGGACTAAAGTACATGCTTAGACAGGCATAGCGACCAGGGTTCCATCCCTGGCATGCTGTGCTGGCCCCACCCCTGGGATACACTGAGAGGGCAATTGAGACCGGGTGTGGTAGCGTGTGACTGTAATCACAGTGCTTGGAAGGCTGAGTATAGGAGATCACTATGAGTCCGATCTACGTAGTGAGACCCTGTAGACCCTGTCCTAAATACATTTATTAAAAAAGGAACTCTCTCATGCAACCCTCCATTCACATACAAATAACAACTTTTGGAATCAGTTGTGCTTCACAGCAGCATTATTCAGAGTAAACAGTGAAAGGGAACGAAATGTCTATTGGCAGATGAATTGAGAAGCAAAATGTGGTTAACACAGACATAGTGAAATGTTACCAGTTCTTATAAAGAAAGGAGGGTCTGACACATGCCACCAAACGGAGGCCTTTGGGATCATCGAATTAGCAGAGATAAAATGTGCCATGGCAGATGCCAGGGCCTGAGGCACGAGATAGAATTGTTAAATGGATACAAGAGTTTCGAAAGTCTAAGACAAAAACCTCTGCAGATGGATAATAGTTGTGAATGCACAACAGTGTAAGAGTACTTGATGACACTGAGCTGTACCCTGGTTGTATATCGAAATGTGCATTGGATTTACCTCCTACGATGACACAGCCCATAGAACCAGAGAAGACTGTGTTCAGATCCCAGCCTGGAATGTTCTGTTCACTAACTCTGTGGTTTCAGCCAGCAATTAACCGGTCTGTGCCTCTATTTCCACACCTACACATGCCTATAATTATAGAACATACCTCAAAGGGGCTTCTGCAGATTAAATAAGGTGATGCTTTTTAAGGGCGCTTGGCCTGTGCTTTGCGTTCAATGGATAGAAGACCTTGACGTCCAAGGCCAACACCCTTCTCCTGGATATTCCAAGGCTTTCCTACCAGATGAGACTGAGGGGGACATACAAGGGGCTGAGGTCAGGGGGTGAACCACTGAGCTGAGCAGGCCAGATCAGATCTTCCTACCGAACCCTGTGAACCCCAGGCCACCCCAAGGACGCTCTGACCACTCACTCAACCCAGTGCAGTTTTATCACGTTTCTACTGATTTTAAGTCAAAAATGTTTTGTCTAGGTTTTTTTTTTAATGTTTCAATCCTAACTCCCACTTTCCCTGTGTTGGTAGCTTAAAACGTATGAGAGGTCAAAGAAAATATAGGCCAATGAAAATAACATTGCAGCAAGAAATTAATTGCAAAGTCTGTTTAATATGACAGGGGACTCCCTAAAATCCTATTATAGCCTTCCCCGCTTCCCCTCGTCGTGTACACTGGTTCTGTGCACAAAGGCCAGGGCAGACTCCCCTGTGCATTGTTGCATTAATTTGACATTTCTGGCTCCAATTAACCTCACATTTCAGTTATTTTCTAAAACTTGTTCTTGTACTTTCTGATAAGGTTATTTTGTTTCCTATTGCTTGTATCAGTAGCTTGCTCACAAAGGCCTGTTGCCAAAGCCCCAGCCCAGTTTGCACACAATTCAAAGAAACACAAAGTTGTTGATGCTGTGTCTATTCATCAGCAGAAGAGGTGGATAAGAGGCAGCTTGCCGTGTTGTATGTTGGTTGAGATGACATGAAAGGACCCTGTGTTGGCTCTGTGAGCATTATGACCTAACAACCCTCGTTATGAGACAGGGACAAGAGTCTGAGCTGAAGAAGAATACTTGATTTCGATTCAGTAGATCTGGATTTTAGTCTTGCCTGCATCTCTGAGTCGCAATGTTTAACCTTATGGTACTATTTGGAGGTGTTGGAGTCTTTAGGAGGCGGAGCTTAGTGGGAGGAAGTTAGGTCATGGGGGCAAGGAAGTTATATCATTGGGGATTAGCTCAAGAAAAGGACATTGAGACTCTGCCCCTTCCTGTCTTTCTCTTCCACTTCCTGGCTGCCAGGAAGTGAGCAGCTCCTCCCACATGCAGTCACTCTATGATGGTCTGCTTCACCACCACAGGCCCAAAACCAATGACGCCAAGTGACTGGAGAGGAGGGCCTCTGAAGTAATCAGCCCAAATAAACCTTTCTTCCTTTTAGTTGATTACCTCAGGTAGCAACTCACCTCACTGACTGAGAGTCGGCTATCACACCTTCCTTTATTCCTGTACAGCTTCTGTAGTGGCTGAAGCTGGGAAGGTTTTAAGGACTGGAGAAGATTCTGTTGAGTGTCTGCCATCCACACCGCATGACAGCCTCAAAATAAGCTGGATGGTGCCTCCCATTCAACTAAGGACAATGAGATCTATACTTCTTAGTTTCAATAATTGATTCTCAACCAACACTATCTCAAAAATTATCTTTAGATTTGAAGCTTAATGTGGTACCACATTTGGCTTCCACAAATACAAAATTCAGTTTTCGTAAGATACTTTGAGTTTGGGGTCCCTCTCCAATGTTCTTTCTCCTTTTAACTCTTCCATAGGAAAGTCACTATGCTATAGGATAGCTGGGGAGACAACCCCTTTTCTCCCTACTACCTACTCTCTGGGTAGAATTACATGTATAAAACAAGACCTGCAGAACAAAGTACCACATGGATTCAAATGAGTATCCCAGTACTCAACAGGAGGCCCAGGAACCAGAAGCTCCAGGATTCCTCAGTGCCTGGGTGGAAATAGGAACTCAGAGTTCTACCACAGAAGAGCTGCCCCAGAATCTGCCTTTTCAGAAGATGACTGATAAGAAGCATGTCACGTGGCTCCACAGGAAGGGCAGACACATTGGAATCCAATAGGGGTGATTTAGCAGAAGGGTAATGGGGCAGGGGCAGGAGGAAGGAAGGAAACTCTAGCATACAATGAAGGTTTGACATGTGGAAAGACGATGGAGAAAGAAGAATTGTGGAGAAAGTGCTCTCAGAAAGTCATGGCCAGTCCAATGGAAGGGTCAAATAAAAATGAATGGGATCTCCCAGTATTTGTAGAGGACTAGTTCTTGGACTTCCCACTGTTGTGGATAACAAAATCTCTCACCTATATGAACTAACATAGTATTTGCATAGAACCTATGCACATCCTCTTCTATACTTTAAGTCGTCTTGAGAACTCTTTAAAAGACCTTTTCATACTTGATGCCAGTTCAACTAGTGTAGGTACTTGAATTCAGCAAAATAGTCCAACATAGTCCAATAGTCTGTAATAGCAGTGGGTTGTCAGCAGAACTGGCAAATGTCTGAAGTTGTTGACTTGAACCTTTTACAGCTCAGCATATTATCATGGCATTACTTTCTATATCTCATGGTTATACTTTTCTGCTGGATGGTTAAGGCCAAGTTAAAGCAAGACCTACATAAGTAAAAATGTAGCTTTTGTATTGGGCAAGGTCAGTCAAATCCCCTCAGGATTTACTCTGAGGCCTTGTACAGCACGTTGTAGATCTTTTGTTAGTGTCAGCCATGTGGATGAGTCACGGCCATTGCTTGACCGATTTGCTCTCTGTGAAAGCCTGAGAGGATTTTTTCTTTCTAGGTAACTCTCCTTAGGCACACTCTACATTATTGATCACTTTCCTCTGTGGCCCCATAATCTCCTTGATCAGAAAATTTGGGACACCACTGAGTTACAACATGTCACAGCACAGGATCTCAAATACAGTTTCTCTAACAACAATGGAACACCCATTGCTGACAAAACAAAACAAAAGAGGGAGACATAAGTGAAGGACCATTTTGTGGTGAAGAAAAAAAAAAATATATATATATATATATGTGTGTGTGTGTGTGTGTGTGTGTGTATACAAAATAGGATAGCTATCCTTCTATTAGTTCAATGAGAAAAAAGTTCTGTACTAATATTGTCTAGACAAGATATCATGTCCACATCTTGTCCTCTGAATAACTACTACAAAGATAACAATATGTAGTGTATCAGCTATTGTAACTGTCCTACTAACTTTTTTGAAACTGTTTCATTGCTATTTTTTCTCATTAAAATGAATAAAAAATAAATTTTAAAAAATCATCTATAGAGGACTCTAATACCTAATATGGTAAATGATATGCAAGTACTTATGTTGTATTTGTCAGAGATGATAACAAGAAAAATGTCTCTATAATTTGGATGCCCAGGCAGATTTCTGTGAATATTTGGACCCAAGATTGGCTGGCTCTGGAGATGCAGGACCAAGCACTGACTATAACCATTTGTGTAAGGCTGCCTACCCATCTTTATAATTATGGTATCTTTTTTTAAAATGCATTTAGTACAGGGTCTCACTACACAGATCAGACTCAGTGATTCTCCTATTTTCAGCCTCCCAAGCACTGGGATTACAGGTGCGCACCACCACACCCATCTCATTCACCATCTCAGTGCATCCTGGGGGTGGGCCGGCACGGCACTCGGAGGATCAAACCCTGGCCCTACGCCTGCCTAAGCAAATGCTTTAGTCCCCTGAGCTATCTGGCTGGCCCCGTGCTACCCTTCTTTAATCCCTGGCTTTTTAAACTGTTTCTTATAGTCTTTTGTTGTATTCACTGCATACCTACATGTGTGGTTATACAAATTGTTAAAGAATTCAAATAAATCAGTTTTATTGGTTGAATTTGAGTCATCGTTTCTGAAAAGATTATCCCTGTCATTGCATGTTTAGACAACTTCCCTAACAAAGTAACAATTTGGCGAAACTGTTTTCTGACTGAAACGTTAGAGATAGTTTCAAAGTGCTTCCCTTTCGTCCCCTTTGTCATATGTGTGCTCCCCAGTTAGTTAAGAAAATGTTTCTCTAATATTTTTTTAAAAAAAGAAAATATTTCCCAGCATTCAGTACCCACAAAAGGGATTGAAAAGTTTTTTTTTTCACACTTCAGACATCAGACGCTGGATTTTAAAATACCCTGCATGGTGTGAACTTAGCTTTCAACATCAAACACAGCTTTTCCAAGTTTGAAACCAAGTGGCTAAGAAATGAAGACGGTGAACAGAAAAATGCACACGTGCGGAGCACTGCGCCGTGAGATCCACATTTGTGTGAGCAAGTGTGCCCATTCCCACCCAGACAGACAGCTGGAGTCCTCCTGAGACTCGGAGTCACCAAGCCCTTGGTGGCCATGCACACACACACACACACACACACACACACACACACACACATTATAGTAGCTATGCAAGCAGAAATGTTAGTCTATTTACACTAATGCATGGTTCTATCCATATGTGTATTTGAAATCTGTACCAGGCAGGGAATGCTGTACAAATACCTGATGAAACAACCTTGTTCAGGGCTGGCAACACAGCTCAGTGGACTAAGCACTTGCTTAGGTAAGTGCAAAGGCCAGGGTTCTAGCCCTGGCATTACATGCCACACTGGAGTCCAGGGATGGAGCCAGCGATGGAGTCCGGGCATGGTGGCATATGCCTGTAATCCCAGCACTGGGGAGGCAGAAATCAGAAGAATCACTACAAGTCTGAGCTACGTAGTGAGACCCTGCACACACACACACACACACACACACACACACACACAGACTTGTTCTTTCTCTGTTAAGAAGGAACTACCTGTACATGCTTTCAAATCACTGTGATTTTATCCCACTCTGATTTGTTACACTTGAACAACCAAGAAAATCCAAGAATGATTTCGATGAAAAGCACAGCCCATCCCCCACAACCACAAATTCTAAGTCCAACCTCTGATCAAAACTACCTGAGACAGAATGTGCCTGCACTGGATACGTGTGGACATTTTTCCTGTTGTCATCCCATAAACAATGCTGTATAACTCTTTACATAGCATTTATACTGTATTAGGTCTTATACATTATCAGGGATTAAAGTATACAAGAGAAAATACTTAGATTACACAGCAAATCCTAGGCCGTTTTATATAAGGGATTTTATGGTCTATGGATTTCGGTATCATCCATAAGACTAACCCAGTTCCTGGTGGCTACCAAGGTACCGAATACCTCAGTGTCCACAGGATGTGGGGCTTTTGGCTGCCTGGTGGGGCACTGTAAGTAACACAACGGGTAGTGTGTGACCCATTGTTCAACCCGAGTTTCCAAGTTTAACTTTTGTAGTACTCAACGTCCTGATTTTGCCAAGCCTTCAGGAAATTAGGGAGGCAACGTGGCAGAAAATGCTCAACTTAGTGGCAGCAGGGCTGGCTCCTGTCTGCCCTTGGTTCCTGAGTCTCCCTGTGTCCTGAGTGTACCTCAATATCCTCATCCATAAAGTGGGCCCATCCCTCCTTCCCATGGGTCAAATGAGGATTCTAGGAATGTAGGCGAGCAGGCTTCACCACAGCACAAGCGAGCAAATTGCGCTGCCCTTGGGGCAGCAGAGCAGGGCAGTGGGCAAGAGATAGGCAGCCTCAGCCTGGCTGCACCGGGGTCAGATCAGGGGCTCAAATGCCCTCTAGACCTCCCCTCAGCTCGTCCTTCCAAGGACTCCTCACCAGGGAAAAGCAGTGTTAACATTTAATAAACTGTGACAAGCCCTCTTCAATTTCAATATGCCCAGCCCTACTGGGCTTCTGAAAAGCTCCGTTTTAGGAGAAGTCAGGCTCTAGTTTTGCTGTGTGTGAACCTAATGAAATTAATCATTTTTAGGGTCAGCCAGATAGCTCAGCAGACTAAAGAGCCTGCTTAGGCAGAGTACAGAGGCAGGGGTTCCCTCCCCAGCATGCCACGCCCCTGGGGCACGCTGAGATGACAATTGAGCCTGGGCGTGGTGGTGCGTGTCTGTAATCCCAGCGCTTGGGGAGCTGAAAACACGAGAATCACTAGAGTCCAATCTACTTAGTGAGACCCTATAGACCCTGTAGACCCTGTCCTAAAATATATTTTTTAAAAAAGAAAGAAATGAATTATTTTAAAATGTTCCCTGCTGCAATTGCTGCACTTACTGAGTGTTCTTTAACCCTCATAATAATCTCTACTTTACAGATGAGGAAAGTCAAGGCAAATTAGGTCATGTAACTGGCTTTAGCTCATAAATGCTAAAGTAAGAAAATTCAACACTGTCAAATTGCTGCATGTCCCCTTAACTCTTGACCTTTCTCCTACCTTCTGAGAGCTTCTTTGGGAAGATTCCTCCTCATTGCTGTCGCTTTGTATATTTTAAATCCCTGGGAATATTTCAGAAAGCACTGAGAGCAAGTCTTGCTTCATTTTTAAGAGAATAAAAATAGTGAAAGATAAGAAATTATAATAGAATTTCACTGAACAAAATGCTAGGGATCCAACAATGCTTGTTACATTACATCTTGTTGTCATTAAATTAGTTGTTCAGATTACTAGATAAAAGCATGAAAAATTGGTCAAAAGAGTTATAAAAATTAAAAAGAAGAAAACAGAATTTAAGCATTAACTGTTTCTTTCAGTGGACCAGTAGAAATCAGCAGTACAATTATGCAAGCTCTCCCGTGTATACATATATATTTTTCCTGTCCTTCTTTCTTGTCGTTTTTTTGTTTCCATTATTCCAGTTGTTCCTTCTCTTTGAACAGTCTCTTTCCCTTTCACAGCACCTCTTGTGCAGTTCAGATTTTATTTACTCTTTCAGGTTCTTACGTTAATGAGACAACATGATATTTACACATGCAGCTCTGATTTATTTCACGTACGAGTATGGCCTCTAATTGCATCCATTTGCGTATAAACGCCTTGAGTTTAATTTTTATAGCTCAGTAATACTCCATTGTAGAAAAACCCCTCATCTTTGTTATCCATTCCTCAGTTGATAGGCACTTGAGTTGTTTCCAAGATTGAGTTACGACAAATTGCACTGCTGCACACACACACACACGGGTGCACACAGACTGCTGTGGTATATTTTCAGTTCTTCTGGAAAAATACCCAGGAGGGGAAGAGATGGGTTAAATGAGACCGCTAATCCTGTTTTTTTTTCAGGAATCTCCACACTGATTTCCACAGTGGTTGTATCAGGCTGCACTCCCACCAGCAGAGCAGAACAGTTCCCTCTTCTGCACGGCTCCTCCAGCCTTTTTTAATGGTTGACTTCTTCACGATGGCCGCTCGTTCAGGCATCAGATGCAGTCCTAGTGTGGCTTTAGTTTGCACTAACCCCAGTTCACTGTGTGGGTACAAGAAGTCATGATGGCACCAAAATCGCACTGGTATCCTGCATAAGAATCCAGCAGCTCCTTCACTCCTGGCAGTGACCCTTTACCTAGCTTGATTAATAACAGCTTCTTTCATGCTAGAAAGTGCTCAGGCAAACATAATAGACTATACAATGATTCCAGGCTTAAAACTATTGGAAATATATATATATATATATATATATATATATATAATAAAAGACATACTGACATTAATTTCCCCCTCAAAATAATCGCCCTCATGTTTACCACACTTACCCTTTGGGAGCTTTCTGCAGCATCGCCGATGTGCCCTTTCACACAGGTCTTCAGCTGCATTCTGGCTGATTCAGTGTCCTGCACGGATTCAGAAACTTTCATGGTCGTTTTGACTTCAGGCAAGAACCAACAGTTACACAGCGCCAGATCCAGTGAGTGCGGTGGAAGAGGACCCACCACCAGGACGGCACAAAGCTGCCCTTCCATCTCCTGGTGCAGAGACACCGCAGCTCCTGTGTTTTTTCATGTCTCATAGAAACACTCACAAAAATGACTTCCAGAACTGCTTCAGAAAGTGGAGAGAAACGTGAGTTAGGTGTGTCTGAAGCAGGGGCGTTTGGAAGGGGAATAATGGTGATGACTACTGTAAGGCATTTTTTTAAATTTAAATGCATATGTGTTTCTTTATCTGCCCTGGTACACATAGAATAAACAATAAAAAAATTACCAGAGATAACCTTTGTGGAATTAACTATTTCTTGGCAAAGTATAGCTATCAATAATGTAATATATATATATAGATATAGATATATCAGAATATATAAAATTGAATGTAATTGCCATAAAGAAATGATTAAAAATTTAAAGTAATGGAATTACTTTACACTAATTATACTGGTTTGTTCACTACACCCACAAATGAATCAAAACACCGCACTGGACCTCATAAATATGGACAATTACTATGTTAATTTTTTTAATCCCTGGCAGATTTAATCTTTTGATTTAAGATTTTTTGATGCTAAGCCTTAAATCTTTGGAGATTTCTCTGTAGTTAAAATACCGAGTGTCTTTGTACATAACACCACACCCAGATGTGCAGGGGTCCTAGGAAGTGGAAACTCTTTCCCAAAGTGCTGTTTTAAAACTTCACAATTCCCTCTTTAGGAGTACAAGATTTTCAGTTGTATTCTGATTTCAGGGTTTTCGTTCTCAGTGCCAGGGCCTTGCATGCTCTAGGCAAGAACCTTGCCACCCCACTGTGGCCACAGCGCTGCCTGTGCCCTCCTAATCTGCCCTGTGAATGTAGCCAATAAATAGAAGAGATGCTGTTTGAGTTTTATTCTAATATCATCCTTCATCTTAACTGTTTACGCTAAAGCTGATTAAGCAATATGTTTATTTGAATTAACAATGAGTTCCATCTTACGGAACTGGTTCCTGTTAGCGCTCCCCATTCCAGCTAGTCAATAAGGAAAGTTGAACACGAAAATATGACTAGTCAAATCACACCTGCATCAGTGTGGTATTTAAGTAGCATAGTTATGTTGAACTGACTCATTGGTGTGATGCGGATTCCTCCTCCAACGATAAGCTGGTGTTTTCCTGGGAAGCACTGCGGCAGTTCTCAGAGGACCCACCCTCCAGGGCTCTTGGCAAGGAGTCCCAGGGTCAGCCCTGAGATGGTTAAGACAATGATCCTGAGAGTCTCCAGCAGGTTTTTGAAACCAGCAGTTAATTGGCAGGATTTTCACCCTGACCGACTATATATGCCAATCCCTGTGAACTGCGCAACTGCACCGAGGATAGCAATGTGTCGTACCAGGGCCGTGCTTGGAATGCCTGCCATTCTGGTCTTCGAAAAGTGCCCTGCTTCTAATCTCATATCAATTAGTGCTATACTCTCTGTCAAGTAAATGTTCATTTAAAAAAAAAAAGAAAAGGTAATAAGTGAAAACAAGAGACAAGAAAAAAAATGGCATAGGACTGTCCTCCTACAATGTTGTATATGATTAGATTTCTAAATTTCTGTGTAAAAAATTTGTAATTGTTTATTTCTATTTTTTACTATTATTATTTTTTATTTTATTTTTTCATATTCCGTAGAGATTCAAAGTTTATCATATCAACAATTGTTAGAAAATACCTGTTCCGTGTTATGTTCACGGTGCTTGAGATTCAGGCAGATAGTGAGGTTAAGCTCAACTGCCTATGTTATAGGGTGATAACATCATTAAGCTTCTCTTCTGGAGGGTTAACAACTTAAGTTCGTGAACCAAAAAATTAGAGAAAAAGAAGGGCTACAAGGACAGCCAACATTTTGGCCCTAGCCCTTCAAGGTCAGTGAGGACTCAGGACATGAGAGAACCTGTACTGTAACATCCTGTAACTCAGTGATGTCTCAAGTTTTCTGATCAAGGAGATTATGGGGCCACAGAGGAAAGTGATCAACAATGCAGAATGTGCCCATGGAGAGAAAACATTCTCTCAGGCTTTCACAGAGAGCACATTGGCCAAGCAATGGCCATGTTACTTCAACAGGAAGGACGCAGAGGAACGCCCGTGCCCATTCCTGGAGATCGGCACAGGATGCCTCCTCCCATAAGCTCTTGCCTCGCTCCTTCACTAAGCACCAGACTTGCTGAGCTGGCGAACCGCACATGGTCAGCGTCACTGGTAATACTTCCAGACCTCAGCACGGACTTCCACGCTTTGATTACGGCCCAAAAGCACAGGAAGCACAATCAAAACTAGATAAGGGGCATCACATGAAACTGAAAAGCTTCTGAGCGGTAAAGACAACAATCAACAGAACAGACACCCTACAGAGTGGGAGAGAATCCTTACCCACTGCGCATCCGAGAGCAGCAAGTATCAGAGCATGTGTGTGAGGAGCTCCAATGCTGAATAACAAAATACTGGCTAATGTAATTTTAAAATGGGCAAGTGTGCTGGGGAGATAGCTCAGCGGTCTAAGCACCTGATTGGCAAGTCCAGGGACCCGGGTTTGATCCCTGGTACCACATGTGTCAGCCACTGAAAATGGGCATGGTGGCGCATGCCTGTAATCCTAGCACTGGGGAGGCTGAGACAGAAGGATCACTATGAGTCTGAGTTGCATAACAAGACCCTATACCAAATAACTGATTAATTATTAATTAATAAGTTTTAAAATTTGCAGATGAACTGAATAGACTCTTCAAAAGATGAAATAAATATAAATGACCATCAAGTGCATAACATTGCTCAATACCATCAGCCTTCAAGAAAATAGAAACCAGTGGGCCAGGGAGATGGCTCAGTAGAATAAGCACTTGCCTGGCAAGCACAAGGGCCTGAGTTCAATCCCCAGTTCTGCCAAAAAAAAAAAAAGAAAGAAAGAAAGAAAATAGAAACCAAAAGAATAATTCCAGTCCATCCCATGCCAGAGTAACTATTATCAAAAAAAACTAAAAATAATAAATGCTAGCAAGGAACTGGATAAAAAAAGAAAAGAACTCTCAAACACTATTGACAAGCCTGGAAACTAGCACAGCGGAGAACACTGTAGAATTCCTGCAGCAGATCAGCCCTGTGCCCCAGCTCTCACTCATACCCACTGGAGATGAAGCCAGCACACCAAAGGCCTCTGCACACCCCTGTGTCCCCATTGGATTCACTTATCCTGGAAACAAACATCATAGTTCAGAATGAAGAGCCAGGCGCCATCAGTGGGATCCAGCAGCCGCAACCTCTATTTAAGATACAGAATCAACCCCATGCTCATCAGCGGATGAGCAGACAAAGGAAATGCGGAACATAGACGGAGGGGAGCATTATTCAGTCGTGAGTAACAAAGTCCTATCAGTACAACAAAATGGACAGAACTAGGAGAAACTATGCTAAGTACTAAGACAGACAATAAGACAAATACCAAAGACCACCTGTTCTCTCTCATACATGGAAGCTCAAAATCCTTGCCCTGGGTGTAGAACAGTGACTACTAGAGCCCCAGTATGGACAGGCTGAGGAGGGCAAGAATGGGCAGAGGGAGGCGAGGTACAATCAGCACACTCACAGCGTAGATACTGAAACATCCCACAGAGTCCCACTTATGCATAATTGATACACGCGAATCAAAATTCTTTAAGTGAAAAAATTGTGAGTGAGACAGTTCCAACTTGAATCAGTCTTCAATAAGCTTTCTATTTCCTAGGAAAAAGGATTTTTCTGGATGCTTTTTACATAATGAAATTACCCACATTTCCAATTCTTTTCGCAGAGCCCCAGGGCGGGAACATTGGTTTCCTGTAAAATTGGAACCTCTGGCCCCTCCACATCCAAGTGTGTCCCAGGCTGGGGCTCCTGATCACTTCCTTTTTATTTGAGCTAGTTTCGCCCAAAGGACAAGCAGGCCTTGAGCGCTCGACCTTCCTGAAAATATTTAACATCGGAATTAAGCTGACAGGCATCACCAGAAGAGCTCTTCACATTTTATATCCAAGGCTATCTTCCCCCCGCATTTAATCACCGAAACCTAAGTAGACACAGACAACTCCGCCGAATTGTGTTCGCTGAACTAAAGGCCATCAAGGAAAGGCTCTACTTTCCCTTTCTCGCTGCAAGTGTTGCTTAGTGCGCGGCACCTTCTGCATCCCCACTGGATTCAATTATCCTGGAAACAAACATTATGGTTCAGAAAGAAGATCCAGGGGCCATAAGTGGGATCCAACAGCAGCACGAGGGCTGAACCCAGGAGCACTGAGGCAGAGAGCTGGAGAGAGGTCCCCGAAGCCGGCCCGATGGAGGATGGGGACTATAAAATTATACAGTCCTCTTTATTTATTGCCCTTTCGGGATTAACGCCAAAAGGCCCATTCCAGGACAAGTGACTGTAGAAAGGAATAAGGGGGCTTATTGGGTGCTTCCAGAAGGCATGTCCAGACCAGCTCTTTCCCAGCGAATCAGTCAACAATATTTATTAAGCACCTGGTCACACAGGCATCCGCAAAGTGCTGTGGGGAGAGCCAAATGAAACAACCTGTGCTCCGCTCGCTGTCCAGCCCGCAAGCGTGAGCTCCTTTGTCATTGGAAATCATGGGCTGAGCACCAGGACAGGGCTAAAAATAAAGTCTGGCCCCAGGGTACACACAGGGGCCTGTCCCAGAGGGCCTGCGCCCTTTGATGGCCGAGTTGGGGCTGGGTACATGTGCACTTCTGGCCTCAACAGGGCAATATGCAGGTGCCAGATGTGACATGAGTTCTCCTGAGAGCTGGTGAAGATCCCCGTGGTAGTCTTTCTTGGTAAGCTGAACCACAAGACACAGAGCAGGAAGATGTGGCCAGTGCAGTGGCCCTGAGGCCGCATGGGCTCGGCTCACAGAACAGACCGGACAAGAGGACGCTGAGCAAATGGGTCTATCCCGTACGGCTTGTACCTCCAGAGCCCATGAAGTGGAAAGAGGACATGCCCTTGGGTACTCCAGGCTTCAGTTGGGATGACTCTCCCTCAAAACAGGTCTTCAAACAGATCTCTGGGAGGCCAGCCAAGGGCCCTTAAGTTTCAGAGTACAGCAGACTCTGGCTGGCCAGTGCCATCTGAATCTGAAGAAGAAAGGCTGGAGACCAGGCAGAGACCTGGGACCCATGGGGTGCCATGGCTGGAACTTGTCGTGAGGACAATTTAAAAAGAATCAGAATGTGGAGAAGCCTGTCGCAGGCAAGCCGGGGCCTCTGAAGGACACACAGACACATCTGCATAATAAGAAGGTGGTTGGAGAGCTGTGTCAGCCCCAGAGAGCTGATAGCATCTGCGGAGCAGCGAGTCATGGCTGCACAGGACTGCTCCCCCCACTCGATGCCCTGAAGTGCTCATCTCCCAGGCAATGGCACTTGAATATGGGGCATTCGGTGGACAACCAGATCGATGAGGACATCAAGGCAGGGCCCTGTGCTGGTGAAGCTTCATGGTCAGCTTGATTGGCTGAGAGCTGCCAAGGGGATTAGTTAAGCACACCTCTGGGGGACGCTGCTAGGTCAGGTAGGTGTGACCATAGTTAGGTGCTGGAGACCTCTGGTCCCTGGTCCCTTCCTGTAGGACTGTTCTGCCTGCTTTGCTTCACAGCAGAGGTGAGAAGCTTTGCCTCATTTCATTCTGCCTTAGCCTTA
>NW_004524578.1:6659810-6660714 GCF_000260255.1 Octodon degus | reverse complement strand
CTCCAGAATTCCAAGAAATAAATGTCTGCTGTCCAAGCTCCAACAGCTGTTGTGGCAGACCAAGCCGTCTAAATCCACAACTGCAAGGACGCTTGCCTCCTTGTGCCCCCTCCCTCCATGGCCTTGCCTTGGGTGGAGCAGAAGCCAGAGCTGCTGAGCTGCAGGAGATGAAGGCACAGCAAGTGCGCTGCCACCATGTCCACAGCTGGCCTGTGCTGGGGAGCAGAGAAGCTTTGAATTTAATCACAGCTAGAGTGACCTGTAGCACAGACCAGGGTGCAGTTGTCCCTAATGGGCACTGTATGTGGGGGAGAAGCTGTGGGACTTCCTGCTACCTCCCTATGGCCTCGACAGCTGTGGACCTCGGCTGCAGTCTTCCCACCTTCCAGAACTGTGAAATAAATAAACCTCTCTTCTTTATAAAGTTCCTAGTCTCTGGTAGTCAGTTATAGTAATAAAATACTGATTAAGCAAATGACTAAAATGATTAACTGATACATCTCATTACTTCAGCCCCTAAGCACAGATAAAGTATTCAGGTTCAAACAAACAGATGTTGCTAGGAAGGTAAGTTCCCCAGAGTGGGACTGACATGCACAGAAGAACAATTGGGCTGATAAACAAAATTTTGGAACAATCCCTAGGTTTCCTTTTCCCAGGTATCCACACCTTTTCTCCCAGATGCCTATGCCCACATTAACCTGGCTGCTCCTTTTAAGGGATTTCAGGTTGATTAATGTCCCCAATCAGTTGACCTTAAAGAAAGAGGATTACCCTTTTTGAGCCTCGCCTAATTAGCTGGGCCCTTATAAGAGACTGAACTTAAGAGAAATTCGAAACATGAGATAGGTAGCTGTGTGACAAGAAATGTGGGTGACTCATGGAAGCTAAGAGCAGTCTGTGT
>NW_004524578.1:6637936-6659691 GCF_000260255.1 Octodon degus | reverse complement strand
AGAGAGAGAGAGAGAGAGAGAGAGAGAAAGAAAGAAAGAAAGAAAGAAAGAAAGAAAGAAAGAAAGAAAGAAAGAAAGAAAGAAAGAAAGAAAACAAGTGTGAACGCTGATTCACCTGAGGTACTGACAGGCCACATGGCCACAGCCACGTGCAGTATTCCGTCCACACCCTACCCAGATGTCTGATTATGGATCTGTAAGTCAGCACCCTCGTCCCTTGATATCTGTCAGAGGCTAGCTACAGTGCTCCCCTCAGATACCTGAATCTGACGGTGTTCAAATCCCTTCTACAAAAGAGCTTGCACACCACACACACACAACCTCCTGCAGCCTTCACCTCCACGTGACCTGTGATGCCTCCTAGAATAGTTTCTACACTGTCCTACTACTTCAGGAATTCTGAGCAAGAAATGGAAAGTGGACACAAGTGCCAGCATTCCTCAGCACGCCCTCTTCGCCGGGAGTTACAAGTTTAGCTGATTCATGGAATCCTCACAGCCCTCCGAGGTACACACTATCCCCAGCCTCGTTTTACTGGTGAGTGCTCCGCTGTAATTGGGCATTTCTTCTAAGTTTAGAGGGCACTGAAATTCCAGGAGCTGCTCTCCGCCTCCTGCCCTGGGTCACTTTCCAAAACTTTCAGTTTTCTGTTCATCCTTGATGGGAGCCCACTCAGTTCGAGCCTCAAGGGTAACAAGGAGCAGAGCGTGCGGATCGTATTTGCTAAGGCTTCCAGTAACGCAGTATACCCCCTAGAGAGGTTTTAAACGCCTGCAGTCCCTAGCTTCACAGTCTGGAAGGCGGAGGCCCACAGCCGAGGTGTCCCCAGAGCTGGGTCTTCCGAAGGCCTTTCTTACTGGCTTGTTGGTCACCATCTTCTGCGTCTCCCTGGCTGTTCATGCGATCTCCACTTTGCAGGTGTCTGTGCAAATTCCCTGTCTTCTAAGGACACCATGCATACCGGGCTGGAGCCCCACTCTATGCACTTGTTTATTTACTTTTGCAAGGATCCTGTCGCTGAATGCAATCACATGCTGAGCCAATAGTGTGAGGACTTCAGATCCCTACACTATGGGTACACCATCCAGGCCGTAATGGGAAAAAAGCCCAAAGATTCCGGCACACTTACCAGAGCCCCAGCGAATGGCCCCCTCGGGTTCCTACCAGCAAGTCATTAAATGATCTTCTCAGGGTCACACATGTCCCAACTCCAACTCCACTGCCTCCCCAAGCCTCGCTCTCCTCCAACCTGGACCCCCATGACTCAGGACGAGGCCACCATTTCCTGTCCTGGAAGGCAAGGCATGGCATATGCCCCTCAGGGCGCTGGGTACGCCTCCACAGTCAGCTCCTCTCAGCAGAATTTCAAGGGAGAGAAATATTTAGCAGTTCCAGCAGGGGCAAGGGCTGACATTAAGCAAATTTCAAGGGTTATTGGAAGTTAATTGAGTTTAATCATATAATGATTTTATAATTAGTCATAGTGATCTTATTTCTACATGGATGGACTTAAACTCTGAAAAAAAAAAAAGGCGTGTATTGGGCAGGGGTGGGGCCTGAACAGCATAGAGTGTGACAGCAAGAGGGCAGAAGGTGGGAATGGGGTGGAAAAGATGAACCTATAGCGATGCCCGGAGCTCTGGGGCCTCGAGCACACATCAGCTGAGCGCTGGGACTCCTGTGGCTGCTCTCCGGGTCTCTGTGCTGCTCACTTAAGGATGTGCCCAGCTATATAGAAATTCACCCTGCGGCCAGGGGATCTGCAGGAGAAAACGTCTAATGTGACCAAGCCCACTGTGAGATGGAAGAATGTTGCTCCCAGGATAACTCTGACATCAGTGAGTCTGTGGCTCCAAAATGCTGGCTTAGCCTCATCAAACTCCAGCACCTGAAGTTGGCTGAAATCGCTGCAGTAAGGTGGATACCATGTTGGCCCAGGGTCTTTCTCCCAGCACACCTAAGGATCTAAGTTTGGCTCCCAGTGCCACAGCACTGGCCACTTGGTGGCCCACTGTGTTCCCAAATGATGAAATTAGAAATGGCCTCGTGAGGCTTGCCAAGGAGGGGCTAACCCTGGAGGGGGAGGGGGAGGGACCATGCTGACCAATGCGACATCCCCATGTGTTCATGTGCATGGTCCTCAAAAGGCAGGTAGTATTTTCTCTTAACTTCAGGAATGCAATCTAGGGGAGTAACAGGCAGGGAAAATGCCATTTCTCCAGTACCTACCATGCAAAGGCCCTGGGTTTATTCCCAAGTACTGCAAAAGCAAAAGGAAGGGTCGTAGTTTGTGCTTGGATGTCCCTGAAAGCTTCATGCAGTCATAGGTGGAGCTTTTTCAAAAGCGGCTGAATCTAGACTGTTTGCTTGACTCACGGTGCAATGCTAGGATTAAGGGTGGGTGGTCACTACATCAGCCCACTGATTTAGTTTGGCAGCCTCAAGAGAATACAAACAGCCAGGGAAAAAAAGGCTGCTGAGGTCCTTTGCTTCGTCGTGCCTGCCTGCCTGCCTGCCATGGACTGCTTCTTCTCTGCGATGCCCTTCTGCCACGCCATCCTGCCTTGGAGCCGGCTGGTTAGGGACTGAAAGCTCTGTGAACTGCAAACTAAATTAACCTTTCCTCATTTAACTTTGTGTGGCAGGTATTTTGTCTCAGCAGTGAGAAAAGTAACTAAAACAGGAGGGAGAGAGGGAAAAAGGGAGTAAGAAAGAGGAGAAAAAGAAAGGATTAAAGCAGATTTTTTTGTGTGGTACTGGGGATCAAACTTGGGACCTTGTACTTACCCGACAGGTGTTTATACCACTGAACTATCTCCCTGGCTAAGAAAAAGAAAGGAAAGTAAGAAAAGAAGGGAGGGGAGGGGAGGGAAAAGGAGGGGAGGGGAGGGGAGGAATTTGAATACAGGAAGAAAATCCTATGGAGACCCTGGGAGAAGCAAGAAATGGGCCACCTAAGAATCAGAGAGAGCAGCCTTAGGAACAGGTGGGCTACATCACACAGGTGGGCTGCAAAGTAGACCGACCTTCCCTGCAGGGAACAGAGCCCCGCCTACACCAGCAGACGTCTCTGATTGGGCCAATGCGGGTCGGACTCCCAACTCAGGAGTGGGAACTCCCTCTGCTGATCTTCTGGCTACATTTCCTGCCCTCCACAGATGCACACGGAGGTTGGAGATGAACAACATCAGGGTTCCCTCAAAAAATGAACGGGGAATCGGATGCTGTGTAGGTGACCCCCAAAAGCCACTGCAGCTCTTACGGCACAGCCATTGCCAGCACAAACCTAAGACCAGAGCTTGTGGCACACGCCACACAAGAAGCCAACAGTCACTGTGACACCACTCTCCAGAGAGACACTGAGGCTTAAGCAGGGCTTCAGAGGACAATGTAGGCTGCGGAGTCTCGTCCATCACAGGCCCGCTTCAGCCACAGATTGGCAGGGCTGTTTCATGTGCTTTGCTCTAAGCTCCTCATTAAACGTGAGGCTGAGGTCACAGTCCTCCAGACTTCCTGATAAAACCTCTCTCCTCCCTTCCTTGGGAGGCCTCCCCCGTCAATGCCTCCATTGCATCTTCTACCTGTCTCCCTAATCATCCAGGGGCTCTTTAGGGGCAGAAAACACATAGGAATAGTCATCTTCGCTCTTTTTGGGGTGCAGGAGACACTTCCAAAACCTTGACTTGTGTAAACACTGTCAAGATTGCGGATGTTTGTGGTTCTACTTTAGAGAGTTTTGTTTCCTTGCAAACCACTTACAGATCAGAAGAAACGGACGGTCAGCATGAGATTTCTGCATTCAAGGCCACCTCTCGTGTAGGTTAGTATTATTGATCACCTGCACCTCCAGGCCTGACAGGTAATCAATAGACCCTCTGACCCAGAGATGTGACTTGGCCTGTCGGGGCTTTAAAAACAAGAAGTGAACATAGCGGCTCTGGTTCACGCTTTTCATACACGAGAACTACATTTTTTTATTCCCCAGAGCTACAGGGCTGTTTCTGCTCAAATTACCCCAGCCATCCTAGGAGTGCGTAATCAGAGGGTCCCTTTCATTGTTTTCTGCTGGATGGTTCTACAGCCAACCCCAAGCTATTAAGAGAGAGTGACAGGCCCAACTTTGGGAAATCTATTTATGCGCCCAAAGGCGCATTCTATCTCACAGTTCTTTTTAGGAAGGGCCGTTAACCTTCTAGATAAGAAATATGGGAAAAGAATGGCTTATGGAGGGGGAGGGTCACACAGGAGGACAGGAGTTGGGCAGGCACCTGCCACACCAGGGGATGGCTTGTGGAAGCCACAGATGCTGTGACCTTCAGGAGTGGCAGGATCGCTGCCGGTGATAATGACATTGACCCTCGGGCTGCAGGCTTAGTGGAATGGGGGGAAGTAGAGAGAAGACTCTGGGAGAAATAGAAGACAAAACTTCTAAAGCTCTCCCTGACCCAGTTCCGCACCATCTACACCAGCAGCTACGTTCATCCTGCTGAGCCGGAGCTCCCTGGACACACCTGTTATGTGCGCAGGCACATCCACAGTCATTCTCCCAAGACTGCGAGCTCACTGAAGTTGAAAGCATGAATCATAACCAGTTAAGATCTAAGCCCAGGGCACAAAGAAAACCCAGCACCTGATAGATTCTCAACAAAGTCTAGTGAGTGAGTAAATGAATTTATGGATGAATGAATGGATTTATGAACACATGCGTGAATTTATGAATGGCCCAGTGAATGAAAATGTGGCATCTGAGCAAACACAGAATACAAAAGTGAGTACATCTAGAAGGTGCTGAGCACCAGCCAGAGGGGGAAACGGATACTATGAAGGGTTTCCTGCTGGAAAGGAAATGTCCAGTGTGTGGGTAATGTGGTCCATGCACCACTATCAACTTGAGATCATCACTCCAAACCACTCAAATGCGAGAGGTCCAGGAAACATAACACCACCATGGAACCAGGGTAGGAAGGAAGGGAAGTAGCTGGCCAATAGCATGGACCAGCACTACAGACCACAAGACAGAGACATCCAGTAAGGGCTGTCCAAGCCAGCCTTGGCAGTGGTGCCCACAAGAATGACTTCAGAGTAAAGGAATCAGCCTCCTTCCAAGCTCTAAAGCTCAGAGCAGGGAACTTTCGCACATGACGCCTTTGTCCTCCATTCAGCAAAGTGTGAGGGACCTCAGAATTTCTTTACTGCTAACCTTAAGAGTCAATTATGCTCATAGTATAGTCAGATCTCTGCATCCATGGGTGGGTTCCAGGCTTGGGGGTGCTGCAACCCCCTTCCAGAGACAGTGTCCAGGTTCCTTCCATCTCAAAAAGATAATATAGAAAAACAGTGCCCAAGTTTCACAGTTATTTGACATAGGAATAACTAAAGTGAAGGATAAGAGAGAAAATAACTGTACAGAGCAAGCTTGGGCTGGTTAAAAATAATAAAAATAAAAACCAAAGATAGATAGATAGATAGATAGATAGATAGATAGATAGATAGATAGATAGATAGATATGTTACACCCAGGAGGCCCAGACGGGCTTTCAATGGCATCACATCATGGGGACCTGGGAGAAGTCCACATGCAGGGTCCTGAGAATTATTTGGTGCACGTGTCCTGCAACCTGGCCACACCGCCCTTCCCCTGGGCAACTTAGCCAAGCCCGATCTTCCTGCCTGAGTTCCACATCTGGCAGATTCAGCCAAGTGTAGATTATGATTATTCGGAGGGGAGAAAATGCGTCTTCTCTCAACTCCTGCTAACTTTTTTTTCATGATTCCTTAAACAATATGACAATTTAAACAGCATCTACATGCTCTTAGGTATTATAGACCATCTAATGTAGAGTATGCTTACAGATGTGCACAGGTTATGTGTAAATACTGCACCATTTTATATGAAAATAAAGCAGCATCTGCATATCTGGGGAGCCGGTGGACCCTGGGACCCCCTCAGTGAGCACATGCACGGTGCTACAGCATCACCTGTGTTAGGCAAGAGCCAGGTGGGACCCTTGGTAACTGTGGCTGTGGCTGTGGATTCTAGCACAAGGGTGAGAGAACGCTTCTTTCCCAAATCTGGACGTGAATTTAACAACGCACAAGGAAGCCTCTCACCCTGCCCAGGGTCACTGTGAGGTACCTGCAAGGTAAGCAATCCTGGCATGCAGGAGAACAAGCGTAGGACTCGATTTTCCAGGTCATGATCACCAGGACATTTAATGAACAACTTGGCAACTCTCAGAATCTATCTGGTTCCTTGTCTCAAGGAACCCTCTACTCTGCCAGGTATAAAGTTCTCTTCTCCCCCAAATGTCTAAGCATTCCTGGGGCTCCCATCCACAGAGTCCCTACAGTGCTGTTTTCTTTAATCACTGATTCTTCATCTGCCTGCCAAACAGAAACTTGAGCGAGGCACAACTGTAGATGCCAGCTGGGGCCAGCAGAAGATCTGGGCTTACATACAAGGGAGCTGGATTACTCCGGTCACTGGTGCAAATCCAGAGAATGAGTTTAAGAAGAGTGCAGACATAAGTGGGTATACAGTTTAGGTGGCTCACCAAAATTGAGGAGAAAGTAAATAAGGATGGAAGAAGATCTCGGAGGGGATGCTCTTGCACAAATCGTGGGAGTGGCCAGGTGTCTGACCTTGCATGTATATAAGAGGGGTTAAGATGATTACTGATTAATGTAATGCTTGAGAAGCTGAAGCCAGTAGGGTTCAGTGATTAAAATCAGGGTAAGGGAAACCAAAGAGCTTTATTGTTTACAGTGGAGACACAAGCGTGAGCGAGCACAGGGTGTGTCCAGAAAACAACAGGTCCTGACCTGAAGCACACTTCTCTTTGAAGCTGGTGCCACCAGAAAGACCAGGTGCCCTGAAGGTCAGGGTGGAGAGTGGCTTTGCACCTGATCCTATGGGGTGCTGAAGCGGCACTGTCAGGACTCTCCTGTGAAGGGAGACTGAGGTTTCCCACCAAACTCCAGGGAGGAGCTCAGGCCTCCTTCCCAGGATCTTAAAGGCATCCATCCCTCCAGCCCCATGGACGCCTTCACCTGACTGCAGCTGCAGCCAACATCTGGAGAGGACCTTTCGTGAGACGCTCTGCCAGTACCACCTGCCTACAATGCTTACAATTTCCTGACCCTTACAAATTGGGTGACACTATAGTCGTTGTTTTTAGCCTATACATGTCAGGCTATTTTGCCATACAACAAAAGATACCTAACACAATGGGCTAACGAGAAAACAGCTACAAGACAAATGGTAAAATGGAGGAAAGAGACCTGTTACACAAGCCTTGCCAAAGTGTAGGAAAGACACAAAAAGGCTGATTGGGACAATACAGAGGAATGTCCATGTGTCTTGTGAAAGACAGAAAAAGCGGAGGTCTTGGTAACTAGCTGATCGTGGGACTTGCAAGAAAAAAAGCCACAATGATTATTTCAATGTTTTGGAGCCTGAATGTCTGAAAGAGACCAAGATGACTCTGGACAAAAATGGAAATTATGTAAATCTGCCATTGTTATTATAAATACCACCATTGTCTCCTTTGTTGGTCTTGGTGTTCAGATCAGTTCTCCTTGGAAACGATATATTCTGGAAAAGCGGCATGACCTCACCTAAGGGACTTCCCAGACCTGCCATCCCAGTTGTTAAAGCAGCCAGCACATGTCCTGTTTCATGGAAAGTCCCACTTTTGATGTTTCATCAAGTGCTTGTAATTGGGTATGTGAGGGACTCGCAGCAGGTGTGGCCTCTTTCAACAGTCACATGAACGTGACAAAGCCCTGCCCTTCCGGGAAGCATCCTGTAGCGTTTTGACCAAGCCTGCGAGGACCAGGGAGCTGGCTCGCACTCACAAGCACAGAATTTCCAGCTGCCACGCCGCAGCAAGAGCCTCACTGATTGAGCCATCAACACTCGGAAGTTGAAAGAGAGAAAAGAACTCAGCTAGACGGGGGAGGACCGGGCAGGGGTGCTGACAGCATCCGTGGCGCTGGGTTCTGGAGTCAGATGGTCCCCTCGGTGGATGTGTGGGCGCCAGATGTGCGAGCCTGGGACGAGCATCCGCTTCAGCTCAGCGTTTGGCAAAGGCTGAGGCTAGGCCCCTGGGTCAGGTACAGAAAGCACCCGGGCGCCTTTCTTTGCCTCCCCCACTAAGAGGCCGGGGAGATCGCACAGGAATTGAAAGTTTACTCAGAAAAATAGGAAAACTTCACAATGTGTGTCTGCTCTGGAACACACCCATTCTCCCATAATGATGTCAAGGTGAAAGGGAGAAGTACAATAACAAGGAAAGTAGTCTTATTCTTTCTTACTTACAGATCTTTCCACCGCCTTTTACTGAATGGCGTTACTCAGAAGCACCCCAGATGGTCCTCCCTGGTCGGCCCTCTCTTGACAGGGTCTTACTGCTTAGCCCGTTCATGTACGTTCTCACGACAGGCTCCTGCGCGCACTCTGAGCAGTCGGTGACCCCTGCAGATCCCAGGGCGCCGAGTCCGTCTATGCAGGCCTCACTGCGCAGCTTGCTCAGGGGTCTGCCTTTCCACTGTTCATCGGTCCCCACCCAAGTCACTGGCCACACCCGGGGGACACTGGGAAATGTCAGTCTCATGATATCGTTCTCATTTCTAAAACTAGGAGTGGGGGAGGTCTAATAACTAGAGACCAAAGATGCCGCTTAATGCAACCTAACGCGCGGCGCAGGCCCTCACTGCCAAGAAGCGAGCAGCCCAAGTGCTCTCCACACGGAGGCGGAGGAACCTGCGGCAGAGCTCAGAGTCCACGCTGGCAGGTGCTACCGGGCCTTCTCTGGTCCGTTATCGTGGTCCATTAGCACGCTGTAAAACACAGTGCCTCGCTTGCAGCAAGTAAAGAAAAGTGGAAGAAAAAAATAAAAGGGGACGAGGAGAGGGAGGGCCACACAACACAGTGCCTGGAGAAACTAAAGCCAGGCTGAAGGGGGCTTACTGATTCGGGCTTTATCCGTGTGCTGCACAATCTCCATCAAGTGTGTCTCCAACCTTCTCAGAATTTTCCAGTGCAACCTCGAGGTTACGATGCCTCCTCAGGCAGCGCATCGGTAGCGGCCCCTGAGAAGGCGCCCTTTTCCTCCTTCACGATGGTCTTGCGGGTCGACCTTCGCCCTCACCCCTACAGCCCGAGCAGTCCATCACCGCTGCGCAGGCCTGTGGAAGCACGCTTGCACTCATCTGCTGGGCCGCTTGACTCTGCTGCCCCCTGCTGGAGCTGCTGCCCTGCGAGGGTCTGGTTCCCACCTGCAGACAAACCCTGTGGACCGCTGAGCTCAAGGGTCCCAAAGTGCACTGCGGCAACTTCCCTTCCGAGCTGCCCTCCAGGAGAACTCAAGCACCAGTGCGACATGATGCCAAGCAAAGAAACCCACTTCTCTCCTGCCGAGGAGCTCGGCCCCGTCCGAAGCATCCTCAGTTCATCCCAGTAAAGCATGTCTTGATGACTGTCCTGTCTGACTACGGAACAGGAGCCAGATGGAGAAGCTGTGGACAAGGGCCGACATGCCCTGTCGCACCAGCCAAGTCTTACACAATGCTGGAAGACTCTGTTCCAAGGAGAAGTCCAGCGCTCCGGCATCACCCGGGAAGCCAGCGTCGCGTGCACTGTAGGAGACCCGAAGGACAGGCCCTGGCCTGGAGAAACCAGGAAGCAGCAGTTCTGGGGGCATCTGTAGAGTCCCCTGTCTTCCTGTAGGGGTACAGGAACAGCCGGTGTTCACTGTGGCTTCTGTTGTCCCATTTGGGTGCTTTGATGTTGGGACTTTGCAGACCCTGAGAGCTCTGCCCTCTTAGGCTAGATAATTTCTAAGACAGTGGGCAGCTTGCCCTTCCTATCTCTCCAGCCTGGACATCGTATGTAAATGAGCCAAGCGACCCCCACCCCTTACACTACATCCATTCCACACATCATCTCTCCTATCGCAGCCACAACCGTGGAATGCAGATGAGGATGAAGAGTAGTTAGAGCCCCACGCTATCAGAAATGGACTTGTATTTGAACCCAAGACCTAAGTGCTGCTTGTTTCCAGCTCTTAATTGCCTTCCCAGTGAGGACCACGTAGCCAAGGATATTCACAAGGGTGTCCCTATTGCTCTCAACCCCACATGGGCCACATGGTCCCTGCCACCCAGTTCTCCATGATCCCTCCCCAGGGATGCAGTTATCTGATCACCCCCAGCCAACAGCCAGCAGCAGCCTCTCCTGGGACCTTAGCACTTCAGCGGCACTCCCAGTGCAGCCAGAATGCGAGGGAGGCTTCCAGCTCTGCCCCCCAGACCTGCCCAGCATGACACATTGGAGTGATTTTAAATCTGTGTAGCAAAACGGCTGAGGTGGTAAAAGGGAGACTGTTTCCTCTGCTCCCTGGGGAGGACTTTACAGTGTGTCCGTGGCAGTCAGGATGGAGTAAGGGCATTTGAGAATCGTGAGAAACACCAGCATCACTCACACCTAAATGCAGTCTTCCTGCTAGAAGCCAAGAGGCTTATTAGGGCTTTCAGCTGAGAAGCAAACAGCACCTGAACAAGCTGCCTCCTGACGTTCCCACATTTGCACAGACCCCAAGGGAACCAGAAGAGGCAGAAGGAGCCAGAGCTGCGAGGACACTGGGCTCAAGGGTACCCCCATGTGACACCGGGACAAGGATCCACACCTTCTGTGCTGCAGCCCAGCACCATCACAGAGATACACCAGCCAAGAGCAAATCAACTCATTCTGTAGGTTGCGAGAATGGCAGTGTCATAAAAGACAGGCCGTGCTGCAGATGAAGGATCAGAAGAGAGGTGACATGCAGCACCTCCCCCTACACTGTCCTCTGCACCGTGTGGTAGGCAGAAGGGGGAGGCTCCGGACAAAGGACAGGAGGTCAGGTAACAAAATCATGACACCACAGTCAAGGAAGTGCAAGTGTTTTATTGGTAGAAGCTGGCGATGCCACCAGTTGCACTGTGCTAGTGTAAGAGAAATCCTCTGTGAAGAATGTCCTAGATAGTGAGGGGTACAGGACCTGAAGAGCCACACACTGGAGACCTGGGGTAAAGGCCCGCAACGTATGGGGCTTGTCCCTGAAAGCATCAGAAGTAAATCTCACACACAGCAAATGCGGGAGGAGGGACTTGGCAGCTGCTTCTGCTACCTGCATTTTACAACACTTGTATTTTTAAAATTAAAAATAGAGTGAGCTTTGTTTTAAATCTGATCTTTGAGTTCAGGTGTCACCCCTCGCACATCGGCTGGCGGTAATTACCATGCGGGGATGGGAAACAGCCTGGGGCCCAGGGGAGGACCCAGCCCCAATTCCTGGTGTCCCTGTGTTCCAGAGGAGCTGTCACAGTGGGGAGGGAAAGCGACTTCTAGGAAGCTGCAGCCTGGAAGGGAAGAAGAAGAGGTCCAACAAAGGAGAAGTTAGGCAGAAAGAAGGAAGTTCAATGGCTGTGGGGACTGTGGGATGTGAGACCAGAAACCTAAGTTAGGGCCCACTTCCAGGTAACTTAGCCAGAGCCTGAGGAGAGTGGGAGCCCGGCGCATGGGCTGTGGTCCTGGTGCGAATTACCAGACATCTGTCCCACCACAGGCAGCAGAGGTGCTGCCAGGACAGCTCCCAGGATTCAGGGCTGAGTGAGTCAGTAGGCAGGGTGGGTGAGGCCACCGCTCCCAGCTGCAAGGCAACCCGCACACTGACTGTCACCTCCGACCTCACCTCACGTCCATCTTCTGCTCTGGCCACTGCCTCATGGAGGCCTTGCATAGCCTGAGGAGGCTCTGACCCCACAGCTGCACCCTGAGTGATCCAGGGCCTACCATGAGCTCTGGCAGGGAAGCTGGGCTTCTCTTTCACAATTCTTCGGAGCTGTGCCCTTGGGAGCCTCGGGGCCTGCAGGACTCACCTGGCATTGCTGAGACCTCCAGAGAACGTTGGCCCTGCAGCTCCTTTTTGGCTTCTAAGGCCACAGATGACAGCTGGAGGCCCCAAGCTAGAGATCCCCCTCCTCAGGGACACACTGGCCTTGAAGCTGATGGGGGGGGGGGTGATGGAGACCCTGGGATCAGGGTTTGAAACCCACCTCTGCCCTTCCTGGGTCTGCATCTGACTCCAAGCTCCTGCCCCTCCATTTCCCCTCCTGACATCTGGGGTACAGTTGGCCCCCAAGGATAAAATGAGGTGGTCTGCAAGCACTCCCAGATGCCAAGTGGCCCTGAGCCGGGCTCCCGCGTAGCCTTGTCACCCACCAGCTGTCCTGCTCACTCTCACCCGGGGCCCCCAGGTCTCCTGTCTCCTCAGCCCTTGCAGTTTCTGTCCTATTCGCGGTGTCCCTGTTTCTCCCTGCCCAGAGTGGCCAGTCTCACAGGCGCAGGACAGAGCCAGGGATGGGCCAGATCGATGAAGACTCCTTAGGCGAAGAGAGTAGCCAGTCATCAACATGTTTAGGGGCGCCCTCCCCAGAAGTGGACCAGAACCCCACCGCCCCAGGGTATGGGGTGCGGGTGGGGTGGGGCGCTGCAGGGTCCTCGGGTGCGCTCCTGCTGCAACCCCACAACCACGGTTCTCTCCAGTCAAGCCCCCGGCTGCACAGCATTTCCTGGATATCTTAGTGAGGCCTGCACCGGCGCCCAAGGCAGCGCACTTCCTGCTCTTCTGGGACCCCGCTGCGACCCGCGGGAGCCGGGACCCCGCGCCCCGAGCCCGCAGGAAGTGCAACAGCGCCATCTAGTGGCCATGCGCTGCAGCCGCGCTGGACTCCTTGGTCCTTAGAGGAGACTCGCGGTTAAGGCGCTCTGAATTGCAGGACGTTCTTCACCGAGCGCTAAGCAACAGACGGGCTGTCACTGCCGCCCAAGTGTCTAGAGACCCAAAGAGACCACCGGTGCTCGGCCCGAAACCTGCATATGGAAGGATTGTGGAAACCGCTTCCCGGGACACCCTCCATCAGGTCTCGGGTAAGAGCTGGGTGGACCTGAAAATTGGGGCTCCATCCAGTTCCCGGATGACACTGATGGGGTAGTGTGCATGGGGCCAGCCCCGAGAGACCTAGGCCCAGCGCCTACATCCGTCATGCCAGAGGGCTTCTCCATATTCTGGGGTCTGCATTGGCCTTGCTGGGCTGTGACGGCGGAGTTCCAGGGCCTGAACCTCAAGGATTCTAGGAAAAGCAGGGGACTTGAAGGCCAGCGGAGCATGGGGACTGCCCCCTCCCCACCCCTCGTCCAGCAGGCAGGTCCCAGCCCTGGCCAGCAGAGCCCATAGTCCAGGACATTGGTTGTCCAGATCCCCGGGGGCATTTTAAGTCATCTAGGTACAGTGACCTTGATTCCCAGCCCTATGCAGAAGCCTTGCTCTGTGCTGTAGCAGAGGTTTGTGAGGCCCTCGGAAGCCCCTGCACCAAGTAGCCTAAGTGATTTCAAGGTCCTGTCCTCAGCTTGCTGCGCTGAGACCTGGCCCCCCATATATTCTGCTTTGTGCCGGCACAGTAGCAACACATGCTTTTGAATATTTCATGTCCAGCAAAAGACTCCTGGAAACAGGAAGCTCTAGGACTCACAAATGCATGCTTCAGGACAAGGGCAGAGGCAAGTCACCTGGAAGAAGGGCACAGATGGAGCCCTCTGTGACTCCACAGCACACAAGAAAGAATAAATAGAAAACAAGAGAACATCGGCCTGGCCTCCCTTCACTCAATAGCACAAGACCAACTCCAACGAATATAGGCAAAGGAGATTTTCACCTTCTGCTGTGGAAAGTGCCTCGGGCAGTCCTGGCCTCCCAGGTGCTGCTGTACCTGGCAGCTCTCCAGAGCTGGGTTTCCACTCCGTGTTCTAACTCTCCTGCGGCCGCGGGAAGCCAGCACTCTGCCCACACTGGCTTCCCAGGCACCTGGACAGTCAAGCCAATGGGACATGTGGGCCACTCTTGTTCAGGGAAATCCTTCCTGCCTCTGATGGCTTGGACCTGTTCACCTGTGTCCCTAAAGCCATAATGAGAGGCCACTCCTGGAAAAATTAAAAATGGATGCTGGAGGCAATGGCCCCGCTGGGCAGATGCCCCTCAGGTGCACAGCAGGACAGCTGCCTGCACCTTATGGCTGAGAAGCTTCTGTCAGCTCAGGATCCTGGCGAGAGACCCAGGAACCACCACACTGGGTAGAATAACACAGTAATACTCAACTACTCAGAGCGGGAGCAAATTGCATGGATGAAAAAAAAAAAACACTCTTGTGAGGCGTGAAGCTGCACCCTTTAAGCAGGAAGCTCAGAAGCATGGGCACCATGGTGGTGCTAGTGGACTTCAGGCCAGTGGGCAGAGCGACTTTCAGTAGGACACAGCTGCAGGCAGGGGACACTGAGCCACCAGAGCCTGAGCTGCCTGGGGCCCCAGTTCTGCCTTGCTGAGCCCTCATGGCTCAGTCTGGGCCCCAGCCAGCCCCACCCCACCGCAGGGCATTTGGGGGGCAGGAGGGGGTCTCATCAGCAGAAATGCCTCTGGATTGGCTTTTCTATCTTATCTTATCAAGCTTGGAAGTGACATTCACAGGAGACCAACTGTGTCAAAGTTGCAGGGGCTGTGAGCCTTGGGCTGGCCCTCCTAGAGCTTGCAATCCAGGCAGAGCCACATGTAGCCCTTGGCTTTCACTTGCCCCTCCAGCCCCCCAGCCCCTCTAGCCCTCCAGCCCTCCAGCCCCTCCAGCCCTCCAGCCCCTCCAGCCCCCCAGCCCCTCTAGCCCCCCAGCCCCTCCAGTCCCCCAAGCCCTCCAGTCCCTCCAGCCCCTCCAGCCCCTCCAGCCCCTCCAGCCCCTCTACCCCTCCAGCCCTCCAGTCCCTCCAGCCCTCCAGCCCCTCTAGCCCTCCAGCCCCTCCAGCCCCCCAGCCCCTCTAGCCCCCCAGCCCCTCCCGTTCCCCCAGCCCTCCCGCCCCCCCAGCCCCCCCATCCCCTCCAGCCCCTCCAGCCCCTCCAGCACCCTAACAGAGCTCCAAGTGGCTAATGCAGGGCACCAGCCACTGCCCAGAGGGCTCATATCTCCCCCTTCCTCTCCCCCAGAGGCACCCTCTCTTCCCCAAACCTCCCCAGTGCATCCCACCAGCTGCACCCCTTATCTGTCCCTGCAAGTCTCCAGCTGCAGAGGGACCATCCACCACCCTCTCTGCGCCTTCTCTCATCATCTTCTGTGGCGACTTCTGTGCTGCTGCTCCTAAAGCAGTCCTGTCATCAGTACTCTAAGGTTGCATGTGGACACGCTGATCACTGGCACTAGCACAGGACAAGGGACCCAGCCCCATCACTATTACTACTTTTAAAAAAAAAAAAATCACTTATTTATTTTGTACAGGGTTTCGATACTGGCATTGCAGGCATGCACCACCACATCCGGATTCAGTGGCCAGCTTTGCACACGCAGGGTTCTGGGGCCAGCACGGCATGTGGTACTGGGAATCGAAGCCAGGTCCTGTCGCTTGCCAGGCAGGCACTAGACCACTGAGCTGTCTCCCCAGCCCTGTCATTTCTTCTTATAGGGGCTGCTACTCACACTGACCAGAAAGTGGCAGGAGGACCATGGCCAGGGATGCCCTGCCCAGGAGTCTGAGCCAGATCTTAGAGAAGATGGTGATGGGAGCTGGATCACCAGCCAAGAGCACGCCGGCCTCCAGCTGTGCATGGGGGATCTTCAGCTTCTTGGTTACCACCGTGGCCTGGCTTAAGGAGGGGCACGGCCCATGGCCAGAAGAGCACCTCCATCTTCCCAGGGTGGTGGAGGACAGGCCTGCCCTCACCCACTGCCGGGTGACAAGCAGGATGCCCACCCTCCTCCCCTCTTCCCTCTCTCGTGCCACACCCGCAGTGACACCGTGCTCCTCCTGGTGAACCCCAGCCTGGAGACCCAGGCATCCCCAGATGCTAATCACAGCGTTTCCCCTCCCAAGGACTCCTGCGGGGAAACAGGGTCCCCACGGTGCCGACAGCCCCCAGGTACTTTAGTTGCTGCTGCTGAGAAGAGGCCAAGCGACACATCAAAATAACCAAAAGTCTACGGTGGCCAAACGGAGGGCACAGAACAGAAGCGAGTGTGGGCCTCACGGGTCGGTGAGATGAGGCTGAGTCCCCGCCCCTGCTGGCAGAGTCCCTGACCCTCTGGCGCTGACAGGTGTTGAGGTGCTCTGCTCGATGGAGGAAGAGGGCTGCGCGGGGGAACAGAAGGGGATCCCAGGCGAGTGCAGCCCCAGCTGAGAGCCCCACATTGTGGGGGTGAAGGGAGGCCAGACGCATTTTAGTGGATCCTTTAAAGTCCATATTTGCTTACTGCCAAGTAGCTAAAGTGAATTAAGAGAAACCTGGGGTCTGCGCTCCTGGACTCAAAATGAAACTCCGCATGTTTTCCTTAAAAATAGAGAACACTCCCACGCCCCTTTTCAGAATAATTTACATGCCCCGAAATTATCCATCACTGAAATTTGGGGAAGGGGAACACGCCCACAGCTCTGTATTACAACTAATCAGTTCCGCATGCCCCTGGGGGAGTGGGCAGGCAGGTGACAATCCCGACACCCCCGGCCGCAGGGAGCGGAGGCTTGGGCTTTGGTTTGTGTGAGGCTGCCATCGCGCGGCCGCCGCGAGTAGTGCTTCTCGGGACCGGGCCGTGAAAGGAGCCTGCGCTGTTGAGTTAGCCAAGTTCCAGCAGGGTAGGTGTTTTCTGCCACCAGCAGGAAAAGAGCAGCGAGGTACACCTTAAACTCCGTTTCTGGAAATTCGGATTCTGGTGTTGCCATCTGGGTTTGAGTCTTCTCCATGGCGCCTCCCTGGCATGCTGTGAGCTTCGAATAAGACAGACAGCAACTTCCTCTCTAAAGGAGAAACAGTTTTTCTCCTCTGGAGGCCAGCGGTCACGTTCCGCACCCCCCGCACCCCCCCCGGAGGTGGGGGAGGGGTGGGGGAGGGGGTTGGGGGGCAGGAAGCCCTGGATCCAAGCTGGCCCCGGGCTGGACCATAATGTTGCTGTCTTAGGCAACCAGCTTGCCTGAACCTAGGAGCCCAGCTAAGCTTCTCCTCCTCCAATTGTCCAGTAGCAGGTAGCCTCAGCTGCAACCGTGGAGCTGATAAACACAGAGGGTGCTTGTGGCTCAGACTCCTGTAGGTGCAGGCGGGCCACCGTGGCAATGGCGCAGCTCTGGTGAGGGCTGCGCGGGCTGCACCACACCAGGAGGATGGTGGCGGAAGAACTCAAGGTTTCCACGGCTCGCTCTCCCTTTTTATAAAACCATCAGGACTCAACCCTGGGTGCCCCAGCCTAATGGTCGGATCGGATCGGATCACACCCTAAACACCATAGATTACGTTTCCACCCTCCTCATACCCTGCTATGAGGGTTTCACTTAAACCATGAACCCTTGGGGACCAAACTAGCGCCATACCCAAACCGCAGTACCTCCTCTCTTCATTTGCCCATGAGAACCCTCAGGTATCCCCAAAATGCATGGCCATCCCAGGCCAGCACCCCTGACCAGAGCTGCGCCATTGCCACCATGTGTGAAAACAGTAGGAGAGCGTGACTCAGGATGAGCTGGGAGGTCTGGATGCGGCACGGGCAGGACCCGCACTCAGTCTTCTGGGGAAACAGGAAATTCTGCCTCCTGGATTTGACGTCTAAAAGCCAGGCTCACTTGGCAAGTGGTGAGAAGAAAGGGATAAGGACTCCTAAACAGATCTGAGGGCTCCACAGAACAAGGGCGGCGCGACCCCACACTCGGGCGGGAGTTCTCAGAAAAGGAGCGGTGCTGCTTGGTTTAGGTCTAAAATGTCCCCCAAAAGTTCATGTTTGAGCCCGCAGCGGGAAACGCACCAATTTATCCGCACACCACCTCAACCAGAGAAGAAGATGCTAATTAAAGTGAAGACACTGACCGGAAAGGAGATTGAGATTGACATTGAACCCACAGACAAGGTGGAGCGAATCAAGGAGCGTGTTGAGGAGAAAGAGGGAATCCCGCCACAACAGCAGCGGCTCATCTATAGCGGCAAACAGATGAATGATGAGAAGACAGCAGTGACTACAAGATTCTAGGTGGTTCTGTCCTCCACCTGGTGTTGGCTCTGAGAGGAGGAGGCGGTCTTAGGCAATGATGAGTCTTCCCTCCTCTGTACCTCCCTACCCTGTCGCTCATAGTGAAGTATATATTCTGTCACTGGCTGGGACACATGAGCCGTTGCCTCCTGTCTTGGCTGCCCTGTGTTGTGTATTTACAGATGGGAGACTGAGGACCCCAGGATGCAGTGTTCCTGGCCCAACGGGCCTTTGCTGACTAGTGGGTTTTAGTTTGCAGTCCTGTGCACTTCCCTCTTATGGCTGTGTCCCTGATTGCCAATAAAATATTTCCTAGCCTTCTGGAAAAAAAAAAAAAAAAAGTTCATGTTTGGAGGATGGTTGGATCATGGGCATGCACCTGTTGATGAGTTCCTAGCTGAACGTGCTGGGCAGAGGCGGTCACCGGTGTGTGACCTGGAACGGTGGGTACTCATCCGTCCTTGACTCGCTTCTGTTTGCTGAACACCGAGAGCTGAGCAGCCTTCCGCAGCTTGTCCTGCTGCTCTGCTGCTTCTGCTTTGGCGTCAGCCCGCCGGGTGGCAACCATGGATGGAAATGAAGCCCTAAAGCTTCAGAGGTGGTTATTTTGTTCCAGCAATGGGAAAGTGACAGAGACAGCCCCAGAGGGTGGCCTGAGGCCCAGGTCTTGGAGGAGACTTTGTGGAGGTGCCTGGAACAGCCTCAAAGCAAAGCTCCAGCACCCCAGAACATGAGGGACAAAGGATCACACATGGCCAGGAATGCAGAGGACACAGGGCAGAGACAACCTGCACATGGCGCATCAGTTCTTGTTTAGGATCAGCAGAAGCGTCAGGTGGCCACAGGGATGCCACAGCAGGAGTCTGTGTGGGAAGGGCCACCAGCTCAGCCGTGTTGTCAACGTGGTTGGGTGGCACAATGTTATGTGTTAGCTATACCAACATGGACCAAGAAAAGATGTGCCTGCTTCATCAAGCTTCTGCACTGAGCATCAGCCCCAGGAAGGCAAAAAGTGAGAGGGTTTATTCCTATGTGTCTCAAGTACTCTTCTCTCATAGCTGGGTCAGATACCTGACACTCAAACTGAAGAAAAGTTTATTTTACTAAAGAGGTAAAGGTACTGGAGGTTTCAGTCCATCCCCAGCTGGCTCCAATGCAGGGCAGAACATGGAGGGCAGCAGTTCATGGAGGAGGCGAAGGGCAGAATAAAAGGAGTAAAAGCAACAAAGGCAACAGAGAGCAAGTCTTCTCTGTCTCCCTTATTGTACATTCAGGCTGTCCGCCCCAGGCTAGGTGTAGCACTCACACCCATAATCCCAGCAGTACTCAGACCCATAATCCCAGCAGGGCTCAGTACCATAATCTGAGCCTTGGATCATGAATGAATCACAAACAGTAGAACTGCGCCTCAGTGACCGCATGAGGCTTTGAGGGGACAGCTACACACAAACCATAACACCATGTACATCTAAAGCCCACAGAGATTGGATCTGTGGAGTGATTGGCCCAGTGTCACCTGCATAAAAGCACCAGACCAAGCACTTTGTGAGTCCTGCCAACGTGGTCCCATAGAGAGACAGTAGAATGGCACCCTCTCCAAGGGCTGTGCCCAGGGCCTACGGGCTCTGATTGCTGCCGTGCACCCAGGGCTGTCTGCAGGATGAGGCAAGAAGAACCTTGCCTAGGGATTGGGCTTCGACATAATCCACATTTGCAGAGAAGGGATGCAACTCTCCATGTCCACCTGACATCCCCAGCAGTGCCAAAGTGCTGGAGCTCCAACTGGGCTCTGGACCACAGCGAAAATGGGCCTGATGAAAATTAGCACATCTGTGTGGAATCTGTTCTCTGATGCTCATTGTGCAAAGCCTTCCAGCAGAGAGACATCTTCTGAGGAGAGAAGATCCTAAGGCCAAGGACAAGCCTATGAGCTCGGGCGCCTGGTGTCAGGAGCCCATGGCCGCTCCTCACACTTGCTGCCGTGATGGTGAGAGAGGTGGTAGAAACATCAAGCAGTTTCCAAGAAACCCTCCAGCAAATCCACATTTCAGGTCCAAAAGACATTGTAGGAAGAACTAAGTGCTTCTAAAAAGCATTACATAATTTTGCTCAATTTTTTCAAACCATTAGTTTATAATTTATGGATCTTTTCTTTTTTTAATTTATTTATTTATTTATTTATTTTTGTATTTTAAGGAAGGGTCTACAGGGTGTTCAAGGTCTCACTACTAGATCAGACGCGTAGTGATTCTCCTGTTTACAGCCTCCCAAGAGCTGGGATTACAGGCGCACGCACCATGCCTTCTCAGTTGCCATCTCAGTGTGCCCCTGGAGTAGGGCCAGCGCAGCAAGCCCAGGGATTGAACCCCTGGCCCCCGTGCCTGCTTACAGGTGCTTTAATATGGCCAGCCCTTGGACCTTTCTTTTCTAAAGTCAAAGCACTAGGAGAGTAGACCAGATTAAAATTTGAACATTTTATACTCCGCCCTGAAAAAAAAAAATGGAGATTTTAAAATTGTAATCAGGGCTGAGGAGATAGCTCAGTGGCCTAAGTGCCTGCCTGGCAAGCACAAGGACCCAGGTTCAATCCCTAGTACTGCATGACATGCCAACCCTGGAACCCCAGGCATGCCGTGCCAGCCACCAGAACCAGGCATGGTGGCACACTCCTGTAATTCCAGCACTGGGGAGGCTGAGACAGGAGACCCTGTACCAAATAAATAAATAAGACTAAAACTGCCATCAGGGGATGCTCAGGGTTTTGCAAGTAACTGACCAGAGGAACTCATTCTTTCCCTGTGTGCTGCAGCCTTTGTTCTCAAAGGTGCGCTGGAGCAAAGTGCAGCTGGCCTTAGTGGGTGGTGTGTCACAGGAATCCACCAACCCTGGATTGGGTGCCCTGCAGCTGTACTAGGATGATGACACCACCATGAACAGACAGCGACACTTTTGTCATTATTCCCTAAGTCACACAGTAGAGGAACTATTTCTACGGTATTTTATTCTATCAGAAATTACAAGTAGGTCATCTAGAGATGATTTATATGTACAAGAGGGTATGCACGGTTGCAACCCAACACTACCCTTTTATACACGTAGCTTAAGCACCCATCCAAGGATTTCAGTATTTGAAGGGACACAGAACTAATCTCCAGAGAATTCTTAGGGACAACTATACCCAGTGCTGAGATAGCCAAAGACCCCACTATGACCGTTAACCTGTTTGTGTGTGTGTGTGTGTGTGTGTGTGTGTATGTGCATGTGTGTGTGTGTGTGTGTGTAGTACAAGGATTTGAACTCAGGACCCTGCAGTTGCCAGGCAAGCACTTATTCTACTAAGCTATCTCCCCGGCCCCTACTGACCCATCTCCCCGGCCCTCATTAACCTTTTTTTTTTTTCCCCATAATTTTATTGAGAAACAAATAGCAATGAAACAGTTTCAAACCAAATTGGTAGGACAGTTTTAATAATTAACACATTGCATACATTCTTCCTAGTGGTTAATTGCTGTACAAGATGCAGACACGATATCCTATCTACAAACACCATTAGAACAAATCCCTCTATTCATCAAGAGAATGTAACTATATATCTATCCTAACCACTTTGAATACACAGATACAAAATGGACATTCATCTGTATACCCTTTTTTTGTTAAGTTCCGTTATT
>NW_004524578.1:6556979-6637006 GCF_000260255.1 Octodon degus | reverse complement strand
TGCCTAAGATGTTTGATATTCAGACAGATAGTGAGGTTAAGCTTAACAGCCTAGGTTGTACGGTAATAACAATAAGCTTGTCTTCTGGAGGGTTAGCAACCCATTAACCTTTATAAATCAGCTTTGTTGGATGAAAGAGCACCTAGCAGAGTAGGAAAGCATACTCATGGGTGTCCCTCGGGGGTCATGGAGGTGTGACCTTGAGTCCTCTATGTGGCCCCAGCCCACTCTTCTGTGGCACCAATTCCCCTGTTCTGTTTGCCAGGAACCATAAACCAAGAGGCCTTGCTGTGCAATGCCCTTCTATCGCCACACTTCTGCCTTAGAGCCTGCCAACTATGGGCTGGATCCCCTGAGCTTGGATCAAATTAAAACTAAATTAAACTTCTCTCCTTTTAAGTTGTACGCATTGGGTATTACGTCTCAGTGCCAAGAAAGCTGGCTAATACAGAGAACTGGTAACTGCAGTGGTGCTGTTGCTGTGACTCCCTGAACATGCGCTTTGAAACTGGCTTCCTGGAGAAGTTTGGGAAGGTTCGGAGACGCCAGCTTGAGAAGTCATAGAAGGCTGATGGGTGAGTCTGCTTAGAGCTCAGAAGACCAAAATGTTGATAGGAGTAAAGCTAGGCTCAAGAAATTTTAGTTGGAAACAAAGAATCCCCTGGCATTTGGATCAGAGAACACATCTGTTAAGAATATTTGTCTACATTTTGACCATGTCATGAGACTATGTGGAAGGCAGAGATTAAGGAAAGTGAGTTAATTAATGTGGCAGAGGAAATTTCACAGCAGCCCAACATTCAAGCTGTGGCATGGGTAACCCTGGCACTTTTCACCTAGGCATGTCATCCAGGCTCTTTTCACGTAGATATGAAGGCAGGACAAAAGATGCTTAAAAACTTTCATTATGGCCCAGAAAAATCCATGTATAAAGTTAGTATCAAAGAAAACATGGCGGCTAAAGAGATTAGTGTCATTAGAAAGTAACCAAGTACTTTGTATAGGGATGAAAAGAAAGATGCCTTGAGGTCACCTCGGGAATCTTTAAGACCTCACCTACTGAAGATTAAGATTACAAAAGTATCAGCCTTTCTTAAAGAGACTCCCAGGGGCCTCCTGCTCAAGAAGGACTTCTTGGGGAATCTCAGGAAGGCCACATTTCCCCAGGCCCAGTTATCCAGGCAGTTAGAGGGCACTGAAACCATGATCCCATGGACCCTGACTACACTGTGCAGGCAGCAGGCCTTGGTGACCTCCACGTGATTGTGGTTTTACCAGCATGCAGCATGCAAGAGTTGTAGGAGTCAGGGAGGCTTTTACCAGATTTCAGAAGAAAAGGTAGTAGCCAGGCGATCAGTCCCTGAGAAAGCAGTGCATAACACTGTGGGAACAGACTTTAAGGTGCAGCGGAGATCCAGGAGGGTGGTGATGCCAGGAAGGCGGAACATCTTCCAGGAAAGCAGAAAATTGCACGTGGAATCAGTCCAAAAGGAAGGCCACAAGGGGGCTTCACACGGCAAGCCAGAGGCCATAGGACAGGGCTGTCCAAGCTCTTTGGAATGTGCAACTTACTATCATGTAGAGCCAGCCAAATAGCTCAGTAGATTAAAGTGCCTGCACGCAGACACAGGGGCCAGGTGTTCAATCCCCAGGCCTGCCAACACCCGCCCCCCTGCATGCTGAGATGGCAATTGAGACTGGGCGTGGCAGTGCGTGCCTGTAATCCCAGCTCTTGGGAGGCCGTAAACAGGCAGATCACTAGGAGTCCAATCTAGTAGTGAAACCCTGAACACCCTGAAGACCCTTCCCTAAAATAAAAATAAAAACTTACCATCACATGCCCCCCATGGCAGATATGGGTCCACAGGACATAATCTCTGGCCCAGCTGGGTTTTGGTCTTGCTTTGGTCTAACTCTTTTCTATTCCTTCAATCTTCCTCTTTTGAATGAGAGCATTTATGCTGTACCATTGTACTTTGAAGATGTGTGATCTGTTTCTGATTTTTATAGAGGATCATAGCTGAGAGTTTGCCTTGAAATTCGACATTTAAAATGCTAGAAATGCTGAGACCTAGGAGGGGATCCCTGCCCTTCTGAATATATATGGTGTACTTGTATTATGTTAGGCAGAATTCAGAACTTGCTATTTTCTTTATTTTGAGATTATGATTTAAGGAGATGCATTTGAGTGTAAAGTTGAAAAGCAGTGGATGGTAACCATTATTTCTGAAATCAATTTTCCACCTTTTTTTTTTCCTTTGGCGGAACCTAGAGTTGAACTCAGACCCTTGCGCTTGCTACGGAAGCACTTATTCTACTGAGCCATCTCCCTGGCCCCCACTGAAATCAATTTTGTGGTCTAAGAAACACCTAGTAGATTAGTAAAACATATTCCTGGGCGTGTCTGGGTGTGTCATGGGGCGTGGCCATAGGCGTGTCTGGGTGTGTCATGGGGTGTGGCCATAGGCATGTCTGGGTGTGTCATGGGGTGTGGCCATAGGCGTGTCTGGGTGTGTCATGGGGTGTGGCCATAGGTGCTCTATGGGGTCCCAGCACTGACCCCCTGCTGTGCTTCCTGCTGCCAGGAAGTAAGCTGTTCCATTCTTCTGTGCATTTCTGCCACATCTGTGCTTTAGAGCAAATTAACCATGGACTGAATCCCTGAACCATGAGCTGAATTTAAAGTTCTCTTCAATTTGGGCATGTCCAGCAATAAAAAATGTGACAAATATACCCTCTCTTGAAAGAAAATCTAAGAGACGAAAGCATAGCAGTGAATGTCCATGGCCTTTGCAGGCCTTGAGCTCCGAATAAAGCTTCCACCCACCAAGCTCTCCGTAGACGTCTGTCCCACCAGAGCCTGTTCATGAGTGCAGAGTGAAATACTCTCAGAGCAATGTGTCTCTCACGGGCATGGGCCTTTTATACTGCCCGGGGGGGGACACAGGGCCAAGGGCCAACCACTTTCTGAGTAATGACTCTCACATGGAATTGTGTGTATTCATGTTGGAGTCAAACACCTTCTCCCCAATAACACCTTTTAGATGAGAAAGAACATATACTTAGAAAAATATAAACATTACTGTTGCACTACTAAAAGCTCAAGCAGCTAAGGAGAAGACAACCCAGATTAATCAAAACTTTTCATCAAGAAAGTGAAAGGACATCCCAGAGAAGGAGCAGAAATATTTGCAAATTACAAGTAGAAAAGCATTTAAAATATATAACAAGGGATTACAACTCAGTAATAGAAGATAATTATGTATCAAATCAATAAAGGATCCGAATGAGTATTTCTGTAAGCATAATAAAATTTACTTTAAAAGAGTGAATTTTATAGCTTGTAAACTACATCTCAACAGAACTGTTAAAAAATAATAGGCAAGGACGGAGAGTAACTAAGTAACAAAATTGGTTTCATAAGCCAACATGTCATACAAACACAAGCAAGGGGGACATTTCCTGTTCCCACCACACAGCGGGGACCACGCGCCCAGCCTCAGCGTTCACATCAATGCTGGGAAGGTTCCGCTCTAACTTCCAAGCAATTCCCTTCCAACTCTGCAGTTGGCTGATAGGTCCTTTAATGAAGCCATAGACACATCAGGCTTTCTTCCCTGAGATAATTCCTTTATTTAAGACAAACTTGATCCACTCCTGAGATATTTACATCAGCTCATTTTTTGGGTAAATGTGACACACCAACTGTTCACTGCAAATAGCACAATGTTCACAGCATACATGTCGTATCCCAAAAGCAGTGTCTGGCATCACGCACAGCGCTCATGGCTGCAGACTCAAGACCACGTCTATGCTCTGAGCCTTCTTGGCAGAGAAGTGGGGAAGGCTGCGTGATGTCTCTGTGTGGAACTCTACATCCTACTTCTACTCATTTGGACACTTTCTTCATTGTGATGGATGCAAGAGAGGTAAATCCTCCATGGACACTCCACAGAATCACCTCCTGGAAGAAGAGTTTCTTCAGACAAGAAATAGTGCCCCACTTCCCACCTGGGCCCAGAACAGAGCTTGTCCCTGAGAAAGTATGTAGGGTGTTGTATGCCAAGATGAGTGGATGGGTGGGTGGATGGATGGATGGATGGATGGATGGATGGATGGATGCAGGCATGCATGCTTTGTTGGTAAGATGGAAGGAATGAGGGAGGAGAGGGAGAAGAAAGGAAGGAAGAAGAGGAGAGGGGATGGGAAGGAATGGGAAGGGAAGGGGAAGAGAAGGAAAGGGAAAGGAAGGGAAGGGAAGGGAAGGGAAGGGAAGGGAAGGAAAGGGAAGGGAAGGAGGGAGGGAGGGGAGCAGACAAATGCGTGGGAAGATAAATGGAAAGAAGGGAAGGACAGAACAGATGAAGGATGGATGGATGCAAGCATGAGTGCATTGTCAGTCAGATTGAAGGGAGGGAGGGAGGAGAAGGAGAGGGAAGGATGGAAGGAAGGAAGGAAGGAAGGAAGGAAGGAAGGAAGGAAGGGAGGGAGGGAGGGAGGGAGGAGGGGAGGGGAGGGGAGGGAAGGGGAGGGGATGGAAAGGAAGGGAAGGGAAGGGAAAGAGGGGAAGGAAGCAGACATTTGTGGGAAGATAAATGGAAAGAAGTGAGGGAGGACAGAACAGATGAAGGATGGATGATGGATGGATGGATGGATGGATGGATGGATGGATGGATGGATGGATGATGAATAGATGGATGGAGAGATAAATGGAGATATAAATCAGTGGGAGTAAGAATAGATAGTGATAAGTAGTTGAAGTAAGTATAGGATGGAAAGGAAAGAAGGAAGGGAACTGGATGGATGGATAGATATGTGGCTAGATAAATAGGCAGCTGGATGCGTGGATAAATTCGTACATAACAGAGCTCCCACCAAGAATGTCCTTGACCACTTTGGGACCACAAGAACATCTAGAATTTGACATTACTGCTGGTCTCCTTGGCACGTCAAAACCTGAGGTTGCAGCAGGGCTTCAATCCATCCCTAAAGAGATTCAACCCTGCTGTACTGAGCTGTACCCAACAGCTGTGCCACTCTGTGCCACACTAACTCTGGGGACACGAGGAATCAGGCAAACCCAAGCTGATGCTAGTGGGGGCTCATGGAGCCACGGTGGTGAGTGACTGTGGTTCTACCATGAGGGGAGGAAAGGAGGAGGTGGTCAGGAGGGACACCTGAGCTGAGACCAGATTCGCAGGCAGGCATGAGCCTGTATGTGCGTGTGTGCGTGTGCATGTGCATGTGTGTGTGTGTGTATGTGTGGGTGTCTGTAAGAAAGCATATGCCCAAGGCAGTGGATGATATGGTGGCACACACAGGCCCTGCCAACCAGGGCACAGAGGGTGAGGAGCAGAGCCAGCAGGACACTCTGGGTCTCAAAGGCCACTGTCAGCCATGGAGGGCTTTGGCATATTCTCGGTGATACGGTCAGACCTGCATGCACCAAGAAGTAGGTGCTGCAGTTCGGGCTGTCAACCTCAGAAGGGCTGAGCAGCTTTCTCTGGGGAAAATCCTGCTGCACATTGGCATCTTGGCCCACCACAGAGAAAGCAGTGCCAGTCTCCTAGTACCAGAGCAGCTCCAAGCCCCATGATAAGCCTGGCTGGGGGTGAAGGTGTAGAGGAGGAGGCTGTATGCACCAGGCCTGGGGACAACCTGGCCAGGCAATGTACCCCGACATGGCCAAGCAGAGGTCCTCTACACAAGCCCTGAGATGTGCCACATGGAGGAACACAGACAGAGGGACACACGTGGGGTCTCATGGCCATGTCAGGGCTGGAGGTAAGAAGGAATTCTACAGCGTGGATCAGGAGGGTAAGGCCCTCCTCCGAGGTCGCCCATACTGAAGAAGGAAGTTATTTGGGGAAACTCGCATGGTCCCAGTGCAGTTTCACAAATTTACCCTGAGGAGGAGAAATTGTATTGGATACGAAAGTGAGCTCGTGGAAGCCTTCAGACCTGCACACAATTGGCTTCTGGAGCTGGGGGATATTCCCCCAGCCTTGTGGAGAGCTCCCTGCTTAAGCCAGCACCGTCCTCAGTTGGCCTGGTTCGGGAGCCCATGCCACAGGAAAGTCAGAAAGCAGCAGGGCCGGGGCCTTTCTCTCCTCAAAGGCCCAAAGCCCCCTGCCAGGTAAGGCCCAGCGCAGTTAGGACCCGGGAGCTGGCGGCACAGACTCCTGCCGGGCTCCTCCACCAGCCCTGTGAGCGCGCTATCCCCTTGGCTTCCTTTCCCTTCAGATCTCAGGTCAGCAGGCTCTCCTGCGCAGCCCAACTCCGCAATCTTGATCACTTTCTTTTCTCCTTCTTCTCCAAGGCTCTGCCCCTGAAACCAGGAAAGAGGCCACAGGAGCCCCAGTTAAACACGGTCAGGAGGCCACCGTGGACGGTCAGGACTGGACATCGAGCTGAAGGGTCCTGGGTGATCCTCACACTCCGTGCTGAGACTGAAGATGATATAGAAAGTTTGAGAGCACCTGGTGGCTGCTGGGAATCCATACTTTACATCTAAGCATGTATGTGTACTGAACAGAAGCACCAGACAGCCCAGTACAGGAAAGCTGAGAAAGGCAGGTAAGAGAGGCCACCCAACCTGTCCTCCCTCTCCTGGGATTCTGCATCAACAGATTCAACTAGCCATAAATGAAAATATTGTCCCCAAACACTTTACTTCCTGTCCTCGTCCCCTAGACAGGACAGGTAACAACTTCTGTGCATAGCATTGACAGGCATCATATGTGAACCGGAAATGAGCTAAAGTGTGCAGGAGCCTGTCCGCAGGTTAGAGGCATACACGACACCACTACACGCGAAGGAGTCAAGTATCTGAGGATTTCGGTCCACGTGGCCCAGGAACCAATTCCCTGTGGACGCTGAGGCACGACCGTACCTAGAAGTTGGGGCTCTAGGCCTGCATGTGTGGCCCTCAGCAGACACACACCTCTAGGCAGTGCAATCGCCCAGTTACTTGTAGCTGCTTCTAAGAGCCTGCAGGGTTTGAAAGTCAAGGTTCGGTTCAGGGACATGGTGGGGCTAGCCCATCTTTCTGCTGCAAACCAAAGAGAATGAAAGGTCCTTTGTGTCACATGGGTAGAACTAGTGTCAGCCACGCCGCAACCTTCTATGACGCAGTCCTTACTTGGGTATTTTAGGGCCTCGATGTTAAATTTCTTCCCCAGAACAATCTGTTTACCAAATGAATAGTATTCCTCCTCCCGACACCCCCATTCACAAATCCTGAGCTCGTGCTTAGGAAAGGCATCAGGGCAATTCCAAACTTGTGAAGCTCACTCATAGTGTACAGAGTGTGTCATTCCACAAGGCATAATTGTTATGTTGTAGAGTTTAAAATAATTGTTGATTCTTTAGGGATTTGAGAGGAAAATCTCTGTATTTCTCTGTACAGAGAATAGATGCTATCACAGGCTGTGCAGGTACCGTCTGGCTTGGCTTTAAAAAACTTAAAGACTTGTAAAATGTTAAATACACAAGCCACTAAAAATATCCAGTAACTCTCTTTCCCCTACAGCTTCACTTTGTGGTCACTCTGGATCATGCTAAAAGCTAATGCTGTGTTCTACTTTCTAGCAACCCGGACTTGGGAGGCAGGAAGGAATTCGTTTTGTTTTTGTACAGCCTGAAGGATGCTGGTCACAGAAGAATTTAAAATTCAATTTTTTTTTTAATTTCTTTAATGATGCAAGACTACAGCCACTGTCTATCTGTTCTCTGTTTCTTTTTTGACTTTATTAGTTTTTCTGGTTAAAGAGAGAACCCAGAAAAGTCTGAGCACAAAGCTGTTCTGCATCCCACCCCTTGGGCCCATAGAGATTCTAAGCATGAACCAGTGTGGCCTGTTCCAGGGAGACGCCTGGGATGCTGGCTAGGGAGCTACCTCATGGGTTCACATCTTGGCTTCACAGGACAAAGGACACAGTGCTAAGGCGCCTCGAAGCTCGGGGATGACACATGTTCCCTCCACCACATCACGTTCTCCATTGGTGAGCTGTGTGGGCCTGGATTTCCTGGGGGTGCTGCCCCTCCAAAGCAAGAGGCTGGGAATATGTGGATGGTAGTAGCTCCAAAGGGCTGGACAGTTGAAGGATCAGAAATGCATCAGGGACCCTTCTGAATTGATCGAAAATTGCTAGATGGCCCCAACCCCATTCTATCTTCATTTTTCTTTCTTTTTTGGGGGGAGGGTGTTACTTGCTACCAAATCTGAACTCAGGACCCCATGCTTGTCAAGCAGGCACTGTGCCACTGAGCTCAATCCCCAGCCTCATCGCGTCTTCTTGAGTGTCACTTGAACTCTCGCTACATTGCTCTCCAGAGAACGGAAAGAGCTGCCGGGAGACACCACACGGCAGCTCTACTCCGGCACTTGCGAGACAGAATTTGGATCTGCTTTTCCATAAATCCCATCCCTGAATGCCCCTGGGTTTTCCATTCTCTTCCCAGGCACTACTCCGCTCATCGCTGAGAGTCGATCTCACCATATGTGACAGCTATGTTTGACAGTCAAGGGTACTGGTGGGCCACACTTCTAGGTGTCTGGGTGGGTCGTGGAGGAATGACCTTGGCCACCAGGTACCCTGCCTGGTCCATCCTCACCGCCTCTCTAGGGCTGCTCCTCCTCTGCTTCCTGGCCTGCAAGACATAAGCAGCTTTGCTTGGCCATGCCTCCCCACCCCCAGTGTGCCTGTTCGGAGCCTGCTGGCCATGTACTCAATCCCCCAAAACCATGAACTAAAGCACACCTCGCCCAGCTGGCGGGCATGCTGTGTAAATCCACTAACTGGAAAAGCGTGGCTTTGTTCTCCCACTGTGCACTTCCACAACCCTCTCTCCACAATCATTGGGGCTGGGGGTGGGGGGCCTTCTGATCCCTAAAGGGGAAAATACAGTTTAGCATCTGAGCCAAAAAAAAAAAAAATATATATATATATACATATATATATCACATTATTGAACTAAAAACAAATGGAGCATTTCATTGCTACCTGTGCTAGAAAATTTTTAACTTTATTTGCAAAGCTACCTAAATAAAAAATATTTTGTCTGGCAAAACTTAATTCTAAGAACTTAAATAATGTCAAAACACTTTGATTCTTTCTGGTACACAGAGTTTTTATGGGATACAATAGTAGTTGGCACTGTACATATTGGCTTATAGATGGGGTCAGAGGCTTCGTCACCCTTATTCATGACCTGTATCCCTGGAGACTTCCCGATAGACTCCAACACAAATAGTCATCAAGTGAGATTAATGAAGGGATGTGGGGATCAATCAATGGAATAGATATCCATTGTCAATTTTCCACATTTCTTGATGTTTTTACACAATATGAGCTAAAGAATGTTAACAAATATCAAAGGTTTACTTGTACTTTTCCCAAGATTCAATGAAACTTTTAAATGAAGGCACTAATTTGCAAGCCCAACTCTCTGAGCATCACCACCAGCCAATGGTTGTAGTACATACACAATGGACACTAGAGGGTGCTACACCACTTGTCCAAGAGAAGTGTTAAGCAAAAACATCCATGTGATGCTATTACCGGGCCCTATTTTCAGCAAAACGCATCAACAAAAAATCACCACTACTGCTGCACTGCATAATGTATGACTACTCACTAGAACAATCTGAAAAAAGTTTAGAACTTCAGTTTTCTAGCCATCAAACTTATGAAAAGTGAGCCCACCTCCCCAGTCCCAACTGCCCACACCTCTTTTGAACAAGCCTCCAAGTTCAAAAACTTAAGCACAAATGGAAGAAAAATATTCCCCCATTTATAACAACTAAATCTATGAAAGATTCACCTGAAGTAACACAGAACAAAATGATGAAGGTACACAAGGAAAAAAAAATTTAAAGCATTGCACAATTATTTCCTGTCTCCAGCAACATGTTTGCAAAAGAATGTTTCACCGTTGACATGTTCAACTTCACGCCCTCCTGCAAAGAAACTTAAAACACATGCATTATGGACTGGGAAATCGCATCCAATGGAATTCTGACCCCACTGGTGACATTTCAAAGGCTTTGTGTGTAACTGAATGGAGGAACAAAGAAAATTCTCACAAATTCTTTTTCTCAAAAGATCTGAAAAATCTGTCAATATTTTCTGAGCCATCATAAGCCACAGATGTTATCAGCAGCCAGAACTGCGCCGGCTTTAAAAGACCTAGTCCACATGTGAGGCTGCTCTAGAAATAGGTCTTCAGACATTTACATGGAAACCAAGTGAATTTCCTTTTGCAGTGTTGTAAAATGTTCATGCCTTCTTTAGAGTCAGAGCAAGCAACTCTGCTAGGTTTTTTGCTTAACACTATTTTCTGCAGCCCATGAAATTATGAGGAATGCCCAAAATAACAGGCAGAAATAACAGGACAGGAGATAGAACTTGAAAAATAAGCCCAGAATGGAACTCTGAGAAACACTGGCTAATTAAAGGCTAAAATTAAGTAGCTCAGGGAGATGTCCAGGGAGAAAGATGATCCTGGAAGGTGCATTATGGGGTGACTGGGAAACTCTCCTCTCCTAACACGCGTTGATTTCCATGAAGGCAAGGCCTGATTAGGAACCGAGAAAGCATGGCGCTTCTGTGACTGCATTTGTACCCCTCCCGGCCAACTGAGCAAAAGCCACATGTCAGCCCTGACTGCCTTGATGGCTAAGGGATGAGCTGATTGGCTGCAGAGCTTCCTGAGTGAATTCAAGTCCCAACTTCAGGCCCCGAGGAGACAGAAGGTGTGGGTGAAATGGGAAACTAGCTTAGGTTTACACAGAGAGAAAGTCCCTGACCTGGAGTAATTTTTTTTTTAATTCTGAAGTTTTACTAGTCAAATTATACCCTAATTATAATGATGCCCCTTCTTCCTTCAAGGGATGCAGGCTTGCCGGGGAACACTGTGGAAGTCTTCTTATTCACTTGAAAGTGGGAACTGGTGAGTCTCAGAGGGAATTGGAGTGACAGATTTGGCACTGGACTCCGCTCAACTTCCTTGCACCAGACCACACGCACCCCCAGCTCTGAACAAGCCCCCCCAGTGGAATTTTCCAGGCGGAAGCCACCTGCCAAATTAGGCAAAGCCGCCCTCCTCCCTGCTCAGCCCCCCAGCCCCAGCAGTTTCCATATCTCAATATGCAGTGCCTTCTCCTTTTCCTTTCCCAGTGAGAAGCTGCACCCCCCACAACAAAAGCTGCAACTTGGTTTGTGAAGTCCAGCAGTAAACTCGCACCACCGGCCAGCTCAGTGTCCAAGGAGGCAGACTGGCTTGCCTTCCTCCCTAATTCAGTGCCACAGGGCAAGTCACTTAACCACCTCATTAGGATCACAGTCACAGCCCTGCCACAGCCTCCTTCCCCAGAGCTGGCCACCATTAATATCTGTAAAGATCCAGGAAGCCTTCTAGCTGAAAGGTGTCATAAAAGCAAAACCTATCACTATTATCATCAATAAACTCTAAGGTGCTCTTGCCTGTCACCATCTAAGAGAAATCAGTCACCCACCTTGGTCCATCAGCCCCCTAATGAGCCACCTGCAGCCACAGAAATGTCCAAAATCGACATTGATGGGAACTCATGTTCCAGGAATGACAAAGAGCCACTGCTTTAATTTGGAGCCTTCAGTTTAAACTCTTAGAACCTCCTGGTCTCTAAGCCACGAGGGCAGCCCAGAGGCACCACAGCTGTCACCCTGCCCTCAGAGGCTCACAGGAGCCCAGGGGGGCCTGCTGAGTGTGTGCCTCCCCCGCTGGGAAGAAGGGCAGTAACGCTGTCCAGAAGCAACTTGGAAATACAGAGATAAGTGGGTCTGTTTGACCCTCTGGCTATTTAAACATCTCAAGCCCTGCTCAAGTTCCCTTGGGACCTGCTGCTGTGGTCTTGTCCTCCTCCCTTGCAAACCGCTTCATTCAAACTCTCACTGACAAAGTGACCAGGAGTCACTTTTGTCCAAAGTGACCAATGGACAAAAGAACATTGTCTGTGTGCTTCTGCTTTTTACATGAGTGTCTCCTCCAAAGGAGACAGGGACAGGACCTTTGCCTGTCACCACAAACCTTGGGTGCCTCAAACTTTCAATCATGCACATACACCATGTGTTCAAAATGCATCTTGCAACTAACTGGTCTTTGGCCAAACACAGGACATGGATCTTAAATGTTAGAAGGGTCTATTCTCATTGTGAAAGGGGGACGCCTTGATCTGGGGAGATTCTCGTTGCTAATAGGGGAGATCTTTCTGAGCAAGACCCATGGAAGGCAACTATGCTCACCCCCGTACCACCAGTGCGGATGAGCAAGACCGTGGAAAGGTGAGCTTCATTCATGAAGGCAAAGTAGAGCAAGACGCCACCAGCCAAGTCTCACCCCCTCCTCCATTCTTGGCCTGACCTCAAGGGAAGTATCATCCATGGGGGGCTGACTCAATGCCTGCAAGTTAATCTGTAGCATGTACTGACATTTGGAACGCCCCAGACCAAAGGGTGCTGTTTACGGTCCCACTCACCTTCTGGCAGTCCTGCCTGCTGGAGCTGAACCTGCAGCCAGATGTTGACACGCTGATCCCAGGCTCCCGGGGGCTCCACCTCCCACAGGCGCCCCCGCTCCTCGGGACAGGCCAACAGGAACTGCCTGCAGACTGAGGGGAAAACATGCACCGGAGTCAGGAAGACTCCTGCCTCGCCCAGTTCACTGGGCCAGCGCTCTCCTGACTCACATGTGGCCCTCATCCAACCCCCCTGCAGCAACCCCTGCACCCCAGCATCTGCGCTGCTCTCTGCTGCACTCAGTGTTTTCTCAGCAGCAGCAGCAGCAGCAGCAGCAGCAGCAGGCTCACCTGCTCGGCAGGGCTCCTAGTACACCCATCCTGGGCCCATGTTTGGAGAACTATAATAAGACACAATCACCCTTTGATATCCAGCAGGGGTGGCCCCAGAACTCCCCGCAGTACTCAGATCTGAGCATGCCACACTCCTATCTACTGGCATTGTGTTTGCATAGAACTAGGAACTACCTCCTATAGGTTTAGATCCACTTTAGATAAATTATAGCCCCCTAATACAATAGGGTGCTGTTAAGTAGCTGGGACGTTTACCATTTAGAGAAAAATGGTGAAGGAAAAGAGCGGTACATGTTCAGTAAAGACATTTTCTTTTCAAATGTTTTCAATCCAGGCTGAATCCATGAATTTGGAGCCTACAGACATGGAAAGCTGCCCATGCCATAGACCAGGCCGCTCGAGCACTGCAAAGTTAGTTCTTGCAGTTTGAAAGCTGGAGGTCCAAGATGTAGAAGCCACAGGTGTGATTTCTCCTGGGACCTCTCCCATTGGCTTGCACATGGCCATCTTCTCCCTGTGTCGCCCGCTCATGGCCACTTCTGTGTATAAACATGCCTGCTCTTTCCCTTCTCCTCCTCCTCCTCCTCCTCTTTCTTCTTTTTCTCCTTCTCCTCCCCTTCCTCCTCCTCCTCCTCCTTCTTCTTCTTCCTCCTCCTCCTCCTCCTCCTCCTCCTTCTTCCTCTCTCTCTCTCTCTCTCTCTCTCTCTCTCTCTCTCTCTCTCTCTCTCTCTCCAAGGACACCACTCATACTGAAGCCAGGGCTCATATACATAACCTCATTTAACAATAAAGACCATTCCAAAGGCCTTGCATTTTCACATGCAGTCATGTTGAAGGCTTTAGCAAATGGACTGGAGGGACACAACTCAGGCCCCAGAACCCCTCCACCCTGAGCTTCCCCTGCCCTTCTCTCCCTTGGAAGCTTCCAGCTCATGCTCTGCAGCCTCCTTGATTCCAGAGGGTCCTTGAGGCTCCCAGATATCTATACCCATGTTTGCAGAATGAGCAGTTTGGGATGCCAGTAACCAACTCCAGGCAATGGGGAGCCACTCCAGTCAAACAGGTGTTGGTGGGGACCTCAGACAACTAAGCCCTCTCTTAGTTGTTGTAGGCTGCAGGAAAAGAACCCAGGCAGAAACCCACAGAACCCAATGCTAACTATCTGAAAAGGAGTGAAATGCTAGCAAAGTACTAGATCTAACACCTTCTGTCCTCCTAGCTTGGCCAACAAGACTTCTTAACAACATAGACAGTCAGCTTCCAATGTAGAATTTGGACTCCTGGAGGGCTGCCTCACAATGTGGCAATATCAGGAGAGCAACCCCAAGCACTCACCTGAACCTTCTCCCTGCCCTGCTGCCTGCCCCTCCTCAGGGGGCCTTCACACACAGTTGTGGACCCTGGCCCACACTTTATCCACAGCCCAACAGCATCCCCAGAGGCCTACAGATGTGACCCAGGCGCCGCACCCACCCTCAGGAGCACAGATACAGGCCTGGAGTCCGGGCAGCCTCCAGGCCCAGTGGTAGGAAGCTGGGTCGGTTCAGAAGGAGCAGTGTGGACTCGGGTGGACGTACCTCCTCGGCCCAGAGGAGATGCAGTAGGAAAAGGCTGAAAGCCCAGGGCGCAGCCCAGAAGAGCAGGAGAGCACCAAGTACACGCTGCCAGGGAAGGGTGTATGGCTGAACCCCCACAAGAAGAACTATGGTTTGGAATCAGCGCTTCTAGGTCTTTCTCTGCAGACAGAGACTCAAGAAGGGCAGCAGCCCCCTGGAGAACAGGCTCTTCCGCTTCCTTTCAAGACAACTGACCCCAGGGTAGCCCAGGGGTGGGAGTGGGGCTCAATTGGCTCCGCAGAGGTCTCAGCACTACAAGAGAACAGAGCCTGGCAGGGTGCTGGGTGTAGGCAGAGGCCTGGCAGTAAGTGCAGGAGGCCTGGAGCACACTTTGTGCAGAAGCCCAAGGCTCTCCTGAGTTTAATAATAGCTTGAGGGTTTGAAAAATACAAAAAAACAACTAAGCCCACTTGAGGGAAAGTGGTTTTTTTCTCCCTGCTTTTCTTGCAACTTCAGAGCAACAGAAGTTTCTTTGCTGTTTCTCACCCCCCCCCCAGTCATTGTCATTGTTCTCTTCCAACCAGAAGAACCCTGGAAACTAAGGAGTAAAGACTCAAAACCATCTCTATGAAAGGAAGAGAGGCAGGGCCCAGAGTGGGCTGGGTGTGCTTCAAGGGAGGCGGGGAGCGCCTAGGGAGGTGCTCTCCACACCCCCCATGCTGATTGGCTTGAGTGTTACATTAGCAGCTGGGCTTTTGATCTTGCTCCGGCAGCGAACACATATAAAGAATGTGAAGAACTTAGAAAGAGACCCAGCAGGGCGATCACAGAGGAAAGGGAGTGAACACAGCAGAGGTGCTGGATACTTCCTGCCTTCCCCTGGCTCCTGGGCTCTCTGGCAGCGTCTATTTCAACAAAGTGATATACTATAAGCTTCCAATGAAAGCCGAAGTCCCCGGGAGGGTCGCAGAGGCAGTGCTCCGGAATCTGCTCCTGCCTGGAGTTGTTGCTCTGTCTCTGACTACAGCTGTTCCTCCCTCAGCTCATCGTGAGGTCAGGTCCCAACAAACCTGCTGTAAATTCATAGCTTGACAGTGCACTCCCTCTCCCCTGCTGAGCAGTATCCCTTAACCAGCTCACCTTGCGTGTGCTCAGAACACTTATAACATCTGGGGGTTGAGCAAACTCATCTAACACAAAGCCTGGGGTACAGATGTGGAACCTCCCATGTGTTTATTGATCACCTGTATCAAAAAAACAAAACTGGCAACACAGCGTACTAGAGAGTTGCAGATGTTTGCTGCACTGATGACCTGGCAGCCTGGGACCTTCACTCACAGCCTGTGCCTGCGCCTTTGGGGTGGAATGACACTGCATGTCAGTTCTACTGAATATGTCCTCTTTTCACACCTTGAGAAAGTTAAAAAAAAAAAAATCATAGGCCACGATGGGCTGAAGAACCACCTGCATTTTCAAGTCCAATTACGTCACAGGTTGGGGAAGGCTCATCTCATGAGATCCAGTGTGAGGTATCTAAGATGAAGACGTGAAGGCTCCTTCTAAGGAAAGAAAAGTGGTGGGCTGCATCTGCACAGTGAGCCTCCCGGAAGCTCCCGCCCCAGAATCGCCTGGAAAGCCCCGGCAGTCTCTGTCATCACCACCCAACTGTTCATAAGGGACATGAGGTGGGGCTACCTTGGAACATGGCAGGAGAAATCGGGTGACTGATCCCCAGGGCCTCTTCTTCTTGAAAGGTCTCACAGAAGTCTTTCAGCATGGCTGTTCCCAGGCCATGGCGACGGTGCATCCTCCTGACGAACACAGTATCAAAGACAGGTAGCAGATAGCATGCGCTGGTGCCGTTGCCACACAGACTGCCTGGAGGGAAAGCAAGACACATACTGTCTCGGGTGCTGGGTGCTGAGCCCCTGGGACCCTGTGGGGATCCCTGCGTAGCCAAGGTCACTGGTGTCACCTAGAAGCAAAGGTAGCTCCACAAGCCAAGCCATCCATCAATGCTAAAACAGCAGCTCATTCCAAGCCACCACTTCTGTAGTTGACTCATCTGTTTTCTTGGAAGGCTCATGTTATCAATTGCTACAAGGGCACCACAGGACCACCAGATCCCTCCTCAGACATGAGAAGTAAACCTGGGGGACTCAGCAGAGCAACGTAGCTCATGTACCCAACCTCAAGATTTCACCACTCACAGATTTTTGGAGTCAACTAAGATTATCCTAAAGCATCAAAATTCTCCCTGCAAGAGTGAATCCTGAAGCCCAATGGGCTTGGAGACCAACCTATCTCATCCCAGGATATGGAATTGTTTCTATAACTCCAACATAGGTGCACAAGGCCAATGAGCATAAACACATCTACCACAAACCTACACAGCACCCTGCTTCCTATGAAACAGTGATAACCCTGCAGTAGCAAAAGAGAAGCTGCAGTTGGCTCCCTCCACACTTTACCACCTTGAATTTAACTTTATTGCAACCAGCACCAACACTAGCATGGCTGCCATTGCTCCAAGGAGAACTTGACCTCAATACCAGTCACCTATTTTCACTCCAACTAGAAAACAATTCCAGACCAAGAAATGGTCCCTGCCAAGATTCAGAAAGAGGGCAATTTCCCAAACCAAAACAAAACACCCTCTAATTTTATTGCAAAAGATACACACTACTGTGGTGAACTGTTTGCACAACTGCCCAAAGTTATTTCCCTTCCTATGTCCACAACTCTCTGCTTGTGATTTTTAACTTCATCCCATCAAGAAATGGAGTCTACCTTCCCTACCCTTAAATCTAGGCTGCTCTGTGATTTACTCTCAGTCACAGAATGAAGCAGGGTAACAGCTCACCAATTCCGAGCCTGGGTTTTGCGGGTCCTGTGTGCATCTATTCTCACTGAGGAACCTACTAGCCACCACGGGAACAAGACCAGACCAGTCTAATAGCATGAAAGAATGTGGTTTGGGAATTCTTATGGTACCAGCCAACCTACAACCTGTCCTAAGAAATAGACCCTGATGGCTAGGTCACTGTGGACACACAGGCAACGTTAGAAAACCATCTTGCTGAGCCCAGCCCCAGTGCCAAACAAAACATTTGATAGTTAACAAACAGTTGTCATCTTATGCTAAAAGTGAATAAATAACAATCTACATCCAACAAGGAAACTCAATTCACTTAAGATAGTAATTGGGGATTTCAGCCTCAACATGCTTGACAGCATCAACTTGACTGAAATTTTGGTAACTTCAACTTGTAGATGAGAGTGGGGGTAGGAGCACTTCACCATAAAGTGAAGTCTTGCAAAGTTAAGAATTTTTTGACTTAAATGAAGATGCAATTCCATTCAATAGGGCATTAAAAAGAAGTAAATATTCAGTAATATATTTAATATAAGAAGTATAGTCCTTGAACATTTAAAAATGTAAATTATTTGAAAGAAATCGAGACTCTAAGTAAACGCAGAGAAATTTCATGTTTATCAGCGAGATAACACAAAACTGTTGACAATTCTTCATGAGTTGACCTGTTAAGTTCAGTGCCGGCTCTACTAAAACCCCAGCAGGGTTTTTTTGCTGTTGCTGTTGAAATGTATAAACTGATCCTGAAATCTATATGAAATATAAAGTTTCTGAAATAAAATTGTTTGGAAAATGAAAAGCACAGTTGCATAGTGAGACCCTGTAGACCCCATACTAAATACAGGAATTACCAAAAGCAGCACAGTTGGATATGTTATGCTACCCAATGTCAAGACTTCATCAAGTCTCAAATCAGGTATCAAGTGTGATCCTGGCACCTACGTGGACACACAGGCCAATGGAACAGAACTGGGAGTCTAGAAATCAACACTTACACTTAGGTTTTCAATAAAGGTGCCAAGCGAACTCAGCGGGGAAAGGGTAATTTTTTTCCATAAATGGTGCTGAAGTAATTGGACATCCACATGTCCAATAATGAAACTAGACATAGTCTCTACACTCTTCACAATAATTATCATGAAACAGGTCATAGAGCTAACCGTAAATGCAAAGCCATGAAACTCCCAGAAGATAGCACAGGAGAAAATATAAATGACCTTAGTAAGGCAATAACTTTTCAAATACAACACGAATGCCATGAGCCATTAAAAAAACTTGGTAAGTTGGAGTTGATTAAAATACAAACTTTCTGCTCTGTTCAAGACACTATCCAAAGAAAAAGAAAGCCAACTACACAGACAGAGAAAATATCTGGACAAGACATGTCTGATTAAAAATTTCTTTAAAAAAATGTTACGCAAAATATATAAAGAATTCTTAAAACTCAATCAGAAAACCAAGAACCTGATCATAAAATGGGCAAAAGATATGAACAGATGCCTCACAAAAGAAGATGTGCAGATGACCAAAAGCATATAAAATGATCACTATGCAACTGTGAATTAAAATAATGAGAGGCAACTAACTACACACACTACAATGACTAAAATTCAAAACAAGGACAGCAAAATTTGTGAAAGATACAGAACAACAGGAGCCCTTATGCATTGTCAATTAAAACACAAAATGGTAAGAAAGAAAGAAAAAAGAAAAGCAAAATGGTACAGCCACTTTGCACAAACAGCAGCTTCTCAATAAAACTAAAAATCCTCTCACTCTATGACCCAGCAAACACATTCCTTAGTATTTACCTCAAAGAGTTGATAATTTATGTTCACACAAAAACCTGCACACAAATGTGGAGAGCAGATTTATTCATAATTGCCAAAACGTGAAAAGAACGAAGATGTCCCTCCACAGGTGAATAAATGATCGAATGGTGGTATACCTAGACAATGGAATATTGTTCAGCAATTTACAAAATGAGTTATACAGCCATAAAAAGAAATAGAGAAACTTTAAAAACATATTACTAAGTGAAGAAAGCCAAACCTGAACGGGGAACATTTTAGTGCCCCAGAATTACAACATTCCATAAACCCTTTGACATCCAGGAAAAGGCAAAACTAAGGCTGCAATTTAAAAACTGGTTATAAGAATGGGTAAGTGGCATACAGAAGACCGAGGGCAGTGAATCTAGTCAGTATGACACTACAATAGTGTTTACGTGTCACTAGACATTTGTCAACTCCACAAAACACTCAACACTAAGAGTAAGCCTCCTGTAACTGGCTGTTAGCTAATGATAATGTAATATTATGGGCTGAATTATATCTCCCTAACACTCACGTGCAGAAGTTCAAGCTCCCGGGACTTCAGATTATGTCTCCGGACAAAACACACAATCTAATGAGACCATCCAGGTAGGCCCTAATCTACCACCTAATCCACCCAGTGGTGGATTAGGGCCCTGTGTACCTAGTGTTCTTAGAGAAGGAGAAAACTAGAACACAGAGTAAAACACCAAGGAAAAAGAGCTGTGGCAGAAATTAAAGGCGATGGCAACTTAATCTTTGACTTCCTGCCTACAGAACAAAGACAAAATCAAATTCTGCTGTTAAAACCACCCAGGTTGTGGTATTTTATCATTAGATTCCTAACTAACTAATATACATGTCAATATTTGTTCAGAGATTGCAAATTCACCACAATTAACGCAGCAAATTAAGAATAGAGGAAATAAGAATGTAAGTTATATTGTCCTATATCCTTAACTTCTCTGAAAGCCTAGAACTGCTCTAAAAATGATGTCAACTATTTCTTAAAAATGTATTACAGGTTGAATGCTTGCTTAGCATGTGCAGGACTCTGGGTTTGATCTCCAGCACAAAAACAAAGGAAAAAAGACTTGCAGAAAAGAGGGTGAAAATATAGAGAAGAGAAGAAAGGTGTGGGCTGCAGTGAGGAGGTATACAGTATGCATGAACAAATATGTGAAAAACCAAACTTACTATTCTGTATCACACCTAGTAATAAAAACACACACAGAAAAGCCAAGCTAGGGCCGGCCAAATACCTCAACAGATTAAAGCATCTGCAAGCAGGCACAAGGGTCTGGAGTTCAATGCCCAAGCCTGCCATGCCGTTCCCAGCCTCACGGCGCACTGAGACAGCAATTGAGACTGGGCATGGTGGCATGTGCCTGTAATCCCAGCCCTTGGGGCAGATCACTACAAGTCTGATGTAGTAGTGAGACCCTGAACCCTGTAGACCCTTCCCTAAAATACAAAAACAAAGAAAGAAAGAAAGAAAGAAAGAAAGAAAGAAAGAAAGAAAGAAAGAAAGAAAGAAAGAAAGAAAGAAAGGCCAAGCCAAAAATGTATTAAATAATTTTGAAATCAAGTTGGTTTCTTACCTCACATCTAATACAAAAGATGCAATGCAGAAATTAATTCAAGATAGACCTCAGACAAAAATGCAAAAGCTAAAACAATAGAACTTCTGCGGAAAGAAAAGAAACATGAACAAATCTGCAAAACTTTGGGTTACACAAAGAATGCTAAGATCCAACACCAAAAGCACACTCAATTGACAGATCCAACTTCAACATTTTAAAACTTTTCCCTTTCAGAGGCGTAGTCAAGAAAGCAAAAGCCAACCCGCAGACCACATGAAAATGTTTGCAGATCACATTTCTGATAACATACTTCCAACCAGAATAAAGAACTCTTACAGTCTAATAAGAAGAAAGTAAACTGATTAAAACTGGGGAGGAGATTTGAACAGATATTTCTTCCTAGAAGACATTCACACGAGTAATTATCAATAAAAATTATTCAACACAATTCATCATTTGGGAAGTGCAAGTTAAAACTACAATGGAGGGGCTGGTGAGATGGCTCAGTGGTCTAAAGCACCTACTTAGAACAAGCTAAGCAAAGCACAGGGACCTTGGTTCAATCCCCCAGCACCACATGCCAGCCACCCCCGCCCCCTGGTGGGCTGAGCTGGCCACACACACACAATAAATAAATAAATAAATAAATAAATAAATAAATAAATAAATAAATAAAATAAATATTAAAAAAAAAAAAACTACAAGGGAATAATGCCACGTGGGGCTATCTGAATGCTAGGGGGAAAAGCCAGGCAGTAAGATGTAGTGACAAGCACACGCAGAAATTGCAACCTTTGTATAGTGCTGATAGAAATGTGTAATTGTATGGCCAGTTTCAGGCACCGTGTGGCAGTTCCTTAAAACAATAATTGTAAGATTGTCAAGTAACCCAGCAATCTACTCTAGAAAGTTAAGCACCTAGTTCCATAGAAAGGTATGTAAGAGACTATAGACACATTATTCATAATGGTCAAAAAACTGAAAACAGCCCAACAACTGTGCATCAACAATGCACAAACAGGGCTGGTGAGATGGCTCAGTGGTCTAAAGCACCTACCTACAACAAGCTTAGCAAAACACAGGGACCACGGTTCAATCCCCCAGCACCACATGCCAGCCAGTCCCGCCCCCTGGTGGGCTGAGCTGGCCACACACACACACACACACACACACTAAATAAATAAATTTTTTTTTAAAATGCACAAGCAAAATACAGTACCACAATAGAATATTATTCAGCAACAAAAAGGAACAAAATACTAACACATGCTACATTTTGTAGAACATCAAAAGCACCACAGTAAGTGAAAGAAGCCTAATGCAAAAGACTAGACGTGTTACTCCATTTGGGTGACGTGGGCAGAAAAAAGGCAGATGGTAGGGACAAAATGCACGTCGGTGCTTGCCTAGGATTCAGATGGAAAGTGACTGATTTGGGTAAAGCTCCTGCTATGCTTGAAACCCAAAGTGTCCCCAACATGTTCACTGTGTTAAAGGTGTGGCTGTTATGGGCTCTTTGGGAAGTGAAAATTTTTCGCAGGAAGGGAGACCCACTTGATGGACCAGTGCACAGGGCCTGACATTGTGCACTCTATCCAGTCCTTTCCACCTTTCCTTCTCAGGCTGCTTTCTGGCCTGCACAGTGTGAGCAGTTTTCTCCCTCCAGGCCCTGGCTACCATGATGTTTCCACCTCAGCAAAGGCCTATCAGCAGTGGAATCCACCAGCTATGGACTGAAATCTCGAGTCAAAATAAACCTTTTCTCATTCAGTTGCTTCCCAATGTCTTTTGTCCCAGTGCTGAAAAGCCAACTGACCAGTGCTGTAGTGCAGGATTCAAGTGACAGTCCTGCAGCTCTCTACAACTGCAAGGTAATAAACTATACATTTATGACCAGGAAAAATTAGGGCCATACCATTCTATTTCAATAAAAATTGATTTTAAAATGATACAATGATAACGCAAGCAATAAGTGACAATAATTCACAGTAATTTGTTCTGTATTCTAGAAAGAACTAAAACAGAAATTTGCAGGCTCCTAATACCAAGAAATGATCAATGTTTAAAGAGATGAAGGTTCTGGGATAGGTAGATAGATCAGTGGAATAAGTGCTTGCCTGGCAAACGCAAGCTCCTGGGTTTTTGTCCTGATTTGGTCATTATACATCATCTACATGTTTCTCATAGTACAGCTCATAAATGTAATTTTGTGCCAATATTTTAAAGATTCAATGAACTCATTTTTTTTTAGGTGATAACAAAACAACAATGAAAAAAAGCAAAACTAATTTAACTCTGGAAACTCTGCAGAGTCCCCTCTTCTGAGGAAGCAGTATTGTCACAGCCTTTGCTGATTTCACCCCTCCTGGCCCTCCTATGCATGAGAAAGGTGATCCAATGTCCCCAGTCCCATTACCCCAGTCTAATCATGCAGAAACATCAGCCAAGTGTAAATTAAGGAATCCTCTGCAAGTCGCCTAGCAAATACCCAAGTGTCCAGATGATTAAATAAATACCAAGGATGAAAAAGGAAAGGTCACAGATTGGAAAAGGAGACTAGAAGGACCTGAGGAATACATGCAATGTAGTGTCTTAGATCAGATCTTGGAAGAGAAGGACATCGATGGAAAATCAGCCAACACTAAGGTCTTCGTTTTGAACATTGTTCCATGATTATGTGAGCTACAGACATTAGAGAAGGTGGGTGAAGAATACGCAAGATCATTTTCACCTATCTTGGTAATTCTTCTAAAAATCTGAAGTTCTCTCAAGATAAACATCTAAAGGAAAAAAAAAAAAAAAACACTCTCCCAGCCTTCTCTAAAAGCTAATAATATGTTCAGGTTGGTCAAATAAAATCTGTTTTGTAACAGCAATTCCCCAAACTAATTCTTATTACCCCCTAATTACAGCACAGCCTAGGGAACTTAGCTGGATGCACTTAGAGTATCTGCTCATGACCACAATATAAAAATCCAAAGAAAATGGCATGCTGTCACATGGAATAATTGGGAAGAACCCTCGTAATGACTCATCTACTCTGCTCATTGTAGTGACATGGCAACCAAAAGGGCCACAAAAGTTACAAACAGAGGACATGGGCCTTGGTTCCATCTGTCTGGGATGCCTGTGTTCAAGTCACAGGGTATCTGCTGACTCCAGGGCAAACGGAGGCCCACCCATGCCACCAGGAGCTGGTGGCAGAACTGAGACAAGGACTAAGGTCTCTCAGCACCCTTTGTGCTTCTCTCGGCTCCTTCATGTCCTAAATCACCTTCACTGACTACACAGGGCTCTTCTACCTCTAAGGACTCTTTGAACAAAAAATTGAAACATATTCCAGATGTATACTTTCCAAAATCAGAATCAAGCTGCTATCTCTCAGGTAGATGCTAAGACCCAGAAGGACCTTGTTATAGACAGATCATCTGTCCTGGAAAGGGGGTCATGGGAAGGAACGTACAGCGACCACACTTTATGGGAAGCACTTCAGGAAGCAAGGCATCAAATGTAGGCCTGCAAGAGCACAGACCAATCAGAAAGCACATTGTGTGAGGCAACAGCAGAAAGGACTGACCACACTGTCAGCAGTGTGAGGCAATTTCAGCCATAAATAATAATTGTAGGAAATGAGAAGCTCAAATTTAACACACTGAATATTAGAATTTGAAAGACTAAGAACAGAAGAAAACCAAATAGAGAAAAACAAAAGAAAGATAGAAATACAACAGAAAGCAAAGATATAACAGGAAGGATTTCTTTTCATTCAAAATTTGCTAAAGCGGAAAAGGAAACACAATACATCAAGAATATGAGAAACTTAAGTAGAGATAGCACCAGAGACATGGCAGCAATTTAAAGGGTAAAAGAATAGACTAATAAATCCAAAGATGAATAGAAAGGAACACATCCTTTTGACAATATAATCTACAAAAAAATGGACAAAAGGGAAAAGAGAAAGACTAAACAGACCTATAAAGATTAAATCTTAAATTAGCAATTAAAAACCCTCCAACATGGAACACAACAGACATAGGTTGTACTAACAACCATTCAAAGAACAGAAAAATGGAAAACATTCCCTCTCCAGTCTATGTGTGTAGTATAATGTTTTGGGGGGAAAAGAAAAAGCCAAAGATAGGGTAAAGGAAAAAGAAAAAGACAGCTAAACATGCAGGAAAAAAATGGATAAATAACAGCTATTGGGTGAACAATAAAGACAAAATGAGTCTGGGCATGGTGGCGCATGCCTGTAATCCCAGCACTAGGGAGGCTGAAAACAGGAGGATCACTATGAGTCTGTGCTGCGTAGTGAGACCCTGCATAAATAAATAAATACAAAGTGTAAATGAATGTGAATGAATTGTATCCTGCATGGTACACAAAAATAACTGAACTTACCAGAAAAGCATGGTAAGTTCTGGTGTCTCTGCTCAGTAGTAGGACCTTTTCTGGGAAAAAAAAAAAAAAAAGCATGCCTAATCAGGGATCTAAGCTGAAACTGAATGAAATGTGAATTCACGGTGCACATACAAGAGTACTGCACCTTTGACAGCCTGGGCAGTCCGAGGCAAGAACCTACAAGGAGGGAAGACCTACAGAAGAGTAAGCAGTGAAAACTGAACACTTCCCTTTAACAATAATGCACACACACACACACACACACACACACAGAATAATGCACACACACACAAAAGAAAAAGAGAAAGGATTCATTTAAATGAAGAGATGAATGATTTCTTGCAATACCTGAGACAAAGCTCAGAGGGGGTCCACCAGATAATAATAGGGGAAGAGGGCCAGAGAATAATGGAGGGAACTGTAGCTGCCTCAAAACCAAGATTGGTCTCGAAAGAAAAAGAAGAAGATTACAAAGATGAGTGGCAAGAAGCACACTATAATGCATCTCTCTGCCAGATGTTTCTGACAATCAACATAGTTTGTGACAGTTTGTGTGGCTCACAGAGTGAGAAAGTACCCAGGGCCCAGGCAGTGGCTGGCTCGTTGTCAGTGAATTTCTGATTGCAAGGCTTCATTCATGGGGCTGCGAAGCATCTATGTAATGGAAAGTCCGCAACACTGTACGTGTGCCCCTGAGGGGGACCATGGAGCCCCAGGGCCCTTCTCCTCCACTGTGCTTCCCAGTCATGAGGTGAGTGTTTTCCTCCATCACTCTCCTACTGTGAAGGGGGGCCTCACCACAGGACCAACAACAAGCCCAACTAGTCATGGTCAGGAATCTCTGAATTGTAAAGTAAAGGAAAATTCTCTCTTTCTAGGTTAATTATCTTGGGAATTTTTCTAGTAACAGAGAGCTGACCAAATGAAATATAAGAAGTAAAGCCATGGTGTTATGTGGAGCTGTAGGGCACTCAGGTCAACAATTTCTGACATTGCCAGTCAAGCGGAAGACCCAATACTATTATGGGCTACTGGACTCTTTTAGAATATTTTGCTGAGTTTACACACCTATAATATTCAAACAATGGAACTTAACAAAAAAAGCAGATACAGATAAATGTCCATTTTGTATCTGTGTATTCAAAGTGGTTAGGATAGACATATAGTTGCATTCTCTTAATGAATAGAATGATTTGTTCTAATGGTGTTTGTAAATAGGATATCATGTCCGCATCTTGTACAGCAGTTAACCACTAGGAAGAATGTATGCAATGTGTTAATTATTGAAACTGTCCTACCAGTTGGATTTGAAGCTGTCTCATTGCTATTTGTTTCTCAATAAAATTATGGGAAAAAAAGAACATTAAAAAAAAGAAAGCTGACCAACACTCTCCCTCAGAGCAAAGTTTTATCCCTGGGAACAATGTCACTCTATTGAGGAATGGATATTTTAGGTCAGTTGCAAACTTTCCAGTGCATGAGACCAACCCAAGGACTTGGTAACCCACATCACCGTGTCGCTACTGCTTCAGTGGTTCAGCAATGAGACCCAAGAAGTCCCAGATGCTATAAAAGGGGCAAAAATTTAAGAGTTGTCCAGCAAGGAAGGCTACCTGAGAGTCTAGGCTAGAAGTAAGTCCAGGTTGAGATGTTGGGGGAAAAATTTCCATGGAATATAATATGGAAATAATTATATGGAATATAATTTCCATATATAACAATGTGGAAGATCTATGGAAATCCCATTAGATCTTCTTTACAATTGCTTCACTGTAATCTCAGTGGAACAGATACAGCAAGATTCCCATATCTGAACCAAAAGCCCAGCCCACCTGATCACAGACAGCTGAACTATATACTGGTGGATACAGGTGAGCTGAGGAATCCAAGCCACAGGCCACCAGGGCCAACCTGATTCTTTCTAGAGATTTTGAAGGAACTACATGAGTCTTGGTTTACTGTAGGAATTGTCCTGTTAGAGCAGGAAAGCTGAAGGTCAGGTGGCCATCAGAGAAAACTAATGTCAAAGTTCTGAGAAGGCAAGGTACATAAATGCCCTGGTCACTTACTAGTCGCTGCCACACTAGACCTGGCATCCACAAATAAAAGGAGGGGAGGTTCATTCTGGCTCACAGTTTGCAAAGGTTTCAGTCCATAATTGGCTTGCTCCAAGGCTGGGTGGAGGGCAGCTGCTCAGATCATGGCAGACAGGAAGGACAGTGAAGGGAGAAGCAGCAGGAGATTGGCCCTTCCAAGATGCTGCCCAGGGACCCACCTCTTCTGACCAGCCCCTACCTAGCAACAACTGGACTAGGAGCCCCCATAATCCACTCATCTCAAAGTCCTGTTTATGATCCCACCAACTTTCAGGGACATCTATACAGAAGTGAATAAAGAAAGCTGGTTGGCAAAGATGAAACAAGAATGGCTCCCATCCCGGTGCAACAAGGGCACCTCCTGCCCCCTGCTGATGCCTTCTTATCCTGCAAGCCCAAGAGCAGACCTCTGTTCTTCATAGTGCCGAACTCCTTCTCTCTGGGTGGCAGAGTTGCTACCTGAAACAGCACTACACACTTGCTACTTCATGTGTGAATCTGTACGTGTCCTCTACAGGTCACAGGGTGGCACAAGGGACACCTGCTGCATGGAACATGGTGCAAGAGGTCCTGTGGCCCAAAGCTTTCTGGGGAGGACAGCAAGGAGAGGGCCGCAAGTGGGGAGGCATGGCTCAGGCCACTCCACAGTGTCACTGCCTTCTCGCAGATGTCATGCGTGTCTGGGCTGCTAGTCTCTTCATGTAAGGTTCATAAGCTGCATGCTTGTTTTCAGCACTTTCATTCCTGTTGGGTGTTCAGCAATCTGAAATGCAAAGCTCTTCTTTTTAAATTTTTATCCAAAAGGAAAATACTTACAAGCTCTGTCTTACACTGACCCTCTCTCCACTCCCTGGTCCAGTATTCTCTTCCTTTGAATGCTAGACTCTTGGGTTGGTGGTGTGAGAGCAAAAGTCAAAGTAAAACCTCACTAATTTTTATTATCTAGAAAGAATATCAGCATGGAATAAGGAAATAACCCAAGTGTCAATATTTTGTAGGGCGAGCAATTATAGCACCATCAAACAAAGGGAGAGAATCAAGTCAGACTTCTAGAAAAATGCTTCCAAAGAGAAATCTACCTGAAAACATCTTATTCATCCAACACAAAAGCATCCACTTGTTTTAAAATTGAATAGGCTCCTCAGCAATAAGGGAGCAGCACAATCTACTGATCCACAGCATTGCCTGGGATGAATCTCAAAGGCATTATGTTGAGCAAAAGAAGCTGGTTGCAAAAGACTAAATATTCCACAGCTCCATTTACAGAATACTCTAGAAAAAAGAAAACTATAGAGATAGAGAAATGATAGGCGGTTGCCAGGGGTGATGGGGGGCGGCAATAACTATAAAGGTTATAGTTATGAAACTACAGTTTATGTTCATTTTCATTGTGCTTACATGAAATGACATTTATAGAAATTTTACAGTTCTCCATGCTCAGCCTAAGTCAATTTTATTTTATTAGAAATTTTAAAAGTATGTTTAAAATCTTATGCTCACAAAAATGCATGTGCTAAGATGCTTAGAAACAATGTCCAGGGACTTCTCAACTTAAGTGATGGTGTGACAGCTCCCAGGAAACTCACCGTAAGCTAGAAGTATCATAAAGCAGGAATTCATTTTATACACTGACCCTGACAAACATAATAGCCCCATCGCACAGCATATGGTGTCACCTGCTACCCTCAAAGGTGGCCTGGTTGACTAGGAGTTGGTGCTCACGGCTGTCACCCAGCATTACAGGAGAGTATTGTACTGATACCACTCACTTAGGAAAGACCAAGATGCAAAGCACAGTTTCCACGGAATGTGTATCATGTTCATGTCATCATCAAATTTTCTAAAAGGTCAGTGGAACCACCATAGATTGGAGGGATTTGAAGTCCCTTCGGTAGGCAGAACCCGGCACTGTGGTCCTGTTTATGCCCTGAATTTGTTGTACCTTTTGCTTTCCTCACAAAATAAAATTATAACGCTCAGGCAAATTCAAGTTCTGTTAACAGGTATTCTGAATCACGTGGCTAAAGCTAATAAGGAGAAGCTGTGCTGCCGAAAAGCTGTGAAACACTGTGCCCGTTTTCTCGATCAAGCAGCACTGGCTAGCTCCAAAGACAGAGTCAAGGCTGAAGCAACAAGGCCAATGTCCGCAACTGTGGAACTAAAGTCCTTCCCCACTGCCAGTCACCCCACACATCTTCGGTGGATGCTGTGAACCGGATGCAGACTCAAGCGTCCGTGCATTGGAAGCTTGGTCCAAGGCAGTGCTAACGGGTGACAGTGGGGACTTGCAAGGGTGGGGCTCAATGGGGGGTCCTCAGGTCTTGCTGGTGGGTCCACTGAGACTACTTGATAATTAACAAAAGAGACTATCATCAAAACAGCAAGTCTGACCCTTCCCCAGCCACCCCTGGTTTCCTAGTCCAGATGTGATCCTTCCTCTCCTACATGGTCTGCCATCTGCCATGAGGCCCTCACCAGAGACTGCACTATACTGTTTGGACTTTCAGCCTCCAATACTAAGTAAACAAACCTCTCTACTTCATAAAGTAGTCTGCCTCAGGTATGTCATCATAGGGATCAGAAGCTATACAAGTGAATTTTAATAAATTCCATAAATAAAATAATAAAATTCTGTCTCTGGCTATATCTAAATTACATTTTAATTAACTCACTACATGCTGCTAATAGCAACCATTTTTAAATTCATGTAAACTCATTCTTCTCTCAACTAAACGATGTGAGAAAGTGAAGCCCAGGTGAAGTGCTGTGATTCAGACCTGAACTGAATCCACCTCGGATAATGGTGATAGAATGAAGTAGTTCTGCCACGTTTCCCATATGAGAACGATTAAAACTAAACTTTTAAAAATGTTCAAAGACATCGAAAAGCTCATTGAAGTCAGAAGAAAATTTAATTTCAGAAAACTGCAACTGAAATAGGTAAAACCTGAGAATTTACAGCTTACTATTCATACAGAGTAATTCCAATCCTATGGCTACAGAAAATATTGGTTGGGAAAACCATGGCCTGCCCGACTAAATATGTCAAATCCTAGAAATCAGGACTTGAAAAGTAGCAGAAATCCGAGGAGGAACCACATGAGAACCACAGAACAAATGAGACCCAAATTCAGAGCATAAAATCCTGAAATCCCTGGCTTATAGCTAATCTACTACACATGAATGAAGAAGACCTCGAAGGACCCAGTATAAAAAACAGTCAGAGGCCAGTGAGATATCTGCTCTTGAAAGAATCATGTAGAATTAATCGGTGGGTTTGGCATCTGGTGTAACCAAAGCTGTTGCTCAGTTTGGGGAATTCAAGTGACAGAAGGCTGAAGCACAATGATTTGAAGAATCAGAGTACAGAACCCAAAACCAGCAAAAGTAAGAAGAAACCCAAGAAGAAGATAAGCCACACCACTGCCTAAAGTTGGCTTTGGCGAGCGTTTCTGTGGGCTGCTGCAGAGCCAGGTGAAGGAAGCAACCACAAGAAGCCACACGAACAGAAATCAGCAGCCACGAGCCCCAGAATTTGTAGTTTTAGCTAAGCAAGATAAATGCCCACTAGAACAAAATCCAAAGTTCTCAGAAAACCCAAAGCAATTTTTATTCCTGCAATATATTTGCAATGACTAATTACCAAAACTATGAAGCATGCAAAACACTGGAAATATAATCCATACTCTGGGAACAAAAGCTATTCAATATAACTGACTTAAAATAGACATTAGCAGATAATGACTTCAAATAGCTTTAAACATACACTCAAAGAATTAAAATTATTAATTTTAATTAATAAAATTATTAAATAAAAACATGTGGCTAAGCAATAAATGGATATGAAATCTCACAAAAACCTGAAAACTATGAACAGTAATTGAGATTCTGGAACTGAAATGTAAAATAACCAATTTTCTTGGTGGGCCAAGCAACAAATAACATTTCAATACAGATGATACTGAAGAGAGCATTTCACCAGATTATGAATGACAGGTGGAATATATATAGATCTACTGAAATTAAAATACAAGTAAAAATTTATAGTAAAATGAAATCTGAGACCTAAAAAGTAACATAAATGACCCCAATTCATAGATGACTAGACTCCCAGGGAAAGAAGTGGGTAAACAGCATAGAAAGTATTTCATGAAACAATGGCCCAAACTCTCCAAATTTTGGAGAAAGCATAATTTACATATTCTAGAAATTCAATGAGTCTCAAAAAAGAAAAAGGAAAGGAAAAATTACTCCTGGACTTCTATGGTTTATGTGTGTCCTCTAAAGTGTTCACACTGGGGTCAGGGAGATAGCTTGGTGGTCTGAGCGCTGGCCTGGCAAGCGCAAGGACCAGAGTTCAATCCCCAGTACATATGCTGTACAAGGCCCCAAACCACGTGGTGGTGCACACCTGTAATCCCAGCACTGGGGAGGCTGAAACAGGAGGATCACTATGAGTCTAAGCTGTGTAGTGAGACTCTGTACCAAAGAAATAAGTAAATCTTTTTTTAATAAAAAAAAAATGTTCATATTGAAACTTACTCCTCATTGCCATGTTATTAAGTGATGGTGCTTTACAGAGAAGGCGTGTAGTCACGGGACCCTAAATTCATGAGTAGATCAGTGTGAGCGCCTTGACCTTGGCTTTCTTCGCCTCCAGAGCACTAAGAAATAAACTTCTGTTGTTTATGAATTACCTAATCAAGTGTTTTGTCATAGCCCTACAAATGAACTAAGATATAAACACATCACTCTCAACTGCAAAAAATAATAATATGCCAAAGGTAAAGGGGAAATTTGGAGAGTAAATAAAAATTCTATATCATAGCAGATATGAGGAAACAAAAGTAAGAATAACAGCTGAATTCTCACCAAAATTAAGAAAGCCAAAGGCTGGAAACACATATTCCAAGTGCTAAAGAAAAAGAAACGGTTTCTAATAATTTAATAATTTTTAATCAGATAAACTATCTTTCAGATATTAAATTGAAATCAAATAAAAGCCTAAGAGAGTGCCAGGCTTCTCCGCTTCATCTCCACAGAAGCGGAAGGCCTTGGCATCCCTGCGTCCAGGACAGACAAGACCAGGCAAGGCGAAACCCAAGCTCTCCCTGCCCGGCCCCTGCTGTTCTCATACACGCAGATATTGCTACTACCAGCGGGGCGTCTGCGCCATAAGCCATTCCCGTACAGACTTAAAATCAGCTATTTGGTAGAGAAATGATCATCAATGAGTCTCCCAGGAAGGAGGAAGCACAGAATGACTCTCTTCCATTTTAATTATTCTCCACCTCCATCGGTCTCTACCGAAAATTAGCACGGTCTCAGGGTGGAGCTTGATGGTACAGGCTTAATAAGAACATGTGAGGCCCTGGATTCACTCCCCAGCAACCCAAAAAATAAAATAAAATACAAACTTAATACAACTAAATCCATGACTGCTTGAAAAAATCAAGTGGTGAGGCAGAATCCACAGGCCAGTCCGGGACTTGCAAGTGGACAGCTGAGGAGAGTCTACGTGCTGAAGTCCCTAGTCCTGACCTTGACAAGACTTTTTTTCTTTTTCTTTTTTTTTTTTTTTACAAGATTTAACTAACAAACAGAAGAATTGTTTAGGGGGAAAACTCATCAGGTCTCCCTGATATGAGAGAAAGAGTGGGCAGATTTATTCCATCCTAGATGGCCTGACCATATACACAGGGTGAACAGGGCTCAAAATCAAATCAGCCTTTTCATCCCCCAAGAAAAGCATTCAGTTTCAATAACAGCACATTTGTGATGCTCTCCCGAGAAAATTAATTTTTACAAAAATTAAGAATTTTGTAAGAATCAAGCAAGGGTGCTGGAAACAGCTATTTCAGTGATGTTGGCAGCCTTTAAACATTGAAGAAACTATTAACACTGAAAGATAAAAACTATCGGGCCAGGGAGATGGTTCAAGGGCCAGGGAGATGGCTCAGTGGAATAAGTGCTTCCCTGGCAAGCGCAAGGGCCTGAATTCAATCCCTAGTTCCACCAAAAAAAAAAAAAAAAAAGAAACAACAACTATCCTTTGGCACAGCGGTACTTGCCCCACACTTCCAGCATGTCACTGCCTCTCTAAAGAAGTGGCAGTCTCTCCTTCTGCCCTTGTTGTCAAGGCTGGGCTTCCCGTCTTCTGAGGCCATGTCTATGACTCTTGGCATCCAGAGTTTTCTGCTGAACATGTCACCTATCCGCATGGTATTTTGCCTGAAAGCTAATTGGTAATGTTAAAGACAAGGAAAAGTGTCATGCTTCCAAAGTCTGTACACATTCAATTACCACAAGTAGTTTAGAGGACACAGAGCACTGCTGGGACTCAAGCAGAGGCACCTTTTTTAAGCCCGGTTGCCAGCAAGACGACAATAGAGTGCAAATGGGATCCATGCCTTGAGTTCACTCACACAACCACTCAGTGATACTTACTGTACAAGAAGGTTCTCTGCTTGTAACCCCCATGCTGAGGGGATTCTCTGAGCCAGGACGACATCAAGCGTCCTCACCCCCCACTGAGAGCCTGAGACAACCCCAGGCTGCGACATGCCCCTTACCTTTCAATTTAGTTGTGTAAAATCCAACAGCTGCTCCGTTTGTCCACAGAATTTTAGCTTGCTCCTTCATGGAGTGAGGTAAAAAAAACATGTCATCGTCGTCCAGCCTCCTCTCCAATCTTCCAAAAACAATGACATTCAGAATGAAAAGTACAATCCTTTCCCCAAAGGACTGAACCTTGGAAGAAAAGGGGAAAAAACAAAAACAAAAACAAAAAACAAAAAGAAAGAAAGAACAAGAGTCAAGTAAGACCAGAGAAAAGAATCCGACGTGACAAGTTTTGCACTTCAAGTTGACCAGCAAACTGGGGCCAAGTTCATGCGCTGCTGTCACAGGACTATTTTTCTGCTCAAGAACCAGAATGTAAGTCATTGCACGTCACTGATGTTCATCACACCACGGACCTAGCACACCAGTATAGCCTCCAGGAGTTGGGGACAATGCCTAGGGAGTTCCTGAGTCCCCAGGGACATAAATGTGGAATGAAGTTGACAAAGCACAGTTCATCACAAGCTAATGAAACAGGAAGTTATCTCGAGAGGGTAGCCGGGGTGAGCCATTTCAGCAGACTGGCTGAATATGTCCTGAAAGAAACCCAATCTGCCATTTTTAATAGCAACAGAGTCTTGGCCCCAGAATTCTGGTTCCCAGAGGAGGAAAAGTAATTGGGAGGATCAATTGCTACATCAGAAGCAACTTATTTTTGATAGCTTGTGACAGATTACAAACAAATTGGAGTTCCAGTGCTGAGACTCATGGACCACCCCGCTCTAGGTTAGAAAACTAAACTATCTTGTCCAGAGCAAAGTCATCACAAATAAGGACACTAAATTGTGCTCAAAGTCAGAACCACAGAGTTGGAAGAATTCTCCTTCACAAGTCAAAATAAATTCATGCTTATGTCTGTTGAAATTCTCAATTTTTTTATTGCCCACAGATGCCAAATACATGCCCAGAATCAGGGCCTCCCATGCCTCTCCTCACTGCATGGCTATCCTGGGATGTTTTTAGGGAGATTTCCATCATTGTGACACCAGGCCTCATCAAGGTTCTAGCATTTTCCAATAGAACCAGAGGCTGGTGACCAAGCCTTTAATATGCAGGCTCTTTGGAGGAGGTTTTGGATCCAAACCAGAACAACATGATCTCGTAGTCCCCCTAAAGGCAGCCTTCCAAATAGCCACCTGAGGAAAAAAGCAATTTTAAAAAAAGAAAAGGGTATTGGGGGGCAGCTTATGGTTTCAGAGGTTGCAGTCCATGGTATGCAGGAGCTGTCGCTTTGGCCCTGTGTCAGCTCACTGATTGTGACAGAAACACATTATAGAGGAAGCTCGTTCACCTCATGACCCCCGAGAAGTAGAGAAACAGAGACAAGAAGGGACTCGGGTCTCAATCTTCGCTTCAGTGTCCCTGATGGCCTAACTTCTCCCCTTGGGTCTCACAAATGCATCCCTCCAAACAGCTTCTAAAATTTGACACACTAGCTGCACCCAGCCATCTATTTGTGCAGCAGTAGTGGTAAGTCGAGTTTTACTCTTACAACACTGAGTTGTGACAGCCTGCATGGTTTGAGGCACTTGTGTGTGCATGAATTGTGTGTGTGTGTGTGTGTGTGTGTGTGTGTGTACCTGCATGGCCACTGTATCATTCCCACCATTAACTTGACTATGATTTCCACCCACACAATATTATTTGATTCTCAACATTCACCAGGGACATCTTGGTTTACAGATGAAGAAACTGAAGCTCAAAGGGGGTAAGTGATTGCATTTACTGATTTTCTTGCCTCGTTCCAAGGAGGACTTGAGACAGCTGGACAAGGGCTCTGTCAAAGCAGGCAGGGAGCAACAGGCAAGACTTTTGAGGCCCATGCCAGCGAACTGAAGAGCAACCAGCAGTCAATTCCCTTCTGCCTCATCTTCCATTAGAACTGTGACTTCCTTTAATGCAAATGCTAATGCTTTATGTCATATTTAATACTTGATCCCCGAACCATCACCACCACCACCATCATCATTTTATACTTACTGGACCTTGGCCTGGATTTGCTGAGAGACATTCAGCCACCCACCCTCTTTGAACCTTAGTTTCGTCGGGTGATAGTAAAAGATTGTCACTCATGTGACCTCTGAAGCTCTTGTCTATATTGCAAACACACTGATTATAAAAATAAGGCAGTTCACAGCACCCTAGCAAATGGTACAAAGTGTTTGGTGCCAACAAACTTATTAATTGGCTTAGAATGTAAAATATTTCACCTTCATCTGGAGCCAAATTTTAGAAGAAGAAAAGATTTATGAAAATCTAACCAGCCCAGCCTGAGAAGCTGCCACATCTCAGACAGTGGCAGCCAAAGCCAGCCCAGACTTTAAGAATAACTAGCAAATCTCAAAACCTGATTGGTGTAATGTGGGAGTTTCTATTTTTCAACTTATAAAACCAAAAGGTTCAGAGGGAAGTCAGAAGAGAAAAGCAGATTGCATCTGGCAGAAGGGAAATATCCAATCAAAAACTGGCAAGAGAAAAAGGAGAAAAAGAAATTGCACTTAATTTGGCCAATTTCATTACAGGGAAGAAAATGTGTGACATGTGATTTTGACTTAGAAATGTTTCTCAAAACATAATTCTTAGATCCAGTTCTAATCCTCATTAGGATCACTAATTATATCAATGAAGAGAACATTAAGAAAGGGTTGTATTTTTTTTTTTTTGGTGATTTGTTAAGAATAACTGGGTAAGAAACAAAAAATGTAATTAAAAGAAAAAAGTACAGACAAAGTTCCACAAATGAAGAAAGGAAACATCCCCATGTACAGTAAAGGCAGGATAGACTTTTAGAACATGGTTCATTTGGTGAAAATAATGTTCAGGTTTCTTTTCTTTCACAATTGAGGCCACATTCACAGGAACTGCAGTGAGAGGTGTTTCTCTTTTAAACTTAGAAGAGATGACAAATTAAATAATTGAACTTCTGGTTCTGCAGTATCATACAAGAGGCAAACCAGAGTCTTCCGAGCATTCAGAACAGCCAGTCATTACACATCCTCCTGGCCCACCTGGGAGCGGGGAGCCGGGGCAGCAACACATCGACGCACATTCTGTGCTGCTGGGTACATCAAGCTCCTCTGTGAATCTCAAGTCACTCTGAATTGGCTTGGGGGAAAATCTTCGCAAAATCACATCTATGGAGTGAATTGACGGGACTTATAAAATACAACCCAGTGAATGAGATGAGATACTTGCTAATCACATAAAGGATTTGCATCTAGAATATGCGAAAAATATTCTTACAATTCAATAGTAAAAAGTCAAAAATCCAACTTAAAAATGAGTCCAAGATCCCAACAGACCTCTTTCCGACAACCTATAAATGGCCAGTGAGCACATGAAAAGATACTCGGCATCCCTGGCTAGCAGGGAGGTGCAAATCGAAACGCCAGTGAGATGCCACTTCACACCTATGAGGAGGGAGAACACAAAAAAAGACGGTATTAAGTGCTGGTGAGAAGCGAACACAGTGTGACTGCTGTGCAAGACGTGTTGGCAGGCTCTCCACGTGAAATACAGAGTCGCCATATGACTAGCGACTCCATTCCCAGGTATGTAGCTGGGAAAACTGGAAACATATGGCCTCAAAAAACATATGGAAATGCTCATCGAACCGTTATTCGAAATAACTAAAAAATAGAAACAACTCAGAAGTCCATCATAACATATGTCTACAATGGACATAATTCAGCCTCCAAAAAAGTTATGAAGCATTGATAGAGGTTCCAGCGTAGATGTCCCTTCAAAAACTGCTCCATAAAGAAGCTTGTCACAAAAAGCTACCAATTATAAGACTCTACTTAGAGGAAATGTCCTGACTAGACAACACCATACAAGAGAAAGTCAGTGAGTGCTCGCCAAGCCTGGGGAAAGAGAATGACAGGCACCTTCCCAGAGATCCAGGGTTCCTTTTGCAATGATGAAAAAAGCCTGGAGATAGTGATGAGGAATATTCAACATTGTGAATACACCCAAGCCACCGACTCGTACCCTTTAAAAGAATGAAAGTTGTGATATGTGAATTACATCTCGATTAAACTGCTGCTTTAAAGATTAAACTGGCCAAATGTGGCAGAGGCCCATAATTGCAGCTATTTGGGAGGCTGAGGCAGAAAGACATCAAGGTTGAGGCAAACCAGGGCAACCTGGCAAGACACCGTCTCAGAACCAGAGTGTGCACTTGGTGAGGGTGAGGCCAGAGGCAGGACTTCAGTTCTAGACCAGCCTGTGCAGCTCCGTGACTTAGAAAGTCTCTTGCCTCAAACTAAAAAAGCAAGAAAGGTCTGGGGATGTAGCTCAATGCAACGGCCCTGGGTTCAATCTCTAGCACAATTAATTAATTAATCCAAAGGACTTGGGCTGTAATTCTGTGGTAGTGTGCCTACCTAGCATTTACAAGTTTTCTCAATATTAGGATGGGGGGATAAAATAAAAGTGAAAGTCATTTATCTGATGGAAGAAACCGGATCGTGAACTTCTTCAAACTGAACCTGAGCAAATGCTGATTTTCCAGTTAGTATGTACTGGATACTGTGAAGTAAGCCAAGGATCATTGTAGAAAAGCCCTTCAAGACTGCTGAGAAGGCGCATCCTTACAGCAATCAGCTGTAGGCAGAGCCCACATCTTGGCTGGCCCCTCCATTCCTCCTCAGCCTCTACCCCAGCCAGCATTCAGCCAGCAGGACTCTGCCCGGACCTCTGAGAAGCTGCTGCTGGACCTGCCCCTCCTCTTCACCATCCCAGATCCCTGCTTTGCAGCTTCTCTGCAAAATGACAGTGCCTCAAAGATGCCAAGCTTGAGCTCCAAAATGTTTGTACACCCCAGCCACTTGCTAGCGGCATGACTCAGCTTCAGTTTCTTCCCATGCAAAAGAAGCACTTGGAGGATTCTGAAATTAGACAAGCCCTGCAGAATCTGAGGTAAAGTACGGGCAGAATCGCATACCAATAAACACCGCCGGGGCTCTAGGCAGAGCTTTCCCAGGCAATAGAGAGAGGGTCCCGGTTAAGGTCGCCCCGCTACTCAGGCAGGGAAAGTGGCCTTGGGACAGCAGAGTAGCTGTTAAGTGGAGGCAGGGGGTTCTAGTTTCCTTCTTGCACGGCATTATGGATTAAATGCGTCTCCACAAAAATGTTGATGCCTCAGCCCACAGTACCACTGAACGTGACCGTATATGGACCTGGATTTTGTAGGTGTTCAAACCCACTCCTGAGCAGCACGGTACCCCCCACCAAGTCAGTATGTCTGGTATCCTTATAAAAAGAAAAAAATTCAACAGAGCCAGATGCGTACAGGGAGAAAAAAAATCTATGAAGACACATAAAGGACACCAACTGGGGCCACCAGACGCAGCACCAAGGGCAACCAGTAGCTGTGCGACAGCCTGGAACATTCTTCCTCCCCACCCTCCAAAGCAGCTGTGATGAACCGCTTGATCTTGGACTACAGCCTGCGGATCCCTGAGCTGAGGGTCTCTATGGAAGCCACCCAGTGGGATGCCAGCCCTGGGAAAGGAACACCCAGTGGCAGAGCAGACAGTTTGAAGTTAGTAACAGGATAACAAGTACAGTGACTTTGAAAACCTGTTTTGCCCATGTTCCCCTCAAACCCACCGCCTCACCTTCAGGAGGCCTTCTCTCGCAGGGTCAGCCGTTCTTAGCACGTCCTCTGTAGACCACCAGGACTCCTTTAAGTAAACAGCCACCACTGAAGAGAAAAGCAAGAGAAAAGAACAGTGTGTGCACAGCAAACGGGCCTCGGAGGGCAGATTCCACAGCACAGAGCCCCCGAGCGGGTGGGAAAGAAGGATTCTCTGTGGGTAAAGTAGGAGATATTTTTAGATTAGAGCTTCTAAGAGCACTCACCAGGACGCAGAGTGACATCTCTCGGGGAGGTCACAGATGTTTCATAGGTGTGTTGTTCAGCTTTCTTGCAACTGATGCACAATGTCTGTGCTTTAGCCACAGTTTAAAAGCGGGGGAGAGATCGCAGTTTAATTCAGTTTAAAGGAATTCAGCCCATGGTCGGCTGGCCCCAAGGCAGAACAGCATGGCAACAGAGTGTAAGGAGCAAAGCGACTCCCCGGAGCAGCCCGGAAGCGGGGTGGGCGACAGCACCAGGCGAGAGATGGCCCACAGTGCAGTCCAGAGGCTGCACGTCCACAACACCCCTAGACCCTGCCAGGAGCACGCTGAACTGCTCTGCCGGACGGTGCTTAATCCACTGATGCTAACGTATCGGGATTAATGGTCATGACAGGTAGCCCATCTTTATTTTAAACAGAATACAAAATTATAAAGAAAGAAAGGAGAGAGGGAGAGAAAGAAAGAGAGAGACAGAACATTAGAAACGATACAAAATTTCATCAAACAAAGTAATAGGAATTCAACAACGGTTGTTGTATTGTGTATCTTCACATTAATTTTTTAAAAATGTTTTTAAAAATTTTATTTAAAAATTTGATGTAGATACTTATTTGGTACAGGATCTCACTACACAGCTCAGACTCGTAGTGATCCTCCTGTCTCAATCTTCAATCTCCCCAGCACTGAGATTACAGACATGTGTCACCACGCCCAGCTTTGGGGCCGACACAGCATGCGGTGCTGGGGCTCAAACTCTGGTCCTTGCACTTGCCAGGCAGGCTCTTAGACTGCCAAACTATCTTCCCAGCCCCAATTCTTTAGGTTCCCAGATATAAGCATGTAAAATCGGTTTCTAAAAAGTTATAAGAAATTTTAAAAGGAAAAGAAAAAAAATAAGCATTAACTGTTCCTTTCAACCAGCCAGCAAAAATTTGACTCCAATACAAAATATACCCCCATGTTATTGAGAAAAATATGATATGCACAAAGACAGAAGTATTCAAAGGGTAAGGACAGCAATGCTTTCATGCTGTGACATTTATAAAACTCCAGTCATTTGCCACAACTTGGAACTTCTGATAATTAGTAAAATCCAGTATTAGGGAATTTAGCGGACCCACTTACTTCTTGTGTATAGCACATTCCCTCATTGCTAAGCTCAGGACAGCCTTCTCTTACATGATTTTCTCCCATTTTTACAGGGAAAATATCAGCATTTGTCTGAGAAGGACAACCGAAGTTCAGAGCGGTGAAGTAATTTGACGGTTAGCAGCTGGAAGGGGCAAAGGAAGGCTCCACCCCTGGGACTCCAAATCCAGTGAGCCATGCGAAAAGCCAGGGAGGGTTTCTTCTTTTAGGAATGGTGGACTCCTGCAGGAGTAGTAGAGGTATCTGTGGATGAGATGCTCTGGGCCCAACATTTACAGGAGCAGAACGGGAGGGAGCTCTCTCCTCCCAGTCTGTCTTGGTTACTTCCTTGTTGCTGGGATGAAATATTCAATACCCACAAGTTAAAGAGGGAAAGATTTATTTCAGCTCCAAATTTGTAGAGGGTTTAGGCCGTAGTTGGTTGGTTCTGAGGCAGGGTAGCACGACAGAAGGGTATAGCGATGAGGAAACAGTCTGGCAGGGCAGGCAGAAAAATGCAGCGGCCTTCCTTTCCCTTTTTATTGTATTCAGGCTACAAGATTATTGGTTGGTGCTGCTCACACCCATTGTGGGTCTTCTGAGCTCAGTAAATCCACTCAGCTACCACCCAGAACTATGCTAAACTAAGTCAATCAATGGACTAATCCAGTTATAAAACCCATGATTCAATATCATATACCTGTGATCTGGTCTCTCCCCATAGCCCCACCTCAGAGAGCATGAGGCTCTGGGGGACATTTTAAGCATCAATCCTAAATCTCAGGCCCATTGGTTCTACTTCAGAACATCCCTTGGATCAGTTCTGAACATGAGTCCTGAAGCGCGGACATTCAGACTGTGGGTACAGTCACCCAAGGTGCAGATTTTCCACTGAAACACCCAAATCTGTCACCAGAGCCTGCCGGGCAGTTCTGCGTTAGCACAACACCTGGCACCGCGCTGGCGCAAGGCAGATGCTCAGGGTCTTCCTCAGTGAAGTGATGCCCTCCCCTCCTCTCCATCCTCCTGCTCTTCCTTCAGATGAAGGCAGATGACTTCTGCCTGTGGTCATCTCCAGGAGGGCAGAGATAGCCTCCCATCTGTCTGCCTGCCTCAGTCTCCCTCACGATCCATCCCTGTGGGCCCACCAGAGCCTCAGCCTCCTTCTCTCAGCTCAGCAACCCCTTTCCTCACTTGACTATTACATTTTGAATACCAAAGTTACTGTTTTTCAGTTCCTTTATAAACACCTTGTAAAACTCATTTCTGTCTCTGAGTAACTACTTGAAGGATAACGATACACAGTGTATAACAACTGTTATTCTCTTATATTTTGCTATGAGATTTGATGCTTTTTCATACAATTATTAAAAAGGGAGAAAAGAAACCCACAAAGCTCAATGGAACGCTCAGCACGGGGCTCGAGATTTCAAGCAACGTTTGCGGACCACGCGGGTGAGGCACCCGAGCCTTCTTTCTCCTTCCCCCACTCTGACAGCCATAGGGAGAAAACTGAGAATACTGAGCTGCGGGGCATGAGGCAGTCGGCTGCTTCTCTCCAAAACTCAACGGCACTAACTCACTGTGTCAGTCTCCTATCGGGGTGAGTGATCGTCTTTGACAGAGTTTCCAAGTCTCACAGGGCCAGCTGGGACAGGAAGGCCAATTAAATGCCTGACATCTGCCTTCATTTATGCATTTATGGAGTTCATTTCCAAAATGGCGCCTACACGCACGTACGTGAGCTTTATAAAGCCGCAAGGATTATTTTCCTGCTTAACAAGGTGAACCAAGAAAACAAAACCAAAAAAAAAGTGTTCAGCTTACTAATAGATTGTGTTCCTGTAATACCGATGTTCAGTTTACTAACACAAGTTCAAGCAGAGACCATGTTTGCTTGATACCTTGCGAGTTTCACAGTGTGCTGCTGAGCATTAATTAGCCACACACTTTGTTGCAAATTAAATTGAAGTGCTTTTTTCTCTGAAACTCACTTGAACTCCTCCCTATACGTAACAATAACAGCGAAGCCCAATCAAATTTAACAATCAGAAATAAACCATCCTTGAAGCGAACCAACACTTAAAAACAGAGTCAGCTTTCTAGAAAGTAGCAGCTTTTGATCAAGGATACAGGATCCTGAGGAGGTTGGAAGGAGAGAGGGCGGTAAGGCCTGGGCAGAAGTCGTCCCCAGCTCTACAAGGGCACATGACGGATCCAGGAGGCTGACAGGTGCCACAGAGCCAGCCTGAGGGCACGGCTGCCAACATCCTGAAGCCAGCCAACTCCCAGGGTTTGCAAATGGAAACCACAATATTGGTGCTTAAAGGAAAAACAAAAAGGATAAACGCGATGCAAAGCAGCATCCTTCTATGCCAGCATCCCACCACCCAGGGAGTGGGGACCGAGGAGAGGGGACACTGGCAGCAGGACAGACAGTGGCTAGAGCCATCAGCAAAGCATTGTGAAGAGCCAGGCTCGCTGGGCCAATTTAATCACTCTCTCCTTCCGAGTGACAGGTGACACAGACCATAAAGACGTCAGCAGAGGATTTCATCCCGTGACACTCCAAGGCCCCTAAGAGTCAAGACAGGGAGGTCCCTAAGCGAACTCCCAGTGGCCGGGATTCATTCGGGATGCAGTAAGACCAACTGACCCCAGCTCGGCTCAGAGGAGTTCCTGAGGGCAGGAACAGCACTGTCCTTAGCCCCAGGGGCTGAGGAGAAAGCTGCAGCCTGGCCCCTGGGAGCCGGTGGCCTGCAGGGGACACAGCTAAATAAGCAGCTCCAACACAGGGCAGGCATGATGGGTCCCGGAACTGTCTGCCACGCGGACCCAGAAGCGGGGACATGTCTGCTGAGGGGAATGGCAAAAGTGTCTCCAGAGAGCTTTACCAGCACTGTATCACCGGCAAAGTTCTCAACAGGCAAGAGGACAGGCAGTGACTGCACTCAGAGGCCCGGAGTTCTATAGGACCAAAGCCCCAGTCAGGGCAGCCGAGCAAGGATGGCCTGAGGGGAAGCTGGCTACAAACAGCAGTTCCGCCCAACACTAGCTTCATTGCTCACAAGTTCTGAAGGGCTTCGGCCCCTGTGGCAAGCAGGACAGCATAGGCCTTTCAGATGTGGCCCTGGGTACAAGGGCCAGAGAAGAGAGCTCAGACTGCAAAGCCAGACAGGCTCAAATTCCAGCTCCTGCTAATACTCATTACGTGACCCGAACTTACACCCAGACACCTGACAAATGCAGACCATGACACCCTCTCACCTGTGCCTGTGCAGGTGTGGTGAGACAGTTCACTGTACAAAATTCTGCTTTTCCTCAGTTACCAGAAGCTTTCTGGTGGCTTCTAGAAACATCCTCCACCCCCTGCCCCAAGAAGCATCGATCTTGGATGGCAAACACATATGAAAAGCCTTTGCTATTTCCACTGCCTGTGAGACCACAGAAGATGCTTTGTGGTGCGCCTCCCCCCCTCTGAATCTTGCTGTCCAACCACCTTTCGCTCGCATTTGAGCAGAGAGCCTGCTCTCTGATACCAATCTCTTTGCTCCATGACTCACGTGACGCATGCACCTCGCATGGAATTTGCTCTAAGCCTCTCCTTTCCCCTTTGCTCAGGTGACCACGGCATGCCTTGACCTCTCCTCCCCTCACTGTGTGGATGCAGCATCTGACTGAGACGTGATCACAGCTGGCCCAGGACCTCCCAACAAGACCCTGAAGCCTGCTGTCCCACCTGCAATTTCTCAGAGCAATTAAAGCCTCTTTGATTTGAATCATCTTTGAACTGATAAATAGAGAAAACGATCATTTCGGTGGAAAAATAGCACAATCTTCCCCACAGGACAGCTCACAGAGACTTGGTTGTCATCTGTCACCCTAAAGGGACGGTCAGTGACAGCGGGAGCACTGCGCGGGGCTGGCTTTGGCGTCCACAGCCTCTCTCAGCAAGGAACAGTGCCCTGATGAATCAGCAGCAGCCAGCAGGGGAAGGCTATGTCTGCTGTCCCTCTGACTTGTCCCAGCACAGATAACAGGTAGGAGTCACCAAAGTGGCACACAGACCTGCCGGAGGATAGGATTCTTCCTCAGCACCCATCGCCTCTGCAGCCCCCACACTGCACGGCTGTGATGTGCCAAGCGCCCACTCCATCCCTCATGGAAGCCAATGCGGACCTCACTTGGGAAACTTCCAGCCTGCAGGAAGACAGGAGAGGGCCTGGACACAACGCAGAATAAAGGCAGAGCCAACGCAGCCTCTGTGTAGCAGAACAGCAAGGAGGAGGCAACCCATGGGGCTTCCTATGCAAGGGACTAGAGAAGGGTCTGAAGGGCAGGTGAGGGAACCAGGTGGCAGTAAGCAGAAGAGGCCACTCCAAGGAAGGGGCTGGCACTGCCCATCCTTCAGGGTGACCAGGACAGAGCACAGAGGCCTCAGCGATGGAGAGAGACCAGAGCCACTTGGCTGCCAGCTGTGAGCATCAGAGGAGAAGAAGGGTGGGATCCAATTGCTGGTTTAATATAATTGTTTTCTTCCAGGTGTGGCAGTGTGCCCTGTCATCCCAGCGCTCTGGGAGGCTGATGCAGGAGGATGGGAAGTTTCAGCCTATCCTTGGTAACTGAGGAAGATTCTCTTGCAATGAAAATACAAAATAGACTGGGGATGTAGATCTGGACTGAGGCCCTTGTTCAATCCCCAGGACTGAAAAACAAAAACAAAACAAACCAGCACATGTGCAAGCTGCTGGCAAAACGCCAAGTGGAATCTCCCACAGAACGGTTCCCAGGCGGATTCTGTGTCTGCATAAGCTCGGAAGGGTTCTCAGAAGCTGCTCCAGGTCCTTGTCTGCAGAGGGCAGCACTGCAGCGGGCATCAGCAGGGTAGGGCCAAAGCCTCTGCACTAAGGGCCATGTCCCAAGGGATGAAGAGACGAAGGCAGACAGGAGCACAGAGCCAGCATCTGACTGAGTTTCAAGGAGGGGACAGGCCGAGGCCCTGGCTCAGAAGGAGAGGCCAACGAGGGGACACCTGAGCACAGCCAGGGCCTCCAAGGCTGGCTCTGTGCTGCAGGATGAAAGGGGCGCCTGCCGTGCTTTTGTTTGCCAGCACAGAGGGCTGAGCAGGCCACCCAGCCAGAACCACACACTGGGACACAAGCAAGCCATCAGGACCCCACCCAGGGACAGCTGGAAGGCCAGCGGCAGTTACAGGACCCAGCCTGGGACAAACACATGGTGGCCAGCCAAGGGACAGAGCCCTACAGTCAAGGCTAACAAGTCACCTGGAGGTAAATCCAAGCAGGCAACCGATGTGACCAGAGTGACAGTTTAGAAAGGAAACATGTGGTTATATCCAGGTGGGAGGAGCTAGCCCTTTCGCCATTAAAAAAGCATGTTGTTTGAAGCCTGGCAGTGTAGGTCAGTGGTGCTGAGCATGTGCAAAGCCCCGGATTCAACCCCCAGCACACGCGCACGCACACACACACATACACACACACACACACAAAGTTTGAAAAGAGGATCACATTCCGCACAAAATAATGATAGACACTGTCATTACACAGTTGCCTGAAGCCACAGAATGCACAGCGCCAGGAGTGGGGCTAATGCCAACTAAGGGCTCTGTGTGACCGTGATGCACCTAGGTGGGCTCGGGAGCCCCAGCAAACGCCCCGCTGTGGAGCCAGTGTAGCGAGGGTGCGAGGCTGTGCGCCAGGTGGGCAGAGGGTGCAGGGCAGCCTCGGTGCCCTGCTGAGCCGAAAACTGTTGCGGCTGAAGCCATGTGCTAAAGCTACTCTAAAACAGTCTTCAAAAAAAATAAGTAACTGTCGCCCTGAGTGCGGAGAATGGATTAGGGCGGGGAGGACAGCGGAAGGCTGTGGAGCTGCAGCCAGAAGGAGATGAGCTGACCACGCTGGCAAGGAGGGTGGCCCTGCAGGGGCAGAAAGAAACTTCTGGGCATCACACTGGGCCTCCGCAGAGCGGAGGGGAAGCGAAGGGGGCCGCTGGCTCTGAAGCTTGAATCAAAGCTGCAGAAGCCTTTAGGAGGGCTGAAAGGCAACTGTGAGGAAGGAAGGGATCAGTTTTAAAATGCCTGTTAGGGACAGCAAGGACAGGGTGGCCAGCAGGCAGCTGGTTACACAGCCCAGGGCTGAGAGAAAACAGGCCATGGTCGTAAACTCAGGGAGAGACAGCCTGCACACGCGTGCATGCCTCCCCACACCAGCTGCAGATTGCTCACATCCTGCCTCGCGGTCTGGACTCCCTCATCACAGCAAGTCCTTGCACCCCCTTCCTTCCCTCGATATTGGTCCCCTGGAGTCTAAGCCACCACTGCCCCATTACAAATCTAGGAAAAAGTGTGCCCAAAAAAAAAAAAAAAAAAAAAAAAGAAGAAGAAGAAGAAGCACATTTAAACCAAAGTGACAGTCCATCTTCCCAATAGCAAAATACATGTAGGGGAAATGCTGGAAAGCCCTGGCGGAGGCCGGCGCACAAACACATTCCATAGGACACCATGGCTTTCATGCAACGTTGACCAAGCTGGTCAATAATTGAAGGGGAGGAGAAAAATACGCTAGCTGACATAGCAACTGTCACATTGCATTACTCAGGCTACTATTTCCACACAGATGTCTTCCTTAAAGGAAAACACTTCCCCAGATGCCCGTGGACTTGGGTACCTCTTTGTCACGGAGAAGGAAACACCTGGTCTGCAGCACTTTTGCTTCGGCCGCCTGTGTTTCTCAGGCCTCTCTTGCCTTAAGCGATTTTGTTTTTGGGAGACTAGAGTTTAATTCGAGGAAGGTGGTGGGAGGGTGCTTGAGTGCCTGGAGCCTGAAGTGCAGCTGAAATGAAAGGTGTTGGGCAAAAGGAAGAGCCCACCAAAGCCAGCCCATCTAAAGAGGAATCTTAAAGTCATCAGGCCAGGCCAAGCCCAACACACCAAATTGCTCAGGGCTGGGAGAAGCACACAGAGACCTCCCCTGGTTGAGGTGGTAAAACCTCCCATTTGCCTCCAAGGACCAAGCCCACCCCCCTCCCAGTCCTGTAGGACAAAGACTCCATCCTTGACACTGAGGAGATTTTCCTTGAGGCTCCCAATTTCCAAATATCATGAGTCCTTCATAAGAATGGCCTGTCATTGTGAGAGGCCAAGTCTCCTAATTCTAAACCCAGCTCATAGTAAATGCCATGAATCAACAGGGAATGCGATGGAAGTCCCCAGCCACTGCCGACGTGTGCTCCCAAACCTCACTACTGTCCCTGCACGCAGCTTCCCGACCCATTCCCTGGTGGTTCAGCAGAAACAAAACCCCACAGACTGCATGGCTGAGGGCACTGGTCACAGCCACCCCTGCCCCTTAGCTGTGCAGAGAAGCAGGTGTGTAAATGATGTAAATGAAGGCCGGGTTTCTGGCCGGGGCTGCCCCCATCTATCAAACTCACTTCCACCAGGTTCCCCTGGTGCAGATGGTGGGTATTCTGTCAGGCCTCAGGCTGGCATTTGCCTTCACAATATCCCAGAAGAGCACACAGACTGAAGCAGAAATAATATACTGTCTGTGGAACCATGGAGACTAATGGGGTGCCTGCTGATGGGAGGATGGGACAGAATGGGATCTGGAGACCCCCATTCTGCACGCTGGATGGCTTCACTCCTCAAAGTTAGCAAAGGTGCACTGGCCTGGGTGCTGAGACTCAGACAAGCCTACGTGGCTAGACCTCCCCCGCATGCATCCAGGGCAGTAGCCTGTGGCTGCCAGGTGTCCACAGATTTCCCATGTCACTGAGTCGAGCAGATAGATTCATCATGTTGGATGGAGTTGGGGTGATGCCATCCCCTCTTTCTCACCTCCCTTAGAGACCCACAGCAGACATCAGGGGCTGCTTTGGCAGGTGAGTCTCTAAGAGTTACAAATTCACAGTCCGACCCCCTCATTCCAGCCTCCATCCCTGAGCCATCCCCCAAATTTGAAGACTCTGTACTAGGCACTCCACAAAGCACCTCCCCTTTCTGAGGAGGCACCCAAGCCTCTGTGGGGCACATCCCATGCCCCAAGGAAGCTCAGTGAGTCAGGACCCCACCGCCCCTGAGGGCCACTCAGCTGTCAGGTTAGCAGTGGCTTTAGTTTCCTTTTAACGTGTGCCTGACTCTTGTGCTGTTACTCCAGGCTGTAATCGGCATGTTTTTCTGGGAAGAAATCATTGTTTTTTGATTCTCTGCTTGTTTTTCTCAGACTGCACATGACGTGCAGTCACCAAAACTGTAAATAAATTAGGAGCAATTTGCACAGTAGGTGTGAGGCTTGGTCACAAGACATCCCCGGAGCTGGCTTCAGGGTTGGAGGCTCTAAACAGAGACACTAGCATTGTGGCAACAACTGCAAACACCGTCTCTCCAGTCCCGCTCTTCGAAGTGTCCTGCTCTCTGCTTCTTAACCTTGGGTATCCCCAGGTCCCATCACTCCCCAGAGATGAGGAACATTCACCAAACATCCTCTGTAGGGCCAGATCTCTAGCACAGCCAGAGATCTGGGCAGCAGGCCTCTCTCTTCAGAGAGCTATGGTCTACCTAGGCTGACCACCACATGTAGTGACAGGGCCAGGAAGAGTGTGACCTGTAGTGACAGCGAAGTGATAGGCGCCACCTGGAGGAGGGTTGGGCCCCTGACTCCTCTCACTGCCAAATCTTATTTCCCCCGCCTCTGCTGTGTGAGTTCAGACAGGCACTCAGGTGGACCTCATCATGAGTCTCCTAAATTACCTAGCATGGTTAGTGCCTGCACCAGGCCAACGCAAAACCGCCCACCCTCACCTTCCATTTACCCCTCGTCCCCTTGTTGCCTGTGGTTCTCCGGCCCAGCCCTTCTTTCTGCCAGCCTCCCCACAGTGTCCTTTCCCTGGTTGTCAGCAGGTGCCCAGGGTAAACAGGCTGGCCATGCCTCTGCCCATTATTCCTTCCCATCAGGGCAGGGCATTCTGCTAAGCACTGAAGATGACACAAGTCCCTGCCCAGCCCCAGTGTCACCCCAGCCTCTCTAATGTCACTCGGCAGCCTTCAAAGTCAGCATTCCTTCTATCTTGCCACCTTGCAGACAAAAGCCGGGAGTATAATAGGAAGACTTCATGAACAGAAAGTCAGAAGCATACAAGGCAGGAGCTAGCGTGACTCCCAGCTGGGCTCTGCCAGGTAGGAGCTGTTCTGAAGTAAGGGAAGGCCTGCCGCTTTGGGTCCAAAGTCCCCATCCCTGCAGGGAAGAGGCCTTGCTCTCCACAAACCCTGGGAAGGGACGAACGTTGAGCCAGGATAACAAGAGGAGAGGTCGGAGTTCTCAGGGAAGGGCGTGGGCAACTTCCCAGCCCTCACACCCCCTATTTCAGCCCAGCTGCCACCTTTGTTCCAAGGACCACGGATAGGTCCTGCCTCCTTCCAGCAAGCCCTGGGCCCCATCCCAGAAAATTCTGTAGCACCGCGGCATCAGCATGTCTCTCGTCTCTGACTGAAAGACAATTTGCCACTTTTATCAGCTTCTAGGACACTTTGAGCTCCAAACTGTGACAGTCTGACCCCTGGATTTTATAAGGTCGAAGAAATACACAGTATCCCCAACTTACAACAAGTTCCATTCCATTCTGGAAGAACATTCTTAAGTTGGATTCCTTTAGATTTCTAACAAAGTGAATCTTACACACCCTTGACACAAATATCCATTTGTGTATATTGCTATTTCACTTCCTAGCTGTCCTCTCCACACTGCCACCACTTCTGCACACACTGAGCTCTGACTGAGCCCTGGGCTAGCATGTCCCGGCACAGGGCTCAGCAAGCACACAGCAGCACAGCTGTGACAGTGCCTGCAGACACATGAGCTACTTCCATGACGCAGTACATCTACAAATGTTCGGGATGTGAGATCCATTCGCATCTGGGAACGTTTGCAGCTCTAATGGTCATAAGTTGGGGACTTGCTGTGTCATCAGAAAATCAGGTAAAAGAGAAGACTCTGACAGGGACAGCAGCAAGAGTTGGTCTAGAAAGCCTGAGTGTGCAACTCACTGAGAGGGCTACCGTGAGAGAGGTCTCTGGGTTACAAACACGTGAAGGAGTGAAGAAGGCGTCGCATAACCGAGCTGGGGTTACTCTCCCTGGGTGGGCCAGAAGGGTCATGTGTAAGTGCTCTTCTTTTTTTTATGTATTTGGTACAGGGTCTCACTACACAGCTCGAATTCGTGTAATCCTCCTGTTTTCAGCCTCCCCAGAACTGGGATTGCAGGCCTACACCACCATTTCCTGACTCAGTCACCAGCTCAGCATATCCCGGAGGCAGAGCCAGCAATATGCAGGACTAGGGATTGAACTCTGGTCCCTGCATTTGCCAAAGCAGGCTCTTAGGCCTCTGAGCTATCTCACCATCATGTGTGAATCAATGTGTCTTCCGACTAATGCCTAACTCACTGGACATCCCCTTCTACCCAGTAAAGGTCTCAAGTAAACTAAGAAAGGAAGTCTATGAGGACCTAGAGGACAAAGATTGGGTTTAAAGTTGTCCCAAATTCACCAAGATCAGACAAAGCAAAGTGGCTTCTCTTCCTTTCTTAATGACATTCCTAGACCAGTGCTAGGAAAACAAGCAAACATCAATTAATTTTATTTCATCACACAGATTTCCCTCCACCCTCGTGATCCTGCATGTATTTCAGAAGTCTCATGGAATCTCCTTCTGGGATAACCAGAAATTTGTGCCAATGAGTTGAGTGTGTTTGTAGTGGTATAACACATGAATAAAAATAATTACTTTAATTACTTGGGTCACACGCAAAGAAAGGACACTTTTAAGGCTTCAAATGCCACACACTAAATGAGAAGCTAATACAGCTGGATGGCTGGAGTTGTTCATCAGACAAGATGAAACCACTGTTCTAATTAAAATATAATGCAGAAACACAGACCTCGATTTTCCTAACCTTTAATTAAGTGGTGTTTTCTCATATGCAACACCGAGAGTACAATTCACAAAAGAGAAAAATAGAAAAGCAGGGTCAACATCAAAAGAATTAAAAACTTTGGTGCTTCAAAAGACATCAAGAAAATGAAAAGAGAGCCCATAAACCAGGAGAGGAGAACAGCAAAGCACATAAGGGCTCTGCACTGGAAAATAAGAGACTCTTCTCTAGAATATGGAGAGAACTTTTACAACTTAGTAATAAAAACACAAATAAACCAACCAAAGAATGGGTAAAAGGCTACATAGACACTTCTCCAATGAAACTATACAAAGGCCAACAAACACGTGCAAGGGTTAGTCAAGCTTTTGTTAGACAAGGGTTCCCTTAGTCATCAGGAACTGCAAATCAGACACACCCAAGGCACTGCTTCAACCCACCAGAACAGCCACAGTCAGAAAAGACAGGTAAAAGTAGGTGTTGGCCCAAGTGTGGAAAATCGGGAGATTTTTACATTGCTGGAGTACAACAACCTGGCAGCGCCTAAGAAAGATTAAATATAGTTACCGTCTTGATGAAATATTTTTTTCTTGATTCCCAAAAGAAGTGAGGGCAGCTGCCTCTAAAAATGAATACATACATGTTCCTAACAGCTTTCTTCACAATAATCAAAAGATGGAAACCACTCAAATATGTGTTGATTGATGAACAGACAAAAAAGGAGGCAGGCCATACAAACTAGCTGCACAATGGAATACTATTCGGCCACAAACATGAGTGAAGTAGTGACACATGCTGCGACCTGGGTGACCCTTGAAAAGCCATCCTCTGAGAAAGAAGCTTCAAGTGGGCATATACTGTGTCAGTCTGTTTCTACAAAATATCCAGAATAAGCAAATCCATAGATTGAAAGAAGGAAAGTAGCAGCTGCCTAAGGTGAGGGAGGGTAGAGGGGAGAAATAAGTGACAGGTAAGGGAAGAAAGGCCACTGTCGGGTATAATTAAAATATTCTGAAATTAACTGCAATGATGGATGTACACTTCTGAGAATAAAATTTTAAAAAGCACTGAGTTACACTTTAGGTGGACGATTTATGTGGTCTATGACCTGCATTGCAACAAAGCTGCTAATTTATATAGAGAAGTTAAGGAACCCTTATCCAAAGTGCTTGAGACCAAAAGTGTTTTGGATTTGGGATTTTTTTCAGATTGGAAACATTTGTGGTATTCACAATGAGCTATCTCGGAGATGGGGTCGAAGTCGAAGCATAAAATTCATTTATATTTCAAATGCACTTATGAATAGAGCCCAGTTAATTTTATGCTTAAAAAGCAGTATTATTTAATATATTTCATAAAGTACTGAATAAATTTATATGTTTAAGAAATCTGTGCCTGAAACAGAGTTGCACAGTGTGGAGTTTTCTACTTTATGGTGTTTTGTTGGTACTCAGAGAGTTTTAGACTTTTGGGTAGTTTGCATGTTGGGTCATGAAGTTAGGCTCAGATTGTGAGAAAGTAACTCGGCAGGATGATCCTAAGCCCTCAGATTTTTGCCCTATGTCATTTCGCCATCACATCCGCTCTGGGAAGTCATTAGTATGTCCTCGTGTGGCAAATGACAAAATATCCAGTCATGTGTTTACCTTACGTGCCCAGGTAACCCATGCAGGACACGCAGGCAGCTGGCAGAATCGAGACACGACGTCTGCTTTATCAGATACCCAAGTCCAGGCCTGCCCGGTTACATGTGCCAGGCACGGGAAGAGATGGGGAGAGCAAAGGCCACCGGCAGCTGGTAACCTTGGGGCCAGGACAAGTGGCCTTGATTTCATATACAAGCTCATATAAAGACTGCATCTCTTTTTGATAAGAGGGGTTATTTTTTAATTTTTGAAAACCCTTGAGATAAATTAATAAGTGAAGGGTACAAGGGAAGGGCGGTTCCTGGTGGCCTCCAGCTAGGTACCCTCAGGGAACAGATGCCAGCCTCGAGGCAGAAAGGCAGTCGAGACTGCTCCTGCAAGGGCCGTGGGACCAGGGCACCCACTTCTCCAGCCACCTTACGGAAGCCACCTTCTGAAGGGGAAAGCTTGGAAGGAAGGCTGCACAGTTGCCTGCAGCCAGCACCGACTGCCTGTGCAGCCGGGACATTTCCTGCTTGCTCTCAGGGTTACAGGAGGCTACGCTGAGGGTCTCAACTGCTCACCAACGCTGAGGTCCACCACAGAGCTCACCAAAACGCTTCTGGGTCCCTTAGCTCTCCCTTCAACACAGTCACCCAAACGTGTGTGGTCTTCACACATGGAACTCAGACCGACAAAGGAAGCTACAACAGCTTTCTCCACAGTCCAGTCGCAGCTAGGCTCACGCAAGTGGGCAAAGGAGTCCTGGAGGCCACTGGAGGCTGAACAGGCCACACACTGCCAGCCACGCCACGTGTGCAGTGCGCTGGGCAGAGAACTTGCACTGCTCCTCAATGCACGATTGGGCAGCAGGTTCCAAGGACACCTGAGAGCTCTTCTGAAGTCCTGCAAAATCACAGCCAACAACAGAATGGCACCCACAGCAGCAGGAAACAGTGGAGAATTTTATTTAAAGCACTATTAATGAGGAAGGGTCAGCAGCGAGATTTCCTAATGCTTATGAATATTTATTACAGTACATTCTTAAAATTAACCCAAAAAATTAGGTCCAGTACAAATAAGAAACAGATTTCTAAGAGTCAGTCATATGTTTACATTATGCAAATTATAGTTAAAGGCCTATAACCAGAATATTACTAAATGCCAGAAAGGGGGAGTGGGAGGAGAGCTGCTGATCCTCGGATATTTTCCTAAAATGGGCAAAAATATTTTCAGAGTTTCTGACAATCTGTGCACTGAGGGGCTCCTGTAGGCACATCTTTCACTTATTCTAACCTGGAAATGGAGTCACACTCTCAAAGCAGCATCAAAAGCTCGTGTTTCTGGGCCTGGGAGATAGCTCAGCGACATAAACACCTGCCTGGCAAGTGCAAGGTTCTGAGTTCGAGCCCCAGTACCAAGAAACCTATTTGTTCACAGCACTCATGGCTCTGTCACACTGAGATAGGAGGGCTGTGACCGAATCTCACCCTCCCTCAGCCAAAGACTCCCATTGACAGCTAGCTAAACGCATGCATGTGCACATCACAGTGACCACTAATCACAGAGGCATGAGGGACAGTCTCACGTGCTGAATAGCTTGCCCCAAAAGATATCACTTCAAGTTTTGCAATGCAAGTACAGCAGAAAATCCTCTGGGCAGAAACCCAGAAGGACACACAGCCGATGGGCAAAAGCCTGGGTGCTCGGGAGGTGGGGAGCAGGAGGAGCCTCCCTGTACACCCTGAGGCCACAGCCTTACAAGCCCATCGTGGGGTGCAGCTCAGTGGCAGAGCCATGGCCTGGCATGCATGAGGCTTTCTGGGTCCCAGTCCCAGCACCTCAAAAGCAAAGACCCACAGCCCCATATCCTCCAGGAACCACATGATTAAAGGACCTAACAAGTTAGAGGGTTGCAGGGCCTTGCCTAAGGCCAGTTCATACTCTTGTGAGAAAGCTGTAAATCCCAGCACAGTAAAATAAAAATGAAAATGACTAAGTGGGATTAAATTTAAATTGTGAACCAAAGCAGTCAGCAAAAAGGTGCTTCCCTAAGTCTCCCGGGTGCCATGGGTTCTGGGCAGACCCCACACTCTGGCTCCTTACGCCAGACCCTGCCCCCTTCCACAGCCCTGGGTCACAGCCCCAGAAGCAAAGGACAGAATCTCTTCTGCAAGCCGGGGAGCCGGAGCCCACCACAGCAGTCTCTTCATAAAGCACAGGGAGAATAAATGAGCTACAGATTGCATAAGTCACTGCCAAAAGCAAAACCCCCACTCTGGCATCCCTTCTGAACCTCCCCTCCCCTCCAGGCACGAGCTGTGCAGCTGAGGTGAGCTGTTGGACCACTCCACAGCCTTCTGTTCCCCTCTGCACCTGCAGGACGAGAACAGTCTCTCCACTCCCAGACCTGTGTGACACTGCAACCAGTGCCCGCCCTCCCCCTGGCACACCCTTCCCCAGGTTTCTCTTCCTAAAAGCAGCAAGTGTAAGTTGTCAGGCACTGTGGCTCAGGGCTGTAATCCCCACTACCCAGGAGGGTGAGGCAGAAGAATGGCTAGTTCAAGACCAACCTGGACCATGTGGCCAACCACATCTCAAAGTAAGAGAAAAATAAAGGGTTGGGGTGACACTCAGTGGTAGTGTGCTTGCCTGGAATGTGTGAGATTCAATCTCCAGTAACACACAGATACACACACACACACACACACACACACACCCAGAGAGACACAGACGTGGACACGGACACACACATCATCCATGAACAACCACCAACCTGTCTTTGTGTCCTGAGGATTAACCAAAACCAGTATTTTATGTTGAGGTTCATCTCGGTAAACAGTGCAAAGGCAAACAGATGCAGCTCCAAGTTTCACCTGAAAGAAATAATGAAACAGCGGTTGCGATCTTCCATCACACCCGTGCACAGGAAGCCACTGAGCAGTTAAGTAGGACAGGGATCACTGAAAGAACACTGCCTCACCAAAGTTCGTTTAGCAAGACGTAGGCAATGCCATCAGAGACCCTGCCCACTCCGAGCTAGGCACAGGCTGCACGCGGGCCTCTGGCGTGCACACCTGTCCAGTCGATCTTCATGGTGCTTCCCAAGCCCTGGTGGCCACCCGGGACACGCCAGGCAGCCTGCTGCCCTAGCTCTGGTGCCTGCAAGCAGTCTTAAGAAATGCGCAGCAGCTGAGTTCTCCAGGTTCTGCCCTGTGCCTTGTGGCCTCATAGTGAAAAGGTCAACTCAGGCCACCTGTTTACTTAGACTAGCTAGGAGCAGGGGTCTCTAACACTGGGCCTGTCCCACCTCTCAGGAGCCTTCATCCAAAGCCTTCTTTGTGGCCCCACCCTCTAAAGGGAAAGGTCCACACATTCCGTTACCAAGCCTGTTTTGAAAACCGAGGAGAGGATAGGAAATTAGAAAAGAATGTGTCCGCTGAGCCAGGCAGGCAGGTTGCTTGTAAAAGTTTATAGCAGCCTCTACAGTTTCAGAGAACTATTTCCTAACAAATCCAGGCAACCATAACTGTCTCGGCGCCTCCCGCCCCCCCGCCCAGGTCACTTTCATGAAGAGTCCTACAGAGGTCACCTGAAGCCGAGGTCACCCACAGGATGGCCACGCCGCACACCGGACACAAGGTTCACAAAGCATCCAACCCATCTGGGAAGACACTTACTGAGACGGCCCTGCATCCGGACAGGGAGCTTCCCTTTAAAAAGCATAAAATAAAAACCAAAAGGACACACATTGAAATGCTTAGAGTGGTCAGCCAAGGATGGTGGTGTTTCCCCCAACCTTAGCCCTCGCTCCCCAGAGATCTACAACGCATTTGTGCTATTTTACGGCCAGAAATACCAGGAAGAGCTCCTGCATATGGAACGCGACTGCCCAGCCACGGGACCGAGGAAGAGTTCATTAAGAAAAGACAGCGCAGGAGAGCCGCGCAGCTTGACACAGCCTCGGACCTTCTTCATCTTTCCATTTTGAAGAAAAAAAGCTCTGCATACGAAAAGAAAAGTGAAACCTGCTGAAAGTAAAAAGGAGGCGCAGGCAAAGGCAGGTCGTTAAAGGCAGGAAATCCCTCCTGTCTCAGGGAATCCACAAAATGGTAGGAAACCAAAATGATCATTTTTGTGAAATTATTTTCTTTCGAAGGAGAAGCCAGACATTTCAGCATTTCTATCGAACCAAAACAACTTAACTTTAGTAACTGTCTTTTTTCTGTTTTAACTGTTAACGTTAATTTTATTCACTCACTGAACATACTTCTGGTGTTTTGTTTTTGTTTTTTTAAGTACTCCACAAATACACACGCAGGCTGGGAATGTAGCCTACAGAAAGAGCACTTGCCTATCATGACAAAGGGTTACTCACTCAAAAAACAAACAAAAACAGGAGCCATAGAAATGCGTTCAATAAGTGCAGGCAATTGAAATTGCGTCTTAAAGAACATCTGGGCAAACTCTCGCACTGCACCGTGCGTCTCACTGAGCTGCCTTCTCTCCCCCACGCACCCGGAGCGGCAGCCTGCAATCCCTTGGCTCCCTAAGATGCTCCGGGTCTTGCCGCAGCGGTTGCACAATTCTGGAGCATCGCCACTAGGGGGCGCCGAGAGCGTGCGAGGCCAGCACCCTCCCTCTGCAGCCACCAGCCTGAGTCCCGCAGGGGAGTCGCACTCCTGGCTCCTGAGAACTTCCGCCTGCGAGTCCAGGGAAGCCGCAGGTTACACTGCACACTCTGCTGCTGCTGCTGTCACCTCTGGAGCAGCGTCCCTGCCCTCCTCGACCAATTCTGCCTGCCAGAGAGCAAGGATTTCTGGCCAGAGGGAACGCTGATAGGACTTACGGAAGAAATCCATGTTTTTCAGCAGATTGGCCTCAAATCTGCAAGAAAGGTGACCCGTGTAGGGACTACCCAAGAGTGACATCCTTTTGTTACTTGGGTGTGGGGGGCTTCTGGAAATGACACAACCTTAAAGTTTTGTCCACAGTGCCACCAGCCCACCAGGTAGAACATTTTGCATTTCTGTCTAGTCCCTGCCCACAACGCCTTGCTTCAGGGCCAGAAATCAGAATCCACAGAGCCTGATTCCGAATCACAACACGTTCATGCTCAATCAAGTCTTCGAGACCAAAGAGAAACTGAGCCCCAGGCAGGTCTCACCCACCACCTCTCACCAGATCCTCCTAAAACCACCATAAAGTAAGCGCTGTTATTTTCCCAGTTGTAGAGATGAAAATACCAGGACCAGAGGGGGCAAGATACACGGGTCACACAGCAAGCAAGGAGTAGATGAAGGGTTCCCCTGGGCTCCTCGCTTGGCACAGCCAGACTCAGATTCAGGATTCCAGAGTCCCAAACCGGGATTCCTCCTGCTCCAAAGGCAGAATTATTTATTCACTCCAGAAGGATTGTGCTCTGTTGTGTCCTGCTGTGTTCTAGATCTAGAGAATTCTACTCTGTACCTGTCTACCTACCTGTTCCCCAGTCGGAAGATAAAAGGCTTCTGGTGAGGGCCGAGTCCCGTCTCCAAGGGAAGTGTAGTAAGCCAGAGCCAGAGCTGCCTCCTGCTGGCCCTCCAGGTCATCCTGCAGAGCATCCACCGGGTAAATGCCTGCTCCAAAGACAGGGCACAGAATAGCACCAGTTTACTCTTTAGCTAAAGGGAAAATCACTTTTTTTAAGATTAAAAAAAAAAGAAAGAAAGAAAGAAACCGAAAGAGAATATTTGCTTTTAACATGGTTTCTCATGTGCGAGAAAGCCAAACAGTAACTAAAGAGCCGAATAACAGAGGTAACCGGAAGGAAGGAGGCAGGTCCTTCTCTAATGGGGGGGGGGGCCAAGAGAGGGGGAAGAGGGGAGAAAGAGGACCCGGATGTCATGCCCTGTGCAGACTCCACGCAGGGAGGGCCTGTGGGCATTATGCACTGCAGACTCAGGCTAGGAAAGAAAATGACCCGAAACAACAGTGCTAAGGTGCTGCGTAAAAACATAATAGAGGTAGTGACAATTGAATTTGGGAAGTACGTTTTCAACGCTTGTTGTGGTGTACCATCAGCCTTTCTCCAAGCTTGATAATGTTGATAATAAAAAATGGAAATGTAAAACAATCAAATGGAGTTTCTCTCTTCCATCGTAGATTGTTTGGGAAACTTCTTCTCACACACCCAAACTACCGAGTGACTTCCCACGAGCTTTCAGCAGCCAGCAAGTGGGCTGGTATCTCGGAAGCTGAGAACAGTGGTCAGAATTGCAGAAACCAGCCATGTCCAGTCGGGCTTCTTATCTGGCTGGCTTATGTCCTGGGGCTCGTTCCTAAGACTTTGCCAATGCTGCCCTTGCCGGGCACCTCTTGTCGCAGGTGGGCAGCAGTTTGAATGAATGAGGAGACCACACATCTAAGCACAGATAAACTACTGAGCGTATTCATTTGGAAAGAAATTAAATGCAAGAGATTCTCAGGCTGGGACTCATTGTCTCTTTCCAATGGCGGTGCTCTTAGGGGAAAATGTTATCCTAGAATAACTATAGAGACCGATAACATCCAATTCAGCTTGGCAGCACCAAACAGGCAGCCCCTGTGCCACACCCAGCGATATTCCCTGGCTCCGGCTGCATGTGGACCTTGCCTCTGCCTTTGATTTGTTGCTGGGCATCCTATAAAGCAAGAAAGCTTCAGGCTGGTAGATAGCTCAGCAGTCTAAGCACCTGCCTGGCAAGCACAAGGACAGGGGTTCATCTCCCATACCGCATGTCATGCCAACCCCGCACCAAGCCGGTCATGCCTATAATCCTAGCGCTGGGGAGGCTGAAAACAGGAGGATTACTATGAGTCCAAGCTGTATAGTGAGATCCTGTACTAAATATGTACATTTAAAAAAAAGCTACCGTATCAGCTGCTTGCCCATTTCTTCTTGTCCAATACCTCTTCTCCCCATCCTCCCTTTATGCTTCCTGTCTCTTATCTCCAACTTCCCCTCCTCCTTCACTTCCTCCTCATGTTCCCCACAAAAGATCAACCTGGACGTGACCCCCCGCTCCTACCCCCTTCTCTCAATGTCCCTTCATCTCGCAGCCACTTTTCGGGGAAGAGAGATGGCTGTCAGCAGCAGAAGTGTCAGAATGAATTACACTGCAGCTGGTGAGTGGAAAGCTCATGGAGAACAGGGGGCAGCAAGAGCCACGGTGACCTGGACACATCCTGGGCGAGTCCAAGCCCTCGCCCTCGCCCTCACCCTCACCTTCCACAGTTAAGATGCCGAGGACACATAAGAAAGTAGATCACACACTGAAACAGTTGGCCTTCGCATCTGAGTGTGCTGTGTCCACGGATTCAGCCAGCCACAGGCGGACAGTACTGGGAGAAAAATCAGCTCCGCACTGAACAAAAGCAGACATCTCCCCTTATTTGTCCCTAATGGACACCACGCAACAGTACTTGTGTAGTATGCACCTCAGATGGGGTGTTGCAGAGCACCTGGAGACTGAAGGCACTAGGCTGTGCCTCACTCAGGAGCAGGTGCTCCGTTGATTGAAGGGACGGGAGCACCCACAGATTTTGGCTTGGGGAGCCCGAGCCATCAACCTAGCTCCTTGTGGATAATGAAGGACAACTGTACACTGTCCCTCCATTCTATTTTATAAAGAATTTGAGTGTGAAATTCACACACACACACACACACACACACACACACACACGTTACAAATGTTTCAGTAAAGACAGAGAAGCAACAGTTGGTTTAGCAGTGATCAGTGCTTCAGTGTCGAGCTGCAGGGCCTCAGCCTAAAAAGGGGACAGAGCCTTCGTGAGGCCAAGCTAGCCTGCAGGAGGCACACATCTGTGCATGTGCGTGTGTGTACGTGCACATGTGTGTCCGCATTCTCTCCATGCAGGAACACAGTGAGGGTAGCCCCGTCTCCTCCGCACCCTGCTGAGCCAGGAAACGCCAGCAACAATCAGGTCTGACCGCGGGTTGGCCCTGTGGCCCTTCTCTCCTTCCTCCTGGGTCTCTCACTGTGCAGCTCAAGAGCCAGGTGAATCCAGGGCAACAGTTCTGCTTCTTACTCAGGGATGGGTTCCAAACTTTCAGAGAGTAGACCCACGCCACATCACCCCCGTCCTGACATCTACCCACAGCTTGTTTGTGGCCTCAGTCTCCCCACTCCAAACAGAAGAACAGAAGCCACGAACATTCTCTGAGGTCCAGATGCCACCCAGCTGCTGAGCACCCCATGCCCCTGCTCCCCTTCAGCTTACGAGGAGGAAACTGAGACCTCACAAGCAGGTGACAGCACCAGGCATGAACCCAGATCCGATTTCAGCCAAGCCTTCAGATCCCCTCGGACACCTAACTGCGACCACGTGCTCCTCCGACTTGTTGTGGGTGCTCATCTCTAGCACCCAGCAGGTGTTGAGTGATCCTGCCAGCCGCCTCCTGCTTCTCCAGATGCAGCCAGCATTCTGGGGAGCCCTTCCTGAGCCCCACAAGGAAAAGCCTCGGACTCCAGGGGCACAGCTCGGCCTCGCTGGAGGTGGATGCTATTGGTCAGCTCCTCTTTCCTCGGCGCCCCAGCTCACGCTCCACTTGATTTTCCATCATCATCACCCTGGCCAGATCCAAGCAGAGCTTCTGGGTCTTCCTGTGCTGACACAGCTTCTGGTCTCATGCGGCCCTGTCTCCTCTCTTGCCTATCCTATCCGACGTGCACCCACGCCTTCCCAGGGAACTCCTGCTCACTACATCAGGTTGTTCATGTGGCTTCTCAAGGGCAGACAGGAAGACTAGGCCAAGCCCCCGATAGATCGGGAAGCGGGAGAGAGGACCGATCCCACCCTTGGCCCCCCAGGCTGCCTGAGCCGGTTGCTATAGCTACTGCTCTCCAAACCCTGCCAGCATCACCAGCTCCAGCAGGAAGTAGAGCTCCGACCCTGCTGCTGGTCCTGTGCCTTGAGGGAGGTCTTGATCAGATCTGGACCCTCTGTCCAGGCCGCTGAGGCTGCAGGACTGACCAAAGAGCAATGTCACCAGCCTTGCAGAGAAACCAACCTCGGCCCCCGGTGAACGTCCCTCCTTTCAGCAGCCGTGGGAAGACACAGGGGTCATCGAGAAGGGACTCTCTCCTGCTAAGGCCACTAGGCCAGGGCCTGCTCCCCCCGATTTCCCCAGGCTGCCAAGAGTCGCCTGGCACCTCTCAAGCTGTGTGTGGCCAGGAGAAATGCAATGGATGTGTTTCATTCCATCCACACCACAAAAACATTTCCCCTGCAAGTTATGCTGCCAGGGCCACCAGGCCCCTCAAACAACTCTCTGAACAACGTCCTCAAGACAGCAGCTGTCCCCAGAAGCAGGTGACCAGGTATCCTCTCAGAGTTAAAGCCACTGGAATGAGCAGACATGTTCCAGCCGTGGGGTACTTAAGGGGGGCTTCATCCTGCCTGCTTCAAGGGAGGGGCCTTCTGGTGACAAATGAAACTCTCCCAGACCATGGCAAGAGGGACAGGACCTTATTGCACAAGGCACTCAGAACAGGGTGTGGGGCCTGAGGAAGCCACCAGCCACCCTGAGGAAGCCAAGTGGCCCGCAGAACTGAGCAGAACCTAAAGGAGCCCCTCAACCTGGGGCCTGGGGCCCTCCAGCTATTTTTTATTGGATTTGTTCTCTCTGAGGAAAACTTCCCCAGTGGGAACCTCGCTCCCTTCCCTCCCATGCAGCAAATGCTGGGCTTAGTTAGCTTTCTGGAAAACTGGGTGGGAGAGACAACAGAAGCTGCTTAAGGCAGAAGAGGGGAGGGGGCATCTGAGGTCCTTTGGGAAGGAAAAGCCTCCTGCCCAACCCAGGAGGAAGACAGGGCAACTCTGTCCCCATCTCAGAAACACACACACACAGAGGCATGCTCAGGAGGGAGGGAGGCAGGAAGCCCCTCTCTACCCCACAGGGAGCCACACGGTCACCCCCCCAAACCTCCAGGCCGCCTGGCCTCCCTAAGTAAACAAGTCCAGGGTGTTTTCTGCAGGCAGCCGAGGCCCAGTGTGACGAAGGCAGGCTCTGCACTGGCTTCCAGATGTGAAACGCTCACAAGTTTTAATGGCTTCCACTGACAGGAAATATTTTCCCAAAGCCAAAAGAACGTAATCTCTTCAGTACAATGTAAAATGCTTTTCTTAAAAAGGCACTCCCTTGAAATGATGATTCGCTGTAGGCTCGAAAGAAATCACAATCCCTCAGCAAACCCCCAACTTAAGGATTCACTATAAGCATGTTTGGCATGGGTATCCCCAAAAGCAAAACTACTGGCATAGCTGAAAGAGTTCTTCTAGAGAAGCTATTTAAATTATCCAGCCCTTGCACCCAAGCATGAGCTCCAGGACTGTGTTAAAGGCAGGCTGGGCCAGGGCCATCGCCCTCCCTGCTGTCGCCAGCCCTCAGCCCTGCAGGTCGCTGGGCCAAGCCTGTGGCTCGGCCTTTCCCAGCATGCTGCAGCTCTTGTCATGTAAACAACAACGGCAAATAGCAGCGACTTCAATAGGAGTCTGTGATCTGTGCTCAATCACCGGTTTGGTGTCACTGGCCAAACGTTCTCCCCAAAAGCCACGCACCACAACAATTCCTTCGTTTGAGCAAAGTGTAATTTCTCTCAGATGGAGCTACTCTAAGGAGACATACCAAGGGAGACATTTTTAAGTTTTCTAGCCCCATTCTTATGAACTTGGCCTGTGCTAAAATTCACTACCTGGCAGGAACTCTGGGGCATTATGTCACTGGAACGGCGGGCTGGAGTCGCTCAAATTTCTTAGCAATGCTGCTCGTTCTGCAGCTGCAGGAAGAATAGCTCTCGCTCAGGATCACGTGGAGAAAACTTTCGGCTACACAAAGGTAAAGTCATAGTCACCTCTTACTTCTCCGAAGACGTGACTCATGCAGAAGCTTTCTCTGTATGTTTGCTTTTCTGTTTTTCACATAGGTGGTCTGGCTTTTTTCTTCACAAATTATTTTTTTTAAAACTTATTGTAGATGGAATTCTTATTCAAGAAGAAATCTACAGAGCCAGGGTGGTGTGACTAAATTTAGGCCTGGAAGTCAATGAGATAGATGGATGCATGGGTAGGGAGGGGAGGGTCGGACAGGATAGGCTACTATAGATAACTAAATTGTCTGAGCAGGACTCAAAATTATGGTCTTCTTGCCTGAGCCTCTCAAAGTTGCAAGACTAATTTCTAATCAGTGTTAGAGACCTCAGTTGTCCTTTTGACCTCCACTATAAGAATCAGTGAGAGACCTTTAAGTGCAGCTGTGAAAGTTATATTCTGATGTCTAAGCACAGAGGGTGCAGGACAGGGTTAGAAAGCCCCCCAGGCCGAGTCCCTCTCCTCTGCTCCTCCCTCAGCCAGGCTGCAGTCCCCTTCCTCCCCGGCTCCTGGAGAACGGAGCCTGCACTGGAGGCTCCTGGTGCATCCTAGGCGGGGCTCATTAGCATCCTAAGTGTCTCCCTAGAGGCACATGTGTGTTGCTGTGGAAATGAAAACTCCCTGGTCCAGGGTCTCTTTGCATGCACGCTTTAGTTTAGGGTGCTCCCGAGCTCCCCTTTCATGCAGGGCACCGACTTGGATGCGGAAGACTCAACGCTTTGCTTCTCAGACCCCAAAGCCATGGATAGCACAATCACAGTCCACAGAAATTCAGCGGCCTGGCAGGAGGAGATGTGGCGAGGTTTGAGCCCAGTGCTCCACAGCCCCGGGCAGTAGAGTGGTGCTTGAAGGCAGGAGAGCTGCCCCGCCTGGGCCCCCCCTGCACACCCAGTTTCCACAGAGGCCTGTGCTTCACTGTGCAGAACAGTCGAGGCTGTAAAGCTGTGTGCTCAGTGTTGCAAGGAAATAGGGAAGGAGGGAGGGAGCGCGGGAGGAGCGCAAGGGAGAGGGAAAATCCAGACTCCATGCCGCGCCTCCAGGGTGTCCATCACAGGCTGCCTCAAGACTGAGCTGCTTTTAACTTAGGAACAGTTATGTTTAATTTTCCTGGTTTGGGATTTGGTTTGTTGAAGTATCTCGGGGGGAGGCTGTAGGGATGGAGCCCAAGGTCTTGTACAAACTAAGCGTACACTACCACAGAGCTACACCCCCATCCCAAATGTGTTTGATTAAAAAAAAAAATCTGTTGCCTTCACATAGCTGTATGAGCCAATGTCTGGCATTTATTTAATAGCAAAGGTTTGTGCAGACATCATTACAGCTTTCCTGGTATTGTCCCACTGTTTTCCCTGATGCGGCTTTTGGATTTTGGAACAGCGGCTCTGCAAGACATGCTTGGGCTGTGCCCACAGAAGGGATATCCTGGTGCCAACGTATTTAGAAAAGGATGCGCTGCGGCTCCAAGCTTACTGCTGGGAGCTCTACACTCCTGTCACAATGAGAGAAAGAATTCTTCAGCAGGAAGAATTTGCTTAACACGGCATCTACTTCCCAGACTTATTGAACTAGGGACCCCAGTACCAGCACGCGGCTGGATGCAAATATACCTTGGGAAAAAATGCCTCCAAATAATGTCACAGTGGGAGGGTCTGTGGCTGCCAGAGAGGCAGCAGAATGGCAGGTGCCTGGAGGCCACGGGCAGGGCATGGAGAGCCCACCCCTGGGAGCTCGGCCCTGGCACAGAGCACCTGTCTCCATGGAACAGCAGAGAACAGGAGGTGAGCCCACAAACACTCGGGTATTTTTGTTGTCTTTTAGAGAGCATCTGATTGCCAGAATATTCTTAGCAAAGCGTTTAAAAAAAAAAAGTTGGAAGACAGAATGTAGAACATGTTCAAATTTTTTGAACAGATGAGCAAAGTTGTCAGGAAGTGAGGAGGCGCTGCTCAAGGTCTGCAGGTGGCGACAGCAAAGGTTTTATTACCCATAATTGACAGGCAACCTGTTGCTCCATTATCACATATTTAGTATTGGACAGCTTACAACTTGTCACTGCCTTCACTGAGAATAAATCACTTGTCCAAATCTAAGACGGTGAAATATGCAGATGACTTATGGTGCTGCCCACACAAAAGTTTATGCAATTCTAATTGCTTTTAATACGGAGATCTCATAACCTCTACTTCGATGCCTCTTGCTTTTAGGTAAATGACACCAGGACAAAACTGTTTTTCTCCCTGAATCATTCAAAAGGACATGAAGTAAAGCTAAAACCTGCTGCTCCTTCTGCATTCAGAGACGTATCACATTTGGGGAAATGTGTGGAGTCCTATTTGGGGCAGACAGCAGGAAATATCATCTCAAATAGCTGCTTCCAAATGAATGACGATCAAAGGTCTTCACTTGGACATTTCTGCCAGCACTCAGGATTTCCTAGCCCTGACCTTGAGCCACACCATCCCCAGTGGTCGCTGGCACCAGGATGCCGTGTTTATCTAACCTTTCCCGGGAAGGAAAGGAGCTTTGGCACATGTACAGGACAACACAGAAAGTCCAACTTGCCAAATGCTGGATTTAATTGACCAAGAACTTAGAAAAATACCAACCACCAGGGACAGCAATCCCACAATATGTGGTGACCCTGAGCTGGTGGAGAAATGCTGTGGTGGACCAGCTGTCCAGACAAGACCAGCTGCCTGAACCACACAGTACACACAGAAAGCAAGAAAAATAGCCTCTCGTCACTGTAATGCTTTTATCATTAGTCACAGAATAACATTTCTCAGAACTGACCCCCCAAATTGTGGTTGCTAATGGACTTCATAAGCCTTCCTCCAAAAATCACACCTATGTAAGCTCACCTATTGCATTTCAAATAAAACCTCCAAAGGGAGTAGGGAGTGGGTGACCATCCAACATGCCTGACTGTGCACAGCAATTAGGGGAAGCAAACGAACACCGGTCCTCGTTGGCACAGCCTGCTTCTCAATTAAGCTGTTGCACACTGTTTAAGCGCTCGGGCTCACACCAGGGTTTGTGGCACTCGGGGAATGGATGGACTTGAATTATCTGACTGGATAATGATCTGTTTAGGGAAAAGGCCGTCCTCGCTTCTGGATCATTGGCAAGGGATTGTGCTAACCACATTTCGCAGGAGCTGAAAAGTAGATGATGAAGAAGGCGCAGTATCTTCCTATTTGTGTCAAGGTTGATACCAACTTGGGTTTGAAGTGATGAAATCGGCAAGAAATGTAGGATTCTGCCCCCTGCATATAAACAAGTATTCCCAAAGAGAAGTTTTAGAACAAATGATGTTGTGTTCTCATATGAAAATGGACTCTTTTAAACCTTACATTTGTATCCAGTCTCCTGGTTTGCAAAGGGCTTTCACACATCCTAGCTCATTAGAAACTTCAATAGCCCCTTAAGCCCAATAAGATGTGATGCACTGACCCCACTTTTCAAGTGTGCAGACAAAGATCCATAAACAGAAAGTTAAGTAGTGATAGAGTTCAAAGTCAGACCGTGAGGTTCCCAGCACAGCCTTCACTCTCACCTATTATCAACATGCTGTCAGCCATACGCATGCAAATACCAGCTGGCACTCAGAATAGCCCAGCTGAGGACACCAGCAGGCGTCGGTAAACACGTAAAAACATGACATCACTCCCAGTGGGCCAAAGATTGAAGCAACTTTATTGTCCATTATAAAGAAATTGATGCGCATATAAGATGGGAAACAGATATATAGTGGAATATCATTCAGCCATAAAAAGGAAAATGATTCTGACACGACATGGGTGGGACTTGAGACCATGATGCCACAAGAAATAAGCCTATTATAGAAGGAAAATAATTTATGACTCCACTTATAGGAGGTTAATAAAAGAGATAAATTCACAGAGATGGAAAGTGAAAGAGAAGTCACCCAAGAATTAGGGCAACGAAGAGAAAGAAGAGTCTTTATTTACTGGGTACCAGAGTTCCTGTCTGAGATGCTGAAAATGTCCTTCAAATAATAGCAGTGATGGTTGCCAAACAACACAAATATGCAACGTGCCACTGAACTACACTCTTCAAAGCACTTGAAATTATCATTTTTGTTACATACATTTTGCCACAATAAATAACAATCTGAAAAGCACCGGTCTCTGTCCCGAAGATGCTTGTTTTATATAGAAACATAACAAGTATTCACAATTATTTCATACTGTTTGTACTGTGGGAAAGTACACATAATGTAAAATTTGCCAATTCCAACCACTTCAAGTACACAGTTTTGTGGCTTAAGTACATTTACACTACCTGACTCCACTTCTGGGAGGTTACGAAAAGAGATACACGCATCTAGAATTTTCCCTTCACCTCCCCGCTCCAGGGGCTCACACCCTCTCAGCCCTGACCCTCGCCCTTTCACATTCTGTCATGTATTGGACTACTCCAGGTGTGACGTCTCAGTGGACTCACATAGTATTTTTCTACTTTAGCTCTTTTCACTTAGTAGAGTGTCTTCAAGGAGCCCCAGTGCTGCAGCTTGTATCAGAGTTCCTCCCAAGGTTGAATGTCAGCTCCTTATACATCTATACCACACTTTGTTCATTCACTCATCTCCTGATGGACACCACAGTTCCTTCCACCTCTTAGGCATTATGAATAATGTTGTTGTGAATATATGCACGCAAATGTTTATCCAAATACCTGCCTGAAATTCTTTAGGCTGTCTATTCTGAAGTGGGATTATTGGTTCATATGGTAACTATAATTGTTTTAAATTTGTGTACTTGGTCCAGGGTCTTGCTATGCAGCTCAGACTCATAGTGATCCTCCTGTCTCAGCCTCCCCAGCTCTGGGATTACAGGCGTGCACCACCACACCTGGTTTTGGTGGCCAGCACGGTGGCACGGCATGTCGTCCCGGGGATCGAACCCAGGTCCTCGCACTTGCCAGGCAGGCACTTAGACCACCGAGGTATCTCCCAGCCCCTATGCATCAGTTTTGAAGAAATGTCCATACTCTTTCCCAACGCGGCACAAAGTTCCACACTCCCATAAAGGCACAAGAATTCCAAGTCGTTTACATCCCAGCCACACTGCTGTACTCTACTCTGGTGGTTCTTTTTTATAGAAGCCATCCTCATGGAAATGACACAGCATCTGACTGTAGTTTTGGTGTGCACTCCCCTAGTGATTAGTGACGCCCATCATCTTCGCATTTGCTTGTTGGCCCTGTGTGCGTCTTCCTTAGGAAAATTCCTCTGTCTATGTATTCCTCTGCCTGTACAGTCGTAATTCGTGGCATCCCTTTGAACATCCTGGAAAGGGTAGGAAGATGGGCATCCATTCAGAAAGGGACAAGTGGCAAGGCTGGCACAGGTACTTGGCTCTTTGTCTAGAACACACTGCAGTAGGAGGTTGGAGAGTGCAGACAGCACAAGGAGCTCAGGCCAGCAGTGCAGAAGCCTCGACTCGGCTAGCACTGAAGATGGCAGGAGAAATGGCAGGCCAAGCTGGGTTCTGGCGCTGCACACGGCAGAGCTTGCTGCTGACTAGTGAAGGCGCAGGGTGAGGCCGTGCTAGCTTCTGCTTTACCCTTCCCTTCCGTGTGAGTCAGTGATACGCAGAGGGCAGCTTTCTAACTAGGATGGATTTACAAACTGACATTGGAGAGAGTCTATTATGATTCCCATTTACCAAATGTTAAACTGATGAGCGTATCAATAGAAAAATAGGATGGACATTATTCTAAGATAATAAATATTCTCTCAAGGTATTATAAGCTAAGAAAAGAATGAAAAACAGAGAAAATAGCCATCAAAGCATAGCTTGTATATGTTGGACCGGGACCTAGGGGAAAAACAAAGAATGATGTTCTGATTTTTCTCAGCACTGAGCTCCACAGGCGTACTTGGGCTGTGGGCAAGGGCACCAACTTTGAGGTTGTTCAGAGATGATTTCAAAATTAACATGATAATGCAAGTTATCATGGAAGAGACAGCATGAACTACAGAATCAGTTGAAAAGAATGCATGTTGAAATAATATAATATACACTGTAATTTTTTTTAATTTTAGGACAGGGTCTACAGGGTCTCACTGTGTAGATCAGACTCATAGTTATCCTCCTGTTTACAGCCTCCCAAGTGCTGGGATTACAGGCACGCACCACTATGCACTCATTCTCAATTCCCATCTCAGCGAGCCCTGTGGGCGGGGCCAGCATAGCAGACCTGGGGATCGAATTTCCAGCCCCTGCCAGCCCTTGTGTCTCCCTAAGCAGGCACTTTAATCTGCTGAGCTAGTCAGCCGGCCCTCTACCATAATATTTTTTTAAATTTTTAAAATTTATTTATTGATTTATTTATTTACTTATTTGGTACAGGGTCTCACTACACAACTTGGACTCCTAGTGATCCTCCTGTCTCAGCTTCCCAAGGAGCTGGGATTACAGAAGTGTGCCACCATGCCTGGTTTTGGTGGCTGGCATGGAATGTGGTACTGGGGAGCGAATCCAGGTCCTTGTACTTCCCAGGCAGGCACTTAGACTGCTGACCTATCTCCCCAGAACATAACATTTTTAAACACTTTTTAAAATTTTTACATAAAGAAGTTTTAGTAAGCCAGATTTTAAAAATCACCCAGCAATATTCTAGAGGGAAAATTACAACCAGAAATGGCTGTCTTCAATAGCTCATTTTTTTTTTAGAACCAGGGATTGAACTCAGGCCCCTGTGCTTGCCAGGGAAGAGCTTATTCCACTGAGCCATCACCCCGGCCCCTTGAAGAAACAATAGTCAAAAATTTTATAGGATCGATGCAAGACACCTACCCTCAGATTCTACAGTCATAACCAATCCCCAAAGCAAGCAAAATCACACTGTGGTCAAATTGAAAAGTAACTAATATAAAATTAATCGTAAAATCAACCAAAGAGAAAACAAACAAACAAAAAAACAAAACAAAAAACCAGTCTTTTCAAGCAACTGGCAGTTAGATTGACAGCTACTTCCTCCAACCCAACTATGAAAGCCGGGGGATGATGGGATGACATTCTTAATAGGGTAAATGAAGATAACTTCCATCCTCCACATGGCAAATGTAACATTCAAGAATGTGAGTAAAGGGCGGGGGAGATGGCTCAGTGGAATAAGCGCTTCCCTGGCAAGCTCAAGGGCCTGAGTTCAATCCCCAGTTCCACAAAAAAAAAAAAAAAAAAAAAAAAGAATGTGAGTAAAATAAATAAATAACTAGAAAGACAAACCCTGAGGTAGTTTACTACCAGAAGATTCCCCTCAAGTTAGTTCTAGTGCATATCAGGGTAAATAAATAACTTCAAAAAGAAGAGGGAGGTCAAATGGATGGATGGATGCAAAGAACATAATAAACATGTAGATAAAAATCTATGCTACACAGTTTCACTAAACAGGAGGGTAGGAATTCAACACTGGTTGGCATTAAAAAAAAAGAAGGAAATCTCTGCTGATGCAAACCAGACAGTGCAAAAATGTCTCATTTGAGGAGCTAAAATCCTGATAGAATTAAGGTGCTACAGAATAATGCCACATAAGTGGAGAAAGCCATAATTGAATTGCAAGCATTCTAAGGTCCCTAACTTGGCCCAGAAAAAGTTAAAATTTAACTAATCTGAGAATAAATTAGATTTAAATACACATATTAAAATTTCTAGGTTAATCTTAAAATAGAAACACGAACATTAAATTTCAAAACAGGAGAGGGGAAAAGGAATTAGAGAAGGATGGGGATCTAGAATAATATAAAATAAGAAGAAAGAAGAAGAGGATCTGCCAACAACCACACTGAATTGTTATGATTAAAACCAGATATTCATCAACAAATAACTAGACTTTTACAGAAGGATAGATTTTGTTTTATTTGTGTTTTTACATCAAATATTTTAAATACTTTAATAATGTTTTATTTATTATTCAGGTATTATGAGAAAGCACAAATAAATCAATATCTTCCCCTCTGCATAGCTTTTAAGATTTTTTTCCCCCAAGAAGTTCTAATAGAGAAACAGGTAGTATGCATGCATTACACAAAATACTTTCTGGAAAACAAAGGTCAAAATGAACAACACGCTATCATAACTCACTGTTTGAACCTTTTACAGCTCTACCACATACACACACACACCAAAACCAGTCCACCAAGCATCAATTTAATAGGGAGCACAATGGGGGAGAAGGGGCTAATATTGTAGGAAAAAGTTTTATGCAATGATGAATTCTCTACAAAATCCACTTTTCAAGGATTTCTCAGGGACTGAAACACTCGGGGACTCTGATTAGGGTTTATTTCAGCAAAAGTCAATGAAGAAATGAACACAGCCTTCTCTCTGTTAATGGAATTTGCGAGTTGTGGTTAAAGACTCGGTTTCCAAGAAAAACACATTTATCTTAATTTCAGCCAGTCAAAGAAACCAAGCGGTCTGAGGAGGGTTTGGGACCTGAGAGTCCTCCACTCCCTGCCACATGGACTGGCAGGAGCTCCCTTTTGCCTGAGCAAGAGCTCAGCACCAAGCTGCCCTCCTCCTGGGCATCCTAAGATCTCAGCCTCTGGCAGGCAATTTTTGGTGGCCCTGGGGCTGTCTTGTTTGGAAGGCACAGAAAAGCATGGGAAGTGTCTTAGCCCTTGATAATCAAGAGTCATTGGTTGAAACAGCTTCCTCTTAGCAGGAAAGAAAGCTGTGGCTGTACTGAATGCAAAGTGACTGATAGAAGAGGGCCTCTAGAAACTAGGAGAGGGGACAATAAAGGGGGCGGGCAGCAGAGGTGGTGGACACACATCTAGAGTGTAACAGACACCAGCTCTGGGTCTCACCCCACCCGACCTTGCTGTTCACTGGCCTTGGAAAGGCAGACCACACATCAGAAGAGGCAACCCAGAAGGCCTGGCTTCTCTGGACCATGGCTGTTCCATCCTGGTGGCCTCACTCAGGCTTGAGATTTCATCTCCAACTGACAGCCACTGAATGGCAGCTGATCCACTCACCCACATCCACCTGAAGTTTATAAGTCACCTGACCCCCTGGGTTTTATCTCACCAGGAACTTGAATTTTGTCCTGAAATTTCTTTCTGTAGCACAAAGCACAGTCATTTTCTACAAATCCTGTTTAGAACTTCCCAGAACTGAGCTACAAATAATATCAGAGGAGACAGGAGCCAGCTGCTGTGAGAAAGCCAGCACGGGCCAGCCAGCTGGTCATCAGACTAGGGTTTCAAAGGTCAGAAAACAACACTTCAGCGCCCACTGTCTCCCACTGCTCAGTTGAGTCCTGGCCAACCGGCCATTCACCCCATGGCACAAAGGGTGGATGAGGGATGGCTTCTGGTGGCCAGAGAATGGGAGAGGGGAAAGGCGGTGTGGCAGCAGGACTGGCAGGGAAGGGCCTGAACTCTGCCCAGGGAATGGCACACCAGTCTGCATCATCCACTTCGTGACACACAATCTGCTGAAAACTCTACCTCTCAATCATTTGTACAGAGGCAGAATCAACAAAGACCTTCACCAGAACCTGACAGGAAGTGCTTCCTCCGTACTATGCTCCTGGAGCTCAGGGCTCCAAGTAGAAAAATCAAGCAGGGTCCTACCCTAGGAGAACACAGTGTCTGCTCAGGTAGGAAGCAACAGAAATCCTCTGTGACCAGGGAGACTTTTGCCTTCCTTTTCGGTCTGATCTGTGTCGGCTCAGGGAAAGTCAGAAGAAGTGACGGCAGTGACATGAGTTCAAATATCAACCCACTGGGAATTCCTCGCCCCAGGAAGAGAAATCCCTAAACATGCCAAGTCCAGCCTTCTCTCTGTTAATGGAATTTGCGAGTTGTGGTTAAAGACTAGGGGAACACTTAGGCATGGTTGGCCAGAGAAGATCCAAGAGAGGAGAGAGTATTTGATTCCCTCTAAGTTTTATGCTAAAAGAAGCTCATCCCTGAAGGAGGTCTCTAAGGACTTGGTTCATGAACTATTGTCCTCCTGGGCTTTGGTTTTGTTTTGTTGCTTGAGGTCCCCTCTGAACCTTGCCTTCAAGACAGGTTCTGGTCTCTGGAAGTCAGACCCCTAACAACAACATCCGCTACTTCATTTGCTGTTGTTGTTGCTGTTGTTGTTTGTGGCACTGGTGATGAAACCACCTTGCACGTGGTGGGCACACTCGCTACCACGGAAGAGACCCCCCAAGCACCCTCTCTTGAATCCCGACACTGTCCTTTACTAACCAGGGGACCTTAAGTAAGTTATTTCAACTCTGTGCCTCAGTTTCCTCATCACTGAAATAGAGATAACAGTATTTCTAGTTACTATTATGTAAAGATCAACTAAACTAATTCTTCAGAAGGGCTCAGCCCCATGGATGGCATACAGCAAAGTGCTTCTAAGCATGGCTTATTAAATTAACTCATCTCCTCTGTCCAGACATATAAGAGAGAAGCCACATTCGGCACCCTCATCGCCACCTTAGGCTGAGTCTCCTCTTCTTTTTTCTTCCTTTTGAAATAACAGCTGGGCCTGGTCCCTCCAGATCAGAGTCCCTTGTGGACATATCCACCTTTGGTTCCCTTCTGAGCTACTCCAGATCTGCACCTGCTCCGGGCTCCCTCCCCACCAGGTTGTCCCTGAGCCTTTTTTACTTTCTGGTTTCTGCCTTTATCTATGCTGAGGCTTCAAAAGTGATACCCTGGGGCCAGGGAGATGGCTCAGTAGAATAAGCACTTGCCTGGCAAGCGCAAGGGCCTGAGTTCAATCCCCGGTTCTGAAAAAAAAAAGTGATACCCTAAGTGTGTGGCACTTGGGGTTAATGAGTTCTTTGAATTAAAAGACACTGGAAGGCGTCACACCAAGGGCTCACTGACCCTTTCCCGCCCTCTCATCTCTCACCCATCATGACCCTCAGAGGTGAGTCACACCAGCTAGAATTCCTCCTCCCCAGGGGCAGGTCATAGAACTGACAATCCCTTTCCTGCAAAGTCAGTCATAAAGCCTACCCTAACTTCCCTGCTTCTCACTCCAGATAGCCCTGGTCTTACCTGAGAGGAAAAATGCTCCAGCCAAAGAGACCAGGAAAAAGCTGACCACACAGGCATGCGGGCTTCTCTCTCAGCTGTCACTGTTAAATCAGACTGGCTTTGTCCAGTTCTGTTCCTACATGCTTATCCTGCTTCCTAGAACCTGAGCATCTAATACACATTCTCCCCCTTGTCTTTGGAGAGCTCCTGTGTCGCACAAAACTGTGCTTAAATAACCTTGTTGGACTTTTCTCTTGTTACCTTGTTTACTTGTTTCTTTTGGGGGGCAGATCTTGCTGCACTGCCCAAGCTGGCCTTGATCTTCAGAGCTCTGAGAACCTCCCCACCCTTCTACCCATCACCCTGGGCCTCCAGTTTCAGTCTGGGGGAAACAAGTCCATACCACTACTCCAGTGATCCTACCCAGACTTCCGTTATGGAGCTTTTGTTGTTTTGTACTGGTGACTAAACCGAGGATGTAGCTTTATACTGAGCCATAGCCCCGGTCCTTTTTCTTTATTTATTTTGCTACAGTGATTTTTTTTAAAAAAAATCTTTTTATACACAACTCTTATGCTGGAGAGAAAAAGGCCTTGCTGCACATAGGAGTCTATGTCACAGAGCCAGCTCCCAAAATTCATCCCTCCTTGAGCCTTTGCTCTTTTTGATCTGCTCTTCTCCTGATAGTTCACAGCTAGTAGGCATTTCAGTCCATTGTCAATTGGCTGCAAGGCAGGGTGCGCAGCGGAGGGGCATGGCAGAGGAGAAGCAGTTCATGGTGTGGCAGGCAGAACGCAGCAACAGCAAACTGCAAGCACCAAACCTCCTTTTGCCCTTTCCTTCCATGCAGGCTACAAGCATTTGGAGTGGTACCCGGGAAGGTCACGCGTCTTTTCCTGAGTTTCAGCACTAACCCTAAGCAGAATGTGTAGTGCAGCCTCTCCTGGAAGCATAATTCTGTTATCCTTCCCTGCTGAAAGAAAAAAGTATTCCCAAATAGACTTGACTTGCCTGAGCCATTTTTGGAAGCGGGCTATCAAAGCTCGGGCAAGGGTTCAACTGTGGAAAACTCCAATCCATTACGATCTAGCACATGTGGAAATGATTAATGTGCAACTGCCGTGTGTCATCTGGGCCATCGGTGACCAGCAAAACCACAGCAAACATTGAAATAAGTACAGGAAAATCCTTAAACTCTTTCAGGCCAACTCTATTTTTCCAGAAGAAATTGCAGTTACTTTTCCCCTTAAAATGCAGTGAGAGTGGGGAGAGGACACAGCAGCGGGGAAGAAAGCTCTGACCACGGCTATCACATCAAGTGGGGAGGGAGGGGAGTCAGCTGGCAGGGACCAGCGCCTCCACGGCACAGATTTTGCTGTACTTAATAAGCCCCCACGGGGCCTCTCCGCTTCGTACAGGACAACAGCCATCAAGGTGGCCCGTCATCTTTTCTTGGCCTAGCTCTCCAACATGAAACCTGCACTCACCATTGGGACCAACTCTCTAGAAAGCATAGAACAAGAACAAAAGAGAAAGCGCATCTCTCTCTCCAAACTGAAAGGCAAAATCTTTCTTAAACTCTAGACCAACTGAATAAAACTTTGACAAGGGCCATTCATTACTAATCCATATAATTAGCCAGTGGCTACCTTGTCTCCTCAACTCTTTGACCTAAAATTAGGACAAAAACAGCTCACTCATGGGTTGTAAATGCCTGACATAAAAACAAGGGATTTGCTCCTGGCATTGGTTTCTAAGAAGAGACAGAGGCGTCCCCTTAGGATTTGCTTTTTTCTCACAGAGATGCATGCCAGAGGCAGTGGCCAGGCTGTGCTTTGACTGCCAGTGAGGCTGGGCCACCTGGGGGCACAGGGGACCAGGGATGGCGCCCTTCCTGCCCCAGGTACCAGGCTCCTTGCTGCCTGGAGCCCCACAGAAAGAAGCGAGGACCCAAGGCACTTCCTCAGTATCTTTGCAGGGCTAACAGAAAGGCCTTTGGAGTTTTGTCCCAAGTGCTTTTCAGTTCAAAAGTGGAATCCCTTTTGTAGCTGTCCATATAGGGGACCAGGGCTCAGGGTATCCCTTTAAATCGGGAGGAGGGGATACGCGGCTGCCTGGAATGTGGACTGGAACCGGCACCCAGCCAGGACTCCTGGGACCTGGGCCTGCCTGGTGGTCGACGCTGGGAACCTGGGGCTGCATGCTGACCCTGGTTGCCCTACTAGATTCTCTGCCACTGCGCAGCCCCACTTCCAGATGAAGTCGCCAAGGATGCAGGAAGGTGAGAGTTCGCCCACTCTCCACACTTCCCAGACCCGGGACCAGAGTTCCCAGGGGTGGCCCGAAACTCCCCGAGCGGCCGGGTGCCCGGGGCGGAGCACTGAGGAGGTTAGAATCCCCCGGAACGCTCCAGCCGCAGCCAAACGCGAGAGCCGCTTGGGCTCGGCACAGAACACAGGCGGCAACAGGTGCGTGGCTGCTGGCTGAGGAAGCTGGCCCCGGCCGCCAGCCAGAGCTCGCCTTGGACCTCGCCAGTGAAACCCGAGACGCAGAGAGAGGCAGCGGCGGGACCAGCTGCGCAGCGCCCTCACCTGAGCGCCCTCACCTGCGCGCCCTCACCTGAGCGCCGCTCACCTGGACCCCTCACCTGGACCCCTCACCTGACGCCCCGCGGGTGGCCTGGGCATCCATGCTCCGGAGCTGGCTGAGCGCGAGTCCCGCCTGCTGCCGCGCTCGCGTTGCTCCTCCTCTGGACTCCCGGTGCCCCCGCCACCTCCTCTGGGCTCCTGCACCCAGGACTCCCTCCGGACTGCCGGCGCTCCTCTCCCGTCGACCACTATGGAATATTCTTCTTCACTAACGAACTTCCGCATTACTCACCTCCCCCAGGAATATTTATTCTATTTATTTATTTATTTATTTATTTATTTATTTATTTATTTATTTGGTGCAGGGTCTCACTACACAGCTCAGACTTCTAGTGAGTCTCCTGTCTGAATCTCCCCAAAGCTGGGAGTACAGGCATGAGCTACCACGACTGGTGTTGGTGGCCGACACTGCACTTCCGGGGTTCCGGGAATCGAACTCGCATCCTTGAGCTTGCTAGGCAGGCGCTTAGCCAGCCGAGCTATCTCCCCAGCCCTTCATTTTGTTTTTGTTTTGGAGGAAAAAAAAAAAAAAAAAAAACGCATTGTGATACACACACACACACACACACACACCACTTGTTACTGAGCCCGGGTAGGCCTGGTGGGCCTGGACTGACACTGTGTCACACCCACTTCCTCTGCCTCCTTTCTCCCCCTCTTGTTTCTCTTTCTGTAGACCAAAAGTTTTCATTAACCATTTTCAAAACTGCACCATTGATCAATAGCTCAGAGGCAATCAAGGATAGAAACACAGGACATCCAGTAATTTTTTCTGCCCATTTCAGTCTTGCCAGTTTTTTTTCCCCCTGAAAATTGTAATGTGCCTGCTTTGCTGATACCTAATCCTTTTATTAAACGTTCAAGCTGGCTCTTGCTTGAAATAGCAACCTTCAATGCAGGCATTTTGTTCTCCAGTATACAGTACTTGGCCTGTTCTAAGGTGTTATTTTTCTGGGGGTGCAGGAATAAATTTTAAAATTCAACTGGCATCCTGGTGAGGTTGAACTCCTCAGTTCTCAGTTGCTGAGGCAGGAGGTTCACTTCAGTGCACGAGTTCAAGACCAGCCTGCACACCATGGCAAGGCCCAGCCGTCTGCCTGGGAGCAGAAGGTTGCAACTGGCCGCTCTCAGTCTTGTTTTAGGACTGTCCCCTCAGGCTGCTGCATCCTCCGAACCTATGGGCCTCTGATCCCCGGACAGCTCTGGAACACGTTTGCCTGCTCACCCATCCACTGTACCCCACAGCCACTCAGAGGAGTCCTCCAACTGCTCCCCACTCTGCACCCCACCTCGTGAACAACTGACTGAGAAATCCTAGAAGTTTCCATGCGCGGGATGCAAAATGGCCCAGCTGTGCTCCCCACAGTCACTGCCACAGCGTGCACCCGACTTTGGATCCCCCAGCTCGGCACCCCATTGTGTGCAAGCTTGCTGGGAAGCCTAAGACTCCATTTTGTGCAGTCAGGAAGTGTCAGCACTCCCTGGGCAGCAGCGCCCCAAACAACAGGTCCCCATTCATCACATGATTAACTGGCCACTCCCAGTTATCCCGGATTTGAATTTTTAATTTAATCAAAAAATTTGCTGTGTATATGGCTTAGGAAATGGATCTAGCAACAGCCGCCTGCTTGTTCTCTCACAGCAAAGGTGCGCATTCTTTCCCCTGGTTAGAATGGTCTCTCCTTCGCTGTATTTCGGTGCCCATATACATTACAGCACTTGTTTTATGGACAGTTGTACTATTGCTACAATAATACTACACAATCTGACATTCTGACATATGTTTGGACATCTCAAAAAAAAGATCTTTTTCATTCTTTCTCATTAAAAACTAGGATGAGTGAGTTTAAGATATTTGGAGCTCACTGATAGTTCATTTAGTCTTTTTTTAAAAAAAGGGAATAAAAAATAGGAAAAACAACTTTAGACATGGTACAGAATTTCACTAAACAAAATCATATGAATTCAGTAATGGTTGTTATGCTATATAGTGTTTTCTTCTTCTTCTTCTTCTTCTTCTTCTTCTTCTTCTTCTTCTTCTTCTTCTTCTTCTTCTTCTTCTTCTTCTTCTTCTTCTTCTTCTT
>NW_004524578.1:6530675-6556879 GCF_000260255.1 Octodon degus | reverse complement strand
GTTTTCTTCTTCTTCTTCTTCTTCTTCTTCTTCTTCTTCTTCTTCTTCTTCTTCTTCTTCTTCTTCTTCTTCTTCTTCTTCTTCTTCTTCTTCTTCTTTTTTGTGGAACCAGGGATTAAACTCAGACCCTTGTACAAGCTTGCCAGGGAAGCGCTTATTCTACTGAGCCATCTCCCCGGCCCCTGTTATCTTCAAATTAGTTCAGATTACCAGATATAAGTATGCAAAATTGGGTCAAAATATAATTTAAAAGAAGAAAACAAAATTTAAGCATTAACTGTTTCTTCCAGTGGACCAGCAGAAATCAGCAGTGTGATTATCCAAGCTCTCCTGTGTGTATACATATATATTTCTCCTGTCCTTTCTTTTCTTTTTTCATTTCCATTATTCCAGTTGTTCCTTCCTTTTGAACAGTTTTTTTCCCTTTCACAGTATCTATTGTACCTTTCAGATTTTATTTACTCCTTCAGGTTCTTAAAGTATGGAGACATTACAATGTTTACACATGCGAGTCTGATTTCTTTCACTTGCATGAAATAGCAACATCTAGTTGCATCCATTTACCTATAAAAGCCTAAAGTTTAACTTCTTTTATAACTGAGTAATATTCCATTGTATAAAAATGCCACATCTTCTTCATCCATTCCTCAGTTAATGGGCATCTGGGTTGTTTCCAAGAGTTAGCCTGTCGCTGTTATAAACCTGGGTGCACATATCTCGTTGTGGTATGATTTCAGTTCTTTAACATCATTGTGGTTTAGATCTAAAATGTTCCCCAAAAGCCTCATGTGTTCAGAGGCGGGGCTTTTGGAAGGTGATCAGACTCTGCAGGAGCAAGAGCTGAAGGGAGGTCGGAAGGCTTGGCTGTGACCGGAAGGATGTGTCTTCCTCCCAGGCTCCTCCCTTCTCTCCGTGCTTCCTCTCTGCCAGGGTCGGCCACCTTTTCCTCCCACTGCTCTCTGCCATGCTGTTTCTGCCTTGGCGTTAGCCAAGCTGGGACTAAAACCATGACACAAACAAACAAACAAAACTCTCTTTTTTTAAATTGTGGAGGGTGAGTTTTGTGCCTTTAGGAGGAGCAACTGACTAAGACATTAGGCTGCATTAATATCTTGAAGGTCTTGACTTCCCCCGTGGAAGGATACAGCCCCTTTGGGCTACACACATCTTCTTTGTCTGCTTGTCTGTTGCTGAAGTCCCATAGTCTCCCACAGTCCATACAGATGTATTCCTTGATGTTCCGGATAGCTAGTGGCTATAACAAATGGGCTTTTTCTTTTCATGAGTTACATTAGAATTTGCTCTTATTGATAAATAAAACTATCAGCTTAAGTTCCTGCTGATCTCAAACCCAGCCACTTTCCTGACATCTAGTAATTTGCTTATCATGCCCAGCATGTAAGAGGTGCTGGTTTCAATCCCCAGTACATACATACATACACACACACACACACACACACAGCTAATTATCATAGATTTTCTAGGTAGACCATCTCATTGTCCATAACTTGTTAGATTTCTAAGCTCCTGGGCTGGAGAGATAGCTCAGTGGCATAAGTACCTACCTCACAAGTGCAAGGTGCTGAGTTTGATCTCCAGTAAAATAAATAAATAAATAAATAAATAAATAAATAAATAAATTTCTGAGCTCCTGCAAATGCATGTGGCTATTTAACACCCCCTATTGACCCTCAAACTGCAAGAAAAAATGCCCTGTATCTACATAAAAGATAATTGTCGATCCAGCAAGACCTGGAGCAAGCATGATACAGTCTCTTTTCCATCCCAAGAAGGCAGTGAGCCCAATGTTGTATCCTTTGTCTGGCCTCCTTTATTTACATAGAAATGTCTTCAGCACAAAGAACACAATTGTCTTAATCAATCCCATGAGATTGGGAAAACTTGACAGAAGAGCCCAGTATGGAAACTGCAGGGCTAGCCAGCCACTGGGTAATGATTAAACAAACTCCTGCTGCTGCCATTGTTACCTGTCAGTCGAGGAGATGAAGTTTTTCAAAAGTCAAAAAGATTAAGCAAAGCTTATAAAAAAATCTAAGGGAAAGATATGATAGATGAAAAATATATGTATATCTTTCTCCAATATTATCTTCTGATATGACTAAGAAGAATAGCAAGTGGCTGGGGAGATAGCTCAGCAGTTTAGGCACCTACCTGGCAAGCTGAAGGAGCTGGGTTCAATCCCTGGTAGTGCATGTCCTACTGGCACCATGAGGAGCTGGCCACGGAAACCAGGCATGATGGCACATGTCTGTAATCCTAGCTCTGGGCAGGCTAAGACAGGAGGATCACTATGAGTCTGAGCTGCGTAGTGAGATCCTGTACCAAATAAATATATAGAAGTTTTTCTTAAAAAAAAAAAAAAAGAATGCAAAACTTTCAAAATTCTATTTGTTAAGCAATTAATTCACAGTGCACAGGCAATGTTATAAACTTCAGTATTTTTAACTGATCAAGGCAACAGGACACAGGTGTGATCCAAGCCAGCAGGAGGATGAGGCAGAAAGATCTCTCTAAAGACCAAAGCTGGGAGACCATCCTGGGCAGCACAGTGTGATTTTTATGCTAAAAAGAAAAAAACGAAAAAGCAAAATTAACAATAATTTCCCTGTCAGTTTCACTGGGACTGTTGAAAATAATCCTAGTGCTCTATTCTTTAACATACTGACTTTGTGCTTTAAAAGTTTTAAGTAGTTGCTTCACAATACTATAAAGGTACTGATTTTTTTTAATTTTTAAATAAGTTAAATCTATATGCAATCTAAAGATACGCTTTAGGAGAAAGATTAAAGCACAAGTTCATCTAGAGGCTGTTACTTGAAGCATCAGAGTTGGACTCAGTGTCCTCATTCCCCCCTGGAGCCCAACCCCCACTGGACAGGGAGGCAATGACTGCACATTGAGGTGAGGGAAATGGGGACATTGCAATTATTTGTTTTTATCACACAAGAAAAAGTTAATAGCTAACTGCTTCAGTTAGGTAATTCCTAGTAAAAATCATCATCATGCAATTGTGGAAACAAGAATGTTTACCACACATTCAGAATGCTCTTGTGTCTAAATCTAAGCAAAAAGCGTAGCCATGGGGCTCGGGTCAAATATTCTGAATTACTTTCATTGTAATTTTACTGTACTCCCTGCTTATCTGTGCAGGATTCATCTAGTGGATTCCTGAACAGAGGATAATACCAAGCCCTGGGTGAGCGCTGGGTTTTTCCTGTATGTTCAAACCTATGAGGAGTTGAATTTCTAAATGAGGCACAGTAAGAGATTCTTGGTAATGACTAAATGATAAAATAGTATATTTATGATAGCAAACCGCAATGAAATTGCCAGCACAGGGATAGGAGGTACAGCAAGGGCAAGCAAACAACAGAAAGCTGTGGAATCAGAATTGAGATGAACAAGAGAGACAACTAGATCAAAATAAAAGAAAACCCATTGATACAGGTCACCTGATCCCCTCCTCAAGGCCCCTGAGCACATAGAAATCCAAAAACATGTCACCCTGGCCTGGGCCCAACCTCATTTGCACTGGGATTTTGACCCTCTCCCACCCACAGTGGATTTTGGATGCCATGACACTTTCTCTAAAAATTGTGTATGATCAAAAGCTCCCCCTACTGGGCCTGGGCCATAGCTCAGCTGCGCAGCATCTGCCTGGCAAGTGCAAGGTGCCGAGTTCCACTCCCAGAACAAAAAGAAAACCTCTCCTGCGGATGGGTGAGGTGAGTCAGGTACCCGCTGCTCCATGACTCCCATTAATCTCCAGTTATAGAACCTCCCATATCCCCAGAACCTAGTGACCCACAACCTGTCCCTGTCAAGGTCCTTAGCTCATCTCACTGGCAGGATCTTGACCTGCAATGTACTTATGCTTCTTTTGCCTTTAATAAACCTTATGCTTGTTACTCATTTTGAGCATGTTGTTCAATTTCTTTGTTCAAGATTCCAAGAACCTAGAAACAACTTCCGTGGGAACCCAGGTCCAATAACAGCACAACTCCTCTTATGCTCTGGGTATATAAACTTCAGTATCTTTAGCTGAGTAAGATAGCAGTGCACAGGTGTGATCCAAGCCAGCTGGAGGATGAGGCAGAAGGATCTCTCTAAAGACCAAAGTTGGGAGACCATCCTGGCCAGCACAGTGCAATTTTTATGCTAAAAAGAAAAAGCAAAGCAAAGCTTAAAAATAATTTCCCTGTCAGTTTCATTGGGACTGTTGAAAATAATCCCAATTCTTAGGATTATTTATTAATTAATAATAAATAATAATTAATCTAGGGCCATCAGTACACAAATAAAGGTTACTTGACCACAAGTACTATGGCACCACGACAGTCCCTCTGATATCCTAGATGAGCATTAAGGGACAAGGGGACAGGTAGAGTATTCAGAGTGCACCCACCAGACAAAGTGGTCATTTGTATCCTGGGTAGGACAGATCAGGACAACTAGAGTTCAGGGAGCTGCTCAAGAGGATGTGCAAATGAAAACATGATTTTCAGATCATGGGTGACTTAGGGTAACTCAAACCCAGGAAAGCAAAACTGTGGAGGAGAAACCAACCACTGTGGTCTGCGTCCTCAACTCAAATTTTTTTGTATACTGTAAGATCACTGTGTGAGCAACCACAGCATGCTCTCTGCCTGCATAGGCAGACGCAGGGACCGGGGTTTGATCCTCGGCCTGCCATGCGGGCCCTGCTTCTGGGGTGCACTGAGATGGTGATTGGGATTAGGCGTGGCGGCATGGGCCTATAATCCCAGCCCTTGGGAAGCTGAAAACAGGAGGATCACTACGAGCCCAATCTGTGTAGTGAGACCCTGTAGACCCTATACTGAGCACATAAAAAAAAAGCAACAACGAAGGAAAGCATGCTCTCTGCAAGGAAGACATTGGAGTCTGTGGCAGAATTTTGCAAGCCACTGTTCACAGCTCTAAACTAAACCAATGCCTGTTTTAGTGTAGCCCAAGAGCCAACAAAAAATGGTTTATATACTTACCAATAGTTGAGAAAAACAAAAGAATATTTGAAACAGTGAATTTTTCTCACTGTTATATGAAGTTCACACGTCAACACCCATGACCGGTTATTGCAACATAGCCCCAGCCACTGATTTACATAACTTGCAGGTTACTTGCCTGCTATATCCACAGAATTGAGAAATTAATTGCACCAGTGACCATGTGGCCCACAAGGCCAAAATATTTGTGATCTGACATTTGAAGAAACTACTGCTGGTCTCTGCTGTGATAAAAATCTGTAGAGGCAAAGGAAACGGGACAGTGACTTTTGACAAGAAGCAATTTGGCTATGAATTGTATGCTGACATTAGAGATAAGGCGCGAATCTGGAATTACAGAAGTTTGATGTGCAGAAGTGCTTATATTATCATTCTTTTTGAAACAAATGCTTCGTGATGATTGATTTCTTTTCCCCACCTCCCAGAGGAATTTGACCAGCTTGATTAAATTCCATTTCATGCAAAATCCACTGCTGTGCAAGAACTGTTTGTGTCAGAGACAAAAACGAGCCTCCTTCATTCTTTTCCTTGCTTAGGCAGGAAGTCGCCACTTGCCAATAGAAATTTAAAACAAATCCCAAAGTTTTATGTTTGGTTCAAAACGTGAAATATTTGATGTCTTGGGATCTTGCAGTCTTGGCAACTGCATTTGCCGTCCCTGGTGAGAACACATGGGGACCATCGCATGCTTTCCGGTTCACTAAGAGGGTCGCACCTTGCCCTCTTAATCCCAGAGTCAAATATGATTACAAATATTTTCCTCCTGGGAATCTAACTTGTAAGGCAGATCACTGTGATTTCTGTTACATAAAACATCTCCCTTCAGTTGCCTTGCTCGTTCTCAGGCTTACTGTATTTCATCGTCCTAAAGATTGTGTTTGACATCAGCAATTGTGAGAGGCCATTTGTTTTTACAGTGGAAAAAGAATTAAAAGTGCAGATGGCAGACCTCGAAATCTACAGTCCTGAGTTATTTTCATTTTATAGAGTGAGAATGTGGTTGTCTCTTTTTTTTTAAGTGCATATAATAGAATAGTAGGTCTGAATTGTAACTAAGTAAAAATATTAAAAAATGCATATTTCTTAGGGGTTTTATTTATTACAAAATTAGAGCAAACTTTAAAGCAGAGGTTTTTTTTTTAATGTTGTTGTTTGTTTATGTATTTGGTGCAGAGTTTCACTACACAACTCAGACTCCTAGTGATCCTCCGTTGTCAGCCCCCCCAGTGCTCGGATTACAGGTGTGCGCCACCAGGCCTGGGTCTGAGGTCCACTCAGCGTGCCTGGGGGTGGGGTCGGCGCAGCACTGTATGTAGTGCTGGGAATCCAACCCTGGTCCCAGCACTTGCCTAAGCAGGTACGTAGACCACTGAGCTATCTCGCTGGCCCTACAGCAGAGTTTTAAATGAATTATTAGAAAGTAAAACCTGCTAGACACACTCCAGATTCTTTAAAAAGAATAGGTCATGTCAAAACACACCTAATAGTTGGGCTAAGTAGTGCACGCCTACAGTCCCAAGTACTCGGGAGACTGAGGCAGGATTACTGGAGCCCCGTAGTTCAAGGCCTGCCTGGACACTCGAGTAAGATGCTATCTGAAACAATTCTACAATAATAACAACAATAATAGTAGTAATAATCACAGCTTCCTTATCAGAAAAGTAATACTGCTCAAAACTAGAAGTCTTTTTTTTTTTTTTTTTTTTTTTTTAAGGGAAGGTGTCTACAGGGTGTTCAGGGTCTCACCACTAGATTGGACTCGCAGTGATCTGCCTGTTTACAGCCTCCCAAGAGCTGGGATTACAGGTGTGCGCCACCATGCCCCAAAACTGGAAGTCTTAGCAATGAAGCAGCCTGCTCTCTCTCTCTTAAGCCTGATCATTAACGCTGGTAAACACCCCGGCCTCGTTAGTTAGCGCTGACGTCAGAGCTCAGGCCTGGCAGCAAGCAGCTACACAGCGCAGGCGCACCGCGCATGCTAAGCAGGCCCACGTCCTCTCGATGGCAGAGAAGCAAAGCCCTGGTGACAGAACTCAGTAAGTTCCTTGGAGACAATATCTACAAATGTTCGTGGGTGTCGGAGAGGCTGGGAATTGCTTTCAAACATGAATTTTTATGTTACCCACTTAAGTTTCAAAATAAGACACAGTAGAAAAACCCTCTGCATCCCTCAAAACAAGGTGGGGCTAGGCGGGTGGTGGCAGGTGATGGCAGGCCAGGGGAGTGGGGCAATGCCACTAGCCACCTGTTCTCAGCTGTCAAGAAGCCAAGGCCCCCTCCGGGACCAATTAAAAGGTCCAAGAAAAACATCAGGTGAAGTCCAGCCCTGGGGAGTGAGCCCCGTTAAAGTGTGTGCTTTTAATCAGGGGCCCAATTAAGGATGTGGAATCCCGTGGCTTAATCACTCTCCTACAGGAAGCCCACGAAATTTTAAGAACCAGCGCCAGCAGCCACGCTGACAAGATTCTTCCAGTCTTTCCCAGAAGGGGAAAGATTATGGGTTTTATTCCTCTCTTTGCATAGCTTTGGGGTGGGGGGTGGGGGGGGAGGGGAAGTAGAATTTTTAGTAAAAAGGAGAAAAACATTTTAGTAGTACTTTCTGAGAGATCCAGATGTCACATAGCATGGCTTCTTCGATACGAGAAACAGCCCCAAGTGCTGGTTCCTCCAGCGCAATTGTAGAAAAGTCACCAGCCCAGCCAGAGTGAGGCTGCTCTCAAGTCCAGAGCCCCACTTACGCAGCAGAGCCCAGAACCAAGCGCTTTTTGCAGACACAACGTGGGGAGCTGGGTCCACAGCCTGGGCAGCTCACTGGTGAGGCCCTACCCCTTATGGTGGCCGAGCTGAGGACAATGCCCGGCACGGAAAGCCTCCATAAGCGAGAGGGTGTTGTGAGCCCCGGTGCATGGAACTGGATGCCGTGCCAGGGACATGAACTTTCCTACGGGCCGGCGCTTCCAGGCAAGGAAGGCTTTGAACAGCACTAGGGGTGCTGGGGTGCCTCGTAGGTGAAGAGAGGGTTCTTTCCTTTCTTTCTCCCTTCCTTTCTACTTTCTTCTGTCTATGTTGCAGAACCAAATTTTTCAGAGCAACCAAATTTCACGAGATCATAATGGCCAAACGCAAGGACGGTCTCAGGCAGGGAAGGGAGAAGATTACTAAGGAGAGAAAGAAAAAGCAACCCGGGCAGTTTATTGGACGCCCCACGGTCCTGGTTTGCCCCAACGGTCCCTGTTCCAGCACACGTTAGCTTTGGGCCCTGGAGACCCCTCTGTGCCAGGGACACTACCCATGGGACCCTGAGCCACCAGGAGCAACACACCCACCCAGCCCCTGAGAGCGCAGTGCCCTCGTGGTGCCTGACCCTGTTTGGCAGCTGCTGTTTCTGCTCCGGACCTCCCCTTGCTACCCTCCCCCACTGTCCTCTGCCTTTCCGCCGGCCTGCAGGGAGGGGCCGCCTGGGCCGGAGCCGCTGTGCTCACCACACTGCGGCGCCCAGACCCGGACGCGCTCTGGCGCAAGCTCCATGGACTCGCAGTCCAGCTGCGTCGTGGTGACCGGTAAGACTGCACTTCCTTGGCTCGAGTGTGCTGGATCCCGGTTGTAAACAACTCCTGAAGGGACAAAGAGCCACTCAGGCACTAAGAATTCCTGATAGACGCGAACTTCCTGCTCTGTCCTATTAAAAACCAGGCAGGGACAGAAGCTTCCGGCCTCTGTGGCTCAGGCACTGCAAATAACTTGTGTGGCATGCATGATGATGGCCACCAGGGCTCAGGCATCGACCTTGTCTGACCTTCAGCCCACCAAGGAAGAAGCCCAGGCGTGCGCCTGCTCTCCCCAAGGCCAGGGCCCAGTTGGCACATGTTTGGGGACACGTTAAATAGCAAAGAGGGACCTAATGCTCCAAAAGGACAGGACACTCACCAGGCTCTCCCAGTTCCTCTAGCGTGGCCAGTTCCCAAGGTCCATCCCCAGAAAGATCGCATTCCTTTGGTGGGAACTCCAAAAGGTGCCCTCCCTCCCTGGGACACCTCTAAACCACGATAGCTCACTTGGAAGAAAGAAAAGACCACTAGGCTGTACCAGGAGCACGTCCAAAGTCACCCCAGCTACAAGTGCCTCACTCGTCACTGTCATAGCTGGTCCCTGGGGACTGGCTTGATCTTTCTTCATAAAGCTCTGTTTATTTTTAGTTACACACTAAGCTCTGTGTTTATTTATTTAGCTCTTTACTTATTTTTGCTTAGGCACGTTGTAAGCCTTTCTTTCCTTCCTTTTTAATTTCTTTCCTTTTTCTCAGTACTGGGGATTGAACCCAGGGCCTTTGCACTGAGCATATTCCCTGCTTGCTTCTCATTTTAAATTTTTATTTCAAGTCAAGATCTCACTAAGTCACTAAATTGCCTGGGCTGGGCTCAAACTTGCAACCCTGGTGCCTCAGCCTCCCGGTGTGCTGGGATTACAGGCACGCGCCGCCACACCCAGCTACAGGCAACAGAGAAGCAAGGAGGAGAGGATTCTTCTAGATAAAAGTCATCTATCTTAGTAGACAGCTGTTCATCTTAACATTTTCAAGCTGTAATTCAGTCTTACCAACCTTGTGGAGAAAAAAGAAAATTCCCATGAAGGCCGGGTAGCCCCCTTGCTCTCTTTCGGGTTACTTTGGGATTACAGACTGGGTGACCCAGGAATCCTGAGGAAACTGGCTTCTCCTCAGAGGCAGGCATGAACTGTGGTGCTCAGAGCCCCTGTTCTGGGCTGACCCTGCCATTGCCTTTCCAGCCTGCATTTTATTGGTGGACGCTAGATGGCGTCTCGAAGGACTTGCTCATCAGCTGCAGCTTGGAAATGCCCCCTGGGCTTCAGTGTGGCCTTGCTTATTGGAAAGGTTCTGAGCTGCCCGGGACAGCCTCTGGACTCAGTTGGATTTGCTGCATATGCAAATCTCACCAAGACAACTGGCAGAGGCGGATGCAGGAAAGCCAGGGTGCTGCCACACTGCTTCAAGACCAACGAGGTCCCACCATACCAACAATCACAGTTTGGCTTGGCTTGCCTGCCAGTCCAAGGGGCCACCCTGCTTCCAGACATTCCTTAGGCGCCGCCGCCAAGTCCCACTCTGGGTCCTCAGCTGTACTCCAGAGAAAGCTGCATGACAGATTGCGGCCCGTGTCTGTAGACCACTCTGCAATGAGTGTCCCAGTCTACCACAGGTCAACTGAACAGTGGCTGGCCTCCCGCATAAGTGGCTTTAAAATATATTACCTTAAAGTAATTACACATTCAAAGGAATTTGCAAAGAAGGGCATACAGAGAAGTCTCCTGTACCCTTTACCTAGACTCTCCTGATGACCACATCTTCGATATCAAAGGCGGGATATTGACCCTGACATAACTCAGCGTATGTGGACGCAGGTGTCCACAGCTGTCTACAAGTCTATCACACAGCTAGCTTCAACCACAATCACAACCAGTATGCACAACTCTCCCCTCACTGCGTGCTCTGATGCTACCTTCTGATAGCCTCACCCACTTCCTTCCCCAGTGCTAACATCTGACAAGCACCAATCTGTCCTTCGTCTCTGTAATTATTGTGTCTTATTAATATTGTATAATGGAGAGCAGGCAGTATGTGTCCTTTCAAGATTGGCTTTTTTTCACTCAGTGTAGCTCTTTGGAGGTTCATCTAGGCTCTTGTGTATTATCAACAGTTCATTCTCTTAAAGGATGTTCTAGCTTTATTGAGATAGAATTCACTGTTACATAATTCACTCATTTGAAGTATACATACTTCGGTGGCTCTTCATATCTTTGGACGTAAGCCTTCTTCGTCACAATCAATTGTAGAACAAACTCAGTACTTCAAAAGAGATCCTGGTCCCTTAGCTGTCATGGCTCATGCCCCTCAAAACACACACAGCACTAATTTACTTTCTATCTCTGTGGAATTGTCTGTGCTGGACATTTTATATAAATGGAGTCATATAAAATGCGGTCTGTTGGGACTAGCTTCTTTGAACTTATCATGGTTCAATGTTTTCTGCAAGTAAATTAGTCATTCACTTGCTTTTTCTTGCTAGTGATGTCCCAGCAAGCAGAGGATACCATTCATCAATTAATAGGCCCATGGGTAGCTTCGATTTCTTCCTTTCTCCTCACTGTTGAGTGGCTGCCATGACAGGGATGAACCACAGCTTGTTTAACTACTACACTATTGAAGAACACTAGGGTAGGTTCCAGCCTTGGACTTACTACAATGAAAACTACTGAGTGCCGGCCAGATAGCTCAGCATAGAAAACGCAGGGGCCAGGAGGTTTGATCCCTGGCATGCCATGCTGGCCCCACCCTGAGGGTGTGCTGGGACAGCAGCTGAGACTGGGCGTGGTGACACATGCCTATAATCCTAGCGCTTGGGAGGCTGAAAACAAGAGGATCACTACAAGTTCGATCTGTGTAGTGGACCCTGTAGACTCTGCACTAAATACATTTTTAAAAAAGAAAGAAGAAGAAGACTTCTGTGAGCATTCATTCCTATATAAGTTTCAGAGTGAAAACCAGCTTTCACTTCTCTGAGATAGTCTAGGCATGCAAATACTGGTTAGTCTACTTTCTATTTTAAAGCAAATACTCCTTTCCAAAGCGGTAGTACCATTTTACATTCCCATCAGCAATGTGTGTGTGTGATCCAACTCCTCCTTGTCCTCACCAGCATTTAATGTGATGAGTATTTCTATTTTAGCCACCCTGATAGCTCTGTGGTGATGCCTCGCGGTGGTTTTCCATTGGGTTTCCCTGATGGCTAATGCTGTTGAGCATCTTTTCATGTGCTAACATGCTAATATCTTCTTTGATGAAAAGCCTCTTTGTGTCTCTTGCCCATTTTCTAATTATATTGTTTTAATATTAAGCCTTGATTGTTCTGCATACATTCGATATATAATGCCTTATTGAGATAGGTGGTTTCTGTTTTCTCTCATTCTGTAGCTTGTCTTTTCATCCTCTTAATAGAGTTGTTTCCAGAGCAATGCTTACTGTTTTCTTTTCTTTCTTTTGGTGCTTTGGATTGAACCCATGGCCTTGTGAATACTAAGCTCATACTTTACCATTGAGCTACACCCTGGTGCCAAAAGTTTTAAATTGTGATGGGGTCTAATCTATCAGTTTTCCTACTATAGATAGTACTCTTTTTTTTTTGATAGTACTTTTTTGATTCAAGTCTAAGAACTCTTTGCTTAGTCTCAGCTTCCAAGATTTACTCCCCCTTTCCCCCCAAGCATTCTGTGGTTTTAATCCTTACACACAAGCCCACGATCCTTTCTAAACTCACTTGTATGTAAGGTGTGGCTGGAGTTGAGAGATCGGTGTTTTGTGTCTTGGTGCCCTCCTTCTCCTGTACCATTTGTTGCCAAGGCTCTCCTTCCTCCATGGAATTACTTTCACACTGTTGTTGACAAACAATTGGGCACATTCTGGTGGGTCTAGCTCTGTTTTTCTATGAAGGCTGTATTTCAGTCAGATATTGGTGCATACAAGTTCTCGGCCCTCCTAGTGATCAGACCTCCTTTCCTCAGAGGCTCAGGACAGGACTCTGAGATGCCCCCAGAGTGGCCAGGCTACAGAAGGGTCCCAGAGCCCAACATGGCTTGGGAAACTGTCAGAGCTTCTTGCAGTGGTGCAGCTGGCATAAGCAAACCTGGGTATCATTGGTTTCAGGTTTTGGGCCTTTCCGGCAGCACCTGGTGAATTCCAGCTGGGAAGCAGTGAAGGTAAACTCTACTTCCCCTTCCCCTCTGCTACCACTCACCCAGCTGGTTCCTTCCACAAATGCTGAGAAGTCCTAGCTTGCAGGACCCTTGGTAACCAGAGGCATGCAGAAGAGAATGCAGGCAAAGCTTCAGGCCCCTGGGGGAATGGCTTGTTTTCAGTCCTTGAGTTGTGGCTTGGCTTGCCTGCCTGCTGATGCTCCTCCTGAATTTGTCATAAAGAACAGAGGCCAAAGGGACACTGCTGGAGAGGGTGCACCAAGGCCTCCAGACACTCCAGACCATACCCAGAGCTGGGCTTCTCTTAGTCACAATCTTTCTGGTTGTGGGGTCTTGGTTTTGTCATCCATGAATGGGGGTGGGGGGGAAGATACTGCTGACATTGCAAGATTGATCTGAGGATTCAAAGAGATAAATATGCAGGGAAGCTTTGTTTAAGCATTGTGCCTGGCTCAGGGTAAACACTTAAGGAATGGTTATTAGGATAAACAGTACATTTATTGTGAAGGAAGCCGCTGACTCAGAGTCCACGAGGAGCGCTAGGGCTCTCCTTTGCAAAGCAACCTGTCTTTCCTCCACAGAGTGATTGTTTGTGATCCGTCCCCACGTGGGTGTCACTTAGAGGCTCCGCATACTGACAGCTGTTTGTTTACACTTGACCTTCAATTTTATGCCTCTGTTGGATCAAGCTAAAGGTGGGGTCTCTACTCTATTCTGAGTTTCCCGGTCAAGCTGAAAATGCAACAAAACTGCTAGCATCATGCCCTTGTAGCAACTGTGGCACTGATTTTATAGCCTGTCAGCACAGATGCAGTCAGGAGATGCTTGATTCCAGAGTTGGATTTTAAGTCTTTTTCCAACCAGAAAAGTAAAACTCAAAGAAACTTTGGAGTCCCCGCTGCAGCCAACACACCAGAAAAGCCAGCCCAGGGCCTTCAGGAGCCCCTGGGTGTCTGCAGCCAGTTCCTCAATAAACAGGATCTCTTCAGGGCTAGTCAGATAGCTCAGGAGATTAAAGTGCCTGCAAGCAGATGCAAGGGCCAAGGGTTCGATCCCCAGGCCTGCTGTGCCTGCCCCACCTAGCCCTCAGGGCACGCTGAGATGGCAATTGAGACTGGACGTGGTGGTGCCTACCTGTAATGCCAGCACTTGGGAGGCTATAAACAGACATCACTACGAGTCCAATCTGGAAGTGAGACCCTGGACACCCTGTAGACCCTCCCCCCACCAAAAGAAAGAACAAAATAGGATCTCTTCTGCCAGGATCTCCCAAACAACTGATCCCTTCATGTTTTTGCAGTCATGACCATGGAAAAGTGGCAGCCTGCTTGAGCTCACCTCCTCACTCTAGTCACCCAGTGCTCCTGTGCCTCAGTTTCCTCATGTGTCAAAAGGGAAGGTCAAAATGACTCGGGGAACTAACACACACAAAGCCCTTTCGGCAAGGTGGGCCAGTGGCAGCACTCACAGATGTAATTCTTCTGTAATTAGGAGGCCCTTCTGTCAGCCCAGGTCCTCGGCCGCAGGCAGGTGAGACGGGACAGGCACATGGGAAGTGCAATGCTGGGGAGGACTGCTCGGGAGGTTCAAGGCTCACTGGTAGGGCGGGGAGCCAGAGCAGACACGTTCAGGCTGGGGGCTTCTGGAAGTGGCCTCAAGATGGAAAATTAGATGCTCTCCATTAGGGCTCTTTCCACAAACATCAGCTAAAGAGGCTAGAGCTGCTTAAGTTGCTGGTCTTAAAGAAGCAGAAGGTCAAGTACAGCTCTGAAGAATGCGTACACATGCACGCATATGCACACACGCACACACACATAACAAGTGGAAGCAAATTCCATGACCAGCATTGTGAGTAGCAAAAGCTTTGGAAATGAAAGCCAGCACCCACTTACAGACTCCACCAGAGCCTTGGAATGGACCCTTGCCCAGCTGCTCTAGATGTTCTTATGATTTCTGTTGACTTAAGGCCTCAGACTTCCTATAAATGAAGGTGAACTCAATGCCAGTTTTCAATCCAAGATCAGCAAATATGCAAGGAAACAAGCTTCCACGAGCAGAAATCAGCAGAAGCAGACTTAGCACCTCAAGGACTTCGGCTGCTCAAATCAGAACATAGCAAGACTAAAAGTGAAATATTTGAATATAGAGTCACCAAAACAGCAGTGAAGAAGGTCAAAAGATGAGATAGATTGATGATGATGATGATGATGATGGTGAAATTTACAGATATTAGAGGCCACAAGTACTGTATTAAAGTGAACACCCAACAGTGGCTACCAGACATGTAGGCTTAGGTGTGTCTGCTCACTGCTGACCAAATCAAAGGAAGCCATGAATCTGGGTAAAAAGGAAAAAGGGTTTATTCAAAGCTAGCTCTGAGAAGATGGAGGTTCCATTTGCCTCAAACAACATTCTCCTTGTGTACAGGTGGGTTAGGGTCTTCTATAGTGAGAAGCAGAGGGGAGGAGAGCACAGGGAGGTGCTAAGGATCCATCGCTCTTTGCAGGAAGGAGCCTGGCCCCGAGATTGAGGGTCGCATTTGTATGCTCTGCTATTTTTTTGAAACCAAAGTTGATTGCTGTTGGAGTAGATTTTGGAGAAACTGTTCATCTCTACAAGGAAAAATCTAACTTTTAAAATTGCATTTCACAGTGTTGCTGACAAGATGACTTAGAGAGTAGTTTAGAATCAGGATAAATGAAAGATACCAGTAAAGACAGTATATTGTATGACTCCACCGCTGTGTCCACATTAAACACATCAGTTAAGACGTAAAGTAGATACATGGTTACCTCAGGTAACTGGGGAACCAGAAGATACAGCGATGATGGATGTGGAAGTCTGAATACACTGAAAAGCACTGAACTGTAGACTTTAAGTGATAAAGTGTACATTATATGAATTATGCCTGAGTAGAGAAAGAGGGACATGTTTATCTAAATGCAGCTTAGAAACCAATGGAGAGAGAATTAGTGAACTGAAGATATTATTCAAAGGGCAGCATGCTTGTCCAAGGACGTGAAAAGATCAAGAAATATGCTTAATATATGAAGTGTTTATTTGAAGTTCTAGAAGGAGAATAGAAGGAAGATAGTATTCAAAGAGTCCAGATTGGCAATATTCCAGAATTTATTAAAGATATGAATCCACACAGATAAGCTATGACAAATAAAATCCATATCTATACATACCATAGAAAAACCGCAGAACATCAGAGACAAGCAGATTTCTAAGAAACCAGAGAGAAAAGATGGATCACCTACAAGATTGGTCATTCTAATGGGACTAAAGCTAAACATCTTAAAACCAACAATGAAACTCAGAAAACTATACAGTAGTATCTTCAGTGTTGAAAATACAATTGCCAACCAGAAATTGTATAACCAACAAAATTTAAAGTGTATGTTTATAGTCCTTCAAAAATGGGAAATAAATGTTGAAAAAAAGAAAAGTACAAAAGGAAAATAAATGCTACTCCCAGAAAGCTGGCTTGATTCTCTTTACTGGCAATAAGTGCCGAAGTATTTCGCACTGCACTGCCCATAGTGGACACCCTGCCCTCTTCAAGCCTGAATTGTGGATAGTGACACAGGCCAGAGGTCGTTAGTACTCACTGTCGCCCTAGCTGCTAGATACTCAAATGTTGGAGTCAGTATCATCTCATATTCATTCAAAAGGAATTAAATCCTCAGTTTGAACTGTATTGAAGGTTAAAGCAAAGTGGGCACTTTTTAAGTAACTATCCTTCTTTATAGAGTATATATAGTAGTCCTCCTCCCCTAATCTGCTGTAAGTATAGGTGTGTGAAACTTTGGAACATACTGAAATTATCTATCTATCTTGAATTTAACTGGGCATGCTGGGGCACACATCTATATTCCCAGCACCTTGCAAGCCTGGGGCAGGAGAATCACAAGTTCAAATGCAGCCTAAAACACTTAGCAAGGGCCAGGGAGATGGCTCAGTAGAATAAGTGTTTCCCTGGCAAGCACAAGGGCCTGCGTTCTATCCCTGGTTCCGCAAAAATAAATAAATAAACAAATAAATAAATAAATTTTTAAAATAAAATAAAATACTTAGCAACGCAGTGAGACTCTGTCTCAGAGTAAAAAAAAAAAAAAGAAAGAAAAATTAAAACAATGACTGAGGTGTACCTCAGTGTCAAGGTTCTGGGTTCACTTCTCAATACCATAAGAAAAGCTTCATTTATAAATTATGCACAGAGATTAACAATAACTCATGATAAAATAGAACAATTATATAATGACATCGCATAATAAAAGTTATTTAAGACATAAACTGCTTAGCTCTGGAATTTTCCATTAGTATTTTCAGACCATGGCTGACCTTGGTTAATAGGAAGGGCAGATAGGAGGGACAACCATGCGTAAGTCTGTGCGTGTCTTCTGTCCTTGTTCCCAGCACTTGACATGTTTCATTGACTTGAAGAACTACTTTAAAAAATCTCTTGCTGTCCTGACATTACTTGGACATCACAGTCAGCTGCGCCTTATGCTTGTCATTGTGGAGCAGGGCTTCACTTTCTTGCTGGTTCATTCGAAAATCACTTGGTATTCAGTGTCCGGCCGTTAGATCCAGGGAAGGCAGTGCATCCTTTCTGGATTCCAAACCTCAGTGGCACGGGAAATGCTCCAGCCTGGGAATCTGCTGCATCAGGCCAAAATCTGGCTCGATTTGGGCTGCATTAAATGTGATGAAACCGCAGCCTATTCTGTACACAGTGGAGCTCAGGAGAAAGTATGCAGCCAAGGATGACCCAGGAAATAAATCCTGCAGGGGAAAGTATGCACGCAAGAGTGACGCAGGAAACAAATCATGTAGGGAACTCGGGGACGCGGGGTTGGAATATAGATTCGAAGGACAGCTCTTAGCTCCTCTTCCTTCTCACCACAGAAACAGATAAGAAAGAGGAGGCCACAGTGACTGTGCCTTTTCTCAGCTTCACTCTCACACATTAGAACCAGGTTACAAATCTTGAAAAACAGCAGCATCACACTTGGGTGTTGTGCCTGAAATCCCATATCCACAGAGGCCAGTTTGAGAGGCCATTCGTTAGGTGCCAGGCTTTATGCCTGACATCTCTGGGCCCACAACTCCCTGGATGCCTTGGGAGGTCACGCTTCCCTGGAGAGCTCTGACCCCTGCTCACTTCAGGTCTTCCCCAGGCTCACATGCTGGGCCTTCTCCCTGGGCAGCAAGATGTGTGCACCACTGGGTTTCATCTCCTATGGGCACTTGCAGAAGTCTGTAGGAAGGACTTATGAGGCCAAAGGAGCTGTGCAAGTGTATGTCCAGGTGCTGGGACCATAGGGGAGTAGTTAGGAAACACACCGTGCGTCTTGGTGGTGGTGCCCTTCTAGCGTGCTCCCGGGACTCCCACCCCTTGCCCACCCGTGAGGCTCTTCTTGTCTTTGTGGTCTTGGTAGAACTCTAGAAAGTTTTCAGATACCAGTTTAATCCTTAGCCCACCTGAATTATGGATGATAGCCTGCTCTCTGACTTCCTGTAAATGTAGTCCTTCTTCAGACAGCCATTTTTAGTCAGGTTAAGAAAATGTTGTGGAGCCGGCAAGGTAGCTCAGCACCTGCTTAGGTAAGTGCAAGGACTGGGGTCCAGTTCCGGGTACCACATGCTGTGCTGGCCCAGGGCACACTGAGCTGGCCACCGAGACCAGATGTGGTGGTACATGCCTGGATTCTCAGTGCTGGGGATGCTGAAAACAGGAAGCTCACTAGGAGTCAGAGCTGCTTAGTGAGACCCTATATCATATATATATATATATATATATATATATATATATATATATGAAAACAAAATGTTGGGGAAGATAAAGTTGAAATCCACAATTTTTTAAATTATAGCAAAGATTCATGCCATTATTTTTGTCATTTTAACTGTTTTCAAATGTACAATTCATTGACATTAAAAACATGTACATTGTTGTGCATGTATTCAGTTCTAGAATTTTCTTTTGTTCCAAAAGGAGTTTCCATACTCATTAGACGATAGCATCTTCCCCGACCCTTATCATCCACATAGCTGGGCTACAGGTCTTTAGAACTTCTCCATCTTGCAGAATGGAAGCTCTCTGCCCATAATCCAGCGGCTCTCCACTTCCCTCTTGCTTCCTGCTGCTGGCCACCTTTCTATTTTCTGTGTCCATGACTTCGGCCACATTAGGTAACTAGTATCAGTGGAATTGTACAGCACTTTATATTTTGTGACTGGTTTATTACATTTAGCATAATGTCCTAAGAGATCATCTGTATTTTAACCTGTGACATGTGACCTTTTTAAAAACTGAATAATATTCTATTGTACACGTTTATCACAGTTTTCTTATCAATTCTCCTGCCCTTGGCCACTTGGACAGCCTCCACCTCTCGGCTCCTATGTATAATGCTGCAATGAGCATGCGGGGTATAAACATCTCTTGGAGATCTTGTCCTCATTCCTTTGGACACCTATTCACAACAGAATTACCAGTCTAATTAAACTAATCTCAAGTGATGATCAAGGATTGTGCCAAGAAATGATCTTCAAAACCCTACAGGGAGGTGATGGACAAATACTACGACCCACGAGAGAACAGCTGAGTGTTGCTTTTCCGGCCCTCATCTGAGCTCTGTGTCAGTCACATTTTGATGTAAACACAATGACAGCTGATCAGAAGTTGGCCCGAAACAGGAAGAAATTAAGAAAATCACCTAAAACATAAATGTACATCCGGCGTACACTGAAAGACATCAGGACACCAGCTAACAGCGCATGAATGGCTAGATTTTTATACAGTGGAGCACATGATCAAAAATATTTTGATCACTGAGCAGGCGAGAACTGGTGTTGTAGGTTGCTGTCTTCATTCATGGTTTTCTCCAGGCAAGACTGGCCCGCTTGTTTGAAAGAATGACTTGAAGGGCTGAGGCAAGCATCCCCTATGGAGAACAGAGCCTGATCCTGGCTGGAAGAACCAGGGCGTACTAACACAGCTGCTCTTCTGCCAGTGTCCAAAGGTTTCCCAAAGCATTGGTGAAGGCTGTCCTCAGTACTGGATGTTTAGCCCTGACTTACAGGTACTGTTGCCTGCAACTCCTCTTTTCTAGATGTAGTCTCTGGGCTTTGGTTTCCTCACCTGTAGAATGGGGATGCCGTTAGTTTCTCCTTAAGAAGGTCATGGGACGTAGTTGGCACAGGCACAGGGCCAGTTCACAGTACAGCCCTCCAGGCAGAGTTGGGATGATTACTGGGTTATTTTTAGAAAAAGAAAATGGTACATAAGTGTCTATTGTAAAAATCCTAATGAATATGGAAAGAAGCATCAGCTCTGATTCTGCCCTCGAGGGATGACTCTTTCCATCGGTGGCTGCTTATGTTTTCAACAAGGGACACAAGAAACAGTGCAAGATCCTGATTTTTTTTTCCATCTGCCTCTACACAGCAAGACCCTCAGCAGAGACCAGTGCCAAGATGGCATGCAGAGGGTGCCTGCACTGTGTATAATGACTAGTGGAAAGATGTGAAGAAAATATAGGGGAAGAAGGGGAGAAAAGGAGGAGGGATGGAGGAGGGGAGAGCGGGGAAGGGAGGAAAAAGAGAAGATGAAGAAGAGAAGAGGGGAAGGTACAAGGAAATGAATGGAGGAAAGCAAAGAAGAAGAAAAAAGGGAGGGAGGGTGGGAGGGAGGAAGGAAGGAAGGAAAGAAGGAAGGAAGGAGAGGGAGAGGCAGAGACAGAGACAGAAAGAGAAAGGGACAGTGAGAAAGGGAAGTCTGCACACAACTCCAGGTCTCACCCCTCCTGCTCCCTGGAAAGTTCTTTTGCTGGGCAACTCCTGCTCATCCTCCCTGCCCCAAAGACCCTCCTCTGTGCAGACTTCGCCTAGCTGGCCTTGCTTAGTCTTCATAGAACTCATGGAGGCCCTATGCATACTACCTTTCACATGGAGGGAAACTGAGGCTCAACAAGGCCCAGTCGTCTGCACAAACTCCCCCAAGGACAGGTAGAAGCAGTGAGGTCCAGTACTGAGGCTTCTACTCCCGCTTCAAGAGTAAGAAACACTAAGACAGCTCTTATGCCCTTGGGAAGCTCTTCCAACCCCCAAGTGAGGCAACTCCTTCCCACAGCCCAGGGCCGCTTCTGGTGAGGCAAGAATCAGCTCTTGGAAAAGCAGCCACTATTTCTCAACACCAGCTGGTGCCCCCGCTTCAGAGGACTTGAGGAAATTTGGAAAGCAATTGGTGTCTTCCTCTTTTCTGGCCCTCTGGGAAGCAGCCATGTCTTTCCTGGCGACCAGATTTTGGACAGTGCACAAGCTGGATGAGCAGAAAAGAAAAAAAGGCAGAAAGCGGGCTCCCAGGCTCCACAGGACTTTTGCAACTGGCCGGGTACAGGCTTTTTCGAGGCATTGTGGGCTGGCCATGGACACTGAGCGTCCTTCTGGGCGTGGTCATGCCTCTGGCAAGTGCCATATGCTGTGTTCCCTTTTGGGGAGCGGGCTTATGCCAGGTGCAGGTCGTCCTCTTTAGCACAGAAGACTACAACTTTGAGAAAGTGCCAGTTCAGAAAACACGACCCTGGCTCTCTCCATTTGTGCACAGACCACATGCCCTTTGCAGAAGACACCAGCCTGTCTCAGCAAAAGTGGAGGTGGCAGCCAGGGGCCCACAGGCTGCTCGTGCAGGATGTTCCTGCTGTTGCATCAGGGCCCACACTTATCACACTAATAAATGTCACTTTAAACAAATCCATCTTGTGTGACTTTCTCAAGTTAATGGGGGTTCATTATAATCATCCATCTTTCCTATAAAGGTCCAACTACATGCTGCCTAAAACTCATGAAGTGTTTGTAAGTCAGCTCATCTAAAATTCATGAGAACCCCTTTGACTCTCACTTATGACCATGACACAGGTGAGAAACTGGAAGAGCAGAGAGCAATGACAGGACTAACAACCCAGCACAGGGTGATGGAAGATCCAGGGCTCAGGCTGGATTTTACTGACCCCAAAGCCCAAGCCTTCAGGCTCCAATTCTGCGTGTAACCCTCCCATCCGGCAATACCCAACCCAGACTCAGAATGACCACCAGCCTTGGCTTAGTTATAGAAAATCTGTCCTAGAACACAATACCAATGACTGAGGACACCAGGGTGTGTAGAGGGGGTTGGGAGGATGCAAAGACATTTCAAGAGCAGGAGTTTCCAGTGGAGACAGTGCCAGAGACGCTCTCCATGATATCAAGGTGGGATGGAGTTGAACAAAGTTCCTTAATGTCTCAAACCAGATGGTGTGTGGCCTGCTAACGCCGAACAATGTGCAGGTTGGCTGAGCTGGCACATTTCTGCAATCTGGCCAGACCTCACCTCAAGACCTTCTGGAAACCCTTCCTCAGCTGGCTGAGGCTGCTGTACCAGAATTCCAAAGGCTCATGCAGCAGACACCGACTCCTCATAGGTTTGAAGGCCAGAAGGAGGTGCTGGCAGAGCTGCATACCATGTGGGCTCCCTGCGTGGTGGCAGGTGTCCGTCATCACACTGTGCCTCACCTGCTGAGATCGAGAAGGGCTCTGGTCTTGCCTCTTCTAAGGATGCCAGTGCCACCATGGAGAGCCTTCCTCATGACTTAATCTCATCTCTTCCCAAAGGATCCATGTTCTAATCCCATCCCATTTGGGGTTCGGGTTATGTCGCAGTCTGTGTCTGGATGTCCCCCCACAAAGCCTTGTGTAGTCATAGGGAGGGCTGAATCCAGAGTTCATGATTGCTTCATTGTCTAGGGCTGAGATGGGGGTGTGAGTGCTACACCCGCCCTAGATCAGGTAGCCTGCTTATAAGGGACAAAAGCAGGCTGGCGCTCTCTCTCCTCACTTGTTTTCGCTGTTTTCTGCCACCGTGAACTCTTTCTCCTTTGGGATGCCCTTCTGCCAAGCCACCTGCCTTAGGCCAAGCCAATTATATTGACTGAACCTCTATAAATTGAGCTAAATATTCCTTTTTCCCTTTAACTTTGGGGTGTTGGGTATTTTGTCTCAACAATGAGACAAAAGTAAGACAGACTTTAGCATGTGAACCTGCGGGGATACAGTTCAGGCCAGAGCATCCCCAAGGGCTCATTCCTGTGGCCTGAGGATGCTCACAGACTTCCCAGGGCCATCCAAGAGGCTTGGCCAGGGCATGGGCAAGGTCTTCGCTAGTGAAGGGACATGAGATCTCCTGTCCCCAGAGTGCTACTGCCTCTGATTGCCCTGAAGATAATGTTCTCTGTCCTCTGTGACAAAGGCCTGATGGCCGCAGTGCCCCTCCCCTTACTCCTAAAGCTTCATGAAGGTATAGCAGGGGTAGGGATGTCCAGAGCCATGGCATGGGCAGCAGTAGTGACTTTGTCCTGGGGACAGTGGCTGTACCTTCACAGAAGTCAGGATGGCAGTGAGCCCCCTCTGTGTAGTAACAAGTTGCAGCTTCCCTTCTTCGGGACAGCTGTGAAACAAAGGAAGAGAGTGACATTCTATCTAAGTTGAAAAAATATACCAGATTGTAAAGAAAAGATAAAGATTGTAAAGAATAACTTCAATATGTGATATGTGAACAGGTTTGAGCTCACACTGGCCCACAGCCCTGCTCTGCAACTTTCATACCCAATTCTTCCACTCTCTAAATGCTAAGCATGTTTCCTAAGTTATTTGGTGGCAAAAGGTGATCTGAGCTGATGTGGGCAACGTGTGACACATCTAACTTATTCTAGCTGCCATGCACCTTTGAATTTTAGGGATTGAAACATCAATGTGACTGGGCAGGAGGGCAGCCCCAGGGCAGGCGAGAGCAGGAGGTGTGTCATGGGCACAGGTAGGGCCCTGGAGTCTCCTACGCACTGCTCCCCGGAGTGGTAAAATACACTCCTCATGCCCCTGTCCTAAGATGCTTTTCAGTCCATGCTGGCTCCGTAAGTGCCTGCATGGTCTGCTCGGTGGCTTCCCTGCACTTTCTGCTTTTGCTAGATAGATGCTGGCAGGCTTCAGGAAAGTGCAAGCTGAGACGGTGCTGTGGCCTGAGCCTCGTCCCATTAGGAGACATGGATGTCCAATCTTCAGGGCCTGAGGCCTTCACTGGAGAGAGGGGCTTATGGATCCAATCAAGTTAAATGAAGTCGTGATGCTAGGCTTTTGTCCAGTGTCACTTGTGTTCTGGTGGAAAGGGGAGAGTGGGACACAGAGACGGGCACACAAGGGAAGGGGTACAAAGAGGCACAGGGTGAAGGCCACGTGAAGGCCGGAGCGATGCCACTGTAAGCCAAGGAACCTCTGGAGCTACCAAATTCTGGAAAAGACAAGGAAGGTCCTTTTACGGGTTTCAGAGGAAACACAGCCCCACTGACACCTTAATTTTGGACTTACAGCCTCCAGAACCACGAGACAATGCATTTCTGTTGTCCTAAGCCACGTTGTGTGGACTGTGTTGCCATGGCAGCCTTAGGAGACTAACGTGGAGGGACTCCCCAAACCCAGCTCCCACAGCTGACAGCAGCAGGAGGATCTCAGAGGTGTCCGGAGGTGTGTCTTTCCCCTCTTCTCGAAGGTTCTGGGATGCGGTGGAAAGAAAAGGCTGCTGGCAGGTGCCTGCTTCACTCCGGCTTTGGCAAGTGCTGCCGCCAGAAGCAGAGCTGCATTCTTCTGCGAAGAAGAGCTTGCAGGCAACTTCCTGGGCCAGGGGAGCTCAGGGACAGTGCAGGCACGCAGCTCAGGGTGGCTCTCTCCATCCTGTGAGTGACGTTCTGTTGTTGGGTTTTCTAATGTATTTAACCAGGCATTCCATTGGCAGCCAAGCTAGACTGGACTTCAGGGAACAGCAGATTCCCAGGCAGCTCTAGTTCCAGGGCAGCACTACAACCTCTGCTCAGAGCCCGGCCAAAGACCCCAGGAGATCACTACCAAATAGGAGAAATGAGTTCTTCACGGGGGTGGCGTCTGAGAGGCAGCCCTGAGACCAGCCAAGGCCTTCTCACCTGCAGAGAGGAGTCCCAGGTACCCCAGCATCACAGCTTCCAGCCCCCACTCCCTGAACTGTGTGGCTTGCTACCTGGCTTCATGTGACACTCAGGAGAGGAGGCCATGACAGTATTGCAGAACTGGAATTGAGCATGCGGAGGATACCCTGGCCTGCAGGGCTCCTTTCTGCGTGGCCTTCCTGTGTGACTTCCTGTCCCTCTGGCCTCCTTCCTGCCTCCCACTCTCAGTCAGGCAAATGATTGCCACTTATGTCAAATGGTAGTGTTCTCTTGGGAAGAGAATGGAGCTTGAGCCAGTTGAGTGGCCAAGCAGGTGTCTGGAGGACAAAGAACAGCCCCTCAGGAGGGCTGAGCTGGACAGAGACAGAGCTGAGGTGCCAAAACTGGGCCAGGAAAAACACTCATCCCTGGATAAGAACAGCTCAGGAGCTCCACATCTATGCAGGTCACCTCCAACCCCCAGGGAAGGTCCACAGCTCCTATCTCGGGTCTGTAAGCAGGCCTTCCTTGGCCACCCTCTATCCAAGCACACACAGTCTTTAGGTCCTGCCTCACTAGCAGCTAAGAGAAACCAAATTAAACCCTTAAACAAAGACCATCTTGATATGCTGCAGTTTTTGTAGAAAACTTCATGTACCTGGTAGGACGTCTACCAAGAATGAAATGGACACTTCTAAGGTGTCATTCTCTTGGCTTTCTTCCAAAAGACCTGCTATTTCTGGTACCTGTAGCTCACTTCAGCTCCTCCTCCACCTTCTTGCAATGCAGATTTTCTCCTGTGCATTGTTCTTCCATTGCATGAGCTTCAGGGAGGAGAGACAGCATCCAACACTACAGAGGACCTTGAGGGCAAAGCCCAAGGACTGGGGTTTCAGGGACGCACTTTTGTCACTTTATCATAACAGGCTCTTTCTGCAGGAACTCTCCAAGCTGGGCCTGGGGAGTGACGTGGAGATGGAGCTGCAGACTCTCCAGCTGCCTGTAGATTACAGGGAAGTGAAGCAGAGCATCACCAGAATCTGGAAAGATTTTCAACCAAAAGTAAGTGACAGCCAGTGAGGCAATGGGGCTTGGAGGCTGGTGATACAGTGGAGCCCAGACCCTGAGGACACCCAGGTCTCAGGCTCCAGGGATGACAGCTGAGCTCCCTGTCAGCCTCAAGGCCCAACAATGCGAAATTGCAGCTAAGTTCTGGGTAGCTTGAAAAAGTCTAAGCTGAAATGTAGTTGGGAGGAGGGGAGAGAGTGAGAGCAAGAGTGAGAGCGAGAGAGCAAGAGAGTGAGAAGAAGAAGAAGAAGAAGAAGAAGAAGAAGAAGAAGAAGAAGAAGAAGAAGAAGAAGAAGAAGAAGAAGAAGAAGAAGAAGAAGAAGAGAGG
>NW_004524578.1:6458128-6530050 GCF_000260255.1 Octodon degus | reverse complement strand
GAGGAGAAGGAGGAAGGAGGAGGAGGAGGAAGGAGGAGGAGGAGGAAGCAGCAAAGGAGGAGGAAGAGAAGGAGAAGGAGAAGGAAATGGGGGAGAATGGAAAGATTCTCATGCAACACCCAAACATAGTTTCTCCCTAAGGGAGCAGTCCTGCATTCTGTCCCACACCTTCCTATCCAGGCTAGTTGGTTGAAATGAGGCAAAGACATCCCGAGCTGGGAAAGCTGTTGGGAGGATGTACATGAAGGGAGGCTCAGTGTTCAAAACACACAACCTGTTATAGTTTATGTCTAGATGTCTCCCCAAAGCCTCACTCAGTCATGGGGGCAGGCTTCTATGCTTTGTGATTAATTCATGATCTAATGCTGGGATTAGGTTGCTACACCTACTCTCTAGGGCAGGTAGCCTGCATACAATATAAAGTATGGAAAGAGGCTTTCTCTTTGTCTCTGTCTCTGTCTCTGTCTCTGTCTCTCTCTCTCTCTCTCTCTCTCTCTCTCTCTCTGTCTCTTTCTCTCTGTCTCTTTCCCTCTCTCTCCCTTTTTGCTCTTGTCACTTTTGTTATCTTCTGCCACCATGAACTATTGCCCCTCTGCCAAGTGCCACCCTACCTTGGAGACAGGTGAGTATGGACTGAACCCTCCACAAACTGTGAGCTAACTGAACCTTTCCTTCCTTAATTTTGAAGATTAGGTCTTTCATCTTAGCATTGACAAAAAGAACCAAGACATGATTTGGTATCACATGGTTCAAAAGCCTTTGGGAATGGCTTGTGGGAAAAGTTTGGAAATGTTTGCAGATTTTACCTGAAAGAGTAGAGCTGTAACTCCTTGGGCTGTTCTGCGTGGGAGATTTTGATTAGAGCTCAGAAGACCAGAATGTTGATAGAAATTCAGCTCATAACAACCAGGCTCAGGAGGTTTCTGCTGGGAAAAGAGCTACGCTGGCTGTTGGACTCGATAGTGTGTGTTATGGCTTGGAAGAAAGTTTGTCTGCATTTTGCTTGTGTCCAGAGATGTTATATGAGACTGAAATGAAGAGCAGTGGACTAATTAATCAGGTAGAAGAAATTAAAGGCAGTTGAATGTTGAGGCAGTCAGTGATATGGATACTGTTGGGGGCTTTTAGCCGGATCTCTCTTGAGGATCAAGTCCAAGGAGCCCAGCAGAATGATCTAAAACACTGTGAGAAAGGAAGCCCTAGTAAAGCGTGCATTCCACAGATAGGGCAGAGGAGATGTTCATTGTGGAGAAGGAACAGGAGAATAAAAAAGGTGGTCTGAGGACATCATGAGAAGCAGCAAGACCCCTTCCTGTGAGCTTCAAAATTGCAAAAGGGCAAGACTTTGCTTTGAGAAGAAAGCTTAGGAGGACCTTGTTCAAGAATGGCAGTGACTGCATCAGGTTTCAGAATGGCAGAGGCCTGGCAAATCCGTTCCTCAGAATGGAACTCGGAGTGCATGAAAATCCAGGCACTGAACCCCTACAAGGTCTACTGGCAGCAGACCTTGGCGCCATCCATGTGGCACTGGGTTTTGGTGCATGTAGAATGCAAGAGTTGCGGGGTTCAGAAGTTTTCCATTTCAGTTTCAGAAGGCCTGGGAGGCAGGCAGCATGCCCCTACAAGGGAAGTGTGTGAAGCTGTGGGGGTGGAGCCAAATGCATAGTGGAGACCCCAGACAGAAGTGTGGACAATTCGGGAACATGTACTGTTGAATGAAAGCTGCAAGGAAGGAGCAAAGTGGACCAAAGAGAGAATCCAAGGGAGCTACAACCAGCAGCAGTGCCATGAAGGCTGAGCCGCCACAGCCCTCTGGAGTTCATAACTTGACATAGGTTGCATGGCATTGGGTGCTGCACATGGAACTGTTTGTCCTGCTGGATTTTGGACTTGCACTCGTCCCATTCCTTTGTATCCCCCTGTCTGTAACTTTTGGAATAGAAATGTTTATCTTATGTATTGAATGTTGAAAGTTTTTAACTTTCATTTGCACAGGCACTCAGAGCTAAGAGTTTGCTTTGCATCTTGGAGGAGACTTGGGGCTTGGACTTTTCAGTAGTGCTGAAACTATTAGGACTTTGGCACCTCTTAGAGATGGTCTAAATGCTTTTGGCATAAAGAGATTCCCATGAGTCTTTGGGAGGCCAGGGGCAAAATGTTATGGTTTCTGTCTGGATGTCCCTCCAAGGTATTATGTGGTCATTCAGGTTGGGTTTTTCCAAGACCACTGAAACTAGATTTTGTGATTGGTTCATTGTCTAGTGCTGAGATTGGGGATGTGAGTGCTACACCTGTCCTAAGGTGGGTAGCCTGCATATAATATAAGGGAGAGAAGGAGTCTTACTTTCCCCCCCTTTTTGCTTTTCGTCTGTTGCCTCTCTGGTAGTCTTAGATACAAACTTTTGCATGATCCTCTCTCACAGAAAAAGAATATGCTACTTTTAAAAACTATTTTGAAATATGAGTATGGAAATATAAATTCAGTGTGGGTCTTATCTAGTTGAAAGAGTCAAGTTTTCTATTCCAACCATATTAATTAGAGGACACAATCCTGGGGTTTCATGGTGGATTTGGGGTGGAAATGCTTTCACAGGGTTTGGCCTTTCTGCACACTTGATGACCTGGTTCTCTGTGATCTCTCTACTATTGCCTTTGTTCATACAGCTCGCTGTGCATGTGGGTGTGGACACTTCGGCAAAGGCAATTTTTCTAGAACAGTGTGGCAAGAACCATGGCTACCAAGATGGTGACCTCCGGGGCTTCCGGCCTGAGGGAGGTGTGTGCCTTCCAGGTGGTCCAGAAGTGATCATGTCAAGGATCAATATGAAGAAAGTCTGCAAACAGATTGCCATTAAGGATGTTGCAGTGGCCTTTTCTGGAGATGCAGGCAGGTAGGCTTTGCAAGTGTAGGGGCACTAGCCAAGTGCAGGGGAGGAAGTGCCCTTTAAGCTCCCTCTCTTTCCTGAGGAAACCATCCTGTATCACCCAGCTGCCTGCTTGGCCAGGAGCCACCCACTGAGTCACTCTTCCTGGCTGAACAGTTGTTCCCATCAGGGCCTGGCTTGAGGTCTCCTTTTAGGACCCCTCACTTTCTAACATTGAATTTGGACCATTGCTGTAGAAGAGATATTATAGAAGAGATGGGGATTTTGAGAGCCAGGAATATTTTGTGTATGCTTTTTTTTTTCTTTGATGTTGAGAGTTAATTATGTGGCTGTGGTCTCAGATGACTATTCACATACCTATGCTTCTCCCAACTCTGGGGCCCCTGGAGGCACTTTCATCTAAGTGATAAATGAACAAATGACTCAGTTAAGATGTGAATGAGGGAAAGATTTACTGGGATAAAGGGGATATGGACTTATGAATTGAGAGCCTTGTCCTTTTCTCTTGGACATTTTCTGGTCATTAAACCATGAGACCAAGAGTCAGACCTTGTCCCGATCATTCCTCTCCCATGTTCTTTCTTAGACAGCAGAACCAAGCTTGAGTGTTTCGGAGGTGTGTTCCTTCCTCCCCATGCTTTGTAGATGGAGCATGGCCATGAATGCTTGTGGTTCACATAGGCTGAGGGCTGAGGGTGGTCTGAGAAGTAATGTAGTGCTCTGTGGCGATGCAGGTACGTCTGCGATTACACATACTACCTGTCTCTGCATCATGGAAACGGTCATGCGGCACTCATCCATGTCCCTCCACTCTCACATTGGTTCCCAGCCAGCCTGCTGGGAAAAGCCTTGCAAGTCATCCTCCAGGAAATGCTGGAAGCAAGTGGGAAAGCCCAAGCTCAAAGCCAGGATTACAGAGAATTGAGCCGCACTGATTCCACCCAAAGGGAACCAGTTGGGGAATGTCTCCTTCAGAGAAAAATAAATGTTCAGTCCTATGTGTGAAGTTCAAGTGTGCCTTGAGAGGCTTTTAAAATTGCTTATAAAACAGTTTACACAGAAGGAAAAAATTCCGAATTAGCCCAACAAAATCACAGAGTTATTTTATTGTCAGAAGAAAGAACTCTCTAAAAGGCAGATGTTCCACAAGGGATTAACTAGCTTCAGTTATGGTTTTCCTGACAATAAAATGAAATCCTAGTAATTTTTTTTTCTCCTAAAAGACTGTACAGTAGGGCTGTGGGATCCTGGTCAGGCTTGAGGACCACAAGGCCCTGGAAGAGCAGGTGTAGCTACTCCTTCAGGTGTAGTGTTTATTTTCGGGTACCCATTTTAAGAACTTTGATGTGTATGGTTTAGTGGTGTCCAGCACACCTCCCTTGTCCACCCACCACCACCACCATCCATCTCTAGGGCTTGCTCACCATCCTGAACCAAGACTTTACTGCATATACAAGAACTACTTCTCCCTCATCCTGACCTTTAGCAGCTACCATTTTACCCTCCATCTCTATGCACTCAATTAGGTGCCTAAGGAAAACATTTGGCATTTTGTGTTTCATTTATTACAACATCCTCAAGTTTTGTTGCTGTTATAATCAATGACATGATTTCATTGTCTGTAAAGGCTAAATAATATCCCATTATATGTCCTTGCTGCATATGGCTTTTACTTCACCTATGGATGGACACTTGGGGGGCTTCCACCTTTTGGCTATAGCTAATAATACTGCTATGAAAATTAGCCTCTGACTATGTGTTCAAGTCCCTGATTTCAGCTCTCTTGTGTAAATGCCCAGAATAAACTTCTGGAACAAATGAGAATTCCATGTTTAATGTTTTGAGGAACTACCATATTGGTTTTCATGGTGACTGCAATGTTCTATATTCTCGCTAGCAGTGTTTGCTCTTAAAGCAAGCTATTGAGTTGAACTTACCTTCTCTCCATAATGAGCATTATCCTCAAATCTTAAAAATCACAAGCTCCTTGGTTTTGATTTTATGACACCGCACTGGGCCTTGTGCCAAACTGCCCACAGCAAAGTTCTGTTTGTCCAGTGTCTGTTGGGATACCATTTTTATTCATCTGCACATTGGTAACTTAGTTTTTTTCACCTTTTTTTGGTGTCAGGGATCAAGCTGAGGACCTTATACTTGCCAGGCAGGTGTTTATGTCACTGAGCTTTCTCTCCAGCCCAACTGTTTTTGGTTTATTTTTTATTTTTTAGTAATAGTGTGAAAGTAGCTAAGGCTTAGTTCATTTTCTGTTACGTTGCTCTGCTTGTAACTACTATTTTTTACTTGATTATAATAGAAAAAAAGTCTCCTAGTGCCTAGATTCACGTACTGTAAGAAAAAGCATCTGTAAACTAATAACAGAGGCACTGGACAGGCGTTGCTTATTTTGCCACAGACCCCAGCAGATGTGTGTCGCAGAATATACATCACAGGCCTTGCCTTGTCAACACACCTGGGTTGTTTGACATACAGCAGATCTAAGCCAAAGCCTGGAGGTAGGGTAACATGGTGCTGGGTCTAATGGCTGGTGGTTAATGTGGAGATACTGCTGTACTCCAGGGCAAGCAGCAGCCTCCTAGAGCTCTCAACTCCTTCATTCTTCCTCCTGTTTCAGGACACTGTGCAACCCAGAGACTTCCAGGACAGGACTCTGGTATCACTGTAAATTACTCAATGTCATGCATACATATTAAGAAAAAATTTAGACACCCAACTGGGAGGCCCAAGCTCTCTTGTGATGAACTTCCCTACCATTTCTTGTTCTATGGCCTCTACAGTCATCCGTGGAAATCCTCAGAGGTTCTAGTTTCTGTGAATGACACAGACCCACCATTGATTTGCAGCAGGACCTGCTCAGCTATGGCTGCTACAAGGGACTTCTGAGCTTGTGCGAAAACTGTGTGTCATAAGAGTTTGGTTACTTAATAGCCGGAGAGTTAGGAGTATGCCCATGTCTACATCTTTTAAAAAGACCTATAGAAATGTCTGCGTTTTCAAGGTGCCTTTGAATTTCAGTGAAGACAGAGGACGGGAAAGGCCTTCACTGACAACAGAACACTACTAAGACACACAGCCGAGTATGGCCCTGTAGCCAGCTGTAGTTTGAGTGGATCTCCTAAGGGTTTGCATGTTGGCAGCTTTGTTTGCAGAGTGCTGCTGCTGGAAGGTAGTGGGGCCCTTGAAAAAGAGGAGCCTGGCAGGATGTCTATAGGTCATTGGGGCAGTTGCCCGCAGTAGACATTAAGGAACTTTTTTTTTTTTTAATTTTATTTGTGTGTGTGTGTGTGTGTGTGTGTGTGTGTGTGTGTGTGTGTGGCCAGCTCAGCCCACCAGGGGGCGGGGCTGGCTGGCATGTGGTGCTGGGGGATTGAACCGCGGTCCCTGTGCTTTGCTAAGCTTGTTCTAAGTAGGTACTTTAGACCACTGAGCCATCTCACCAGCCCCATTAAGGAACTTCTTCAGGATCCCTGAACTCTTCTATGGAGTTGCTTTTAAAAGTAAGTGGAGCCCTGACCTGAATTTCTTTGAGATGTGAGATCTTCTTCCCACATGAGTTCCTGTCACTGGCCATGTGTTCTTTCTCAGAGACAAGCTGATGCCCACGGCATGCTCAGAAGCCTCCAGCACTGTAAGTCAAAGTAAACCTCTCTGTGAAGTTAGCGTGCAAGTATTTTGTTAGAGTAACACAAGGCATACACACACACAGGTGGACCTATGGGAGCAAACAGAAACAGCTGCTCTGAGTACTCTTCAGCGGCACAGAGTAGGGAGGTTCTAATTTCTAAGGGCCCACTCACTGCCCTCCTCCTAAGAAACTGGTGCTCTGGCTCGTGAAGACTTGTGGCAACTTGGAGATGCAGCATCAGCCTGTTGGACAGCCTAACCTTGGAAATGATACCTTCTTTGGAAATCTATTGGGGTCCTCTGACCATCAGGCTCTGGATGACCGTGGTGAGCAGGACCCCAGGCCAGCATTGCTCTTCAGTGCTTTCGGAGCTTAAATGCTTTTTGCTTTTAGTCAGCCAAGACCTGAAATTCTGTTAACTATGGTCTTTTTTTTTTTTTCTGTGGGTGGGCAGCTCAGCCTGCCCTGGGGGCGGGGCTGGTGCACATGTGCTGGAGATCCAACTGCTGTTCTGCGCTTTGCCTGCATAAACACGTGCTTTAGACCACTGAGCTATCTCGCCAGACCTCGGTCTTTATTTCTATTGTGTACAACTTAGCATTTAGCTCTTCCCCTAATAGCCTGATTTCATTGCTGGAATTTTAATTTTTCCCGATCAGATTTTGTGATGTCCCGCTTGTCCCCGCCTAGGTGTTTGTGCATATTTGGTCTAAGGCATTTACAGCCTGTTTCCTTTTCCAACCACAAGCCCCCCGCCCCCAAAGACAAAGATGATGCTTAGATTGTAGAGTCCCGGGGTGCAGGCAGGACTCACTAATCACCAGTTAGAAAGAGGCTACCATGTGCTGGAGTGCCTGCAGCAGGCCAGGTCCTGCGTGAGACTTTCGGGGTGCTCTCCAAGTTTGTTTACCCATCAGGACATAGGGACAGCAGCATTTTAGTCCTCTGCCCCTCAGTCACACAGCTCCACCCCGCTGTGGGCTGACTGCTGATGATGGAAGAGGTAGCAAAGAAGATGCTTACCAATCAGCCAAAGGTGAAGCACAAACTTGTGCATTTTACGGGTTCAGATTTCCTTCCAGCTGATGTACTAGCATAAGGAAGAGCAGCTTCAGGGGCTGCAGCAATGTGCACAGAGCGCGCGCTGGCAGAAGGCAGCACTTTCACAGAGAACACTTGCAAGGGACACGTGGGAACACTCATGTCGCACAGATCTGGGCTGCCCTGCTGCAGAAATGCAGCGGTGGGACCACAACGGGAAGGAAGAAAACTGGAGGCAAAAAGTGCATACGGAATTCTTTTATTTAACTTAAACCATGTAGTACTTTAACTACTAGAAAAAAAGCAGAGTCAGAGAAACTAAAGTCACCTTAGCTTCAGCCTTCCAAAATAGACAGTCTCTTTATTTCTCGTAAGTAAAGAATCCAGAGTATATCGCAGTAACAGGAATAAATTCTTACAACAGAATATACAAAAATGTTTTGAAATTTTATCTACTGATTTTTTATATAAACAGGATTTTTTAGGAATAATTTATACACAAGGTCATTTTATGTAACAAATTGGCCATGTTAGCTTTTTTAAATTTTACTTTTTTTAAAAAAACCTTTTAAACGAGAGAACTCAAGACAATGCATTATTTGTGATGCATTCATTCCATCACGCCTTCTAGTTCGATTTTTTTTTTTTTTAATTCCAGAGGTAGACAAACCCTGGCAAACCTCTTAGCATAACCTCACTGGCTTAGAAAGCAGACAGGTGTTTTCACCAGGCACAAGTTCCACCTGTGGATGTGCGAACACCCCGCCAACCATCCACATACGAAGGTGAAAACAGCAAAAATACCAGCCGGTTTCTGGATCTTTCTCCTATGGGGTACAAATTTCCAGATGTTTCTAATAATAGGGATTTTGTGGGGTTGTATAGACATGGCCAACAACACGCTGGGAACTAGAGGACATGGATTCAACCTTAAAAATTTTTCTGGGAGCTGTATTGTGGTTTTTATCAAAGAATTTGTTCTGTATTGGAAAAGATGTATCTTCAGTGTTCTGCCTTAGATAAAAATAAATGTCTCTTCCTTGTTGGGACAAAGCATTTGACACGATATGAGGCAGAGGAGCAGATGGCCTGGGAGCTGCACAAGTTTTTATGTGGTCATTGTGAAAACCATGTGCTGTGCCCTCAAATCCTTTTGCCTTTGTGGCATTGCAGAACCATGACAATTATCAAGTCAGCTGAGCCAGATGGGGAGCAGCGGGGCTCACCACTGGGCACAACACCTCCCCTGCTTCCCTGGCCAGTGAGGTTCTCTCTGTCGACAGTTGCTCCACTGCAAGGGGAAACGATGAGGACCAGATGAGCCCCTTCCCAGCCAGAGGCTTCTAGAAGACCGAGATCCTGAAGATACAGATCTATTCTTTTAAATCATCATTCCTTTGTTATAAAGGAGGGCACAAAAGCATGGGGGAAAGAGGGTGAACCATGGCTCGGGTCTGGAAAAAAAAAAAAAACTTTTTTTTTTTTTTTTTTTGGCATATTGTAAAGCTAGCTAGTAAACAGGTGTCCTAAAAAATGGATCACAAATACATTTGCACACACAGAGAAAAAGTGTCTTTAAATTATTTTCGGCAATTATCAACTACAAATATTTTATAAAATTATTCTATGCTCTTACAAAAATGCAATGAAACATTTAGTTCTTGTAAACCAGATCTTCGTCAACTGACTACCCGTAATCTACTGGACTTAGGAGCCCTATTGGAAACGCTAATGAGTGACTGAAAAAAAAAATGCTTACCAGAAAGATGCAGACACAGACATGTGGACATACAAGTGCGTGATTATGTTCTTATAGAAACAAAACAAAATCCTAAAGTCATGCCCCAGAACTGACACCTGGCGAGTGCGACAAAGTTCATATTCTTATACAAAGTGACTTAAAACTCTGTGACAAATTTGCAGAGCAGGGTGTTAGGTTTATTTGTGGGAACCAAATGCCCATGGATGACTGTGGACCTCTGATGTGGTCTGACTCCTGCAGAAATCATCAGTTTAAAACATTGCCCCTGCTTCTTCCAAGTCCTGTACCCTTCTGCCTGTTATTTCGGCTCTCCATGTCCCAATCCCTGTGAACAACGGCTTCCTTCTGCCTCTGTCTGGTCATTCCGTCGCCAAGGAGCATTCATTTCTCTAAATGACCCACTAGTTGTCCAAGCTGGAGGCCAACAATGAAGCCCTGCGGCCTGTCCAGGGTCTGTATCTTCAGCATCTCTGGCAACAGAGGTTCCATCTAAACGACATCCTCTCTTGAAGTTCTCACTGGTACCACCAACTAGTTCATAGTGGAGTAAGAAAGTTTTGACTTTCATCGCTGGTTCTTAAGGAATAGATCTCTGGTCCTTGTCTCAATGCTGCTTAGCCCAGGAAAAGAAAAGACGGCTGACGAACACAGAAGTAACATTAACAAAGGAACAATCCCCAAACCTTCAATAGACTACTGGGACTGTGGGAATAGGCTGAGCCATACCATGGAGTGTCACGGCCAACTGGAAGCTGCTGGTTTTGGAAAGGAGTTGGCTTTCCACAGGATCCTGCCATCCTGGGAGGACCCAGCAGTGACAGCTGAGGACCTTGGATGAGCATCCTAGCTTTCTCGCCCACCAGAGCTCAGGGTGACAGTGCCACTACTGCCACCTGTATTAGGCATGGCCACTGTCCTAGAGGTGGGCTGTTGAGAAGGCTGCTTCCATGGGCCAGACTGGCCTTGGCATTGTCAATGGCTTGTCAACCGGTTATCCCAACCAGAATTCAACAGTTCCTGTCAAGCATTCTCCCGTTCGGTAGTTTCACAGTAACTACTTCTCTGTTTCATGGAGCCGCTTTCCCCATCACTGAAATGTCATCCTTAGTCCTAAGAAACAGGCTGGAAGGAGAAGCCAGTGATGGCCCCAGACACAGTCTTCCATCTTCCAAGGAGGAAGCTCATTCCAACTGCGTGTCGAATGCTGTGGCAACCCTTCGTGGAGGCTCACACAGCTCCAGTTCAGCAGTTACCTCCAGAAGACACCAGCGCTTGCAGCCCCCCTGGGGGAAGGGCGGTGTGAGAACGTCTTAATGCTCACATCAATCCCACGAGGTGCCTCAGTGGTTCATGTGGCTTCAAGCAGTGTGAGCGGTCAGGAGGAGGTTGTGTGGAAAATGCCACAACTAGACTGATTATATTATTTGGAGCATACAAAAGAGAAAAATCAAGAAGAGGTGGGAAAATCAGCATAAAATGAGGCTAGAACTGTGGATACATGATGCCTTGGTAGAGTCAAGGGGGGTGAGTTGGTCCAGTAAAATGACTGCACCAGCACACAGGCAAAAATTTCCTTTATTGAAGTGTTTCTGAAGCATTTGTTAGGATGGGCACTCTACTGTGTTTTCTCTCTACTTAAAATAAAAACCACCGACATAAGACAGAAACAGAACGACACTGATAACTTGGACAGCTTGAACAAAACCCTTATAACCAGCTGAATGATCTGTAGAAATCCAGTTGTGGGAACCGGCAGGTATGTGCAAAGGACAGGAGAGGCCACTATTCCAAGGGGTCATCTACAGTGTGGAAGAAAACCCTGATCACACAGTACTTCTCGATGACCTTAAGGACCCAGGGGTTGGGGAGAAAAGGGTAGTGCTCCCGCAGCTGGAAGGGCTCCCTCCTGGGCCTCATCAAATACTGGGGCTTTAGGGAGGGAGCCCTCACAGGTGGGAAGCCACTTGCGTTTTCCCAACTATCGCCCCAGGGCCTGAGAGAGTAGCAGCTGGACGTGGGGAGTGTACCAGCCACCCCGAGAGCAGCAGGATGGGGGGCGGACACAGGCGCACCCCATGGAGGAGGCCAGCACTGATCACTGGCCAGCCAGCCCTGAGGTCTGGCACATCCCCAGGGAGGGGAGCGAGGGTGCGGTGAGACAGCCGATAGCACGAGTGGGGCTGCACCTTGCCGTACCAGCTGGGCTGGAAGCCTCTGCATTCTGGAGCAGGCTGGGAGGACCCGGCTCTCCAACCACTGACATGGCTTTGCCCTTCCACAGAACAAAGCTGGTAGCACAGTGGCACATCCTAGACACAGCGAAGGCCTCACAGGAGCAGCCCTGGAGGCCTCACCTGGCACCTAGGAACGCTGTGGTGGCTTCTGTCCTGCCCAGAACCGGGGGACACCTGCTCCCTCAAAGGTGATACAAGTGGGCCATTCAAAACAGCTTTGTTTCAGCCAGGGGTGGCCAGGTGGCTCCCGTGGCATGTTCTCGTGTCCTTGAGCTCAGGACTGGGAGCAGGGAAACCCTACCAGCTCACCACCTCTGAGGAAACCAGGTAAGGAGAAAGAGAAAAGCAATCCAAAGAAGACATCCAGGAAAGGCTGTCTGAAAGGAGTGCAGACGAAGTTAGTGCCGCTTTGACCCCGGAATACAACCTGGCCTCTCCCTGCGTCACCTGGGTGTGTGGCCTGTGGTGTGGATGAGGTTACCAATATCGATGGCCTGTTGTCATGTGCTGAGAAATGTGAGATGTATTCTTTTGTTCTATATACACATATTAAAAAATAAGAGTGAGGTAGATAAATGCTTGCAAAAACAAAAACACACCCAAAAAACCAAAAACTGTCCTGTCTTACACACACACACACACACACACACACACACACTCACAACATACACGTCCTTTCCTCAGTATTTAAATTCATAATGGGGGCTTTTCAACAGTGATTAAAACTGGTATCACAAAATAAATTAAATGAAGACTCCTACATATAATACCTTCTTAATTATCCTTTTTCTTATTTTTCTCATTTAAGGGGAAATATTGTAGGACAGAGGCCATGAGGAAGTCACGAGACTGGAGCTACTGACAGGCCAAGAAGTGCCTGAGCTTCCTCCTGTGTTTAACCTCCAGTCCTAACCAGCAATAGTCATCTTTGCGCTCTGTCCTTCCTCAGAACTTAAACATTTCCATCCCAGAGGCAACTCTTGTGCTGTCATCACACTCTGGTGAGAAGTGCTAAAAACTAAGCAAAACAGGACCCCCAGGCCCACGGGCTGGGCTTCCCGCCAAGGCTCGGGCCCTTGGGAGCAGGCAGAGCTCTCGGGTGGCCCCAGCTGGCACTCTGGCCGGCAGGCCTAGGGGGGCAGGGCTCGCTGCCCAGGCCGGCCATGGGGCGGGGTCCCGCTAGGTGCTCTGCTTCCAGAGACAGGGAGGTCGGTCTAGTGAGGGTGGTGACGCAGGGTGGCAGGAGGCCTGCTAGGCCTCGATCTGACCACCCTGGGACTCGGCAGCCGTTTCCATGGGATGGAAGGATCAAATATCCGTTAAAAAAATAGTAATCCAAATGCCTAATGTCTGCAGTTAAAACTGCTGTTGTACCCAAGAATTAAAAAAATATATATATGCATGTCACAAACCAAAACAAAGGTAAGGGAAAGGAAGGTGAGACTGTGCAGGACACTGAACGAGGACATGTGCGATATTCAGCCTTTGTATTTCTGACCTGAGTTTGCACCATGTCTTGCGCTGTGACAGACTCCAGCGCTGCCTGAGGCAGCCCAGGAGAAGGGGAGCAGGGGCCAGGCCCTGGGCTGTGCCCACATCCGCCGCCTTCCCTCATCCACCTCACGCCCACAGAGCCTACAGGGTTAGAAGACAAAGAATGGGGCTGGGGACTGGGAGCAGGGTATATTTATAAAAAGGCATCAAACAGTTCATGGCAAATTATGTTCTAGAAGTATCAATTACTGGGAGAAGAGGAAGAAAAATCACACACTGTAGTACAAAGCATAAGAAGTTTCTTGGAGTGAGCAGAAAGGGAGGAAGGGTAGACCTGAAAGTTTTCATAGATTAAATCCACAAAGATAAAGAACAAAAAAAATAGCAGCTTTTTTTTTTCTGTACAGACGTATAGATGAATATCTGAACCGTAAAAAAGTTATAAAAGTGACATTAAAGACGATGTGTATGCAAATGTTTCACGGTCTAACATAGAACTGTAAGACCCATGAAGAAGTCCTAGGAACAGAGAAAATGCCAACAAAGCTAGAGGGCCGAATCCATGGCCTGTGCTGCTTCTCGCTGCCTGGGGTCTCAGGCCCTGCCCTGTACACCCACGGAAGCGGCTGGGCTGAGTCCCGTAAACCCTTCCCGTCTGTGTCCTCTGGGGGTCAGAAGGGGCCTGGGGAGACTGGCACAAGGCCCACCTGGACCGAATCCAGGCTAGCAGGTCCTCTTGCTCTGTCCCTCCAGAAACTTGGGGGCAGAGCTGAGGGGTAGGGGAGGGAAGCCCCTCAGCCTTTCCCATTTTCACGAGGGAAATCCCACTCTGTCCCATTCCCCCAAATAATAACTTAGCCACCTAAAGCAGGGAGCCTCGGATGGACCTGGAAAGCAAACTGGGGACAGTCTGATCACCAGTGCGTGTCATGTGGAGTTATAATTAGATACTGTGCTCACCCCATGCCTCTGGGCAGAAGAAAATCAGGGTGGGGTTCGTGAGGGAGAATGTTCAGGGTTTTGGCAAAATTTGGCAGCATTAAAATGGTAACCACCGTGGATAAACCATGGCCCTTTTTAAATTTTGGGTGACCTTAAAAAGGTTATAGATACAGTTAAAAAAAATCCTCCATGTGTGTGGGTGGGAGGAGAGAGAGGGAGGGGGAGAGAGGGAAGGAGGGAGGGGGGGGGGAGAGAGAGAGAGAGAGAGAGAAAGAGATTGAGATTGAGCAACCTATGGCGACAGGCAGGTGTGTACGGAGGGATACAGGGCCCCAGGGATGGCCATTTCCTCCATCTGATAAAAGGGGCTTTCCAGTGGGGCTTGCAGCAAGTACTTCCCATTATGAAGCAGAAAAAAGAAGGAAAAGGAGAGTCAGAGACAGAAAGAGACAGAGAGAGGGGAAAGAGAATGAGACGACTCAATTCTCAAGTGTTCTGTTGCTACTGAGTGTTGTCGTTAAGGTTCTCAGAGGCCCGTGTCAGTTAAGGGCTTGGGCAGGGAAATAAAAAGCTGCTTGCATACTGAGAAAAGGACCATCCCAAGGTGTTTACTGCAGAGACGCGCTCTCCTTGGGCAGCGATGCAGCTCTGAAGATCTACTGAGGTACAGGAGGCTTGTGGATAGATTGTTAAACTCTCCCTCCCCTCCCCCCCCGCCGAGTGTGCACACACGTTACTGTTTGCACGGATGCGGGATCCAGGATCAGCAGGTTGAAGACTGGGGCAGCGGCAAGGCCCTCTCATTTGTGCGGCCTCCATTCATGTGTGCGTAAGGCTGTCTCTCGTCGAAGCTGGCACGCAGGACCAGCACTCCTGGGCCTGGGCCGTTTTCGGCCTTGTGTCCTGAGTGTCTGTCGGGCAGCGGCAGGGAGGAGGAGGAGGCTGAAGGGTCCAGGGGGACGCTCTCCATGTTCTCGGGCTCCAGGTCCAGCTCCTCCGGCTCAGGTGGCTTGTTCTCCTCGCTGTAGTAGAAGGACACCTCCCGGAAGCCCGGCTCCATCTCGTCTTTGATGCTGCTGATGATCTCCAGGAAGGAAGGCCTCATCTTGGGGTTGTACTGCCAGCACATGCGCATCAGCTCGAACCTGCGGGGAAGACCGGGGAAGACAGAATTGCTCTGGTGCCTCGCGGAGCAGGACCCAGCCCCTACCATGGTACAAACCCCTAGAACTTCACTTCCTGAGAAGGACCAAGCTCAGTTCACACAGAGCCTGCGATGGCAGGGCTCGTCTACAGGGACAGTGCTAAGCACTTCTATAAAGCAGCAGCTGCTAGCTGAAGCATCTCCTGTGGCCACTGTGAAGTTTCCAGAAGGAGGCATGGTGCTGCTGCTCCACACTAGCAAGGCTGGAAAGTGGTCACTGCCTCCCCTCCTCCTGGGACAGGAACACAATGGCAGAAGCTCTGAGTTAGAAGGTGGCAGGGCTGCCACACCCAAGGAACACACACTCCACTGGGCATCTTAATCCAGGCCCTGGCTGCAGAGTCCTGATGGAGACCTATAGCCAGAACCCAACAAACCCACCAGGAGGTCCCTGGGCACCCATCCAAGCAACAGGCAGGGAGGAGAGCATGAAGGCGTGTCGCCCTCAGTCTTATCCCAGCTGGGCCACCACACCCAGAATCCCTCGAGTCCCATGGGCCACAGGTTGTCTTCTCAGCCACAGTCGAGGGCTTTGACCAATGTGCTGAACCCAGGGATCCTAGGAGCAAGGAAGAAGGCCTAGCAGTGAGTGGTGGGATGAGGAACAACGCAAGGTAGCTGTGGTACTGACAGGGTTGGCCAGTGGTTCTCGAACATGAGCAGGTGACCCAGCGCCTTCCTTTCTCTGTTCTAACTGGAAAGTAACACCTTTTGTTTTCTTTTAAAACTTCTGGTATAGAAACACTGTCCAATAAAAATGACCTAATGGAACTCCCATCCCAAATAGACACTTAGGCTTCTGTCAGGCCGATCATGTGGCCAAGAGACCTACCTACACCTGGCTCCTGGAGCACTCTGAGGGAAACCCCGCTCTCGCCCTACTCCATTAGTGTGGAAGCTGCTGGCCTAGAGGCAGGCTCCCTGACCACTCAGCTAGCTTCCTTCAGAAGCCTTGGGCTGGGCTGGGTCAGTGCAGGAGCTGGGCAGTAGCGACCTGGTGGAGGCTGAGACCAGGCAAGAGAGAAACCCATCCCAAATTCCCCATTGGCAACAGTGCCGCTGGTGTAGTGGTATCATGCAGGATTCCCAAATTCCCCATTGGGAGGCCGGATGTTCAGCAGATTACAGGTGGGCCAAGTGCTGCTGGTGGCCACTGGTTTCCATGTGACGTGTGGCTGCCTCCTGGGTGGCTAGAATCAAGTCGTTCAGTCTGCAAGCATACAATACTTATTGTCTGGCCCTCTACAAAAAAAGGTGGCTGCCCTGATGTACAAGATAGAGAATGGGGCAAGAGAAGAAGACAGACTGCTCTCCCTTCTGAGTCCAGCCAGACACAGTGCTGACTGCGAGGGTGTGGGACACTGCTCATCCTCTTGAGTCTGTAAAGGAGGGCTGCTGACTGCAGACCTTACACCCCATCAATAAGTGAAACAGAAGAACATCAACAGACTGCATTATCTGCCCAGGCCAATGGGGTGGAGTGGCCAAGGGCAACCTGGTCCCCTTAGGAGACACCCCTGGCCTCTGCCAGACACATGGAGGAAGGCTATTTGCACTGAGAATCTGGTATCTACTGCACTGCCCCCACTTCTGGTCTGGGGGCACACAGGCCTGCCTCCCTGTTCCCCATCCTTTTCCCTCAGAAAAGACGGAATTTTTTTAAAAAATTAATTAAAACAGGCCATAGATACAAGGAGTGCATCTTGACTGCAGGGCTGTTATTTCCTCTCTGGCTGTGTTACCCCTGAATAGAAGTTCAGCCGGCCAGAACATGAGCTGTGTCTGGCTCGGTGCCCTGCTGCTGGGGGCTTGGAGGTGGCACCAGGAGGGCAGCAGTGTGGTGACATCAGCACAAACAAGCCATGTGACAGTGCTTTTAAATCATTCCCGCATCACAGCCCTTCCAGGGCTGCCCATAAAAGGAAGTCTTCTTTATTCCGTGGGAATAAGGACTTTGTTTACACTTCTTCCACAAGAAAGCTCTCCAGGAGACTCTAGGAGGATTTATGAGCTGATAAGTCTTCTTTAAAAAACACTTCTAAAAAAACCACTGGTCAGCCCTATGGAGTCCTGAGCTGTCCCCACTGAACGCTCCTCTCCCAGGGCCCCAGGGAACGCCTGCCCCGCTGGGAAGCAGCTTCCCAGAGCAAACAGGCCCCCAGAGCTGCACGGCTGCGGCCTGGGCCTGTGTACACACAGGGCCTCCAGATTCCTGCTGCCCTCCTCTTTACCCTTGACCCCCACACCCGCAACAGACAGGCTGCAATCTGGTGGAAGTCAGCCAGCAAGATGCTCTAGGCAGCTCAGGACCGAGAGAACTCCTGATGCAGGGCGCTGGTACAGCCTTGGCACGGCACCGACTCTCACCAGAGGGACCACATTCCAGAGAGGTCCTGTGGCTCAGTTTGCGTCCTCTGGGCAGTCCACACTGCGAGGCCGGCTTGGGAGTCGCTTCTCACCCAGGACCTGCAGCAGGCAGCTGTGGCTCCCTGGAGATGTGGCCAACCCTTTGCCAGGCTCACCAGACAGGAGCAGCCATTCCTATTTGGACTCAGGTATCCGGCTCCTGCAAGTGCGGCGCCGGCTTCTGAGCAATGAGGGGCCTTAATGAGCAGAAGGAACACCTAAGTTAGAAAACTGCCCAACAGCTTCTGCTGCATGTGCATAGCTGGGCTAAGGCTCTTCCCTGATGCCTGAATACCGAAGACCTGACATAGGGCCACGGAAACCATGTGACAAAGGGCTTCTTCACTGAGGTCTCCTCATCCCTCAGCATGAGGGCTGCGGCCTCCATGAAGAGTCACTTCACGAAACCCAGGGGTCCTCCTTCCTCCTGCTTGTGCCTCCAGCAGCCAGCGTGTACCCAGAAGGTTCAATGGCATGTGTAGCTTGAGTTCTGAGTGCCCTGGAATCGAGGATGGGCTTTGTCTTCCATTTAAAACATGAGTACCCCAGAGGACCACAAATGGAACCGTGGCCTTGGGGCTCACAGACCTGAACACCGCAGGGGTCTCAGACTGTGCAGTCTTTCCTCAACCTCTGAATACTTGGAGGGATGGGGAGTTGGCTTTGGCATTGCCGAAGAGCTGAAGGGTCTTCCTGGGGCTGCACTGAAGTACACCAGGGGCTACCACATCACCACGGTGACCCCTAGAAACACACACACACACACACACACACACACACACACACACACAGTGGAAGCACTTTCTCTCCCACAGAGTTCTTCAAGGGTCCAGGGAAGGTTCAAGGCCTTTAGGGACTCTCCTTGGGGGTAAACAGTTCATTCTTTCATTTCTTGCAACAAAAGAACCCCTCTCTGAGAGCACTCTCCTCCCCAGGCTCCTCAGCAAGTTCAAAAGGACAGCATGGACACTCCCTAACGAACCAGCACGCTGCCCTCCAGTTCTGTTCTTAGAAGGGAGGCAGATTTGCCAAGAGGGTTCTGGATGGCAAAGCAGAAAAGCCTTCTGAATTAAACATTTCACACTCAGAAGTAACCTTTCTGTGTAAACTTCCTCATCACCCCGCGCTGGGAACAGGAAGTCCGCTGCCTTTCCCACGGCAGGTGGGCTGCTTCCCAGGCGTATTAAACTAATACTCAAACTCCAGTCATCTGGAGGTGGATCAACTTCAAGAATCCCACAAGTTTCCCAGAGATAAACCTTTACCGAAGTCAAAGAGAAAACATAAAAACAATACTTCTCCTGTGACAGGCCCCAAACCACAGGAACAAAACTCACACCTGCTCTCTTAGACTATTGCTAAGCTTGCTACACACCACTGAGCTGAGTGTTCAAATCTAGTCTGGCACTGTGCACCTTTATGCAACTTCAGTGGATACGAATGTCCATATTCTGTTGTGTTCTGGTTCTATAGGAGGCTGTTTCTTAGAAATGGGTTGTACCAGTACAGCAGCCATGCTGTCCCACGAGCAGCGCAGCAGGTCACCTGTGAGGGACACTGCAGGGGTGGGGAGTGGGAGCAGCCCGCTACAGCCCCTGGAGTTTCTCGAGCTCATCCTCTCCAGTATCGTGTGACCACCCACTGCGGTGTCCACTCTGCTGTGGATCATGGGTGGGGTGAGGCAGAGCGAGTAGGTAGTCTCCAGGCCCATGGGTGCAATCCGGCTTGCTGCCTGCCTGATTTCGTAGGACTTCTGACCTAAGAGTCGCTTTCACATTTGTAAATAATTAGGGGGAAAAAAATCAAAATGAATAGTGACAACAAGCAATTATGCAAAATTCAAATTTTAGCACTCAAAAATAGAAGTTTCCTGGAGCACAGCCCCACTTGCTCATGTGACGTCCATGGTGGCTTCTTCACCACAGCTGCAGAGTGGAGTACTGCCATTGGCCTGGAGAGGTGCAGACAGCCACAAAACGGTTCCTAGCTGGCCTTGCAGAGTCCACCAAGTCCGACCCCAGGGCAAGCCAGCTGTGTGTCAGGAGGACACTCCAGCAGCATGATGGGGACTCCATACAGGACCGGGCCCCACATGGTACTCAGGCAAATCCATGGCTGGGAAGTGATCTGACACCCCAGGCAAGCTTTCAGATGGCTAGAACGTACCCTCCTGGGGTTGCGGAGGCAGTCTAAGAGCCACTACCCCTGCTTCCAGGGACCTTGTGACAAAGTAAGTGCTCGCTAGTATTTCTGACTCTTAAGTTTTGGGTACGGATGGGGTAGAGGGTGTTTCTGTGCCAGGCAAGAAAATCCTGAGTGGCTTTCAGGGACACTTTCACCTCTGGGCTACAGAGCCCCAAAGACTGTACTGGGAGGTCTCTTTCTGAGGGACACAGGAGACCGAGCTTTGCTCACCAGTGGCTTTACCTCCAGGCCCAGCCCTGTGCCCACTGTCTGCTGATACAACACCACTTTCTGGTTCTCAGGCTGGGGAGTCTAAGCTGGCCCCCAAATCCCTGTTCTTAGTGTGAAGTGCAGGAGGGCCTTGTGAATGAGATGCACTATTTCACGCCTTTAATTAAGCTTCTAATCAGGTGGCTGAACTGCTCAAAAGGGAACAACCCTGGAAGGGCCCCATCTAACCAGGCATGAACTGGCAGAGGCGCTAGTCTCTGCTGGTCCTGAAGAAGTAAGCTGCTGTGTCCCGAGGCCGGAGGGGCCGGCATGTGGCCTCAGGCAACACTGGGTGCTCAGGACATGCACGGCCCCCAGCAGGCCAGCAGCAGGAACACAGGGTTCTCAGCCCGAGGTCTGCAAGCAGCTCACCCCTGCCAGCTACCGGAGGAGCTTCAGGTGGGCCTGCAGCCTGGCCTCCTTCGCAGCAGCCTGTTGAGACCGCATCCCAATAGAGACCAGCTGAGCAAGCTCTCCATACCCGCTGGACCCACACCCTAGTGGCTGTTGGACGCCTGAGTCTCACCCTTCCCTGTGCATCACCCTACCATGGAGGCCTGAAGTTTGGATGCTGAGGGGCCCCCAGAGGCCCATGTAGTCTCAGCGTAGCTCTCACGCTGATGAGGTCTTCAGGTCACTGGAGGCGTGCCTTTGAGGGGCTGGCGGGGATCTAGGCCCTCCTCCTTCATTATTATACTTCCCAGCTATGAAGATAGCAGTTGTCCTTAGCCACACACTTACATCGCAATGTGTTGCCTCACCATAGGCTGGAAGCAATGGAGCTAGGGAGCCATGGGCTGGGGCTTCCAAGATGGCGAGCCCAAATAACCTTCACTCTGTCTGTCAATTGGCAAGTGTTAAAAGTGCTGGAGAAGTTGACTAATGCAGGGGCCTTTTCCTCAAGGCATGCTGGCTAGTGAGTCCAAGGAGAATTGTGAACACTCATTAGCCAACAAATCCCAGTAATGCTGAAGCCCTTCTTTCCAAAGAAGTGGCGTAAGGAGACAAATTCATCAGTACCCAAAGCAGGGTGTTCCTGGAGCTGTGTCCCTAGTGGGGTCGGCTGATCTACACTGCTTAGGGGGCGATGCTTAAGATGTCTGTGACAAAACAGAGAGGAAACCTGGGCTGGAAGTGATGCCAACCAATGTAGTGGCTTTATGAGGTCCACACATGAATTCTTAGCATAAAACTTTGTGGACACAGGCATGGCATCCTCAGCCTTGGCAAAGGCTGGGGAGAGGCTCTTGAATCTGACCTAAGAGTAGTAAGCACTGCTTTACTGTCTTCCTGTTTCTTAAGCCTTGCACAGAAAGGAAGCACAAGGACTGCTTTGGTCAAACAGTGCCGGGAGACATTGAGCCTGAGAAACCACAGTACAAACTGCAAGTCAGAACTAAAAGATTAAGGAACAGGGGAGTGGAATCAAGGGCCAGGAGAAGGCACAGGCCACACACGGGCTCCTCACTCGAGGACCAACAAACCCTCTTTTAATCACATTTCTGCTTTCATAGGACTAGAAAGCATGGTTCTCAGAATTCCTAATCTTACATGACCCAGGAAAAGTTATTCAAGGAAAGAAACCAAAGAGCTGAGGGGGGCCAGGAAATACATACAGCATATCCGGGCAATTGTCAGGCTTGTCCAGAAGGCCGCCCTCCATGACGAAGCGCAGAACTTGCTCGTTGGACAAGCCCTGGTATGGTTGCTCAGCCAGCGTGGCGATCTCCCAAAGGACAACCCCGAAGGACCTACGGCGAGAAGAGAAGATGAGTGTCTCTGACAGGGATGGGAATGATGCTCCTTCCCCTGGCACTTCCTCATCCCTGAGCACTGAGAAACTGTCCTTGCTGTCTGACAGAGGGTGGGCCAGGCACTGGACTAAGTGTGGGCCATCTGTCCTCTATCACCACTAATGTTCTCTGCACAATCACAATAGCTCTGGGGGCAGAGCAGAGGAAGCTGCCACTGGCAGATTCAGTGGCCGCCGAATGGATCAGAAGCACCTGACTGAGGTCACGCATCTTCAGGGCCAGATATAGCCACTTATGGGAGTAGACTGGTGCTTCCCAAATTTGCCTTAGCCCAAGAAATAAAATATGCAAGACCCCCACCCCCGCCTGGATACTAATTTGGAATAGTCAAACAGCTTAATGAACTCTCAGCTGCTTCTTCTCATCAGATAGTTTGGAGGCCTCTATTTCCAAGTGATCCTCAATATTCACTGCCGGAGAATCACCCAGAAAATCTGTTAAGAACAGATTGATGCCTGGGGCCCCAACAGAAGCTCTGATTTGATGGGTATGGGTGGAGGCCCAGGCCTGGGCATATTTAAAGCCTCTACAAGGGTCCTGAGGGACATTCAGACCATGAGAAAAGAAACCCCTGCCTCAGAAAGGCTGTTGGCCTGAAGGCCTCTGTCACAGGCCTGGAGCCCAGGGAGGGCTACCCTAGCCATAGGACCCCCCACTGACAGGGTCCTTTCCCACAGAGGCTGGCTGAGGCATAAATTCAGCAGGCAGCACAAGGAGCCATTCTGCCATGCACTAAGTTTTATCTGTGAGTTCAGAAGAGAAAATTAAAACAGATACATAGAATCTTTAGATAGCTAAAACTAAAAAACCCATCATGTTATAATCTGCAAAATAAATGTGCCTCCCACAGCGAATCCCACTGTCGACAAATCCACTCTGGTCTATCTGCCTTCACACTGAGTCACTTCAGTCAGCCTGCAAGGCTTCTGATGGGCCTGCCCCAGGCTTAGGGTGTCGGCCAAGCCCCATGGAAAAACAGGCAGGGTATTTCCCACTGCAAGCTCAGGGGATCGGGCCCTGTGGCGGGGCTGCGGGGGGCGGAGCTGGGGTGCTCTGATTCTGCATTGGAATGTTCTGTTGGCTGCTTTAATTCCTCTCCATGAACAATACGGTTTTTGTACAGATTGATACTAAAAGCAGATGTTAGACAGAAATAGGATCTTAGCAATCAGAGGCCTGACCAACCCGTGGTCTTTTCTAACTGCCAGTACCCAAGAAATAGCCTTCACGCTGCTCAAGAGACCCAGAAAAGCCAAAGATCCAGAGAACAGAGCACGGACTGAAAAGACCCAGGCTGCCATGGAGGGATTTCCGTCAGCATTTATGGGGCTCACGCCCGGGGCCATGCCTCGGCCCAGCTTTGCATCTGTACTCTCGCCCCCGTGAAAAATGCTGAGCTTGCTGTCTCTGCCAATTGCAGACTGGCCTGAGACTCATCTGATAACTTGGTTCCCACTTCTTCTGCCTCACCTGTTCTCTCCTGCCCTGTTTTAGGGATCCAGGTCTCTGTGGTCAGCTTCCCCTTGGACCCTTGCCACCCACAGAGCTCCACTCCAAGTTCCCAGCTCCTTGGCTCTACACCTGTCCTGAGCAGAACTTCCTTGCCCTGTTCTTCTTCTGGCCTCCACTGATGCTCTTGGCTCCACAAGCTCCCACCACAGCTTGCCAACGGGGCTCAGGACTGGCCAATAGTCTGGTCCCAACATTTACTTCCTGGGCGGTCCTCTGGGCTCAGCCTACCATGCGCCTCATTTTTTGGCTTCAGCACTTAATGCAGGATAACCCTACATCTAGTTAATGCAAAGTTCTTACACCAAAGCTCCAGGCCACACTCTTAGTCACAATTCCTGGCATAGCCAGCACACTCAGTCCTGAATCCCTAACAATGTCTGGAGGTTTACATGATCTCTCAACCTAACTCCCTGAAAAAGCCCCATCATTCTCATCTGCAACAAGCGCTGCCCTCACACCTGCCCTAAGCACACCCACTGCCCCGAGCAGTGACAATCCCTACTTTATTATGTTTCCAGGACTTCATCTTGTCTATGAAGACTTCTATGACTCCCAATGTGCCAGGCTACTTCTTGTTCCCAAAACTTTATCCTTGAAGGACAGGGATGGTGCTTCCTGTCATCCTTGCTACTATCATTCTGAGGTCCTCCTAATCATAAGCACATGCATGAAATAGTATAGGAGACAACACAGCTGGCTTTCCACAGGTGCTTGTCATGTCTTACTGCAAAAGCTCTTCTCTAAGCAACTCTCAGCCCGTATCACCTGCCACTGAGAGGTACTTCATGCTTTAGTCTATGGTCACCTTTCTAGGGCTGCTCCAGGTGACAACTGAGTCCCGTTAAAACGTCTCTGCTCCAATGTACAGGGGCTGTGTCATTTCTACCCAACACCAGCCATCACGAGAGCCATTTGAACACCTGTCAAGGTACCACAGTGGAGCTTGGAACATGGACAGCAAGCAATGGCCTGTGACCAAGGCCATACAGCCAGAAGCACTCGGATCTAGGCAATAGCCTTGTGCTTTCCAAAGCAGGTGTGTTACTATGTGCTACTGCTGCCAAGGCCTTCACGGAAGTCTTGCACTTTGTGTGCACAGATTTCATCTTTGAGCAGCGGAGAAGTGTGTCCATGAAAATTCCCTCAGAATGAGGATCATGTTGTCTTCACAGGGGACAGACCCTGGGTGTGTGGCTGGGGCTGGCATTCAGTACCTGGACTGCCCCACATGAGGAAGGCAGCATGTCAATGTCCCAGGTTCCAGCAAACTCATACCCCTAAGAAGCTCTCATTTCCCACGGATGGACATTAGCTGCTGAATAAGCAAACATTCTTGGATATTCATGACTGTGTGGAAATTTTCTTGGTAAGCCAAGCAGTGGAGACTGCTTGGAAGGTGATCTAGAGAGGTGGGGTCCCACTCCCTAGTATCCTGATGGGTTTGCTCCATGACTGGGGCACACTGTGACCTCTGATCCCCAGGGCCATCTGAGAGGGGTGTGAGAGGAGCAGCTAAAGCATCCAAGGGCCTAGGAACAAAGTCTCAGGTGACAGCAGGAACCTGGGTGTTCTGACAGCTCCTCAGCTTGTCTGATCAGGAATGAGCAAGGTGCGAGGCTGTGCAGGAGCCTGTGTCGGGAGAATGAAACACAGCTTCAAGCAATGACCCAGGGCAGGGAGGTGGCTCAGCGAAGCTCAGCCCCGGCCTGATCCTGATCTTGGGGGCCTCCTGACCTCAGATACTTGGATCTCTTGCAGAGTCAAAGGAAAGCCTTTGTATTTTTTCTCTAGACTTTCAAAATGGAGGAATGATTATTTTGGGTTGGTGACTACAATCAGACATGCTTTCCATCATCTTTAGAGCAGCTCCAGGTTAGAGTCCAAAGTTACAGACACCACCTATATGTTCCACTGTCATAGGCTTCTTCAATTAACCTCAAACGCTGGGTTCAAAAACAAAGTGAACTTTGGCAGTAACAATACACAATGTACTAACCATTGTTACTCTCCTAAAGTCTTGTTTTGAGATTTTGTAAATTGTTTTTATTTTTTTTCTTTAAAATAAAATAACTGATGTCAAAAAAAAAAAACCAAAGTGAAACAAAATCAGAAAAAGTATTCGGTGCTGTGCCACATGATTATAATCCCAACTTTCTGGGAGGCTGAGGCAGGAGGATTATAAATTGAGCCCAACCTGGGTAATTTAGTGAGCACTGTTTCAAAAATTTTAAAAGGGCTGGGAATATAGCTTACAAAGACCCTGGACTACCTTCCTAGTTCCACACACACTCACACACACACACACACACTGAAAGCACTATACCTGCCTGGATAGCTAATGCAATGACCCAAACGCCTACTCTCCTACATATTTTTCCTTATTGGTTCATTGTGGTCACTCAGTCAAAGGGAAGGAAATGAGCACAGAACACCCTGCTGCCGCTCCAGCAATGGCAGCTAACCAGAATCTGTGGAGAACCAGCCTATGAGATGTTCACAACTCCACCTTTATCTTCCCACCCAGCTTGTTTGCTCATCCTATAAGCTAACCTTGGAGCTCCTAGAGGCATAAAGCCCAAAACAGTGGTGGTGAACCTATGGCACATGTGCCACCAGGGCTGTCTGTTATCACTGAAAGCTCTAAAAGGTTCACCACCCTGGCCTAGAATAAATGGATGGATGCTAGAACGCAGGTACGTCCTTTCCGACACCTCAGTCTAAAAATGGTGCAGAGCACTCTGATTTGAAAACCGATCAGAACAGATCTGATCCTTGGGCTCCGCAAGGGATCAGGCTTTATTGGGTCATATTCAAATGCTATTTCCAATTCGCACCTGTCTTCAAAATCAGATCCAAGGCCCTTGACTGTGAAAGGTTCATAAGGCTAAAAAATGACGTTGGTCACTATTGAAATAGTTCCTCTATGCGGTCATCCAGAGAGCTGGAGTAAACAACTACCTTTTCTGTAACACAAGAGCAACGGGATCTCCTGAGACGAAAGCCAAGATACTTGCTGACATTCTAGAAGGTGAATGTGCCAGGGCTTTTGCCTGCCAACAGCCTCCGTTGTATTTCAGACCTGACTGCCTCTGCACAGTGTTTCCAAGAAACTGCAATAAACAACCCCATAGGAAAGTCTCTGCACCACGGCTGGCCAAGGAGCTTCCAAAGACACTGTTATTCCTAAGGGAGGTATTTGCTTTGCATACCTGTCCGGGGGGCCACTACCATGCAATGCCCACTGGGAGCGCACAGACAGCAGGTGGGACCAACAGGAAACAATCAAGGCCCAAATAGCTTTGCCTCTAAATAAAGCAATGACTGCAATGCAAAAGCTCAAGGGGTAAAGCCGGCATGCATGCGCACAGTGCTGATTTACTGAAAAGGAGGAAGACGGTGCTGGCCAGCAAGGGAGAAGCAAAGAGGGGGCAGGCTCTTGTATGTTCTTCAGCTCCCTAGAGCATAGCTGTTATCTGCTCAAGAAAGCAGAGATGTTGGTCCCACCAACTGCTTGGACTTTCGTAAGTACCCTTTGTCCTCAGCTAGCTTGTGGACCACAGGGACATCTTAAAGACGAAGGAGTGCGGCTCCTGCATTGCTGGCAATGGGTAACAATAAACAGAGACAAGGAAGAGAGACAGTGCTTGGGCTAGACCCAGGAGGGGCCTAGGCTGCTTTTGCAGGAGAAGACTCGCATACCAGACGTCTGAATGAGTGGTGAAGACTCCATCCTTGAGGGACTCGGGAGACATCCAGCGGACAGGAAGAAGCCCTTTCCCTCCTTTCCGGTAGTAGTCTGTCTCATAGATATCTCGAGTCATCCCAAAATCTGGAAGGTACAGAGAAGATACGCAATTATATCCACTGTTGGGGCAGCTCTGGGGCAAAGGTTCCACTCACTGCTGCCACCACGGAGCCCTTTACCACCTCCATATTCAATGTGAGACGCAAGCTTGCTTCATGTCGAGAAGGTCAACGTTAGGGTTTACCACTTAGAAGGCAGAGATGTGACACATTTGTCACATGACACGTGAACAGTAATAAATCTCTGCTCTTAAAACATTTGTAATCTGGTTCTTTCAAAAAGCTAATTCCCTTCTGGCATTGAAAAAGTGAGGTGGTCTTCAAGTTAGTGAGGGGCATGATTATCAAGGTAGTAAGTACTACGCAGGTAAGTATCAGCGTCGTGTGGTTTTAAACCCTGATCAAAGCTGAGCATGGTGGTGCACGCCTGCCAGCCCAGCCACTCTGCAGGCTCTGGGGGGAGGATCGCAAGTTGGAGGTCAGCCTGGGTAACTCAGTGAGGCCTTGTCCCAAGATAAAGGTGCAAAGGACTGGGCAGCTGAGCAGCATGGCACCAGTCTAGTATGCACAGGGCCCTGGCCGAACCCTCGGCGCCTCCAGAAGAACCAGATCAAAACCCAAACAAGCCGCCGGATCAGATGGACAGGAAACTGGAGGCTCTCACTCACTCGGCAGCCTGGCCCTCTGCCAGCGGAAAGTAAGAAATTTCATTGCTTAATAAAGTGGGAAAATGGGCTGGTGAGATGGCTCCGTGGTCTAAAGCACCTACTTAGAACAAGCTTAGCAAAGCACAGGGACCGTGGTTCAATCCCCCAGCACCACATGCTAGCCAGTCCCGCCCCCTGGTGGGCTGAGCTGGCCACACACACACACACACACACACACACACAATAAATAAAAAAAAAAATTAAAAAAAAAATAAAGCGGGAAAATATTCAGAGCAACAGAGGTGAAAAAGGGCAACTCTAAGACGCTCAGAGATGGTACTGACTAGGCCCCCGGAGCTGCCCCACAACACCGGCCTGCAACATAATATCACACTCATTCTTGAACATTTCTTCCATTTTCGATGTCTCTAGAAGATGTCACATAATTAGGTTTGATGGCAGGCTTGCTTTATAATCCTAAATTACAGGCTCTTTGTCGAATTTGATTTTCCTCTCAATCACGAACCTTTCTTCACAGGACTCTCGATTCTCCCTCCTGGGAGAGAGGGCTGCTCTATCTTTGAAAATGTCCATTTGTGTCTCTAACTCCTCCATAAACAGGTGAGGCCACAGAGCAAACGCAGAGCACTGGACGCAGACGGAAACCAGCACTTAGGACGCTAAGGGCCATCAAGCTGCCTCCAGTGAAATCACACCAGGTCTACAACCCGTGAGGCTCTGGGCACCAGGAAGGCACCGCTGAACCCTTGTGAAGCATCAAAATGAAGCCCTAATGCCTCATCTCTCAATTACTGCAAATAACTTATTTGCGGTAATTCAGAGCTCCGCAAATAAGAGAGGATTTGCCTTAATGGTTAAAAAATAGAAAAGAAGAAATTTCAGAGAAGAACTCTCTTTTTCTTAAATATGCACACACAAACTTTATTTCTAGGAAGAGAAACCACCATTATAAAGAAAGCATCCCTATACACAGATATCATCTTTGCTGATAAGGATTAAAAATGGTAAGTGGTATCTCGTTCCAGGCATAGCCAGGTGGAATAAGAGGAGCTGTAATGTAGTGTCCCTGTGCACCAGGAAGGGAGTGGAGGACAGCACTGCTGACACCTGCCCCACGTGCGCACGGGCTTGCTTCCTTCTCACATCCAGCTCTTGCCACACTCTCCTGGGGTTTGTCCTGCATTTCTGAAGTGGAGAAACTGAGGCTCACAGGAAAGAAGACACCTGCACCAGCCTGCTCCTCCATGAAAGCATGACTGGGACTGAAGGTAGGCCTACTGGGCACTCCCTTGCACGGAGGAGTAGCTACAACAGGAACTCCCACAGGGAAGCGAAGAAGGGGAGGGGACAAAAGCAAATCCAACTGGAAAGAAGACTGGCCGGGGCGAGTTCTGGGGCAGGACAGCTGTGTGGCCCTCTCTGCCTCTCTGAGGGGTTGGCTACCATGAAGGGCTCGGCCCAGGAGGATGCTGGGAGTGCTGGGCGAGTAACCACGCCTGTGCCTCCATTCTGGCACACAGCTGCACCCCAGCGCCTCCTGCACCTACACATAACGCAGAGGAAAGATGTGCCCTCCCTTTGAACTTGCTTTAGGCAGGTACTTGCAGCTAAGGGGCCAAAAATTTCATTTAAAAAAAAATTACTGATAAAGGGAATACAAGTACTGCTAAAGGCAGGAGAACACTGTCAGAGCAAAGGGCTCAAGAGCCAGCCAAAGAGGTCAGCTGCAAGTAGCTTTCTTCGCATGCTGTCTCCTCTGCAGTTTCTTGTGGCATTTTTCTGAAATACTACCCTAGCTTAGTGGAAGATAAAAGCAGGTGGTTTCCTCAGCAATCCCAGCACTGTATGTGTTTTTGTTGGGTACATTAAAAGTCCACAGCAAAAACACCAACTGCAAGGCTGAAGAAAGTTTCTAAGCAACGATCACAAAAACTCAGGCTAACTCTTGTTTTTGATGCTGCAGTAGTTGGTGGCAACCTGGGGTCTAACTGGTAGGCTTGAAGGTAAGATCACCAGCCCTGGGTGTGAGACCCATTCAGCGTGGTCTTCCTGCCCTAAGGGGCTCCCATGTCTGTCCTCATCACAGGTCCTGCTCTGTGATAAGCGTCACTGTCAGAGCATTTCATGTCTTTGGAAACCCTGGGAACCTCTGTGGGCAAGTATTCTTTGCACACAATGAGAACACAGAAGGTTAGATAGTGACTTCTCAATCCAAACCCAGTGGAGGATACTGTCTCAATGATTTCAGTGAAGGATACTAAGAAGTGTTCCACCTGGGTGACCTCAGGGCCATGGCCACCACCTGGACCACTGTGTCTGTGCACTCCACATAAATTTGTGACTGACAAGCAACCAGAGACGATCACAATGATTTCAAGCATCTGTATGCAAGAGACATGCTGGGACCACTCCAGCAGGACATTAATGTTCAGAAGGCCCCTAAGCACCTACAGGTTTAGCGCTGTCTTAAGCAAAGGACACACCTCCAATTTTGACCGTGAAATCCTCAGCCACCATGCAGTTCCGGGCAGCAAGGTCTCTGTGGACAAACTTGTTGGCGTTGAGGTATGCCATGCCGTCTGCAATCTCTCCGGCCATCTGGATCATCTTGCTCAGGCTTGGAGGTGCTAGGACTGGGTTTTTCTGTTGGAGATTTAAAAAGCAAAAATCACAAGAGAAATTTTAGGACTTTTATGACCTTGAGTTCCTTTAGGGTTTACAAATCCAGCTTTATTCAGCCTGAGCACCACAGCTCACTCCGCTAAGAAACCTGGATCTGCTCACAAGGAATGCATTACAATGGGGGCCACAGCCTGTACTTGGTGGGAAAGTCGTGTGCCTGCCTCTGACTATGTCACCCAGGGTGACACCAGTAGACATGACTGGGGTCCCGCATTCTCTGTTCTGGAGAGGGCAAATAATTTACATTAAACTTTAAAAAAAATTTAGAAAACTGTAAAAGAAACAAACCAATTGTAGATATTAAGGGTGCTCAGGCATGCAGATCCCTATTAGTTCTTGTGTTCTTCAGAGTTCCTAGTCAAAGCAGAGGTATAAGACGACAAGCTCATTGTAAAAAGGCTGTGTGGAGTTACTCAAATCCCCTGCACGCTGGTGTCCTCAGGTGAGCACCATCGGGACCTATTTAATCTCCTCCTCCTCCTGCTGTCTCCTAATGTACACAGGTACTAGGAGCGATTTCTTCACCGGGATCAACATTTTCCATGGGCACTGAGGACACCTGGAGCCCCACTGAGGCTCACTGTGCGGGCCAGCACAGAGCAGCTCCCAAGCATCCTCTCCTCCCAGGGGGCAGCACGCTGGCTTTGGAGCAGAGAATAGTAAGCCCTAAACAATAACAAAGCCACCTGGGAAAAGGACTTACATGAATATATGCTCAAGCCTCTCCATTCTGAAAAGGAAGGCAAAGACCAAACAGGACCTCACTGTTCCGATGCTCACCAGCTTTTGTCAGTAGCCGTATCACAGAATTTTTCATGGATTTCCTGACTGCTAAGCACCTCATACATTGCTGCAAACCATCTACCTCTGATAGCGCCTACTCAGAGCCTTCCTGGCTCAGGCTCAGAGCATGGGAAGAACATGAAAAAGATTGGGTGCCAGGCTGCTGGAACTCTGCCACAGGCTCTTCACGGACCCACTACTGGAAGGACAACGTGGGAGCTGGCCTGTAACCAGGCGCAACGGTGGCTGTCTCCTGCTCACAGAGGGGCTAAGACTCCACGGAAAGCCACTGTCTAGAAGCAGCCTAACACCCTCTGAGCACTTTTGGGTTGGCTCTCCACGTCCCATGACACACACTGCTGACTTCCAAAGAGGTCATCACGGCCGTCTCTGGTGACTTACAGTACAGGTAGCTGGGTCAGCAACACCATGGCTGCAGGGGAGCCAAAGTCGCCACTGCTTTCCACAGTGTTCAGATCTGCTCTGTCCCCTAGAACTCAACACGCCTTTTACCACATTCAGGGCTTTAAATATCCATGGTAAACTAGGAAATGTTCTGGAGAAGTGTAAAGTGTAAGCTCACAACAACTCAAGTACAAGAGCATGAAATATAGGTGTTTACGAGGAAGTTGTAAACAGAAGCAACAAGAGGAACTTCAACTTAAGCGGTGAGAGAGAGGGCCGATGTTTTGTTAATTTATGGCATTATGCTGTTGTTCTTTCACTCAATTTAAGAGAGCACAATTCTTTCACTGGGCTAGAGCTCCATAAGTCATGTATACACACGCACTTACACCAACAAGAACTTCAGCAAATCTTAGCTGAAGTGAGGCACACAGACTACAATGCAACCACAAGACATACACATAATTTTTTATACTTGACATGAACTAGAAACATTTAATGAATTAGAAAAATTTAAATCTGACGTATCTATAGGTGAATTTTAAGTGTAGGGACTTCACTTGCCCACACCACTGCACAGGAGGGGCTGAGGTCCAGGAACCTCGTGGCTGTGGGAGGTACGTGGGGCCACAGCAAAACAGCACTAAGGTGCCACATTTTGATTCTTTCTTTTAAATTCTGTGCCTGAACTGGGAATAAAGAGAACAAGTGCTTCCCCACCTTGAGGCAGCTGATAAGCACTCTGCCACACCTTTGGTCACTGGTTTGATCACGCTTTTCTCCTTTGTGGTGGCTAGAAGAACTAAAAGTAGAACTAAAAGCTAAAAGAACTAGAAGCAGTGGGGTAGAGGAGACATGTGCAGGACAACAGTGAGAAAAGGCAGGGGCCAGGTAAGTCACGTGAGCTAGGATGTCAGCATGGGAGGTAGTGGGCTGCAGAGGCATGGCTTCGGGAGGCCTGGTGTGGGGCCAGGAGACTCTGGGAAGAAAATGTGGTCCCCAAGGCACAGAGGTGCCCATGTGGACGGGGTCTGAGGAATGCTATGTGCCTGTCACAAGGATGAACACCTGCCTGTCTTTGAGAAATCCTCTACTGAAGAAACCTACAGCCAAGCGTGGAGGCAAGAAACCCTCCAGGCTGAAAAGCATGCTGGCCTCAAGCACAGAGTTTTCTCACAGATAAGTTCTAAAGGAAAAAGAACAGGCAGGGTAAACAAAGTCGGTGGAAACCAAAACTGACCTCCATTTCCGGCCTCAGAGACCTGAGGTAGCTCTTGAGATCCCCCCGTGTCATCAGTTCCATGATGACCAGTGTGGGCTGGCCCTGGGACACCACGCCCAGCAACCGCACCTGGGAGGAGGCAAAGAGAGAAGGACTCAGCTGGAGGGAGCCGTCCCACTTATCTGGATCTGTATTTGTGATGTGGGGGTCAACACAGCTGGGCCTCCACCCATCAGGCCTGCAGGTAACGGTATGGCAGTGGGTAACTATCTAGAAAACAGGGGGCAGGATACCAGACCCACAGGTATGGCCACGGTCACATCTGTGGCGCTCTGGGGAGCCCTTCTGCCTGAGCTGGATCTTGCCTGCTTGGGGCCTTCCTCTCACCACATGGTGACAGTTGAACTCCTTCATCACGGAAGCCTCGTTGAGAAACTCAATCCTCTCACGCATGCTCGCAGCCTCATTCACGGTCTTGATGGCTACCCGAGTTTCGGGCTCATCTTTCACCACGCCTTTGGCCACCCCTTCGTAGACCATCCCAAAGGAGCCTTGCCCCAGCTCCCGGTTCATGGTGATCTTCTCTCGAGCTACCTCCCACTCATCGGGAACGTACACTAGAAGAGAAAGCAGGGTTGAGATGGGGCAGAGAAACTGCAGGGACCTTCGGGGGCGCTCCTGTACAAGATGCCACAAGGAAAGCAAAAAACATCAGGGGACAATGTTGGGGCCTACTCCAAAGTGTGCCCACAGGTTAAAGATTTGAGTAAGACTGCATCAGTCCAGTATGGGTTTTCCAAAGCTCCAAGGAGTCCAAGATAATTTGTGGCTACTAACAGCACACCAGAAAGACAGGGAAGGAAAAACAACCCAGCATAGGTCAGAAAACTGTGGTTGCTTTTTTATTATTAAATTTTTTAAAAAGTAAATTAATTACTGTGCTTACTAGCAATTTTATAGCTTAAATAGCAACAGGAGACAGAAAAACCAAATGAGACGGTCAAACAGAATTTAAGGTTTGGATCTTGCTCATATTCATCAGTGTATTAAAATGCAAATCATAAAAAGAGAGCAGCAGCAGGAGGAAGAGTTTTTATCCAGACTGGGAAAGGTCAGAGGCATGTGACAGGTGGCAATGTTTCACATCTGTGGTGGGCACACCCTGTACAGAGCCAGCTCAGCCCTGAGAACCTAAATGTGGCTAGTCCAGCTGGGATGTGTTCTAAGTGAAAAACACACATAGGACTGAAAGATCCAATAAAAATATCGTTCGTCCAATAAGTTTTACACTTATCTCATATTAAACCCAATAACATTTTTGTATATATTGGGCTAAACAGTGCCCTGGACATCTAATGAGATACAAAGGAACTAAGCTCTAGTACTGAAGGGACTTGGCAGTGTCTCCAGGACCTTGGCCTACACTCTGTGATGCACAGGGGACAGTCCTGGGGCTGGCTAGCTGACTACAGAGCCTAAACATGATGTCTGCTCCAGATTCTGCTTCTGGATGGGTTTGATCCAGTGTGACAAAAATAATCAAGTAATTCTAGATCGGAAGGATGGAAGAAAAGAGACAAGGAAAGAAAAGGGGAAGAATGAAAGAAAGCAAAAGCAAAGAGAGGCTCCAACCCGCAGCTCTAGCGAGCAGGGTGAAAATTACAATCAGTCTTATCTACACGATCTGCAGGAAATTTCAATTCGGAGCACAACCTTCTCGTGCTGTATGCTAAGGCGGTGGTGCAGAGGGCCACAGGCAGCACGCACTGCTTGGTGGGCTGCAGCTACTGGTGCTGGCTCAGGACTGGGGGCCTGGGAAGTGGGGGGCCTGCCTGAGCTTGCCTCCTGCTTTCAGAGCCGACCACGGGCCTGAGGCTGGCACAGCGCAACTACATTCCAATCTCTCCTGTCTCCAGTGCTGACCTCTAAGTGATATCTTAAAGGAAAGATGTTTAATACAAATCAGGTCTAGGAGACAGCACCAATCTGTACCTTGAGCAGTGTCTGACGTGAGGCTTGAAAGCATTTTGTATTGCATTGTAATTATGTGCTTAGGAATTTCTCAGATGGAACTCTGCCCCTGCAGGGCTCTGGCAGTTTGTGTCCAAGAAAAGGCTGAAGCTTGCTTAGGAGAGCAGACACAAAGAGCCAGGACTGTGAGTGTTCACAGCACCCTCAGCAAGTAAGAGTCGCTGAAAGAGTCACTGAATCCATCTATCTCTGAGGATTCAGGTTGGCACTTAATCAAAATGAACTGCACGGTACGCTACAGAACAAGCAGTTGAAGCCGATCATGCCCGATCTGTGTGGAAGGTCCCACAAGTCCTACACCCTCCATCCTTTTCTCTAAATTTCACCCAACAGCTCTGACTTCCCCAGCAGTCCTAAGCTCCACCAGCCAGTGTGGCTGCAAGATGCGCACAATGTTATCAGCACTCTCTGAAGGGGATTTGCAGGATGCTCTGTGAAGGGCGAGGTGCCATGCAGATCAGCTGCAGAGGGAGGTTTTCAAGCACCTTTGAACGACAATGCCTTTCTGCTGCCCTACGAGGAAAATGGCGATGTGCTTCTCGTCTCAAAGCTCAGTAAGTTAAGTTCCCCTGAGGTGAACACTCCCACCTGCGGGCCTGCGTGGCAGTCAGGTTGCTTCTGCTTTGTTCTTAGAAGAACTAGGACACATTATGAAAGCATTCTGGAAGGCCACAGGCTGAACTCAAGCCACTGCTTGAATCTGATTTGCCTCTATTCATGTTCTCTGGATGCTTCCAGCATATTTCACAGTCAACACCACACATCATCAATCTTTGGTTCTATATTTCAAATCAGAGTAGATTTTCTTGTATAATGTCAGACCATCCTTAGATAGTACAACTAGCCTGTGTCATCTCTACCAATCCTGTTGTCTGGGAAGACCCCATAACCTTACTTGATCCCTCCCTTCCCTTTCTCTTTCTTGTCCATCTGTCTGTCCTCTTAGGCTGCTACTGGGTGTGGTGGCACGTGCCCGTAACCACACCTATTCACAAGGCTGAGGAAGGAGAATCATTTAAGCCCAGGACCTGCAGGTTAGCTCTGGCAACAGACTTTGCCTTAAAAAAGGAAAATAAAGAAAAAAGCTACTATTTATACAAGCAATACAGACTCCTCTTCTGGTTTTTTTTTTTTTTTTGCTTTGTTTCGTTTGGCACCGTGAGTCTGAACCTGGGGCTTCATGCCTGCCAGGCAAGTGCTGCACCATTCCTGGCATTATCCTTCATTTTTGTTGTATTCTAAATAACAACCTCCATAAAAAGTACTATTATAAGTGTATGGTGTATTCTTCCAAAATGTTCTCTGTGCAGTACAGCACATACACATGTTCATATATATACATACATGTCTGTTAAGACAAGTTTGCGAGACCTTCCTATAAACAGGAAGGAGTCCTTATTTTTCTGCACCTGATTCCCATTCAGAAGAGGCTGTTTTTGATCAGCTTTACTATAAACATAATTCAATTAGAAATGATTAAAGAAACCATACTAAAGCTATACACATGTATACAGCGCTTTCAAATTACCAAAATATTTTCCTATGTTTTCTCATTTGATCGGGATAACCAATTAGAAATAATCATGACCGTGCCCTGGTTCCCACCCTTCCCCTTGTAGTCAGAAGGCAGCACAGGCTTTTCCTAGGCGTTCTTCCTCGGCATCATTGTTTATCCACCGGATGAGCCAGCTCTCGCCACTCCTGTGAGCCAGCTTCCCTGCCATCCAGGGCCTCCAGCCCCTTTCTGCAGGGACTGCACCATCTGGTCAACCAGACACAGCAGGAAGAAGGACTGGGGACCGTCCTCTCACCCAACACGCCAGTGCCTTGTTGTGTGACCTCGGCACTTCCATGGATGAGCTTATGGAAACCAAACCACCTGCAGGGTGAGCGCTTTCATAAAGTTCCAGGGTCTTAACTTGGAGGGACCCAATAACAACTCCCTGCAGCCCAACTTTCTTAAAACGTTTGGAATGAAGCAAGACAGGAAAGAGGGAAAAAGAGAAACAAACATGAGTACAACCCAGCTCTCAGGGCAAACCTTTCCAGCTGTTCATATAATCACCCCTCATTACTTACTACCAAAGGGAATGTGAAGAAGGGAATGAATGTTATGATTCTAGCCAGGAGAGAATGACAGGAGGATTCCAAGATAATATACAGCAGCACAGCCATAAATGGCCAGAGGCCTGGAACACAGTGACCCCCAAGCTGAAGCCAGCATAAGGGGGCTGTTTGTCAGCTGCAGCAGAGTCTCGGACTGGATGCTCATAATTAGAACACTTCTTTTATCCCGGCACACGATTTTAAGCAATTAAATATATTTATTACTGTGCCTGCCCCCTCATCCCTGAAGCCTGCTTTTCCTTGGGGCTCCCATACTGTCCCAGAATTTCTGATAAATTCACGGAGCTGCTCGACATTTGGATTTAAAGAAAACACAGGAAGTGTTATCAGACTGGTGCCAGCCAAAGGTACCGGAACAGAATGCACACCTCTTCCTCAGGCCACAGCCTGACAGCTCCCAGGAGAGGCCCCGCCCACCGGCCTCCCAGGAACCTTACCATCCGCAGCACTGAAGTATTCTGGGTTAACAGAAGCGTACAACACTCCATTCCCGAGCCTGCTGTTATTTCTGTCAAAAAATAAGATCAGGTTGAAAACCCCAAATGCCCACATACTTCTGCTTAGGCTTTTACTTTTGTTACACCTGTCTTACTCGCTCTGTTTGACAAATGTCTTAAAGACACTTAAAGACAGAGTTGCTTGCTACGGAAGCTCCTGCCTGAATTCCTGATTCAGGTCTGGGCGGGCCAGCAGACATCTGAGGACACGTTTTTAGCTTCTTTGGTGGCCTCACATTAGGGCTTTTAAAGAAAACGTTTGTTTCTTTGCTCCATTGGCTATAGCAAGGCTTATTAGATAAGGAGGGCTAAATCGGCCCGCTCGGAAAAGTTCCACTTAAGCCAGAAGTGTCTGCGCCGGAATAGCCAGGAAGGGGAAGGGGCGCTCTGATAAAAGTATCATTGTCATTGCTGTTGTTCAATCATTAGAAAATGTTCTCTTTTCCTGGGAAGAACACTTGGCTAGAGAATCACGTTTTCCAGTCTGCACTATTTCCTCAAAAAGATGACCTTCTTTTGGGTTCAGATTGCCAAATCCTCAGATCACAGAGACAGTCTCAGCTTGGCCCCAGGGCTCACCTCTTCCGGTGGAAGTACAGCACTATCACCAGCCCCGTCACGATCAACAGGATGGTGACCGGCAGCGCGATGATCAGATAGATGAAGTTTTCATACGTTGCTGCAGGAACAAGAGGAAACAATACAGTGTCAGCAGCGAACAATCCGCTCATCTCACCTTGTTATATTCACTGGGAAGTACGGGGAAAAACAAAAACAAAAACCAAAACCCTGCAAACTCTTATCCTACCCGAGGAATTCCTGAAGGTAAACGGCATCAGAAATAATACAGCAGATAAGGTGGGACAAGTGCAGAGTGAGTTATATATTTTAAAGTACAGTGTATTTTGGTATAATAAGCTTAAATGATGGATGGAAAGAAAATAACCCTGAAATGCAGGTTGATTACTCTTCATGGAACACATAGTTGCTGAAATGAAACGAAAGGAGATTCCTACAGATCTAGCGCCGTGTTAATGCTCACCTGTTGCATCAGACACCGTTTTGCGTGAGCACCCCGCCCCCCACTGGATGGCCCCCTTGTCAGTGCCGCTCTATTTGTCACTTGTGAGAGTGGCTGAAGTGGAGATCGCAGAACTCGCTGAGGCACTGCTCACCAGCACCTGTGACAGGTGCGCAGGCACCAGAAAGTCAGATCTACGCCCCTGAAAACGGCGCCACGTGTGGGAAATCCGTGCAGTAACAGGTGGAGGAAAACGGACCATGCACATGGCAGGATGCAGGGAGGGAGGCATGGCGCAGAGAGGGTCAAGGGATGCTATTCTTGAAGGCAAAGTTCCTTTTGCCTGAGTACTGAAGGAGAAAGAAAAGCTGGACAGATAGTTTTCCCAGAAGACGGAAGGCTTAGATCTCTAAGCCTGGATGATCCTGAAAAGAAGTCAGGACCTGCAGATAAGGGGCCTTTTCCAGGCTACGTGGTTTCAACTCTGTTCCACATACTCAAAGGTCTGGGAAAGCTTTCGGAGCCAGTGATGAGCTGGTCAGGTAGAGGAGGGAACGGCTGTGCTGGAAGACAGACTGGGGGTGCTGGCCACCGCCATGTCCAGGAGAGCTGAGGGGTGTGTCCCACCCCCAGGCATGGTCTGTGCTCCTGAGTTCAGGCTTCCAGAAGAAACCACTGCTCCTGTTCTACAAACAAGATAACAGGGATGACCTGGCCTTCTGAGGGTCACACAAGTAGCTGGCAGGCATGGCCCCAGAATGGAAAAGCCCAGCCTGCCCACAGTCGGAGCTTGAGAGAGCCCTAAGACACAAGCAAGTGGGAAGCACGAGCTGCGGCAGTGGTGGTGGTGGCGATGGGGAGGTGTTAAGAGGCAGAACCCATGGGCTTGGGCTGGAACGAGAAGCGAATATGTGGGGAGCAGGAACAGCAAAGGACAGTTCGCCTTGGGGCCGGTGGGCTCGGAGGCCACTGAGCTGAGGAGCCGCCCAAGGACGGAGCAAGAAGCTGAAGCTCAGTTTGCGCCCAAGGACTCACTGGGGACCCGGTGGCATGGATCCCGAGTCACCTGCCACTGAGTGCTCTGCCACTAGCAACCATCATCCCCTATATTCTCCAGAGACCATTAAAGCGGCATTAATTTTTAAAATCAAAGGCATTTGTATCAAATTAAATATATTTTGTCTTCCAAAATGAATGGAGGCACTTGCAACTCCCAATTCCTGAAAATACTCACAAGGTAACAGGAAGCCAGGAGGCTTTTCTTTTCTCACCCTGAGGACTATTTCTTATGTTTGTATCACTTACACAACTGGTCAGGTTGTACTGTGTTCTTTTTGAGTTTCACATTTCAACAGGGACGCGGAGAAACTGGAACACATCCAGAGGAGAAGAACAAAATGATTAAATGGCTAGAAAATTGGTCTATGCGACTGGGCTACAAGAAAAGGCTGAAAGACCTAAGAATATTCAATCTGTAGAAGAGGAGCCTGAAGGGTAGTTTAATAGTATTCAAGAACACAAAGGGCTCCTAAAAACAGAGCAGGTGCCAGAGAGCTTCCAACGCCTGCCTCTCCTGAGGATTAAACAGCAGGAAATGAAACCCAACTGCAGCAGGGGCCTTGTCTGACATAAGCAAAAGCTTCCAGCAGCAACGCCAGAGCACGGTTTCAGTCTCCCTGCGGGCAATGCCAACTTCTGGGGGAGAAGCTCTGCAGGAGATGCCTGGATTCCCCGCAGCAGCACCGGTGCACTCCCAGGGTTGCGAATGGGACACGAAGGCAGACAGGACACGTCCTCTCCCAAGAGCGGCCAAGTCTGCTGAGCCCCAGAAGCAAGGGCAACTCTCTCATGGGCCAGAGCCTGACACCAGGCCCCCAACCCCAGGCTCGACTAGAGACTCTGGGGCAGGCTCAAGGGAGAGAAAGTTCAAAGACGCTGCCCAGGACAGGGTCACACCGTGCGTGTTCTCGGGGTGGACGGCGGCAAGAGCCGCTATGGTTAGGTTAGGTGTCCCTGAAGGCCCGTGTTGTGCAGGCTCGGACCTCAGCTTGTGGTGTGACTGGGACTAAGGCCTAGCAGCAGGAAGGTAGGCGGGGGAGGCATGGCCTTAAGGGCATGCTGGGGCTCTGGTCCTTCCGGTCTACTTCCTGGTCACCGAGCAGCTTTCTTCCCTCCACACTTCTTACCATGGTGTTCAGCCTCATCAGGGGCCCAAAAGCAACTGACTGTGCACAGAAACCTCAGAAAAACCATGAGCCAAAACAAACCTTTCGTCCTTGGAGTTTGATCTATCACAGGTATTTGCTCACAGTAACAGAAAGCTAACACAGAGGCTAACTGGTAAGACCAGGTTAAGAGATGAAATAGGAGAATGCAAATGCTTTCAATTGAGAAAATGACCTGCTAAGCATCTGCTGTCCCCTAGACACTGAGCCCAGGCACAGCGCCGCGCCAGGTGCACACGATGTTAGCATGTGGTGTGCAATTCTACCCTGCAGTATCTTCCCGCTGTGTGTCTCTAGGAGAATGTTCAGATATCATGCGTAACACTGAACATCTGGTACTGAACTGATGGACTACTAGAGTCCTTATTTTCTAAACAATTAATGAACCCACAGAATTATGTATTATTGATCATATACAGCATGTTTTGAAATAACTATATACTGAGCTAATTAACACGTCACCTCACATTCTTATCAATTTTATGTGGGAGGAACATCTAAAATCTACCCTCAGGAATATTCAAGAACATGTTATTGGTAACCATGGCATGCTGTACAACTGATTCTTTAAATTTATTTCTCTTATTCCAACGTCTCTTCAGAACCAGACCCTTCCAACTTCTTCTAGTAAGTACTACTACTACTCTCTACTTACATGAGCTCAACATTCTTAGATTCCATATATAATGAAATCATGCAGTATTTATCTTTTTGTGCCTGGAGTTTTTTTGTTGTTGTTTTTGTGTTTTTTAATGTATTTGGTACAGGGTCTCACTACACAGCTTGGCCTCATAGTGATCTTCCTGTTTTCAGCCTCCCCGTGCTGGGATTACAGGCGTGCGCCACCACATCTGGTCTCTCAGCCTGCTCTGAGCACCTAAGGGCAGGGCCAGCACAGCATGTGGTACCAGGGATCAAACCCTGGTCCTTGTGCTTGCCTAAGCCGGTGCTTAGTCCGCTAAGCTATCTCACCAGCTCCCTGTGCCTGGCTTATTTAACACATATCCCACTTGCTTTTTGTGTTGCTGCAAGACCGCCCTCTTTCTTAAGAGATGGAAAATGTTCCGTTGTGTGTATATATACATATTTTAACCCATTCATCTGTTGTGACAGCTGCAGTGGACACAGGGGTGCAGGTAGCTTAAGACACTTTGAGTTCATTTCCCTGGGTATACACCTAAGAGTGGCTCTGCTGCACCTGTTGAGCCCTTGTTATAATCAGACTTCAGAGCAGAGAAGCAGAAGTGCAGACACTGGAAAGGAAAAGCCCATGAGGCCCCCACGTACTGCCATGAGCTGCAGCTGGGCTATAAGGTGCTTTGCAAGGCCTTGTACTCTACTGGCTAGGCCCCCAGCTTGTTTTTAAAATACAGATTGCTCAAGTTGGCTTTGAACTTGTGATCATCCTGCCTCCACTTCCCAAGTGACTGGGATTATGGGCACATGCCATCATGCCTGGCTGGGATGCTATTTTCTTGGTCATTTTTTGCAGTTGGATCTTTATATGTAGTTCAGTTTCAGGCTGGCTTTGAGATCACTATGCAGCCCAGGCTGGCCTCAAACTTATGGTCCTTCTGTGTCAGCCTCCAGACTGCTAGGGCTGCAGGTATACACCACCACACCCAGCTCTGGACTGTGACTATTACTGAGGAGTAGTGAGAACACTATTATAGCAAATTTGATCCCATCATATGAACACAAAATAATCTGAAATATTGTATCAGTTTCTAATAAGACATTTTAAAAACTCTCAGTTGGGATATAATTTCATAAAACAAAAGACTAAATTTTCTTTGTTAAACAACAAGTATTTATATATGGTCCTCCTTGTGCTCAGATATTTTACAAAATTCAGTTTTATAATCAGACAGTAATCCCACCAAGTGGGGAGGCTACAGCAAAAGGAGTCCAAGTCTGATGCGACCCTGGACAATGCAGCGAGACCTTGCCAAACAACACAGAGCTGTAGATGTAGCTCAGGGCGAAAGCCTTGGGACAAACAAAACAAAATGTCCCACATGACTGAAATCATCACAGGGAACAGCTTTCAAATAACTCGGCTTTGCTGATGGCTTGAGCAAACCCTGTAACATCACCCGACCACTGCATATGGTGGTGAGCCCCGGGAGCTTCCGTGCACACGGGTGGATGTGCGCTGGTACTTCAAGTGTGCAGCTGTGTCTCACCAAGGGGAAGTAAGACGGCCTCCGCGGGGTACTCTGTCCTGAGGTTCTTACCATGCAGCAGTGAGACCAGAGGCTCCCTTCTAGGATTCTAAGCCTTGACTATGAACGGTAACAAGTCACTGCCCAAGCAGGGGTCAGGACTGTCAATTCAACATCTGCAGAATAGCTCTGAACACACCAGTGTGAAAGCCAAGATCTCTCCTGACTCTCTAGGGCTACACAAAGAGGCCCCAGACCCTCCAGCTTGTCACATGCAGGAGGAAACATGGGCCAGCACTTTTTCCCAAGCTGAGCTCCCAGTCTACACACTGGCTCCTCAATGTGTCCCTTTTAAACATGGGCCACCTCAGTTCTAACAGATCAGAGCGCCTTAGCAACCCAGGCTTCCCACACTTGCCCCGATCAGGATTTAGCTTTATGACACTACTTCTTTGACAAGCCTTACTTTTGGCCGGGACATAGAAGAACACAGGATCTGTCCATGACCCATTCCCAGAGAGCGAGGTGGCCTGAATCCGGGCGGTGTAGTTCCCTGGGTTTAGCCGGCTCAGTTTGGCCCCGCCATACTTCCTGTATTCCTGTCTGGACACACATTCTCGCTGATCCTGGGGAAATAAAACATGCGTGTCAACTTCCTACAAACACAGGAGACATCTGGCCCCAGCAGCTCATGACACTGGTGACTCTGGGTACCTAAACTGGGGCCACCCCAAGAATGATTCCAGTTGGCAAAAAGGGGAAGGAAACCAAATCCTGTCAGGCAGTCCCTGAGTTACTTAAAGAACACCCAAAACTTGTAATCGTTTCTATAAGCAAACAGAACTACAGAAGAATTAGAAATTGCTAAGGCGGACATGCTTATGCGGGTCGTCACCCTCTGCAATGTGCCGCTGAGGGGCCCTAGCAGCAAGGCTGCTCCATGTATGCGCTGCACCACTGCTCTGAGCCCAGCAGCTAGAACAGCCTCAACTCTCGCTCCCTCCCTCCCTCCCCGCACTGCTGGAGGTTAAGCTACCCAGGAGGCAAGCTGTGTGATGCTGTGCCATGCTCTGCTGTGCTATCCCAAAGCTACTGCACACGCGCGCAGCCCCGGACCACAGCCCCAGGCGTACCTCGGTTTGCGATCCGTACTTTATTTCATACATGAGAATCAGTCCATTGGGGTTCTCTGGTTCTGGCCACTTTAAAAAGATGGAGTTCTCAGGCCTCGACTCCCATGTCACTGGGCCAGGAATGTCGTCTGCTCCTTCTGTTAAACCATTTAAAAAGCGGCAAAGTTGGACTGGGGTTCTCAGGAAGGAAGACAAACGCGAGGCTAAGCTGTGAATGCACGCTTACCGCACGGGGCACAGTGGCCCAGGGTGTGTGACTGAGCCGCACCCCCGCTGACTCTTGCGTCTCAATGCATCACAGCATCCTCCCTTCGCCCCAGCCCCCACCAGAAAAGCCTGCAACCAAGCACAGCGGGAAATTCCTGGTGCTCCAAGCATCTTTCTTTAAATGCTGCTTCTATCACTTGCAGAAAGAACCCTCTTAACACTGCGGCACCGAATGGGGGTGCCAGCCATACTGAAGCCATACACAGACATCTATTTGCAGGCCACGTCTGCACAGCGCAACTGCAGTCCCCATGAGCTGTGAGAGACAGTCACATGGCCAAGCCGCTGGCAGCGAGCGAGCGTCCCTCCCTGGCCACAGTCCTTCCTAGAGCTGGTCTTAAGGAACACATGAAGGCTTAGCTCTAGCACGGCCCTTAGAACTCTCATGTGCTCAAGAGCCGAGCTTCTGGGAGGTGACTGAATCTCAGGGGCGCTACGCTCCTCAGCCGGCTCTGCCACTCATGTGCTAAGGAGCTGAGGGCACTGCTGGGAGGGGCATCTGGTCAGAGGCGGTCACCAGGGGCATGGCCTGTTGGGCATGACTCCCTCCTCAGCTACCTCATTTCTTTCTGTGCTTCCTGACCACCACGACGTGAGCAGCTCTTCTCTGCAGCAGGCTGTTTCACCGGGCCATTTTGGGATTTAAGCCTGTCCACCACGGACTGAATTCACACAGTGAGCCAAAATAAACCTCTTCTCTATGTTGTGGGCACTGAGTATTGTGTCTCAGCCACAAGAAAGTGACTTACACGAGGTCACCTCAACAAAGCAGCTACAGTAGTCTGGTTCTGAAGCGTCACCCAAAGGCCTGGTCTCCAGCGTGTGGTGGAGCTGCCGGGAAGGACATTAGGCCAAAGAAGCACCCTCAAAGGGTGCACTGAGACCCTGGCCTCTCCCTCTTTTCGTTTTCCAGCCTCCATGAGGTGAGCAGCTTTCTCCCACTGCAAACTCTGCCCATGATGTACAACTGTGCTACCACGAACCCAAAGCAACTGGGCCAAGTGACCATTAGTTGAAATTTCTGGAATCACCAGCCAGAAATCAACATTTCCTCCATTTAAGTTGTTTCTATCTCATTTTGGCACAATGACTGAACACTCCCTCACACTGCAGGTAACTCGAAACAGTAGTGAATCTGGGAGAATCCAAGGAGCAGGTGCACTTAACTGTGCACAAAGGGAGCAAAGGCTGAAATGCACAGTGGAAACCAAGAGGAGAAGGGACCCTGCAGGGAGCTATGCGACAGGAGACGGGCTCCGCTTCCTAGCTGGCTGCCTCCCAGGGATGGCACACTGATAGCTAAGACTGAGTCTAAGACTCTCACCCCAAGTGCCAAGGTAAACCGGATCACGCCATACCTGCAGGCATGGTTCTTGCAAAGACGAAGTTGGAAGCACTACAGCCCAGCTTCTCAGCCTCGTGGTTACAGCTGTGGATGTCAATCCGGTACAAAGTGAAAGGGCGTAGGTTGGAAATGACCGTCCTCTCCTTATTATCCACTCTGCTCTCAAAGAAGGGGTATTCTGTCTCCAGCTCCTCTGGGTCTGTGGTATTGTAGGTGTCAGCCACCGTAGTGTTCCTGCTTCGGCTGGGCATGGTGGTGTTGGCCACCTGCATAACATCTCTCCGCTTCCGTTCAGGCCTGCAGGCAAGAAAGAGGCTTGTTAGTGCTGCTGCCTCTTCTGTCTGCTCTTTGATGAGGGCAAGAGTAACAGGAAAGAAAAATCTTCACCTTGGATAAGCACCACCTCAGAGCAGGGGGGGATTTTGTTTTTTAGTATTTACCCTGCTTTCTCTGCTCTACACCCCAAGAACCAGCATATATACCCTGGCCCTGGCTCCTGACGGGATTCACTTTAAGATATCTCTAAACAAACGCCTCAGCCACTTGGTCACACAGAGCCCCGCTGCATCAGAAGCCAGTGGCATCTCTTCTTGGGCCTCATGGCTAAGCATTAAGGGTTCAAACTCATTCAACACATACTAAGATTTTTTGGGGAGGGGTGTTGCTCAGGCCCCAGAAAAAAGGGACAGAAGGAATTCAAAGGCCACAATGGCACACTTTTGATTCCTTCTGAAATAAGGTGACAATGTATTGATCCTAGCAGCACATGCCTGCACACCCAGCCCCTTTCTGGGGGCCTCCAGCTGACCGACGCTCGTTCTCTACCCCAAGCCTGCCGTGTGTGCCGTACTCCTGATGGTCTCTCTGGCCTTGCCTGCTGCTTGGCAGTGGCCACTGCGGTCTCCTCAGTATCCTGCCCATGAAAGGGGACGAGTTTTCGTGATGGATTTAAGACTCTGAACAATGGCTACAGGAACAGTAATGAAAGAAAAGCAAAAGGGAACATACAAAATCCCCAGGGGACATCACCACCACCCCAACAGGCCAACAACGGGGGCTTGACCTCCAATGGTTGCTTTAGTAGGATTTGAAAAACTGGGATTTTTAGGCTCCTCCAGGGCAACTCTACAGGCTCCTCTCACTCACACGAAGCAAGGAAAATGAACTTGAGAGGAGAATTCACACAGGACAAGCAGCCGTGAGGCTGTGCACAACTCGGAGGGGAATGGAGGAGGAGAAGAAGAAAAGGAAGGAAGGAAGGAAGGAAGGGAGGGAGGGAGGGAGGGAGGAGGGGAGCACAGTGTTGAGGCCACTGGCTGGTGACATGGTCTTCTGAATGGGAAAAAGACCAGGAACAAATGGGATGAACCTCTTCTGCTAAGAAAACTAAGTCCCAAAGAATAGGGGAAACACATGAGCCTCCAATACAGAAGATAGTAACATCAAGAACAAAGGTTCTGAGGGCATCCTGGGATCTCTGTGGAGGCTCACAGGAGGCCTAGCGGGCTTCTTGCTGGCCCCTAGGCCGAGATCTGGAGGCCAGAGGCAGGGGCAGGGAAAGGGCCACTGGCTCCCAGTGTGCTTGGCTTGTGGATTCCTCTGCAGATAAAAACATCATTCTTTGTGTAGTGACATCAGGCCCCACTGAAGGCAGAAACTGCACAACACCGAGAAACTTCACTCCAAAAGGTAGAGAAAGGAAAGTCAGGGGCAGGTGCAGCATTTTCACATTGCTGAGGAAGGAAGGGCTAGGAAATGAGGCCAATAATCCACCATCCTCAGGCCGTGCAAACCAACCAACCCACAAACTACCTTCCTGGAAGGAAGAACACAAGAAACCACATTCACTGCTAGACAGACTGCTTCCAACACATCACTAAGAAATCTCCTGCCTTCCCTTCCAAACTAACACAACACATGCTTGTGTCTGTAAGTCACCTACCATTTGGGTTTGAGCAACAGCAAAATAAGTGTCCACCCCTGCCCTACCCTACCACCACTGCTCGGGGCTCACATCAGCCATTAAGTGCACTCCACTGCTCTGGAGGCTGCACAGTTGCTGCCACTACCTCAGGGATCAGAAGTGAACAACAGAAGGCCAGCAGGAAGGCCGGAGCAGAGAGCACAGCGGCTCACATGGCTGCAGCTAACTCTACATGGCGCCCAAAGGCCAACATGGTGGCCAACTCTCCTTACTCCTCTTGATAACACAACCTACTTCCATGGGAAATCCTTTCACTTCTCAATGTGTCAACATGTTACTGACAAAAACAAATGCTCTGAAGAGAACAATAAAGATGCTAGCCAAGGACGACACTTGGTACCACATGGCAACTTCACAAACTGGCTTCCCATGCGCTTCTGACACCCAGCATGCTGGACCATGCAGAAGCAAGGAAGTCTAACATGGCCAATTTTCACCTTCAAGTAAATTGTTCCTAGGATGAACTGCATGAACTCAAAGTAGCTTTTGGATAGTCTAGCTACAAAACAAAAAACTAGACTGCATGATGTAGTTATTCTGGTCACTCCTATCTGTGAGCTTGTCAGAACTTACACAAACATCAGATTTAAGGCTTAGCAGGACGCAAACAAAAAGTAGTGAGTTCCTAATGAATTGTGGCCTCTCACCATGGATAAAAAATGGTATCTATGTTCATACCATGAAAAGAGAGAGCTGTCAAACTGGATTTGTTTTAAGACAGAGAAGTCAGACTGTGGGAATAGATGTGCGTGTTTCTTAGGATTTGGCAGACAGGAAACTTATTTTGACCCCAATGACACAACTGCTGGGTGTTAATAACACTGATGTCAACCACATCACTTAATCTGGTGTTCCACATCCGATAAGAAGGTATCATCTTGTGACTACAACTGGAAGTTAGGGCCTTTCTCCTATGGTGTGTACCTCACAGGCCCTTGTGGCAGAAGCGCGGCCCTCAGGGGCAGTAGTAAGAGGTAGTGAAACCCTTAGGAGATGGGACCTACTGGCAGATGCTTGGGTAACTGAAGGTGCTGCTCTCAGACCTGAGGAGAGAGCAGGCCGTTGGCCTGAGAGCAGCTTCTTATTCAAGAGCAAAGCAGATTCCTGGGTCTCTCTGGCATCTTGGTTTCTTGGGTCCCTCCTCCTAAGTGCTCTTGCCAGGGTGCTCCACCTTGTCATCCAGCCCAGGGGCCCTCACAGAGCAGAGCAGAGGATGGCTCCATGTGCTTTAGCTTTTCGAAGCTGAGAGCTTTACATACTGCCTAGTCTTAGGCATTTTGTTATAGCAACAGAAAATGAACTAATGAAACTTTTTAAATCCTTGACTTAGAACCACAATCTCTGAGGCAGGCTAGAAAGCACATCGGTGTAACCAACAGCCTTTGGTAGACAGTAAACAGACAGCCTCATGGGGCTGGCATGTCTAGCTCAGTGGTGGAATGCTTGCCCAGCACGCATGAGGCCCTAGATTTGATCCTCAGCACCACAACAAAACAAAATAAAAGACAACTTCCCACCATGCCTGCTGGGGACAATCTTTATTCATCCTTTCCTGTGGCATCAGGAACTGTCCCGCAGACCATGCTGAAGTGGGTGGAATTCAATGAGGGAAAAGATCCCTGAGGTCTGAGGATGCAGCCTACCTCTCAAACAGATTCTAAACTAATTAGGATACACAGACACCATGGTAATAAAACCAGAGTGCACACTGATGCTCGAGGCTGACACTTAGACAGCAGCACTAAGATCTGATCTTGGAGCTGCCCGAACAGGCCGGCAGAGGAACCACTGCAATGTGGGCAGTGCATCTGCAGCTTGGAAACAGAGAGACAGAGACAGACAGACAGACAGAGACAGAGACAGAGAGAGAGACAGACAGACACGCACACACACACACAGGGGAGGGGGAGAGAGACAGACAAACACACACGGGGGGGAAGAGACACACACACACACACACACGAGGGGGGAGGGAGAGAGGCAGACACACACACATGTGGAGGGGGAAGAGAGAGACAGAGATAGAGAGATAGAGAGACAGACACACAGACATGGACACAGAGACAGAGAAGGAGGGGAAAAGTTATTAAGCAGAGAGTAGTTGCTTTCTCAAAAAGAAATAGAATCTTCAGTTATAAAAGACTTTTATTTCCTACTTAACCGAGTCCTCAAAGTAAGAGAGGCTATCTTTGACCATTTTGCAAATATCCTAAAAGTCACTTGAGAGAGGAAAAGAAAAACTCTTTAAGACCCATGTGTCATTACAACCTAAGAAAGTTTTCAGAGACAAATTACTGTAAATATGGAATAACCTGCTACATACTTCCGAGGCCTCGGAGAACACGATAGGCAAAGCTAGCAGCTGAGCACCGTGGGGACAGGGTCAGGGACCTCCCAGGGCTGGTGTGATCCACCCACCATCAGGATTCAGGAGCAAGGCTACCCCCAGAGCTGTGAAGGGAGTCGTGGACCACCACGATGTCCAACTCCTGTCCCTGACACGATCAGGCTGCTCTACGGAGGTTTCCTTCAGTTTTCAAAAAACATTTGGTTTGCTATTTTGTTGTTGTGCTAAGGTAAACTGTTCAAATAAAGAAATCAATTACACAAATTCTTGCCATTTAACTGCATGTATACACGTGGGTTGGGCCTCACACTTAGCAGGCAAGGGCCCTACTACTGAACCACACCTCTGTTCCTTATAAACTGGTATTCAGAGACACAGCCTTGAAAAGTTGCCCAGGCTGGCCACCAACTTGTGGCTCTCCTGACTCAGCCTCCTGAGCAGCTGGGGCACGGGTGTGCCACCCCACCCAGCCTATTTTTAACTGTGTATTCAGCAGCATGAACTGCTGTATAACACTCGTCTCCGTTTCCAGAACATTCTCATCATCCCAAACAGAAAGCAACTTTCCTAGCTTCCTCCTTGCGCTACTCCCTGCTCCTGGTGAATCTTCTACTGCACATCTGCCTGTTCCATTTTTCCACACACAGGGACGGGTACGTGCGGACTTATTTCACTTGCATGGGTTCTCAGGCCTCGTGCATGCTCCACAGTGGTCTGACTTTGCTCCTTTTCACTGGTGAATTCCATCCCATGGAAGGCTGGACCTCCTTTGGCTCCTCCCCTTGTCTGAGGATGGACCCTGAGTTGTTTCCAGGCTTTCCCTGTACAGTGCTGCTACCCAATACTTCCTTTCCTCCACTTTTGGTCCTGCTTCATAAAGTGTGAGGCTGTAGCACAGGAGTAGAGACTCCTGGGGGCAAAGGCTGCCTCCTATTCTGAGCCCCAACCTACTTGTACAGGATGCCTGGGGAAGCCGGAAGGGGCAGCAGGGAAGAGCGAGTCCTGCTTTTTCTTTGGCTCATTTCCACGCATATGGGCAGGTGACTGACGCCCCAGCCTCACTTCCCATCCCCAAGGACCCCACCTATGGGAGGTGGTGAGCCCGAGATAGCAGTACCTGCTAATCCTCAGCACCCCACACCCAAGCCTGAGCCCCTTTTGCTCAGGCCTGCCAGCTTCCCCAGCCAAGCTGGAATCCTGTTTCCTGCTCCAGCCAGAGGCCCTTGTATCATGCCCTGCACTGCCCAGTACAGAGAAGCAAGGAACCCACCCTGGGAGCCACAGCCTTTCAAATGGCCCCATACCTGGGCACGAAGATGGAGTTGTGCAGGAAATTCTCAAACACCTTCCGGTACTCAGCCTCCTCCTTCTCAGCCTGCTTCTCGGCTTCCGTCTTGGGGCAAGCGCAGCAAGGCCCCTTCTCCCCACCGCACACTTCAGTCTTAGGATTCTCCGTGACCTCTTCGACGTCAATGGTGCCGTCTGCATACTTCCGGATGGGGATTTTGTCTTCTCAGAAAAGAGAAGCACAGAGGAGAATGGGAGTGAGAGCCTGGCACTGCACACGTGGAAGGACAGGGCAGGCTGTGGGTGCTGCCTCTTAACTAACTGTGAGTTGGTTTCCAAGCCAAGAAATTATACTTTCACCTAACAGGTGTGACACTGGGGCTCAGGTGCACCCAGCCTCCGGGCACGGGCGTCTCACCACCTCCCCGCAGCTGCACTCTTACCTTTGGAGCAGTAGTTGTGCCGGTACAGGTAGCCATCCTGAGGCTGCCGCTGCCACCGCACGATGTAGTAGCTCAGGTTCCCGTTGGGTAGAGACGGAGGGTTCCACTTCACAATGAGCTGAGAAGACGAGTTAGATGCCGAAAGGACATCCAGGGGAATGGAAGGGACTGGAAAGGAGGACAGAGAGCATTTCAGAAAATAAACGAGTTTAAGGTCGAGGCATTAGGGACTCTGTAAATCAACAGGAATTTGCAAGTATGACCTGGATAAGAAGACAGCAATAAAAACCGAAACACACAGTGAAAACCGAACCTTTTCAAAGAGTACTAATTTAAATGCCAACATCTCCCTTTATAGCATCTATTCTTGGGTAATCGCCGTGAAAACAAATACAGCTGAGTTGCAAGTAGAAAAGGTTCCCAGGGCAAGGGCAGGGGAGGAACAGCTGACTTAAAATCTACAGGTCATTCAGATACCCACATTTCTCTTTTCTTACAGCTTCCAAGCTGCAACACACTTACCTCCAGTGGTTTTACCAAGTGGAAAACTGACTGATTGGGATGTTAAATCTCTGGTAAAAATGTAAGAAGCTGAAGGGAACGGTGGAAGGAGGAGGAAGCTGGCTGTATGTGTGTGTGTGCGTGTGCGTGTGCGTGTGTGTACACAGAAGCATGCATGCCTCTGAGAAAGAGATCAGGGGAAAGGCAGTGCAGACAGCAAGGAAGCCCGCCAATCCGATAATCTGCTCCAGCCGATTGACTGGGACTCGACTGCAAAGCAGCCTACAGATGCAAACACGTGTAAGCCCTGATTTTAAGCAGAAGACTCTGTTACCAGCAAAAGAACACTGATTTACGGGCAAAGCATTATAATCCAATCAACCTCAACTTCTGCTGACACCCAAGCTCAGGCCAAGTGCTGACGTATCAGGGAGGAAACATGCATCCCAGGATCACTGACATCGCGTTCTCTGTCTACAGCCGTACCACTGCATGCGCCCAACCACATCTTAAATTGTGTTCTCACTGGGTTCACAAAAAGCAGCAATTTGGGTAGTTTTTCCAAAGCTCAAGAGGTACCTTCCCAGTATGCACTGAACCAACAGGCTGTTTTTAAATGTGAAATGAGAAACACTACAGGATACAGAACACAGGGATCCCAGCCTCTCCAAGGGGTAGAACTTTGGGGAAAGGCTATGGCTAACACTAGCTTTTCCAGAGAAAATACAATCACCTGTCCTTGGTCAATTTAGTTTCCAAAAGCAAGTACTTAAAAAATAAACAGCTTATTCCTATATGTTTCAATATAGGTGTCACAAAAAACAGGCACAAGAACAGTTATTAATCTGTTCCTACGACTTGTGAGGATAGGGCTGAAATGCAGGGAGAAGATTCATTCTGTACAGGGATTGGTTTTTTTTATCTTTTGGGGGAAAGAAAGATGTTTCTTAATAAATTTCTATAGTAAGGAAAAATTCCTATTTTTCTCCAACTCACTACAAGGACTGATTGCTGGGCAATCTAGAGGTGATGGACACTTCGGGATGATTACGTTGTCCCCAGGACCTTCTCTACCTGTCTGTTTCCTGGCTGCCAGGGGGTGAACCACTCTGCTATACCCTTTCCATGATGCTCTTCCTTACCCTGGACCCAGAAACAAAGCGGGCAAAGAGACCATGGGCTGAACCTCTAAAACAATGTGCCCAAATAAGTCTTTCTTATCTTAAAATTGTATTTCTCAGGTATTCTGTCCGAATGACGGGAAGCTACGACACTAGCCTAGCACCCGGGCAAGTTGGGCTCACAGGCACAGAAGAGGGAGGTAGGTGACAGGAGATGGTTCCAAATCCAAAAGCTGAGCCAGGAGAACCTGAGGTGCTGCAGTGGGAAAGATCATGCACCCCAGGTGCAGTGGCACACACCATGATCCAAGAGTTCTAGGAGGCTGTGGAAAGAGGAGTGTAAGTTTGAGCCCAGTATGGGCAACACGGCAAGACCATGTCTCAAAACAAAAAAACTAGAGGCCACAAATGGATTCACTCGAAACCAACAGAGCATTATGCACCCATGAGAAAGACACAGCACACGCATCTTACTGCCAGTCTACACACACACTTCCGTCTGTTGGAGCACAGCAAGCTCATAAATAAGTGGGGGCAGGAGGGATGTCAGGGGCTTGTCTGGCACATGGTACCTGAAGCATTGGTGCGGATATACAGGATTTCACTCTTGGCCCCACGGATGTGGTCGTTCTCTACCATGGTGAGGGTCACGGCCTTGATGTAGACTGCGTACTGCGTCCAGGGCTTCAGCCCTTGCAGCAGGATGCCAGGCTCCCCATCCTTGTTGGGAGGCAGGTCCACATCCACCATGTTCCAGCTGTTGGAGCCACAAGCATCCTGTCCGTCATATTCAGTGACATTTTTAAATGGTCTGAAAGATAATCAACCAAGTGTAAGGCATGTGTTGGGCTCTGGCTCCGAAACTCCTTACTTGTAGCAGTTTTTTTCATCATTAAGTAAAACGAAGCACAGTCATTTAATACAAACATCAGATTTGATAAAGGATTTTGAGAAAACAGAAAAAAGGAAGCAGCTTCTAACATGAGTTGTTCACAGCATATTCTGATGCTTAAGTATCTTATAATATTCAAATATTTAGTTTTCACATTGTCTCAGAAACTCAGCTATGACTCAGTGAAATGAACAGCTGACGCAAAGTATCAGAGGGACTTCAAAGAGAGCAGAGATCTGTGTACAGATGCATGGCTGGGTAGGAGTTCTCCATTGATGAGATAAAGGTGCCACTAGTCACCAGCTTCTGAAACAGGCATTAATGTGACCTGCACGCTGTCACTACGGGAGACCACAGGGGATTCCTACACATACAAACACTGATCACAGAGCTGGCGAGACAGCTCAGTGGCCTAAGTGCCTGCTTTGGCAAGTGCAGGGACCAGGGTTCGATCCCTGGTCCTGCATACTATGTCGGCCCCACCCCCAGGCACGCTGAACCTGCGACCCAGTCTGAGCATGGTGGTGCATGCCTGTAATCCCAGCACTGGGGAGCCTAAAAACAAGAGGATTACTGCAAATGAGTCCAAGCCATGTAGTGAGACCTGTACCAAAGACATAAATGAAAACAGACAAACACGGAATGCCTAGCCGTCACCATCCTGTTTCAACTTTTGTCACTGGCTATGCCAATTCCAGGACCCTGGCCCAGCAGGGGGAAGGAAAGATGGTAGAGGCTGCCTCTGCCTCTTGCTCTAGGGAAGCCAGGCAGCTGGGACAGACATACGCATGAGGTGGGATCTGGCTAAGGCGACTGCAAGAACAACCCAGATGAGGGGGTGCAGGGAGGAGCAGGGAGACCCAGCAGAGCTGCAGCCTGGAGGAGGATGTCATGCTGCACAGACAGGCAGATGTCACCTGATGGCGTGGGAAAGCCCCCACTAGATTCTGGGAGAAGTCACAAAAGGCTGGAGACGCCAAAGCCAAAGCCGGTCTGTGTCTCCACTCCTTCCTTTGTTTGGGGCTCATGACCTTGAGCAGTGGCTGGGACAGGCCGGTAGATGCAACTGGCCAGGCTAGGGCTTTACTCATGCGGGTATAGCTGGAGTAGGGGTGCATGAGTCCAAAAGTATTTCAACCAAGTCATGTGTCACAGTTTATGACACTTCAGGGCGACCCAATCCTCTAAAATTTCAAGCTTTTCAACTCTTAGGGTTTATTCAAACATCTGTAACTAGCACTGAACAATGAACAGCCCAAGCTATCGTGGGATGGAACCTTGGGCTAGCTGGAAAGCGCATGTGAGAGGGAAGCCCGCACTCAGCCCAGTTTTCCATGGGGTCGCTGCTGGCTTCCCTCCAGACAACACACACAACATCCAAAGGACGGGGCACCGCTGTGCCCAGGCCCACTAGCGGAACGCCACCAGTGTGGAAACTTACGCCTCCTTGTAATAAACAGTGAAGCTGATGAGGTCCCTGTAGTCCGGGGGCCGGTACCGGTGCCAGGTTATGATCATACGGTTCTTCCACGTGGTGGTGGAGGTGAAACGTAACACGTCGCTTTCACCTGGGAGACAGAGGTACACCAGTGAGTGACAAAGATCTCTGAAAAGACACTGATCCGAGCATTCCTGCCCTCCTCTCCAAAGATGGCGTCCCTGTCTGGACGCTGCAGGTGGCATTCTTTCTACTAGCAACTCAAGCATTTCACTGTGTGAAGACCCAAGTGGTTGTTTGTTCTAGTTCAGTCATTGCTCTGGCTATGTGCCCAGGGAATGGACGTGAACCAGCAATTGTTCCTCAACCTGAAAGAACGAAGTAGGTGCCTCTCTTGGCCATCCCCAAGCTGCTGACTGCCAACGGGGGCCTGGTCACATGAGAGTGAACTTTAAGCTGGACCAGGTCTTTTGAGGAAACAGCAGCTAGTCTGCAGGTGTGGTGTCTGGCTATTCCTGCGCATCTCCCTGAGGCAGACACAGGTCTCCAAAAGGACCACAGAAGAACTGCTCTTAGCCTGACCTGGAAATAAAATTGGAAAGACATGGAATTTCCTAGAGGTCTCTAGCGAGGGAACCGGGCTGCACTGGGCCCACCCGTGTGTCGAGCGGAGGGGAGCCGTGGCGGCTGTGGTCTAGCCCCTAGGGATGCTGCCCCGAGCCCCTATGGTCTCTGCATCAGGTTCCACCTGCAGTGAGAGCCAGCGAAGAGCTGACTGCTGCTGCATGGCTCAGGAGACCCAGAACTCTGACTGCTTGTCCTGCCCCTGTGTTGGCCTGAACTGGATCATGCACCAAGGAGGTGGAGCAGAGAGATGGAGGGGAGTGCCACCCCAGGAAGTCTTCTGCATACAGGGGCTTGGCTGAGACCAGGAGCACCTTGTATGCCCTACTGGTGTAATGCCTAGGGAAACCACCACTGCACTCTCAGAGGAGAATAACAGCAGCTGCTTTTGCAGCTTGACAGGGCGGGCAGGCTGAGTAGGGAGAGAGCACTTTGAGGGTGCTCTGATACATCTGCTTCTGCCCTGGTCTCAATAGGGAAGCAGGCAGGGGCCCGGCTGTGGGGAGGGACGCTGGCTACACCCTACCCCATGCTGGCTCACCTCTCTCCCCCCTCACTTCCTCAGGGGCTGAGTGTCTACCATGCAAATCCATACACGCACAACACAAGCATTGGCCAACTGTTAAGCAGTTTTCACAGACCTAACTCCGTGTGTGTGTGTGTGTGTGTGTGTGTGTGTGTTCAAATCACTGTGATCACAAAAATTATTCTACCTTTTTTAATCTAAAATCAAAGGTAGAAACATAATTTGCCTTAACTACCCCAGCCTATGCAATAAAGCTCTGCCCTCCTAAAACCTTGTCTCACACAGAGTTAATGAAGGAGCCACACACTGTGACACCTAAGAGTTAATAAAGGAGCCATGCACTGTGACACCTAAGGCCTAGCGCCATGCTGGCAGGAAGGCTGGGCTAACGGAGGCTGGGCTCCATGTCGGTGAGACCTTAACATCAAAGCTATATCACCAGAGCAAGGTTATGATTAGATGGCTCAAAATCTAAACAGCTTCATGGATATAAAGACGCAGGCTCAGCCCATCTCTCTCTGCCAGGGTAGGAGCAGGCAGGGGGCTGTGTGGGTGGGCTGGGGAGCCTGTGGTCCCCAACAGCTGTTTGCTTATGGTCCCTTCCACAGGACATGGAAAGCAGAGCTGCTGGACCTGTGTGCCCACACAGAAAACGACACTGAGCTGCGTGCTCCGCGAGCACCTGTTCGGAGGCTGGGTGGGAACCTACTTTTCGATGCAATACTGAACACGCAGACACAAGTGCTTGGGAATGCACGTGGACCAGGCAACATCCAGACCCGCTCCCTACTGGCTGCGAAGAGGGGAAGATGTACACAGGAACGGGCCTAGGATGGCTGGTGGCCTGCCACGGGAAATGGGAGGGGTCTCCCCAGTGCACTGGGAAGGCTGACAGGAAGAAGGCCTGTGGTTAGCATCGCTGTGGAGCCCCCAGAGGGCTGAACCCTGTCACTCACAGGAGGCTCGCTCGCCGTTGTTCCTGGTGTTTATATCCCCTTTGCTCTGGCGCCCTTTCGTCCCCGTCACTTCCTCCATGCGGTAAATTTCAGAAACGCACAGTTTGGGATTGAAAGCGAAGTACATCTTCCCTGACTTGATGGTCAGGTTGCGGTGGTCCCAGTCCCACAGCTGCTGCAGGTTCTGGTTGTCCAGGACGTAGAAGGAGTAGTTCCTGGGGGCAGAGACATGGATGCTAGTGTACCTGCCCGTGTCCGTGGGCCACACCCATCTGCTGGCCCAGCCAGCATGGCTTCCTCTGTGGTGCTCCAGCTCCACAATGCCTTTCCTTTACCAATACAAGATTTAGTTACTGATGCAGAGAGAGAGAGAGAGAGAGAGAGAGAGAGAGAGAGAGAGAGAGAGAGAGAGAGAGACTCTTAACCAAGGTAATAGCATGAGTCAAGGGCAACATACTGAAATCAATAGGACCTAATTAATTTTATGATCTCTATTCCAACATCTAAGGCTCCACACACTAGAGGATGCTCCTCCAATCATCCCCTAGAAATGCTGTTGGTTGTTTATCTCAGAGCCAGGTATGTACTCTGCACTTGAAATCTGTGTGGGAGAACAGACACGCTCTGCTACCCAACCAGAACGGCTTACATATTTGCTGCAAAGCCTCCCGTTATCCTCAGGAGAAACTCCCACCCGTGCCCAATCAGCAGTGCATGATGGAATGGGAGACAGCTGAGGGGCAGGCAGCCCTAGGCTGTTCCCTCTTCTACACACACCTTTCATCCCAAGACGGTTGCACTTTAGTCCCTGCAGGTACAGGGAGGAAAGACGTCATCCAGATGGTCCTCCCCATCCCAGGGTGCCCAACTAGGCAGTGTGACTGTGTGTCTAATTCACTGGTTCTCCATATTCTGTGTGTATAAAGTTTGCTCTCAGAGTACAAAACTCCATACTTGGAGTTTCTGATGCAGGGGTCTGGGGTAGATGGAGACTCTGCATTTCTTCTAGATATTAGGTAATGCTGACACTGCCAATACTAGGATCATCCTGGAAAAACTACTGGTCCAACAGAGGCTGAGCTTCAGCAGCAAGGTGGTAGAGGCCCAGAGCCCAGCTGGTTGGCCATGACTCCTCCCCCAGTGCCCACACTGTCCACTAAAGGCAAGATGTGAAGACAGTCAACAGGGGAAATTACTACCAGTGGCCACTAGGTATGGGAGAAACTGTGTCTTGGGGGGTGAAACAGCACGGTGTAGGTCCAGCTTAGAGACCTGACCTCGGCTTGGCCTTCCTCGCTCACCCCCCAGGAGAAGCCAGCAGGCAGTGCCACGGCTGATGGTCTGAGGCTGGTGCATCAGTGGGTCTGTTCCCTTGGGCCTAGAACCCTTCTCCCACATTTGCTCCACACCTTTGGTTTCTTTCTAAGGTTCCCTTAGATCTTAGATTTGGGGAAGCACTTTCAGCTATTTCTGAGATTCATGCAGATGCAAGAAACGAACATAGCCAGGACAAGCGAGAACGCTGGAGTCCTCTTCTGCCCCGGAGGCTGTATGCACTGGGCACCTCTCTGCACCTGCTGGGGCTTCATCTCCCAGCCAGGACCTCCAACCAGCTGGTCCATCTTTAGCTGAGTCTTTCCAGACTAAAGCACCAGCTGCTGGGACAACGTTGCCAAGCAACATTAGACACCTCCTCGGGAGTTCAGAGACCGGGAGAGAACTCAGAAATGGAGACTATGGTGTGGACACGTCATTTGAGGGCTGTAAGGCTCAAGGCAAAGACCTTTTGTCTTGTCTGTGGCATCCTTTACTCACTGACAGGACCACAGGGGCATGAGCAGGTGGCAGCTGAGCTCCTTTTGGCTTCAATAGCCCTAGTACCCAGAGGGGTCACGGAGCTGAGGTGGAATCGGCTCTGCCACCTGGAGCCCTACCCTTCAGCACAGGCCCTTGGCACAGACTGGGGTGAGAGTGCCACCCACGCAAGGTCAGCACCTTGGCGCCACACCAGGTGCATGCTCCCAAGCCACTCTCAGGACACATGTACACCCACAAATGAGTAGTGAGGACATGACAGTCAATACAGATCTCTCGCTTCTGCATCTGTGTCTTGACAAAGGAATCAAAGGCATTTTCCAAGCGTCTAGACGGTGACACAAGCCTGGCTGGGCCTGCCGTCCCTGGAGACATAGCTGTTCCTGGTCCTCTCTCGCTGCTGGTCAGGGTCATTAAGCACCACCCGACAAGCACACAAGGGTCACAGAGATAGAAATGGGTTTGCGCTAGGTCCAAAGGAGAAGACTGCAATGCCACTGCCAAGCCCAGTGGGTCTGGCTGCTCTCTGGTCCCTGAGGCACGCCTGGGGACAAAAGTCTCCTTACTGGCAAAGAAACCTCTGGGCTGAGCTTGACGTAGGGACTTATTAATCAGGTCAAATTCCCCCTCAATCCAGGATGAAGCCTCTTTTAGTAAACTAATTTCACTAGTAGGAAATAGAGCTGCACTGAAAATACCTTCTGAACAAAACATTCTTCTCCCCATGGGAGGAAGCATGAATTATAAATCAGGAACTTGACAATGAATGGCAGGCACACTGAAGTTCTGTGTATTTGATTAATCACTTTGAAAAGCAAGATTATCTTTTTATAGTAAACAAATATTTTTCACAGCATTGTGAAAGCTGGGAGCCAGGATACCAACATCAATAAAACCCTGGTGCTACGGAGCCCGTGGAAGGTAAAGAAAAATATAAATAAAACCCGTATCGAACAATAATCAAGCGTTTCATTAGCTGTCTGTTTGTCATGCTCTTGGCTTTCCAACCCCAGCTTGGGGTCCTGCTCCCACCAAATTTCTGTGATCAGATGATAATTAAGAGAGGGTAAAAGGCAGAGATCTGTCCGCACATCTTTAAAATAAACTTGCATTTTCACTGTTCCTTAAAGGAAATGACTATCCTAGGAAATTATTTAGTAAGTGTGATTTCATAGTTGTTTCCAAGCTCACTGCCTTTACATTCGTTGAAGTTTTGGGCATTTCATTAGCTCCCGATGGTTCTATAATGCTCGGGTTTTGTTGATATTATTTTCTTGGCTTTCAGCCTTCTCAATGTTGTAAAAAACCATGTTTCTCCACATGGATGGGCCCCACCTGCCAATCTGTGTACACCAGCTGGGGTGGGGCTTCTGGAGGCATGAGCATGGCATCATCGACACGGACTGAAGTGTGTCACTGTGGCCACATGGCAGGGCCATCCTGGCTCCGAGTGTCAGGAGCAGTGTTCCCCCAGGAGCAGGAGGGGGAACAAGGGCAGGCACAGTAGCCTGGGATCTGAGCAGTCCTCAGAGGACAGTCCCTGGCACAGGGTTCAGAGCCTTCTAGTTGGGAATCCCAAGAGTTGATCTAAGCCCTCTTTCTACCACTTGCTCAGTAACAACTCTAGGTAGTGTGTTTGGCTTCTCTCTGGCTGGATTTTCTCAGCTGCAAATGTGAGGTACCTTCTCTGCTCTCTTCTGGTCCCGAGGCCAGTTGGAAGAACTGGATGAGGTACATATAAAAGGGTACTGTGAGCTTTGAATTATCTCACAAAGGTGTGGGATGACCTCTTCTGCTCTCTGAAGTGTCAAAGACCCCAGAACAAAGTGTCAGAGAACAGAAAAGTCCTATGCCCTGATCCACTGGTCCACAGCCATGGAGGTAGGCAGGGACAGTTCCCACCTTTCAAGCTCAGCAAGAAAATCTGCAAATACACACGCTAAGTTCAGTTGGTTTCTCCAAGGAGAAACTGCTGCCCTCTGACAGCTGTCTCTAGAGGGCATCAGAACGCAGCACAAAGTCATCCTCGGTACCAACACTCTGCAGCTGATGCAGGCCATGGCCTCCTCCCTGCAGAGGCCCCCTGCAATCCAGCTGCAGATGGCTGGCTTCACTGTGCCCGATCCTAAATTCAGTACCACACCATGCACTAGGGCTTGGCAAGGGCAGAAAAGTAAGCCTAGGTAAAGCCAGGCACCACACAGATACTCAGAAAATATTTCCTCTTGGGTGTTTTTAAAAATAACTTTATTGGAGTATCATTTACATGCCAAACATTTCGCCCATCACCAGTGCGTAGTTCCACGAGCTTCTGGGCACTTACAGAGCTTTCCAGCCATCTCTGCTACCCATTTTCAGACATTTCTATCACTGCCAAGGTCCTGCGCTCCTGCTGACATTCCAGCTCTGCGCCTGGCCCCAGCTATCACTATCCACGGTCCCCACCACTCGCTGTCCATTGCCTTTTCTGGAAATTACATACTACTGGGAGCACGGCCTTGTGTGCCTGGTGCTCTCCCCTATACCGTCTAATGTCTCTAAGGTCACTCGTGTTCTTACACGTACCACGCTACTTTCCTTTTTACTGTTTACCAGTACTCTGCTGTGTCACGTTTTGTTTATGCATGCACTCGGTGATAAACATCCACATTATTTCCAACAGGCTGGGTTCTGCGGAAGGTGGCGGGCTCTTACAAATGCCACGGCTATGCGCACTCACACACAGGTCTTGTACGGGCATGCTCTTGTTACTCTTGGGTAGATTCTGGAACTGCTGGTCGCATGGGTGAGTGTGTATTTTTTGAAAGTCTTAGGAAGGTGTCCAAGTGCGGCTATGTCTCAGAGCTGCAAGAAGGTGGTAGGAAGGGCTACAAAGTCAAGTGCGTGTGACAGAAGCACAGAAATGCCTGAGTGCACCTAAGGTATTTTTTTTCCTCTGAGAATTCAACACAGGGCCTTGTGCACGCTAGGCATGTATTCTTACCACTAAGCTGCAACCCTGGGCTTGCAAATTTTTATCATCTACTACTTCCAAGAATTTTTATTCACTCCAAGACAACAGAAGAAATCTGACTTCTTTTTTGTTCTGTTTTTTCAGGCCCAGGGACTGAACTCAGGGCCCCTGTACTGAATTATAATCTCCAGCCCTTCTTTTCTTTTTATTTGAGACAGACTGGCTGTGTTGTTAAGTGACTCACTGGGGTCACTTACGCATACCGCTAGGCCTCAGGAAACTTAAAATTTTAAGAACTTACTTACTTGATAGTATAAAAAAAATGTCCAAATCAGAAAATGTTACAGATAGATACAAGAAACATTTGCTCTCTTATTCAAGTGCATAAAAATTATAGCCATCTTGTGCATACAAATTATAAAACCCGTTTCCTCTGTGAAGAGCAGGCAGACCTTGATTCTCTTAATATCCCACACCATTTGCTGGCGACAGGATTACACAGAGCAGGTCATGTCCCTGCGGACACCCTGGCCATCTTTCTGGACAAATGGAAGAGCATCTGAGGTATGGGTGCCTCCCCTTCTTCAGTGAAGATCAGCCTGTCCTGCCGAGAATGCTGCTAGCTGTCGCCTGCCGAGAATGCTGCTAGCTGTCGCCAGCTTGCAAGTCAGGTATGAAACCAGCTCACAATGATGGTGAAAGGAAGATCAGGGGGCCCTGGGTGAGGACGAGGGGCCTCTGCTCTGGGTGATGTGCTTGAGCTTCCTTGAGTCTGCTCAGGAGATTTCAAGCAGGATCTCAATGTCATCTTGGAAAACCAGTGCTGCTGGGTTGGAAGAACTTCCATATAATGAATTACTCCTCTCATCAAAATAAAAGTCTACTGAACTTTCATCCCATCTGACCAAATGGAGACACTTATCTAGGTTCTCATAGCTACAAGAACGGTTCAAGAAGTACAGTATGTCACGGCAAAAATGAAACAAAAACTATCATCTTACTCATAAAGTGCTCTGGGGACGCAAGCATAGGAGAGGGATGGAGCAATCACTCCCAACCTCTGCTGCACAGACCAAGCACCCAGAGCTCCTGAGAGAAACAGAGATGCCCGACTCCCACCTACCCTGGACACTGACTGCGCGAGAAGGCGGTGCACAGTGGAAATTACAAACCTCCTGAAAGCCTCCCCCTTCCCAAGGGATTCCTGAGGATTCTAGTGTGTAGCAAACTCTGGGAAACGCTGGGATCAACATCACCCTGGCTTACACCAAAACCACACTGAAATTAAAATCCAGATAGCTTCGCTAATGCTCCTCTACTCTGAAACCTCGAATGTGCTCCAGGACCTACCTAAATTATAACCTCCACACCTGGGTGTGACATCTTACGTGGTCCTAGTGCCACCTACCTCCCCTGGAGTATCTGTCAAACAGGCCCCAGGATGCCCCAACTCGTCATCCCTGCTCCTGCCACTCCTTCCCGGAACTGCCCATCCTCACCCTCTCCTCTCTCTCTCTGGAAATCCTTCAAGGCTTATCTCATACGCCATCTCTTCTCGAAAGCCGGCAGAATCTTCTCCCCAAGAAAGGCACACTCCTTCCTTCTCCGGGACCCCCACCCCAAGCTACGCGCTGCGCTCCACGCATTCACCTCTTCGTCCCACCTCCTTCTTTCTGCCTTCTGTCTTTTCACTCCTTGCAGGAGAAATGGGGTAGCAGCTACAGGTACAGGCCTAACTGTATCCCTAGGCCTAAAAAGGGGAAGAAGTTAGGTGCTGCTGCTGGTCACCCCTGAAACAAACAGAGCTCCCCAAGAGTTCAAGGCAAGTGGAGATGAGCTATGCCTTTGCTCACAGCAAAGCAAGGCAGCCATGAGAAAGCAGCTCCCACTAGGAACGGCCAGAGTCTCAAGGGCGCTGGCCGGAGGCACAGCCTGGAGGAAGCAGCATGCAGGCTGTCCTGGGGGCAGGGCAGGGCAGGGCAGGGCTGGCCCTTGCCTGGGAAGACCCCAAACATGTGCATCCTTAAAGGTCCAACTGGTACCTTGGGTTGTATGCAGGTTTCATATAATGAGAAATACATCCTAAATATCCTGTGAATAAAACCCCAGCTTTAATTTTAGCCACATTTAAATGCATGATAAATTTACTTAGTGCACAATGAAAAGGTAATCACACCACGCATTAACTCCTAATAAAAACCAATTAAAGTCTTCTCTTGGCCTTCTCCTCTATGCCTAGCACTTGCTCAAACCTGGGGAAGAAAAACAGCCCCCAAACAGCATATCCTTAAGCATTCAGAAAATTTGACAGCTACAATGTGCCAAAGTGAAAGTACTTAATGAAATCTGGGATTCCAGAAATGAAGTACTTGGAGGCAAAAAGAAAAACAGAGTTCAACTCGTCTTTAAATTTAATACAACAACGACCAGCAGCTCACTCTGAAAAGGTCCCTGCTTCCCCCCAGATGCAGTCGCAGTTAGGGCCTGGCACTCTCCTTAGATTTGCAAAGAGAAAAACTTTTCTAAACAATTAGTGTTCCCAGTGGGGAGGACAGAGTGCCTTTCCAAGAGGGAATGAAGAGCTGCCCTCTTTCTCCTTAGCTATATCAGATGATGGAATTTTAGGAATTCAAGACTGACCAAGATTTAGTCTGAGAAAGACAGGGAGGCTGTGCAGAAGCCCTTCTGTGGTAACTTTCCTCAGTTAGGGCAGATAAATCTTCAAGGACAACCTCTCCCATGACCTTCCCACTCGCTTTTCCCTAAATCATTTCCCCAAATTCCGCTAAGAAGGAACCTAGCCCTTCACTAATAACTCCTTTTAATCTGTAAACCTTCACGCAGGGTCAGCGAGGCGCTCTTCTGAAGAGTGAGAATGTGGCAGGACAGGTGTGAAGGCACAGGCTGGCTAGTGGCTGGAAAGAAACGAAGTACGCAAGAAACACCAGCCTTTATCCTCTGGTGAAAAGCCCACGGCTGTTTTAAAATCTCTACCATAAAGCACATCTCCGCAGAAGGCAAAAGTTCTATCAATAGCAAAAATCCTATAAGCTAATCAATGAAAACAATTTCAGGAATCAAGATTACTTTATCACAAAATGAACTGACCATATTTTACAAAGTCCCTTAGGCTTCAATATTTGGAAGCATGCAATGACTTTTACACAGTTCAGTGCAGCGCCCTCAGGCAGATATGGGTCACGTAAATCATAATTACACTGAGAATTAAGCAAGTTAGACTGATTACTTTCACTCTTAGAAGAAGAGTCCCCAAAGCATGGCGCACCCGCACCTACAGGTTCCAATTCAGTAGGAAGGAAAACATCCCTGTTATCCAACATAACAACATCCTAGGAGTGGAGAACTACAACTCTGCACACGACTCTGCCAGGAAAAGGCAGCCCGCACCCAGGCAGCTGGGCAGCCCCTGGTCCCCTCCTGGGTAACAAGCAAGGGCTCTCCTTTTCACAAACACTGCACAGGTGCGCAAACACTGTACTTTGTCGCAGGAACATAATTTCCCATGAAACCTGTAGCACTTACCCTTCCAGCTGCTCTTCCCCTAAGATTTGGCGAAGGTTTTTCAGGAAGGACAAGGAGACCAAGGCATGGGAATGGCGGATCTTGACGTAGCCGGTCACCACCTCAATGAGCCCCATGAAGTTCTCCAGTTCCGACGCAATGTTATCTGCATCAAGAGAGGGGCTGTGCTGTCACTGGGTGAGGGAGCGGGGGGACGTGCTCAGGCCCATGCAGCGTGGTATGGGGAGCGATTCAGGGGAGTTGTGTGTGGGGAGATGCTCAGGATGTGGGCACACGGCCATCATCTCTTGTCACAAAAACATACTTCTTTCACCTTAACTTTCAACAGCCACTTCTGGGCAAGACCTCTGAGGCAGGAGAAAGCAAATTTCTAGGAGTCTGGGTTCTGCAGATCCCAAACTGATTAGCAGAATGTAAAATCATAAATATCAGACTGCCAATTAGCTCAGGCTGACAAATCCAGGGGATGCCTTCTAATGGGCTCTGTCAGCAGCCAGACCTGCCTCCACAGGACAAGGCCCTGGCTAATAAACAGTATTTTCTCGGTCTCATTAGGAACTGCCTTCACTGTGTTTCCAGTTCCTAAGATACGGGTTCTATATTTAAAGATTCCACCTTACTAAAACTGGAGGAAAACAAACCGAATGTACAAGGGCTATCTGCAGGTGATTTTCCCCCTTTTATGTGAGGTACTGAGGATTGAATCCAAGGCCTCACACACACTAGGAAAGCATGCTACTACAGAGCCACCTCCCTCATCGTGAAGATGCATTTTAAAAAAGCCATTCCTGTATCTCTTTGTTTTCTATAATGATCATGTATCACTTTCAAAACTAAAAAATAGAAAAAGTTGTTAAAAATATTTTAAAAATCACATAGAAACTGTGGATTTCCTTTCATCTTGTTAGCCCACACTTTTCTTATTCTAAATAATAGACATATACTTCAATTTGACTTGTGCCAAAACTACCATAAAGATTTTACTTCGGTATAATTCAATGATAGGAGTTTACTCTGTCTGATTTATAAAGTATTAATTACTGAAAGGTACTGTTTTGATCTGATATGATAAAAATAAAAGAATGGAGTGTTTTCTTGAAGGACAGGGCTTACATTTAATGGCTTTTCATGAGAAAGTAAGGGAAAATTCAAATCGGAAAGAGGAGAGGCTCCACATAGTTGGTGTTTACTAAACAAGAGCTTGAATTTGAGCACGGCACCCAGTGAGCCGTTTAGTGAAGGGATGGGGGCTCCTCCACAAGGCGTCCCATTGCCCTAAGCAAAACTAGTTTCTCACAATGGACATGAACTGGGAGACACACTTCCTTCATGCATGGAGATGTACCAGCTTCTTCTCAACTGATACTTCTGTATGGATGGAATTCACAGATTGCATTTTTTATCGTTGAGCTAGAATGCTTGTTTTTAGAAAAGCAAGTTTAGACACAAGATATGTTTGTTCCAGGGATGAGTAAGTTGAAGAGACTATAATTAATGTAGCCAAAGCAAAGAGCGTAACGAGGTGGTCTCCACTGTGAAGGGACGGGAAGTGAAAAGGGGGCAGCAGGAACGCGAAAGGAAGGCCTCAAACCTTGTGTCTTCTGTGTCTATACCGTAAGAGCAGTGTGCTCATTTGACAAATATAAAGGAAAAAAACCCTCAGATTTACAGAATATTAGTCCTTTCTTTTTCTCTTCAAATGAAAGGAAGTTCTTCACAAAAGGATCTACCCAAACAAAAATTTTCCTTTCAATGGCAATGTCTTCCTTTATTTAGTCTAGGCGACAATATCAGTACCCTGACCAAGTAGCCCCAGTGGTAGAGAAGTGAAGACATTACTAAAAGCCCTTGTCAATCAAACATCAGAAGGGAAAAAGTCAGGGTGTCACGCTTTGCACAAATGTGATTTAGGGGCAACTTTCCAGAACCGCCACCTTCTGTGAACCAAGGTGCTTCTACAGGGGCAAGACTGATGCTGTAGTGTATGAGGACTCATCATTGTGTCTTACGGCTTCCAGAAGGAAGCTGGGAGATCTACCACTCTTCTGGCTTTCAGAAGACACGACAACATCAAGTTCTTTCCTTCACTGCATCTCTTCAATATATGTAAGGAGGCCAAATTCTCTGGACGTAGAGAGGTGGGGATCTGGCCACAGAGGGAGCGGGCAAGTCATGCTCTAGTCCCCTAGTCGCTGCTGGATTCCCTATGTGTTGGGACTGGCCTCTCCGGCACACCATGTCACTGACGGATGAGGGGTGATCCCTTTTATAGGAATAAGCTGTACCAGTAGCTGAAACACAGCCTGCCTCTCAATCTGTGTTTTTATCTGGGAATGCAACTCAGAGAAGAGACATGCATGAGGGTCACACACTCTGTTGTTTCTCCAAACTGTATTTTAGTGGTGACTTGAGGACCAGACCAGGAGCTACATGGACTCAAGAAAACCCAAGATGTAGCCTCCCATCCAGGGGTGGGGGTACTCACTGCCTCGTCGGATATTAATGAGCAAGTTGCCCTTGAGGATGGTGCACCCTTGGAGCATCTGAGCCGAAGTCACAGAGTCGATGGTTTTTGTCTTCTTTTCTTCCTCACAGACCTTGGGGCAAGGACCTTCACATGGAATGCAGTACATGCTATGGAAGACAAAGAGGCAGCTGAAAACACAGAGAACCAAGTCTGCCTTCTTGCAATGAAGAACTATAAACAGGCTTTCTAGTTGCTACTGGAGCACACATTCTGAAAAGCGAGTGTTATGAAGTGGACGGGTGGTCACTGGCTGTCTCGTGCTCCAGCCCACCCGGGATAAGCTGTTCAAAGTGCGATCAAAAGAGGAAAGGAGCTATGAAGGAAAAAACACAATGCTTGTTTCCAGACAAAATACATGACCCGTTCTGGAAGCATGTGTGAATTCTAGGCTGCGCACAGGGAGCCAGCTGGTTCCACGTGGGAGACACAGACGCACAGAAAGAAAGCTCTGAAGGCTCAGGAGGAGAATGAGGCCGCTCTGGTTCTGCAGGCCTTGCTGCATGCTCAGGGCAGCAGCCAGGAGAGGTGGAAAGGGACAGTAACAGGACTGTGGCATCCCTGCCACCAACAGGCGTCTGTCTCCTGCAGTCGGTAGCCCACTAAATCCCCACAAGGGATTCTAAAAGCCATGTGTGCGGCACAGACCCATTATTGTCTTGTTCAAGCACAACTGAAATTATTTTTTGACAATGTTTTGCAGAAACTTGTAAATTGATCCAAATGTTGTTTTTGCTGCACATACAATAAAAGCAAGGAATTTCCAGGACTTTGTAATGAGATCCTGTTCCAAACGCTATCCTAACCATACCACGAACTACCAGGAGTCAGAGACGAGACTGGCATTTTTCCTGCTTATCTGCCATTATTTAGGGAACAAGACAAAATGCAAATCCAGCAGCTCCATATTCGAGATCTACAGCTATATGCAGAATCAAGGTTACAAAGTCAGGTCGATTTCCAAGCAATTGATGGTACAGCCTTATGAGACGTGTGTGACGTTGACGGGGAGGGAAGTCGGAGAGCCACCATATTTAAATTATTGTTGTTCAATGGTCTTTACTAAGCTTCATGAAGATAAAGAAAAGATATAAGAAAAATGTGTAAATTAGAGTTGTTTTTATTAAAGTCCTTTCCTCTCCCTTAAAATACTGTATCTATGACAAAGACATAGGAATTCGCTATGTTTAAAAGCTAACAGGTAAACAAAATTTCTTGGCTTGCTCTGTTCATGCTGGAGTCCTGCAGAACTGGACCCACCCAAATAAGGAGAATTCCTCCTCCTCCTAATATCTCAGGCAATGCTCTCCTTTCCACCATGGGCAGTGGTTTCCCTTCTGCATTTTTTTAAAGTCTTCGGCTGTTTCTTATTTATCCAAATAAGATATGTTTCCTTACCCTCCCTTTAAAAAAGTTCTGATTTTGAAATGATTGTAGATGCACAAGAAGTCACAAACACAGCAGAGGATCCATGAACCAGCCCTCCACTGAATTTCCTTCAGTGTCTGCTACATCTTACATAATGATAACACAATTTCAAAAACTGAAAATTAACACCAGCCCAACACAGAGATCTGTGTGGTCCCTACTGTAGTCAAGACCCCTCTGTGTGACCCATTTGTGGCCACTTTCCCTCACCCTGGCCCCTAACAGCCTTAGCTCCTGGCAACTACTAATCTGTTCTCCATCTCTATAATTTTATCATTTGGAGAATATTGAAGAATAAAATCACACAGTATGGGGACCTTTTGAGACTGGATTTCGGTACACAACATCTCGTCCCTGGGATCCATCCAAGTTGCAGTGTATTTTGGTGGCTTGTTCCCTGCTATAGCTAAGTGGTCTTCCTGTGTGTGGAAACATCATAGCCCACCTTCACCATCTACCTTTTGAAAGACAACTACGTCGTTCTAGTGTCTGCATATTACAAATAAAGATGCTCTAAACAACACAGTGCATGATTTTGTGTAGACATGGGTTTTCATTTCTCTGGGAGAAATGTCCAGGGCTGTTACGGATAGGTTGTAAGGCAGATCCTTGTTTAGTTTCCCTCCATCTTCTATTCAGGGAGAAAATTTTGAGCTACACACACCCCTTTATTAAAATGTCTAGAATTCATTTAGCACTTAAAATGATTTTGCAAGGAAGTGTTTTGCTTATGTATTTATAGATTAAACTTCCTCAACTTCACTCTGGTACAGAGTATAAACAGTAGTTAAAAAATATTTTAAAGTAAGTATTACACAGGCCTCACAGGCAGAGAAAGGGTATTTATTATTTCTTGATAATGTTTTATTTTAAAATGGAAAAGGTAGATCTGTAGCTCTGAGCAGATTATCAGAATGGGCAGGGGAAACAATGGCTCAATTCTTTAATGTGCTGCATGGGAAGAAAACAACCCTGGGAAGCCAGGGCTCCACTCTGCCCACCTCTGATACCTCCTGGTGGCGTGAGGAACTGCACATGCAGGTCACAGATGGTGCCACTCCTGTCCCCAGACCAGGGCTCGGGAGGACGGTGATGGCTCCACTGTGGCCAGGCCTCTCCTTGATGCCAGGCACGGCTCTAGGACCCACAGTACATACTGATACAGCTCTCTTACACACTAAGGATGTGCTATAGTTGGATCTCAGACCTCAGCTTGACACCATTGGGAAGTGGTGGAAACTTGAAGAAGTGAGGCCTCGTGAGAGGTCTTCTGGCCACTGGAGACAGGTCCCCGAGGGGCAGTGGGACCTCAGCACATTCCCTCGGATCTTTCTCTGTCTCCAATGCATTCCTGGACATGAGGCTCTATTCCATCATGTTCTGGATCAATTCCCAATACCCCCAATATACCAACACCACCAGCTGCTCCTAGAAGTCTGCAATTGTAGCACTCTGCGAGGCTGAGGCAGACTCTCAGCTTCAGCCCAGCTTGAACAAGTAGGGAATCAGCAGAACCATCATAATAAGTAAAGGGCTAGGGGTGCAGCTCAGTGCCAAGACCCTGGGTTTGATCCCCAGTACTGGGGCGGGGGTGGGGGGGTGGGGTACAGAGTTGGGTTGGGGGAGAAACAGAAAAAGAAGAAAAGTAAGTCTTGGCCATGTGTATGTAACACCAGTGCAGGAAGGTGACAGTCCTGCCTGGGCAACTATGGAGATCTGATCTCTCTCTCTCTCTCTCTCTCTCTCTCTCTCTCTCTCTCTATATATATATATA
>NW_004524578.1:6435593-6458028 GCF_000260255.1 Octodon degus | reverse complement strand
TTTGCTAAGTTCCGTTATTTAAATATTTTTATGTTCTTTTTTTGATACAGCATCTCACTACACAGCTCAGACTTGTAGTGATCCTCCCATTTCCAGGCTCCCTAGCACTGGGAGTACAGGCATGCACCACCATACCCAGTTTCAGTGACCAGCACGGTGTGCCTGGGGTTTCTGGGACCAGTGCAGTATATGGCACTGGGGATCAAACCCAGTGCCTGTGCTTGCCTAACCAGGTACTTAGTCCTTCTATGCAATTTTTTTTAATGGCTGTAAGTATAGGTCAATGTGAAAGTTCTGGGTTCAGACACCAGTACTACAAAAACAGAAGAGGGAGGGAGGGAGGGAGGGAGGGAGGGGAAGCGAGAAGAGAAAGAGGGAAGAGAAGAGGAAGGGGAAGCAGAAGGGAAGATGAGGCAGAGCACTCCTGCCCCTGGACCGCCCAGGCATCTGTCTATCCACCCGCACCCAGCCCCAGACCTCTGGCTGCCGTTGCGAATGAAGCCAGAGGGGCACTCCTGCATGCACTCGCCGTCGTGGATGACGAAGCCCTCAGAGTCACTGCTCTCGGCATTTGGGATGTTGGCGCAGAAGTCACGGTCCACGCAGCGCCAGCCTTCGAAGCGATAGGTGCCGGGCGGGCAGGCGGGCACACAGACGCCAGCATAGTAGAAGTGTCTGCAGGCCACGCAGGCCGTGTCATCGTCGGGCGCATGGCAGCTGCCCAGGCACTCGGGGTGGCAGCACTCGTTGTTCTCGGTGCATGCGCGCTTCCCGCACACGCTCGGGCACACTGTGGGCAGAAGGTCAGTGGTGAGATAGGGTGAGCCTGCAACCGGCACCCCTCACCCCACCCTGGGCTGCACAGGACACATAGGCTCTCCCTAGCCTCTTGGCCCCACTCCTTGTGTGGTCTGGGAGGAGCCAGAGGTGCAGGTAAGGGGGGAAGCCCCAGGAACCACATGGTCTACTCATCTTTAAAGGGCACCAAACTCTCCGGGTTCACATACAATCCCTGCTGAGGCCCCCAGAGGAGGCCTGAACCACACTGTGCTTTCTACACACACGCGCGCGCACACACACACGCACACACACACACAGAGCTATGGCAAAGTTTAAAGTATAAATCAGGCACAACAAGAGACAAACAATAACTAGTCATAAGAGAGAACCATTCTAACAGTAGCCTATAATAACAGTGAGGGTTTCTCCCCATACCCCTCTTTCTGTCTATCTCCTTCCTCCCAACCCCCACCACCTGTGTTGAGAATTCAACTCCCAGTGCCCTCCCACAGCACTACCCTGGAGGCTACCAGAGTTCTGACAAGTCACTCTATTAGTGTCAGACGTCACTCTGTGTGTGTGTGTTGTCTCTGAGCCCAAGGGACCACGAGATATTCAAGACTATCTCTTCTTAAACTCTTCTGTGTTCATATTAAGCAAAAGCAGGGTTTCACCACCACAGACCCACACGTCACATCCCAAACAGATGAGCTGGTGTTTATTTCCTAACAGCTCCGTAATGATCACCCTCTATAGACTGTCTGCCTTACTCGTAAATAAAGTATAAATCAACACAATATGAAATCTGGTTTGCATTATACATGCCCTACTTTTCCCTTTTCTGAGTTGGAAAACAATACAAGTTATTTAAATGTGTATATTTTTTATTCTGTCATGCAACGAGTCAAGATTTTATGGTTTTTTTTCTTATAAAAATACAAACTCCAAAAAGAATCTAAGATCATAGACGAGAGAGGGAACGTGAAGAATTTGCAAGTCCACCTGCTCGCAAGTGGCCCCTTTGTCATACCTTCTTATGTCCTTTCTTACACATGTGTACCAGCAATAAGACCTTTAGAAAGGATCAGATCCCATAGGAGAGCTGACTGCAGGGCACATCTTGTCTCCTACTATGAGACATTTCCCCATTCCCATTTTTTTATTATGCAATCTGCCCTGTGATCTTCCTAAGTGGTCTTAGTATTTCACCAGGACCGATTTCCAGAAGTGAGCCTGCCAAGTCAAACTGTCCTTTGGAAAGCCTACAACTTATACATCTAAGTGTACCCAAGAGCTCCTATTTCACTGCAAATAAGTTAACTTAAAAACAGGTATCAGGACTTGAATGTTCCAGTGAGCAGGATCAACTCTGAAGAAAACTGATGACTTCTCATGATACTGTCAAGCTTAAAATAATATTGTAACTTTCTCCTTTGAAATTATCTTTGGCAGAAACGCCAAATTGCTTTCCATCATTTTTTCTTTTTATAATTTTTAGTTGAGCACAGTGTGGTCTCCTTAGACAATGTAGGTAGCAGTGGCCGCATATCTTCAGGTCTGCCTCGTGAGATACAGGCAACATTTTTCTTTAAACTTGAACTTCCTGCAAAACCCCCTAAAACCAAGAAGAAATACTCTTTCTTCTTTTCCTCACTGGCTGGACTGCAGAAATACTACAATGAGCTCATGCAGCCATCCAGAACCACTAGGTAGTATATTAAAGATGGCAGAGAAGACTCTAGAAGTTTTCAGCAGTAGGAGAAATAAACTTTTGCTTTCTTTGAATGACTGCTTTGTATCATATGCAACCAACCTGATGTCTGGGGAGGCGCACCGGAGCTGTGTATAAATGGAAAAGAAAACATTCCTGGTGGTTTATGTCAGTCATTCTGTTTGACAAAATTTGCTCTCAATGACTCTGCTCTAGCTACTTGAAAAAAATAACCTGTCCAACACCTAACAAGAATTGTACTATCTATGACCACACCAATGAAGAAAATGTTGCAGAAACTCCTCAAATGTTAGAGACATACACTGTCCGAGATGGTGACTGTCTCAGAAAAAGGAACATGAATTTATATGCCTAGCAGAGCAGCAACAAACACAATCACCATCAAACCTTTCACTCAGACATAGAAAAACAAAGTAGAATAAATGACTGATTTCAAATATATTCATTAATAAGATCGTTTCAAGACTTAAGATCTAAAGAGACACAGGAAGTGCACAGCCTGACTTCTACATGGCTAGCAGCAGGCTCTGAGTCCATGCATCTTTATCTATGAACAACAATTTATCAAGCTCCTGCTACACGTACGGGTCATGTGTGGCCCCTCTCCTCAGGGAAGGATGCAGGACTGGAGAAGTCCAGAATTGGGTGTACATTTCCCGGCCTCTAGATGCCAGGAAGGTGCACAGAATGGAGAACACCAAAGATGGAATCACACGCAAATGTTTATAAAAGCCAACAAGCTGCTGTAGCTGGAGAGCTGCGTGCCTGCGCTGACGAAGGCTGCGTGTCGGCCCTTGATGGGAGGTGCAGGGTGATGCACAGGGGCCAGGCGCAGGGTGCGAGTCGGAGTTTCAGATCAGCAAGCTCACCTGGAAGTAGAACCATGAGGATTAGGGAGAACAGAGCTGGAAGAAGGAGGACTAGGCAAGAAGGAGGCTCACAACCTACCGTGTTGTCCCCAGAAAGCTCATGCAACATAACAGATCCATGAGGCTCAACGAACTGGCTGCAGAAATGAAGCACATCACACCTGGCTCACCAGGCTGTGCCGGCAGCAGGCTGGAGCACACCCCAGCCCGGACCCCATGAAGCTGCCTGCTCCTCACCATCCTCTTTCACCATGCTTTGTAGTTAGAGCCCGGGAAAGCTGGTTAGGAACCTCCCAGTCATCATCCAAGAGTAGCTGGGCCCAGTATTAACTTGCAGAAAGCCTTTTCCTCACAATATAAAGAAAATGCTATAGAAATGACAGAAAACAGATACCGAGATCAAACGGCCATTCAAACACTAACTCTAGAGCATTAAGGAGGATAGAAATGAAGACTAGCTTACTATAAGTTATACCCAAATGTAAACTTTCCCAGGACGCAAAAGGAAAATAAGTACTTGACTAAGAACTTGTTAGTTTGTTTTGCATTTCTACTTCCTACTCATGGAAAGCAGCAAGTCTGAGCAGGAGTACACTGAGACCTCCCAGAGGGAGAGCGAGGGGAGCCAGCTGCCTGGTCAGCCTGACCCTGCGGCTGGCAACAGGCAAGCTGGGGAGGTCAGGTTGATGGCAAGGGGTGGGAGCTACCTCCAGATGACTCTTGGTGTGCTTAAAGTTGGCCAGATCATCTTCTTTCCTGATAGGCACTTTCTCTTCAGGGGATTCCAAGGGAGCCGGCTCCTTTACGTCAAGCAATGCATAGTATGCACAACACCCATCTCTGTCCTGCAGGGACGAGGCGCAGCACGCCAGGGGCAGAAGGAAGGCTGAACCAATAGGAGCTTGTTCGCTAGAGGACAGACTTCATAAATAAGTGGCTGTCCCAAGGAGCAAAGCTGGGGCTCCCTTGGCTGAATCCTCCAAGAGGATTCCGGAAGGCAGGCAGGAAAACACGGGGAAGCGTGGGATTAAGAGTCCTGGAGCCAGCCCCAGAAGCCCGCTGTAAATTGTCTCATCTCAATGTATATAAATATTATTAGTGTTCAGGACTATTAAGGGATTTCTTGAAAAGCCCGGGGCAGCGTGTCTCGCCAGCAGATGGATAGCTGCTTCTGCGAGTGCCAAAGCTTAAAATTTAGTACATTAACCAAATTTCCAGTTATGTCACCAGGAGGGAAGAAAGGAACCTCTTTGGCTTCTGAGAAGGAGGAGCACACAGACGGTGGTTAAAGACATTCAACTTTGGAAAACAAGGGGGAAATGGAAGCTGCTATAAATTAACAAATGTATACAAGAGAAGGCAAATTGATTTGGCCCAAGAGGTCTTTCTATTTCTTGGAATTTGTACAGTAACCAACAATAAAAACAAAAGCCTATCTAAATGGCTGGAAAGGCTGATGGCCCTCCCCCACCAAGCACTGAGAAGACCAGTTCAGGATCACAATCACATTAAAATGTGGCCCTGCACTTACGAGTGTGTTCTCTTCATTTTAAAGAAGGAATTAAGTCACTCTCTCCTTCCCCCAGGATTCTGTATTTATTACATTTTTTCTAGGTATTTTTAAAATGTTTTCACTCTTGCCAATAATCTCTAATGATCTGAACTCACATAAAGCATTCTCAAAATCAAATGATAGTAAAACACTCTCCTGGATGCAAAGACAGCAGACTGTACCTTTCACAAGAGGGAAAAATGGAAGAAGGGCCTCTTGGTGGCCACAAAGTTTTGTGCAATGCAAACAATTTTACCTCAGATAATTTATAAAGGACGGAATTAGTCTGTGGATGTTCAAATAAGGCAAAGCTTCTAAATCAAAATAGAGTACTTTGGGGACATCTTAGCTATTCTGCGTTGACCTAAGCAACAAGCCACTGTTCTATATGAGAACAGGGTTGCCTAGTTGGCATGCATCATTACACATAAAATGGACTGCTACTAACCCTAGGAGAAGAGACTTGTACCTCCAAACTGCATCAGAAAAGCACATGGTCCAGAGAAATTTCATGTTCTTTTACCATGGAAGGAAGCAGCAGAAGAGAGGGAGAGGGTTCTAGGTGGGTTGGCCAGAAGCCCACCGAAGGCCGCTGGTATCCTCCAGAGAGCACTTGGCTAAAGAAAGGAATGAGAAGGTCTCCTCTGGACCTTAGTAGCCAGGACCTGCACCACAGCCTGCAGACAGGTCTTACGGGTTCCTGGAGGCAGCATTCGGATGTGGGTGGTTGAGAGTAATTAGGATCATTATTCGGGGTCATGAGGATGAAGCATACTCTCTCATAATGTGATGCTGCCTGCCAGAAAAAAGATCTCTTTAAAAAAATTTTACCCTCCTTCAGGTATTCTGCTGTAACAACAGAAAGCAAACTAAAATGGGTATCCATCAAAAGCAACAGATTGGTGAAGAGCAAGGGCCTCTCCAACACTGAGCCTGCCACCCTATTTTACCTCAGGTCTTTAGTTTATAGTTCTCTATGTCTGCTAGGATGAAAAAGCAGACTGACTGGAAAGTGTTGACACCCACAGAGTGAAACTAAGCGATGTACACCACACACACAAGCAGAAAGAGAAAGAGCCAAAGAGAGGAGAAGAAATAGGGGGTAGAAGGGGAGGAAAAGGAGAACAGGGAATGGATGTATGACTTTCAGAAAAGGAAGACAAACATCTGCAAAGCTGCTTCTCATTGCAAGAAACAGCAAGGTGTGACCCCACTGAACCACTGCTCAGAAATCCTAGTCAACTTCCAAATAAGCTTCTGCCTGGAAAACCGTAGCCATGAGGCAGAATCAGTTGCACATGGCAAAGAAAGTTCACCTGGAAACCTCCGCTTCCTGTATTTACAAGGGAAATCCACATAGATAATACTTTTCTTCCTAAAGCCAAAAAGAAACCATCGTCTGGTCTTCAGAGACCAGCCTGCCACAGGAGCTCAATCAAAAGCAGGTATCACTGGAGGGTAGAATCCGAAGAAACTGCACACTCTCTGTTTAGGTCAAAAGAAAAATGTGCTCCATTAAAGCTTATAAGAGAACTAGAGCTTTGAGCATGCGTAAGGGGCACCCAGAACAGTGTTTGGTGTGTGTGTAAGGAGGGCGTTGCTGGGAATCAAATCCAAGGCTTTGGACAAAGTAGGCCAGCGTTCCAGCTACTTGCTCGGGTCCCCAGGAAAGTGTGCTTGAGCGGAACTCGCAGGGCTCACAGCATGGGTGGCGAGGCCAAGCAGGACCACCACGCAGCTTTGTGACCTGTCAGCATGGTGGGTCGGAGAGGTTTCACTTTCTCCAGAATCCAGTATGTACAAAGGAGTTCCTCCCTGCAGATTTTCAAAGGGCTTACAACCAGTTTTGTGTGTTTCTTTCCTAACAGACAGATAGCTGGACAAGGCATCCTCGCATCAACACGAGAACTTTCTAAAATCCAGCGTGTGTGTATATGTGTTTGGGGGGTTACTGTTTCTCACTCCTTCAACTTCTCCACCTTTCACTCCTGATGCGAGGCTGGCTTGCAGGACTGCTTTAAAGTATGCCATGGAAGGAAGCCATATGCACAAAGCTCCTCAGGCCACGAGAACTGCCCAGACCAGAGCATCAGCAACAGTGTGTACTTCATGCAATCGGCCTCTTCCTTTCATCCAAGCAGATATCTTAAACCCAAAGGAAGTTTACAGGTGCCCCTCCAAGCCAATCCAGAACCCTTGACCACAGAAACCCACACGAATTTTTAAGCAGGGCATAAGGACACTCACTACCTTAGAGCACTCGCCTCCCGACAGTACACACTGCTTCTCCCTCACTCAGGTGTCTGGGAACAGAACAGCTGGAGCCTTCTGTCTGGCTCAGACTTGCAAAATACTCACACTCAGTGCTCTGAGATTGTGATCGTTAGATTTCTACCATATGCTCGACTCAGTCGCGCAACGTCTGACACGCGCACACCACTGTTCCTAGCCCTCCTGCAAACCCATTCCACCAGCACACCCGTCACAGGAAATGTGGTATGGAATCGGCTAAGACTAACAAGTCGAACACAGTCTGCCATGTCCAAGGCAATGGATCTGAAAACTGTCATCATGAGACTCAGGGGACTCCTTCTCAGCTTCAGGTCACCTGAAATTCCCAGGTCTGCTTTTCCACAATCACTAGTTTTTTCTATATGAATGCAACTCATAGCAGAGTCTGAAACCTGATCACTTCTTCACGCAGAAGTAACATTCAGGGGCCAGGAAGATGGCTCAGTAGAATAAGCGCTTGCCTGGCAAGTGCAAGAGCCTGAGTTCAATCTCTGGTTCCACCAAAAAAAAAAAAAAAAAGTAACATTCACTGAGTGTTTTCCATGTCCTTTCTCAGACATGAAACATCTTCTATACATTAATCCCCCTAACAGTCACGTGGCCATGGTGATTCTCAACATCTGTAGGCAAAGAGGAAACAGAAGCACTGAGAGACTAAATAACTCATTCAAGAGTAGAAATTTTTTTTGTCATCTGTTCGAGACAGGGTCTTGCTAAGCAGTGCAGCCTGTCTTTGAGCTCACTTTGTAGCCCAGGCTGGTTTTGAACTCACAACAATCCTCCTGCCTCAGCCTCCAGAGTGCTGGGATTATGGCTGTGCACCACCATGCCCGACTGAGTTGTTAAATTGAGAACCTGGGCTTGAAACACAGACCCTCCTGACACTGATCGTGGGCTCTTGGCTTGCAGCCGTCCCGGCGTGGCACGTTGTCTCTGTGGGCTTCTGCTGAAAGCAATGGGCAAGGAGAGTTCTTCTCTGCTTTCTTTTTTCAGCACGTGTCCACCAAGAAGAAATAAATCAAAAGCCCTAGCACCCTTTCCTCCTCCTGAGGTGCACCACTTAACCTGAAGGCAGAGCCCACTGCAGAAGCCTGTCAAGTATCCTGGGGACATGAAGGAGAAAACATGTAGTCACTCAGCCCTTTTAATTCACTGAGTCACAAGACAAAGGGAAGCCTCAGAGACGCCCCTCCTGCACAGATCTGCACAGCTGCATCTTGGGCGCTGTCGGCGGGGTCACTGCCTAGCTCCATCACGGCAGCGACAGCTCCTGTCATGGAAGGTACTTGCTGACTGTGGCTCTCTCTCTCACGGAAAGTGACTGCGATATCAGGAAACTAGGCCAACAAGACTGCTGGGTGACCCACAGGGCCAGCCCCACCTAAGTGAGTCCTATTAATGAGATTAGACAAGGAGGGCTCTTTCTCTTCATCAGCTCACACGGTTCAGCAAGACTGGAAGGTGCATCATGGGGGAGGAAGGATAGCCGTGTGCTGCTTCCCTTTGGGGAGCATCCTCAGAAGGCAATCAGGAACATCGAAGAGCCTTTTTACAGGCTAGGATGGAAGGGAAGGCACAAGGACCGAGTGTCAAATATTCATGTGAGCATTTCATTAACAAGCAAAAGAAATAATCACCTACTGTAAAGCCCACTGGACCGCCAAAGCCTCAACCAACCAGCCATGCTGGGCAGAACACTGAGCAAACTGGCAAATAAGCCAACACTGCAGAAAGAGCAGAGGAAACTGGAGGGAGAGAGTTATACATAGTGTCATTATCAAACAGATTTCAGGAGCTGGGTAGTAAGCGGGAGACAGAAAAGCTAGTAATGTGAAGAGGATGCAAGGCCAAGAGCTACAGTGATGGGCAAAGGCAGAGAAACTGACAGCGGCTCGCGAACCCCTCGGACAGGGCCGCTGGCTTTAGCTACCGTGGGTCAGGTGACTTCTGTCTGCCTCCACACCCCCTGGAGTAGCAGCTTCGCTGAGATACAATACACATATCCGTAATTCACCTGTTTGAAGCATAAAGTCTTATGGCTTTGCGTATATTCAGCATTGGGTAAAACACCACCACAAACAATGTCACAATATTTTCATGACCACACAGCACAAGCCACACCCATCAACTGATTGTCCCACTATCCAGTCCCCTCTCCTGCCCTCCACAGACACGAACACTACCCTGTCTCCACTGATCTGCCTATCGCCAGCATTTCATTTAACAAAAAGCACAACTGGCGGTTTTCTGAGATCAGCTTTCTCCACGGAACTCCTCAATGCTCACCCTTGATGTGGCATCTAGTCATCTTTCACTCCTCCTTACTGTTATTCATAAATTCTGGCCTTTATGATTCACACTGTAGAAAAATGAGCAGTGTAAGCTTCTAATTCATGCATAGTGATGCGGTTACAGGTACGTGGGTCTAACGTTAGAGAGAGGCTTGTTTTTATACACTACAATATATTTATGTTCCCAATTTACTCCAAAAGAAGAAAACTTACTCTTATCAAAATGATTAAATTGTGTCATTCTTTGATAGCAGGGACAAAAAGTCAAAGCCACCTGACCTGTGGGTTCGGCAGTCACCCTCAAGGTGGTTCTTCCCTATGCTTGGCATCAGCCTGCTGTCGGCTCCATTGATGGAAAGTTTAATTTTTTGGGGGGCGGGGGGAAGGGTCTACAGGGTGTTCAGGGTCTCACTACTAGATCGGACTCGTAGTGATCTGCCTGTTTACAGCCTGCCAAGAGCTGGGATTACAGGTGCGCACCATCACGCCCAGTCTCAATCACCATCTCAGCACACCCCGGGGTTGGGGATGGGGCTGGCACGGCAGGCCAGGACATCGAACCCTGCACCTGCTTGAAGGCACTTTAATCCACTGAGCTATTTGGCTGGCCCTGAAAATTTAAATCTTAAGCAAATGTAACTGCTACAGAAATGGCAGTAAATGAGACTGCTGCCACATCACAGGAGGTCTCCTGAGAGGGCAGTGAAGGAAAAGAGAAGGAGCAGTACCCAGTGTGAAGGGCGGTGGGGCAAGGACAGAGAATGTGAGGCTCGGCTTTTTCTTTTTCTTTTTTTTAACTATCACTGCATTTTTCATAAAGTGGATTATACTTCTGTTTAAGAACTACTTTTGCATACTTCAAAATTGTATAAGAACGTTTTCAGTTAAACTTCTTTCAAGGTCTATCCACACATTTGGAAAACGCAGATTAAGTTTTAAATGGAGGTAAGAAGTACCCCCAGACAAGGGTGTGGACCCTGGACCAGGCCAGACAAGCCCTGCTCCCATGAGCTCCGTAAGGCTGGTGTGGACTGGCTTGACCACACACAAGCAGTGTGCGTCTCTCGCTTACAGTTTATACTCTCCATCCATGTTTTCATGTTTGTTTTGTAGTCCTCCTTAAAAAAGCAAGTGGGGCCTCTGCAGAACAGGGCGAGCACAGGGCCAGATAGCAAGGAGACACGAGCCTTCTGAGTGCCTGTCACAGATGCTTACACTGACGGGGTGGAAAAAAAAGACTCCTTCCACACACTTCAAAATTACTCCAAGTTATTTTAAATTTGGAACTGTTTGTATATTCCTTATAAGTTTATAAAGCTCGCCCTGTCCCTCCATGACTAACTAAGGTGGAATTGAGAGAGAATTCTGTATTTATAACTTGCCTGCGTGTCCGTGCCTGCAGCCCTATTTCGACTCGCTGTTACTGTACACGGAGCTATGTGAGGTAGTATGGGCTCGTTTCCTAACAAGGCAGGCCTGCGTCCTGTAGGCACAGATGGGGGCTGTTCTGACCAAGCAGAGGCCACGCTCGGGGGCAGCGGCCTCCCACGTTGTGGCTTTGGCTGCCTCACTTGGAACTGGGGTAGATCCCATTTCTGGGCAACTACACTCCCTCCTGGTGTTGGCCCAAGTGTGATGGCTACAAATACACTGCCCACTGTGTACACCCCGAGAAACACAAGACCACGAGGAAGCGTGTGCCCACTTCACTTCCTCCTAGCTATTTCAATGAATTGTGAATCCAGAAGGCACACTGCCGTGACAACCCACACAAAAAGTCCCTTTTCACACATGCAAACATCTACAGCAACATAATTTAAATGACTGAGCGCTGCGACCCATCGGGACACTACTACTTAGAGAACAGTATACAATGCTTTGGATGAAATTATGTCAGTGTCGGCAGAAGCGTATCACAGGAGACGGAGAAATGGACAAGGCGCCTGCGCTGGCAGACTGTGCCCAGCACCTGTGGAGTTCAGGGTTCTCTTCCTCTTACACGCACACCTGTGCACACAGCGACATCACAGGTATTAAATAAGTTCCTCAGCAAGTCAAAGCTGCCCGCTTAAGAGGACACACACATCACTTCAATGGTCTCACAACTGTGCAAGACATTCTTTTGAATAATGCTTCCAGCAGTCACAGTTCATTTTTTGGTTTTAACACTGGGACAAGTAAATCTTTATAAAAAGAAAGAAAAAAGGGGATCACAGTACCATTTTTCCCTTTTTTAACATCAAAAGGAGAAACAGCTACCACAATATCAATTCTATGGCTGCTACCGAGGTTGGATTATTTTTTCTAAATATTATTTTTCCATGTGCATCGCTTTTTAATGTCTCTGGGTTCATTTTCTTTCTGGAAGCTTTTAAGTTTTTTGCCCCCTACAGTTGTACATTATTCAGTAATGGGGCTACATTCTGAGAAATGTCAGTTGGCTATGACATCACTGTGTAAATATCACTGGCATCATTAGCAACACAGTCTTAAGGGCCTTCTGTCATCCATGCAGTCTTCTGCGTCTGTTCATGACTGAAATGCCCTTTTGCGGCATGTGACAGTATTTACATTTGTATGGGCCATACTACATGTAAGTTATGCAAATAAAAACAAAGTCATCAAGCTGGAGAATGCTTTGACCATTTCTTTGGTCTGAATATCTAATGTACATGCTAGATACAATTCCTCATTCTTCAACCAATTCACTTAACGACCCAACTCACCAGTCACCAGGAGGGAACTTGGTTGAATGCTTTTTAAACAGCACTGTGCCTTGAAAATCTCAGTTATGGATGGCTTGGGAAGCCAGTGTCTTTGTCTGATTATTCAGACTCACTTCCCCGTCCTTGGTAATTAAATCTATCTAAGAAGCACAGATCGTAATACAGACTGGTGACCTTTACGCTCCATCATTTATTACCCTTCCAGAACCTCTGGTCCCCTCTCCTTTGATCTTGCTACTTCTCGACTGCACACCGCTGGAGGTGTAAATATTTACTTTAGAGTATCTGTTACACTAAAATATCACACTGTTCTTTTACATTATCAAATCAGTTTTCTAGTGCCATGTCCCAAAGTTATAGTACTTTTACTGCTGTGTAGAAAGCACAAAAGATAAACTTGTCTTTCAAAGTAAACCTTGTTATCTAGGAGGGTAGAACACAGTGTCCCCAATAATAATGTTCTGGTCAGCATAAGCCTCATGAGAATCAGTGTTTTGGGTAACTGGACCGCAGAACGCACCAACTTGCAAAAAATACATGGAACTTATATTTAGCTTATCAGATGATTCAAAAATTCCCCCCCAAAACATGCAAATGCATAACTGTCATTTCTGGAATGTCCTTCCAAAGACTACTATTACACACACACACACACACACACACACACACACACACACACACAGAAACACCTGCCATTCCCTCACAATTTTCTTGGCTTTTCTTTCATTGTGCTTAGTTTTTATTTTTGCAAGTGGTGGAGGTGGAGGGGGCAGTGCACATGAGATAAAACTTACAGACTTCTCCAGAATGTACTCTCATCTAGGCAACAGAAATCCAATCATCCTCAAAACTATCATTTCCTCAACTTCAACTGAGAAAAAAACTCTGACTCTCTGCTCTGGAAAATGTGACTGAAGGAATTCAAAGTCTAAAATAGCCTCCTTTTTCTAACATAATAATTGAATGTCTTTTTTGGGTGGGTGGGTGTTTGCTGTGGTTTCTGTAAATGCTAAGTAAGACTGGGTTCAACTAGGAAGCCAACCCAGGTATTCACAGAATGAAGATGCCACTTGAAAGAATAAATTGCACATGTAAAAACCCAATGGAGATGGGCTCCAGAGTGAGTTCTGTTTTTCCAATTAATTAGGAAACATCTGCTTATAAATTCTTATTTGATTTTGGGATCTTTCTATATTTATTATGTTTCCTGAATTTACGTATTTGGTTCTTTCCTGAATATGACCCAAACTATCAAATGAATTCTACTGCTGTGGTCCCACCTAGCACCAAGTACGGTTCCAGGGGAGCAAGAGCTCAGGCGAAACATGGCAAACGAAGCTTCCTCTTCCTCTGAAAAGGGAGATGGAGAACTCAAAGGCTTTCCTCTCAAGCACAGTGGACACGAAGCCTGTCAACCACCCTGCAATGTCAGCACACTGCCTCCCTTCTAGGTCGAGCTGCGGGTCATGGGCCGAGAACCCACCTCGGTTCCTGATGCGTAGGTTTCACCCTCTTCCTGTGTGAGCTGCTCCACCCAGCCCAAGTCCCTTCACTGCTTCCCAGACATGCTTCGATACGTCCCCCAGCCTTATTTCCAGAGTACCCTGGATGAAGGATCTTGGTACTTAGGGTGACTTGCTACAAGCAGGGCAGCTCTGCAGCCTGAAAGCCTGCGTGAGGAAGTGACACTTCCCCAGCGTGGAAGTGACACTCCAGGATTACTCCCTATTGCCTTGTTGGTCTGACGACTGAAGCAATTTGCACAGAAGTTCGTAAACAGAAAGAGGTCAAACTGTACACACGCTCTGATGGATGTGCCTGTCAGCATGCGTCTGGCGTACCAGGAGCACGTGTGAAGTTTACTTGCTAAACGAAGAGCTCCAGAGACAGCAACTCCTAGGACACAGGACCACGTTCTCAAATAGACACGTTAACCCTTAACTGGTGCCCCAAACTAGCCCAGTCCTTCCTGAATCCCCCACCAAAGGATTTCAAACATAAAAATCGTCTTCAAAAAGGTCTTCCAAAATTTTGACTCAAGTAACCTGAAAATAAGAATCTGGAAATGTTATAGAGTTATTTATTTTTTTTCTTCGAAGGAGTAACCACACAGCAACTTCAGGAAACTCATCTCCCCTGCTCCCAGAGCATCCTCGGCCTAGAGCTCAGGGGCTAGGAGGAGGCTGGGGTGTGCATGTCACAGGCTTGTGAACTGCCCTGCAGCATGCCTCAGCAGGTGATTTTATGTTTACTTCCACGGAGAACAAACATGGGCAAGTGACAAAAGAAAAGTTCTGCTAACATTTGGGTGACCTAAAACCGCTAGGGTAAGGCTCAAGTCGGCATTCGTGCGTTACAGCATGAGCCAGACTCTGCAGTGCTTGTTAAGCAGCGCACTGTGAGGAGGAGACCTCTCCTTTCACCCCTTACCCAGGAGGACCTCTCACCTAAGGCACTAGGGAGAAGAAGAGTGGGATGAGGCAGGAGGAGCAGAGAGCACAGGGACTACTCGGCCTGGTTCTGCTTTACTTCTGAGCTGAAGAACATCTTGGAAATAAGATAAATGCCAGAGGGAGGTGCCATCATCAGACCACAGAACCGGAGGCAACCCCAGAACTGGGCATTCAGCACAATGTCTTCGCCTGGTGGATGGGGGACAGGAAGCCCTGAATGTCATCCCCCTGTCAAGAGCCAGGCCAAGAAATGGGCCGAAGAGCCAGGTCTCCTGCCTTAGAGCCCCGAGCTGTTCTCTCACCACAAAGGTGATCATCACTGCATCTCATCCCTTCTACGCACACAGCCCCACCAAACTTAACACTACTACAGATTCTGAACTGGATTTTCTGCCACTCTCCAATTCTGTAACTGCCTATGAATGCATTCCCACAGCCACTGTTCTCGTTCAGCGATGGCAAATGTGTTAGAGCTTTCAACGACAGAAGCACCCCACTGTGGTGCACACCACCCCACTGTGGTGCACACTGTAGCCTTGCCACCACTTTGTCTAAGCAAAGCATATCAAACATGTTTTCCCAAACTGCCTTCTCCTTACTTAGCTAAACAAGCAGGGCTGGAACCTTCCCTGAAGCCTGCATTTCCTGCCCCCTGGCCGGAGGACCCGTCTTCCCGACTTCACACTCTCAGTCCACTTGGGCTCTGCAGGGCTGCAACACTACATCCTGAGCCAGCTGCTTCCAGCCTCCTGCCCATCCATGCTGCATGCCCATAGTTCCTCCCCCACCTCCGCCCCCATCCTTTGAAATTTCTAAACCTCAGTAGAGGAAGTGCCTCGGGGGCCATTAATAAGCTCGGTCATGCTCGAAATATCTGTTTCACCCACGAGGTTCTGTAGGCAGCAATTTCAAACCCGGCACACATTTAGGGAAAAGATGATCTGCCTCTACGACCCAATATTTGGAATTCCTAAAACACCACTCTTATTCATCTTCATTAATATACCTGCAAACTTGCACAAGTCTGGGGGTTGGAAGGATGCCTTCTGTAAAATCCACCATCCGCCTACACACATGGTAACAACAGTACCTTAGGAAATTCTCCTTCCTGTCACTGTGACCACAGAGGGTACATACTGCAACTATCCTGGCCCTGGAACTTGCAAAACTTACAGGAAATCTTCCACCACCTACACAGAAGACCTGATGCCAAAAAATGAATATTTTTATATTAACTTAACCAGGTGTTTATAAAAACCAACACTGCCCCAATCCAACATTTCCGCTTCTGGCTTACTGGGAGCAGCAGATGGGAGCCCTTTGTCTTTCTGTAAGATGTTTTGCTGTTTTGATGAAGAGAAACAATCTGAAAATTAGTACACAAATCAAGCTGCCAAGAGAAAGAATCCATTGACTGTGTTTCCTTTACACGGGGTACCCCTTCTCTAGCTTTTCACAGGACAAGGACAGGCTTTAAGAATACAACTCTGTTCACCTAAAGATAAATCTTTTAACTTGCTCCTGAATTTCCTGGAGGTATCTGAGAGGATGAATAGTGAAAAGTTCAGAAACAGAATAGGAAGAAGAAAATGTTGCTGTGTCTCCAGTTACTTAATAATACATGCTGAGGGCTTTATAGAGTATTTCAAAAAAGGAAAAAGAAACAAATCTACTAATCCAATATCATCGGCATCTACTTCAAAGCTCTCTGCGGGAGTTGTTTCACCTTGTGGGAGCTGGGCACATTCCCTGATGTGGCCTGGCACAGCCTCACCTTGCCCTCGGGAGGGACATGAGCATAAGGTTGCAGCCCTCGCACATGAATAGCGACAAAAATATATTAAAAAGCAAACAAAACTACTTCCCCAGAAGCAATGTTGGCAAAATCTAAAGCAGCAATTTTGAGTTGGCCTACACCCATTATGTGCCAGCATGGCCACATTTTTAGGGGCCCAAGTCACGTCTGTACATCTGACTATCTTCTCTACTTTTTAAGAAGTGGTTTCAGAGAGAGTGAGTGTTTAAAATTTGGAGATGCTTCAGTGCATGCTGTGAGGCAACAAAGCCCAGGAGAAGAAGGTGGGGACAAGGACTGAGAAGGACAGGGACTGTGAGTTTAGAAGAAATTTATAGCTCAGCTTTGTATTAAACAGGCTCTGTCTCCTTGGCATATGCATAAGACAAACAATTCCACATAGTGCTGCTGGTGCTGAATCACGTACCTAATGTGTGTGCATCTCCTGGCACATTGTGGGTGTGCTGTAAGTATTAGCTAGTAGTTCTGATTCCTGGACTGGATTTCACTGTCTACTCAGCTAACAATACATAAGCAGAAGATGAGGAGTCTCATTCCAGAACCTCCAGGTTCCTCTTGGTTCATAATGTTCTGGGAAGAGGCCAGAGAGGGAGATCAAGAACCGAGTCTCTGACTAGTTTCATATACTGGGGATCCACTGATTTGTTTTTTATGGGGAGGGCTATACGACTAAAAAAGAAAAAAGAATATCAAAGCAGGTGTTCTAAACTATTTCAAACTTTACCTCTGCTCAAATAAAAATACTACACATTTCAGATTAGCCTGGCTTTAGAATTCTAATTTTTCAGTGCTATTCTTAAATCCATTTGCTCTGAAATAATCATACAGTACAAGGCAGACATGACCTTACTCCAGGCATGATTGGAAGGTTCAGGGTAGTTATTATTTTAAAGGATCCTTGGAATGCAGGTGGAGTGAGGGGCAGAGTTCATGAAAGATTACGCTTTCCAAAGTCTGTCAATGCTTTCGCAAGCAAGAGAAGTCCACACTTCCACCAAGAAGCAAGCTTCTCTTAGACAAGGGAAATAAACATTACATGTTTCAAAAGACTTCATTTGACTCTTCAAACACAAACACAAGGGCTGGGGATGTAGTTCAGTGGTAAAAGCACCTGCATGGCAAGTGCAAGGTTGTTAGTTTAATCCCTCATACACAAACAAAACAAACCACACACACGTGCACACACACCACCACCACCACCACCAAAAACAACAACAACCTGTTCCTAAATAGTTTTATTGAAATACTAAATGGATTTGATGAAAGTCTTCTGGTGCTGGGAGTAAATTATAAGACCCTTATTCTATGGTAGTGAAAACAAATCCCTATACCCAATAAGAAAAAGGTAATACAGAGTTAGTGGAGAACAAATGATAGAGGGTGCCAAACTTTGGGGCAGGCACCCTGAAGTGCTCAAACAAAACGGGCCACGTTAAATGAACTATTCAACATGTTTGTCCATCCAGTCAGGTTCTGTGAGAGGCTCCTGGATGGCCGCACTTCGACAGGAGCTACCGGGAGCTTCCCTGAGGATGACTAAGAAAACCTACCATTTCAGCCTTCCAGGTCACAGGCATCTCCTCCTGGAGCCACAGGTGGGGCAAACAAGGACACATGCAAGGTGTTTGAGAAAATGCGCAGGCAGCCTGCACTGGCTCTGGGACATGGACAAGGCATGGCCAGCTGGCCAGGATGGCTGCCAAAATGCCCAGTCCTCATACCACCTGCGCCACCATCCTTCAGCACATCCTGGTCCTGCTTCCCAAAACATTGTCTGCATGCCAGTTCCCTGGGAACATCCCTTCATTCTTACCCTATCCCTTGCGGCCTCTGCCATGGGAAGGAGAATGTCAGGAGAGCACCAGCCACCTGTTCCTCGCTGGCTTTCCCTCCCTAAGCTGGAATCAATTCATCCCTCCCACAAAGATTTCTGCAATTTCCGGCTGCAGGCCTTCTTGGGCTTCTGGACAGAGCTGTGAGCTTGTGCCAATGTTATGGAAAGGCTGCAGACACATGGAAGATGGTACTGAATCGTCATGGAGATGCACTAGTATCCTTCTGCCCTCCGGTGCTTGCTCCACATACGCTGGCTCCTTCCTTTTCCTTCCTGACTTTGAATGTTTGCCTTGCTGTCCTTCGCTGGGCGTATGTCTTTTCCTACCTGCCTGGCTGCCATCGCCCTGAAGCAGCCTCCCTTGACTGCCACGCTCCTGGGAAGCCGTCCTGCCTGTGGCCTGTTATGTTATGTCACAGCATCGTTTCCATCATCTTCCAAGCTCTGACTGCATTTACAGAGCCTTTTTCATTCTGGCGAAGGATCCAGGGAGCAGACACCAAAGGAACGAGGAGGTGCTGTTTGATGGAAACAGTGGCAGCTGTGCAAGATGAGGAAAGCCCTGGAGGTCACGTGAGTTGGTTATAAAATCCCATCAGTGCACTTGATGTCACCACACTGTGTGCTTAAAAGTGGTCCGCAGTTAACTGTAAGTTGCATGTAATTTATTACAATAAAAAGGGGACTTGAGTTGAGTGTTCTTTTTCTTCAACTAGCATACATTAGGGTGGGACAGGAGTAGGATGTTTTCACCCCCATGTTCCTTAACTGAGCTCAACAAGTAACGGAGCATCAGGTCAAAGACCACTGGCATGCACAGTGCAGCTCCTACAGGGCACACGCACCACTCCTTATTTTGATTTTCCTCACTGTTCCTTCCAGAGGAGCTTCCAGATAGTCAGGTGTTAACTGAACCAAGACTACTCCTCATACAAACTTTCCGAAAGCAGCCCCTGAATTTTACACAAGGCTGGGGGGAGGAAGCGTGTGTGTGCACACAGATTTGACTGTGCTGCTTCTCTTGCCTCAGCTGCCAAGAATCCAGAGCAGCCAGATTCCAGGAAGAGTCGGCTTCCTTCTGGTGCGACGCAGTCCTGTCGCTAACTCGGCCGTTCAGGTCCTGTGTTACAGCATTTTCTGCTGTTGTTTTTGTTTATGATTTAATTGAAAGCTGCCTCAAATTCTCAGTGAATTAGGCAAAATATAAATGGAAAGCAAATAAATCACATAATAGGGAGTTTCTCACATGCTGAATGTGGTTCTATTGTGTTTGCATAGTAAATTACTGTTAAAAGAATGACTGATGACAGGAGTACCATAAAAAATTACCTCCTGACCCCTTGATACATAAAGGGGAAAAGGATGATAAAAGGCAGACAAACCACTTTTAGGAGATGAGGAATACAATAAAGACCAAACTCCTGGCTTTACTTCTTTGCTAGTTTTCCAAAGAATAATGAAAGAAATCATCTGACCTAACCACAAGCCCCAGCTGTCTTACAGACGGCACCTACTCCTGAGCAGACTGAAGATGCTGTACTTAAAATAATTCTCGCTCTCAAGAGTGCAACAGGAGGAAAAGCTGAAGGTACTAGCAGGGAAAAGAACAATGTCTGCCTCTTAGTGGAAGTAGTAAGACACCTACCACTTATGGAGCACTTATGCCATATGTTCTCTGAGCTGGGAATGTGCTATCTGACAAGCCATGAGGAGGGAGGGTCTGCTACTTCCTGCCCTGTGAACTGGGAGCCTCACAGACACAATGAGGTGGCCAGAGTCAAAAAGCTTACAGGAGGCAGAGCTGGAATTCCAACACAAGCGACCCACATTCAAGGCCGATGCTCCTAAGCCATAGACCACAGTGCCCCTGCACCATTTGCACAATTTCCCACAGCCATTTTTGTCCTACAAAGGAACCAACACGACCTCACTGGTGGGGACTGTCAGTGAGCAGGGTCCTATGCAGCCACATCCTGCCAGGGAGGTAGAACTGACAAGGAGACGCCAAGAACTGAATGCTGCAGACACATCACAACAGACTCATTCTCACACCTGAAGAACACACGAGGGCCATTTTGAACCATCTGAAAGGAACAACAAACAAAAGGATTTTGGCTCTGTAAAAAGTAGAAAGCGGTGGAGCTCCATGATGATGGAGTGCTACGCAGCACAGAGGCAGCCTTTCTGAGAATCACTATCCAGATGCTGGACTATAACAGCACGAGGAAGACAAGGAGAGAAGTGAAGCATGGAAGGATCTGAAGCATGAACTGAATGAAGCCCACAGAGAGAGGAGAGAGAAACTTCAACGAAGAAGGAGGTGGCCTGTGGCACTTTTTCCCTGAGATTGGTATCCACAGAGTGAGAAGGATTTAAAGCTGCAGACACACAGTGACTGCCAGTGACCCCAGGGGCCTCCAATAAGAGATGCAGAGTGGAAGAGAGCATGGACACGAAGGACAGGGCCAGCTGGCGGAGAGTGTTCAGGGCTCTGCTGTGCCACAGGAGAAAGCAACTGGCCAGGAGCCATCTTGGAGAGGGGGCCGCCTGAGCTCAGAACTCAGAGCAGTGGCTGGACTCCACCTAGTGGCTCCCAACTAGGCTCAGGCTCACTAAAGGTATGCTGACAGCTGCAGGCTGAGTCTGGTTTCAGCCAGAAGGTGCAGGCTTGCTGAGATTATCCACTAACTTGTCAAAAAGTTACTGCTGGCTTGCTGGGATAAATCAACATGGATCGGGACTCTGTACACACTGTCTACCAATGACAGTGGAGACGAACCTGGAAGTGAACTTTTTCTTTTCTTTTCCTCCCCTGTACCCCTTCTTTTTCTTAGTGGTAGTGGTGGTTTGTTTTTATTTTTTCTCCTTCATTGTTTGATTTTGGTTTTACATGAGTTTGAATGTGGTTTCTAGCCTCTCTCTATTGTGGTTCTGTTCTGTTATTTTTTATTTCTTCCTTCTTTCTTTCCCTCCAGTCTTCTACAGCAGTTTCCCAAAGCTAGCATGATCTCCCTTTGTCCTCCAGTCTTTTTTAAAATTTTTATTTATTTATTTTTTAGGGAAGGGTCTACAGGGTGTTCAGTTTCTCATTACTAGATCGGACTCAGTGATCTGCCTGTTTACAGACTCCCAAGAGCTGGGACTACAGGCAGGCACCACCAAGCCCAGTCTCACTTGCCTTCTCAGCCGTGCCCCAGGAGCGGGGCTGGCATGGCAGGCCTAGGGACTGAATCCCCAGCCCCTGTGCCCATGCACAGGCACGTTAATCCTGTCCTCCAATCTTATTTCTAATCTATTCCTCTTCCTCCACTTCTCTATTTTCTCCCTGACCCACTTTAAATTTTAACCCCTGAGAACAAAATTGACATATTAAAGACATGTACACTACATAAAATTTTCTGGTTTGTTTTAGATTTTCATATGGTTAAAGGTGGCAAATTAATAATTAGCTCAGTTTGTCACTTTCTGGGCTGTGTTTGCTTCTATTGTCATTCCTGATGGTATCACTATAGCCTAAAGTGACATGATTGTTCTAAAAAGCTATTGTTCCTGGTATTTCATGACTGAGATTGACTGAGAATCACAGAAAATACTGTGGAACAGTGCTAAAGACCTAGGGGCTGGGCCAAATAGGCAGCAACTTCTCATCAACAACAAACTGCAGAGGTAGGATCTTGTAAAAGACTCAAACCCTCCAAACCAGCTACACCTGGAAGATACTTTAGGAAGTAGTCATTTCCTAAGTGTTCTAAATACTAGCAATAAGGCAACCCACCATAGGAAATGTACAAGCATGACCCCAGGAATTAAACTAAAAAAAGACCAGAAAATGAGAAGACACTTAAGATATAATACAAGATACCCAGCTCACCAAAGGCACACTCAAGGGGCAAAAATTGGGACAATCTAAAAGGCACCCACCTAGCTTCTCTGAAGGTATAACAAAAAAGCAACTGAATGAGGCTCTAGAAAAAAATCAAGTCAGAAATAATTTCACGAGGGGCTGGAGAGATGGCTCAGTGGTCTAAAGCACCTACTTAGAACAAGCTTAGCAAAGCATCAGGGACCGCGGTTCAATCCCCCAGCACCA